>NC_066641.1:2561861-3161861 GCF_025201925.1 Gopherus flavomarginatus
GCCGGGCCCCAGGGCAGCGCAAGCATAGAGCACTGTCTGTCAGCTGAGATATGGAACCAAATTCGAACTACTCGTGAGCAGGAAAGTGTCACAAAAGTCTGTGTTAACCCGACTGGCTGTGCCCAGCTCACCCCTGGTAACTGCATTCTGCCTTCCTGCAGACCTCTGAAGTTTCACCTGAGTGCACTATTCTTCCCCGAGTCCCCTCCCCCGGCCCCTCGTGGAAAGCTGTTGTGCACTGTTAAACAGCTGCTGGGTCCCACTCCAGAGGTAGCTGCATTGCAATGGTGGCTGGTACCATTCTGCACCACTGGGTTTCTTTGGGACCAGCGGCAGCGCAGAAATACACGGCAGCAGTGTTACCTTCTGCAGCAGGGGGACTGTCTGATCCCATTACAGAAGTCAGGCTAATCCACTGACCCCCTCCCCAGTGGAACAGTCCCCCATGTGACGTTACCACCCCCGCTGCTCGGAAATGGACTCTTGCATTTAAAAACCTCCTGGTATTTTGTCACCTGTTTCCCCATTTCTTTGTAATGCTCTGGCATTGCTGCCCCATGGGGCCATGTCACATTAAGGCCAAATCTCAAAAGTGAGTTCCTAAGGTCAGCCACCAAACCAGGGCTAGATTATGCAGTGTAGGGCCCTTGCCCCTCAGATCATGAGATCACAGCAGAGTCAACGTTTTCATTTAAAAAAAGAAAATGTCCAGTCCAGCCCTCCTGATCGTGAAGGGAAGTTTAAAAACATGCCCTGAGTGTAACTGCTGCAGCCCAGTCTGCCTGTGTCTGCGAAGAGCCTGAGGCCGTTGCTTTGAGGAGGGACGGCCTGTGCATGTCTGTGGGGTGTTACCTGGGGGGATCTTGCCAACCCCAGCAGAAGACTGTGCCAGGAAAAGAAGAGTAAAGCAGGCCCACTCAACCTATCCAGGCAGACACAGCCTGGCTGCTGGGAGAAGTACCAAGGAGCACCCCCAATGCCACTCCTGTTCCTGAATATAAAAGGCCTCATGCCATGGCCCCCCAGCGGTGGAAGGGAGGGGGCATGGTGCATGGTCACGAGCTCTGTGTTGGGGGGAGCTAAGGATCCTCATCTGCCTTTGCACCCAAGCCTGCAGGCACCTGCAGTGGGGGGTTGATTTCCCATATGGTGCCCCCCACCCCCAGTGCCCATTGATTCAAGCACCCGCTCAGGAAATGTTTGCTCTCTGCTGGTTTCATTCTGACAGTTGGGTGATGCTGCAGCTCTGAGAAACCCGCCAGCCTGGGAGCCCCCAACATGCTGCCTGCCAGGGAGGCGCGTGCAGTCATATGTTTATATCTATATTCAGCTGGCTGCGTTAAGGGCTGGATATTCCTTTCACACGTTTGTCCCTTATATTTCAATGTATAATTGGGTTGCCTGTCACTCGCTCAGAGCTGCTGTCTATCTCTGTGCCTGACCCAGTGGCTTTAAGCATGATATTGGCTGATGCTTTGAATGGCGGCGAAGTCTTATTATTTATACATGCAGCGCTAGGTGCTTGGAGGGGCGGCTGAGGGGTTTTTTTGATTATCGCATTTTCTAATTTAGTGTCTTTCACTTACAGGGTATTAAAAAGCCCTAACATTGTTCTCCAAATTGGCCTTAATAGAACATTATTGGATTAGAAGATGAGGATTGGGGGGTTTTCTTTTCCTCGGCTAGTGCTGATTATTAGAGGGTGTCGAACGAAATTATCCAGCAGAAAGGGCCGTATTCAGGACTGTTCCCATTGCCAGCCGTTCCCATCAGTCCCTGGCTCCAAAGGCTTTAACCAGAGCGGCGCTGCCCAGGCAATTAGGTGGGAGGAAGCAGAGAAAAGGCAAATAGAAAGGAACATTCTGGGGACTAACATAAACGTGGACTCGGCTCTTATTGGCCAAGAAAGACCCATCCTCTCTGCACCCTGGGCCCCTGCAGTGCTGGAAAGAGTCTCTTTGTGCAAATCGTCCAGCTCCCCCTGCGGCCCTCACCCTGGCAGCGCTTTGGGGTCTCTTTGTTCTGCATTAATATAGCAGCGAACCCAATGGGGCCCCATCAGCACAGCCTGCCGGCACCTCGCAGACATTACCGGACGCCCTCCCTCGGGCCAGCGCCATCCCCGTTGCACAGAAAGCAAGCTGAGGCATACACTGGCCAAAGGCCACACAGGGAGTCTGTGGTGGAGCTGGGAAATGAATCCAGATCTCCTGCGTCGCAGCCCGGTGCTGTAACCACCCCTCATCCCCGCCAAGTGCCCAGTGCTGCCGAGACAAAGAAGACGGCTCCTCTTCCCATTCAAAGCCCTGGTCAATGTCAGGCTTCAAACCACAGGGTCAGAAGCAGGGCTAGATCACAGCTGGGAACAAGGGAATCCTTCCCCTCTTGAGGCTAATGGGAGGAGCAGGTATCGGAGCCCTTCGCTGCGACGCCACATGCCTGGCACTGAGCCCGCTTTGCAACCCGGCAGGTCTCACATTGCCAGGGAATCAGCCAGAACTTTGTTCCTCCACTGGCACAGAGAGGCTGGGTAGGACTCACTTTCCCTTTGGCCCAGTGGCTCTGGAGCAAGTGTGGGGACTGGCAATCAAGTTGCAAGTCTGCATGGGTCTGAGCAGCCTCCCTTAAAGCTGGCCCCGGCCGCACGTGGGTCTCGGCTGGTGAATGGGGACGCTGCAGGGCCAGGCAGCCAGTCCCACTGGCACAAAAGGAAGCAAGTCAGCCTCCCTCCTGCTCTGGGAATACCTTGCGGTCCCACAGGAGCCAGCCCACGTGCCTCGGTTACTGCTGCTAGCTGCAATGCTGGGGATTCCCCCTTTCCTGGTGCCCACGGGGCTCTGGGCACGTCCCTCAGGACCCAGGGAAAGTCTGGGCTGGGAACCAACCTGAGCTCATTACAGTTACTGACGAAGAGCCTGGCGTGGCCACACTGCAATCAGTGAGGTTACACCAGGGATGAATTTGGCCCTTGCATTGGGCTCCTGAGAGGTGCTGAGCACCGGAAACCCCTTTGGCTTCAGAGGGAATTGCTGGCACTCGGGACTGTGGCTCAGGCCAGCAGCTGGGGAATCGGGCAGGTCCTTGGTCATTGCTCTGTTTACTAGAGTGGGGAAGGGCAGACACCCAAGGGTGCTTTGCTCCTTTAGTCTCATCTCTGTGGGTCCCATCTCCAGGGCACATGCAGTAGGGTTAGTGAGTCATGCTGCTGGGACTGGGGCAGGACCCCAGGGTCTGTTTCCCCTCTCACACTGGGGTGGGCCAGGATGGACTCTGCTCAGTTAATGGGGTGATACTGGTGTGAAAGCAGCATAAGCAAAAGAAGAATCAGATCCCGAGCCTGCCCCTGTCCAAACCTTCCCCACTGCGATGGCTGAACTCCCTGAGCCAAGGTGGGTGGGTCAAGGTATCACAGGAAAGGCCACCCCAGCTGGGCCAGGAAACTGAAAAGCTGGCACTCTCCGGGAAACCCTGTTCTTTCCAGATCCTCAGGTGAACCTGGTGGCCCAAGCAGCTTGGGGGACCACCCACACGTCTGGATGGCTGCGCGAGCCACATGCTAAGCGCTCAGCCATTCCTCCTGGCTCGTGGCCTCGGTCGAGGCGCTGAAGCAGAGCTCACGAACTCAGGGCTCTAGTGGTGCGCTGGATGCAGGATTTACTTGGTGAAATTCTCTGGCCTGTGCTAAGCAGGTCAGACTAGGCAGTCCCTTCTGGCCTTCAAATCTGTGAATCGAAGGTGTGCCTGGGGATGGGTTGGTCCGGGAGTTCTTGCAGAATCTGGGGCATTTCAGGCACCAACTGGGGGCAGACACCACCACCAGCTACTGTCAGGTCTTCAGAGGTGGTTGTTGATTAGGGGGGACCCTGGTTTTGAAGCCCAGCCTGAGCTGCCTCACAGCCACTACTGCTAGCTCCAGCAGCAGCCAGTGTGCTTAGCCCTGCCGAGAGCCAGCTGCAAGCCGGGATCAGAAATGGAGACAGTCAGACTCAGAGACCATTTCTGAATATGCGGATTCTACAATGGCCCAGGAGACAGAGCATCCCCGAGGAAGCCCAGAGACCCCTGCTGCAGCCAGTGGCAGCCTCTCAGCTCCCTTGGGGTGATTCATGCTGAGAGGCAGAGCGAATGTGCTTTTTTCTTGAAATTACTGGAGAGGGAGAGGACCCCCCCCCGCCTTTCCCTTCCTGTTAAACTCACTGGAAGCAGCAACAGCAACTCATGGGCCAAAATGTCTGTTAATTAAAGTGCTGGCGCCTTCTTCTCGGCAAAGTTTGAAGCTGTTATTACCCACTCCAGTGAAGCGCGGAGAATCCAGCTGGGGCTGACAGCGATGGCACTTGGGTGGTGACGGGAGCAGCCATGGTGGGGGGGCCATTTGAGTAGATCTCCCTGCTAATAGAGGCACCCTGGCACAGGTGGCTCTGGGCTGCAGGGAGAGGTGAGTGAAGGGTTGTGACGAAGTGGGGGGTTTTCTTGAGTTTTCTGTGTTTTCCAGTGGGCTGCATGCAGAGGGAGGGGGACTCAGTGTCCTGGGTGTTACTGGTTTAATGAGGTGAGGGGAGAGGGAGTTTGTTGGTACAGAGGACCAGAGAGGGAACTTGGGACCCCGGCCGATGGCCTGGAGAATGGAGACCCCAGCGACTGGTGACCTGACGACCCGGAGGCCCAGCTCAGGAGTCACAGCTGGTTCTGGCCAGTGGGAGGACAATGGGCTGCGGGGAGAGGACCCCAGTGACCTGACCAGCCGGTTCCAGCCAGAGAGGCTAGAGGAGGGCTGAGAGGAGAGGAGACCCAGGCCTTCCTGTTTACCTGGAGAGAAGACAATGGACAGAGGGGGCTCGAGGCCTGGGATATCAGAGGCCCAGCTGGCAAGCAGGGGGGGCTCTGGGCTGGAGAGGGGGAGCAGGCAGAGCCCACCTGGCTGCAGGGGGACTGGGATATGCTGTGCTGAGGGAGGCCAGGCCTGAGGCCCTGAGAGTTTCATGTGCTGTGTTCAACCCTCAATAAACCCTCCTGTTTCATGCTGGCTGAGAGTCACTCCGGTCTAGAGAGCAGGGTTGCACCAACCCCTTCGGGGGTGAGGAGGCCCGGGGGGTCCAGAGCGGGTGGACTCCCGGAGGGGGCCCACAGGGATAGACAGACGTGCTAAGACTCAGAGCTGTGGCTCCAGGAGGTGGAGGGGCCTGACCCCGAGACAGTGGACCCCCGAGAAGGGCTGTCGCACTGAAAGGGGCACCCCCCATGGACCGCATGGACCCACGAGTGGGCACAACCGGAGAGTCCGTGACAAGGCTTATGGTGGGGAAGTTTGGGACTCCCACCAGGACCCTCCCTGGGTGCCCTGCTGCCTGAAGGGTGGGTGCAGCCCCAGACCCAGTGCCAGGGGATCTCACCTGAAGAGGTGGGTGGAAGAAAGGCCCAGGAAAGCAGCAGCCCCCTCACCGGAACCCCACTTCAGCTCCAGGCCCCATAGGGCCTAGCCGGGGCCCAAGTAGCCACAGACCCATGGAGCTGGGCTGGTGAAAGAGGCCAAGGCCCAGAGAAACCAGGCAGCTTCTTCTCCTTTCCATGCCCCAGAGCCACACTTCACCGCGATTGTTTACTGGGGAGTCGGATCTTCCCTGCCCCTGGCGACCCTGAGCCGCGGCGCTGGAGAGAAACTAGCTCCTGGGGCAGGGCTCAGGCTGTGCCAGGGGGAGACAAAAACTGGCAAATGTCCCCATGGCAGGAGACGCAACTCGCTTTGTGCAGCCTGTGACGAAGTGGGAATGTTCTTGCTGTGTTATGTGGAGGCTGAGGGAGAGGCTGGAGGGAGTGTCAGTTTGGAGCTGGCAGGGAAATGGAGAGGGACGCCCTGACGGGGCTTGGGCTTCCCAACGGGGCTGTAGCCTCCCGGGGGCCTCAGATGGACCTAACTAAAGGGGGTCCCACTGTCTGTACCAGCAAGACCTGTTTTGGACTGTGTTCCTGTTATCCAAATAAACCTCTGTTTTACTGGCTGGCTGAGAGTCATGTCTGACTGCAAAGTGGGGGTGCAGGACCCTGTGGCTTCCCCAGGACCCCGCTGGGGCGGGCTCTCTGTGGGAAGTGCACGGAGGGGCAGAGGATGCTGAATGCTCCAAGGTCAGACCCAGGAGGCAGAGCTGGCTCCAGGGGTTTTGCCACTCCATGCAGCCAAAAAAAAAAAAAAAAAGCTGCGCTCATGATCTGCGGCAATTCAGCAGGAGATCCTTCGCTCGGAGCAGGAGCAAGGGACCCTCCGCCGAATTGCCACCGAATACCTGGACGTGCCAGAGTCTGCCCCGAGAGAGGAGGCTCCCCAGAGTCCTGACTGGCTTGGTGGGGAGCAGTTCCAGAGCATCGCCCGGGGACTCCCCGACACAGCAGAAACACTTCAATGCAGCAGCAGCGGCCAGGAGCCAGGGGCAAAGGGAAACAACGGTGGGCCCAGCGGGCCAAGCAGCGACCCCGGCGGGCTGCCCCCTGCCCCCCAGTGCCCGGCAGGCTCCAGCTGGAGCTACAAACACAATGAAACCGACCCCGGGGAGGGGCTGGAGCTGACAGCCAGGTCTGGGGAGAGAGAAACTGAGGCACTGGTGAGCCGGGCCTGCAGGATCCTGTCTTGCACTAGTAATAATGAGCGGTGGGTGCCCCCGAAAAGTGAGACACCCCAGCCCGTCTCCATCCCTAGGAGCTGTGGGCTGGACGGGCAGCGAGGGGCCATGGGCAGGAACCCCGCTTTGCTCGTCCAGGACGCGCAGCCCCGGGCTAGCGGGGCTGACTCTGGTCCGGAGCGCCGCTGCTCTGTCCGCGTCCTGCCAGCGGGGCTGCCTGGTGACTTCCCCGGGGGTTGGCGGCCTTGTCAGGTCGAGCTCAGCTGAGACCTGGGACCGGGGCGCCGGGAGCTGAACCTGCGGCTCGTTCCTTCGCTACTGGGCTCCCATGAGAGACAAAAAACAGAAACACCCACGGGAGCGGCCCCGTGCCTGCCGGGTCCTTCATGGCTATTTGTAAACAGCAGCAGCGCCCCCCTCGCCCCCCGCCAGAGAGCGTCCCCCAGGAGATCCGGACCCCCTCGCGAGACAGCGGCCTGCAGGAGATCCGCCCCCCCCGCCAGAGAGCGTCCCCCAGGAGATCCGGACCCCCCGCGCCAGAGAGCGGCCCCCAGGAGATCCATACCCGCCCCCGCCAGACAGCGGCCCCCAGGAGATCCGGACCCCCCCCCTCCCCGCCAGCCAGCGGCCCCCAGGAGATCCGGACCCCCCCCCCTCCCCGCCAGCCAGCGGCCCCTAGGAGATCCGGACCCCCCCGCTCCCCGCCAGCCAGCGGCCCCCAGGAGATCCGGACCGCCCCCCCCGCCAGACAGCGGTCCCAGGAGATCCGGACCCCCCCAGTCCCAGGGACACACGGAGATCCCCGGACAGACCCCGAGCAGCTCACAAAGCAGCGAAGATGACTTCTCCCCGGCCAACTTTCCAGCCGCGGGGGGAGGAGGGGGGCAGGGCCAGTCAATCCTGCTCTGCCCCCCCGCCCAGGTATCGGCAGGAGCCGCTAGTGGCGGGAATCCACGCGCGCTGATCACGGCGCGATCGATCCGCAGCCCATCGATTAGCCGCTCGCTGCCCCGCGCCCCCAGCCCGCCCCGCCGCGCTCCGGGGGGGGGGTCCATGGGCAGGGACCAGCCTCCCGCCGCTCCAGCGCGCAGTCAGGCGGCGAGCCGAGACCCGCAGCCGGCGCCTCCGCCTTTGCTCCTTCCCAGTCCCGGGCTGGGGGCACCGCGCCGCGGCCCCCCGCCCCCGGGCGCCCCCGGGCCGCCACCCGGCACCATTCCGGCCCCGGGGCGGCCGCGGCCCCGGCCCCTCCCGCGGCTCAGCGCGGGGCGGAAAACTTTGCTGGCGGCGGCGCTCGGCGTGGTGATGCTGCTGGCGCTGGTGATCCTGATCCCGGCGCTGGTGAGCTCGGCGGGCGCGGACGGGCGCTACGAGATGCTGGGCACCTGCCGCATGGTCTGCGAGCCCTACCCGGGCCGGGCGGCCGCCAGCGCCCCGCCGCCGCCCTCCACGCTGGTGCAGGGCCCGCAGGGCAAGCCGGGCCGGCCGGGCAAGCCGGGGCCGCCGGGGGAGCCGGGCCCGCCGGGGGCCATGGGCCCGCCAGGGCAGAGGGGCGAGCCCGGCAAGCCGGGCCCCCCCGGCCCGCCCGGGGGCAGCGGCGCCTTCAGCACCGCCACGTACAGCACCGCGCCCCGCGTGGCCTTCTACGCCGGGCTCAAGAACCCGCACGAGGGCTACGAGATCCTCAAGTTCGACGACGTGGTGACCAACCTGGGCAACAGCTACGAGGCGGCCACGGGCAAGTTCACCTGCAGCGTCCCGGGCACCTACTTCTTCACCTACCACGTGCTGATGCGCGGCGGGGACGGCACCAGCATGTGGGCGGATCTGTGCAAGAACGGGCAGGTGGGTGCGCGGCGCGGCCCCCGGGACAGCCCGGCCCCCGAGCCGCGGGTCCGGCTCCTGCCCGGGAGCTCGCGGGGGTCCGGGCTCCCAGCGCTGAGCAGGGGCAGGGGCTGGGTCGAGCTCCGGGAGCTGGAAGCTGCGAAGGAGAATTTATTTCTAGACCGATTCTCATCTCTCCCCTCCCCCCGGGGGTATAAAAAAGTTTCTGTTCGGAGAGCTGGAGCCTCAGCTTCCGAGCGGGGTGAAGGGGCGGAGGGGGGGGCCCTGGGGCGGGGGAGGAGGATCCCGCGGCTGGAATGGGGTCTCGGGGCGGGGGAGAAGGGGGATCCCGGGGCTGGAGTGGGGTCTCGAGGTGGGGTATCGGGGCGGCGGAGGGGGTGTCCCTCGCGTCCCCCGGCTACGGGGGAGACAGGCTGGGAGTGGCAGCGCCCTCGCCCCCCGTGGGGATACACTCAGGCTGGGACACGTTTGGGGGGTTCAGAGAGCGGCGAGTCCCTTCGGCCGGCTGGGCTCTGCCCCGGGGCGCGGGTGCATGCGGGACGCTGGGTGGTTGTTCAGGATGGAAGGGAGCCCTGGGCCCGCTCCCTCCCAGCCACCAGCCGGGGGTTCCGCGCCTGCTAACTGCGCCAGAGCCGGAGGAAGCGCCCCGCTGCTGGGTGGGTGCGGGCGGGCGGGACCCGCCTGGCGCCCGGGCCGCGGTGTCTGACTGTCCTGCCCCGCGGTCTGCCCCCCTCGGGGCGGATCCCGCTCCCTCTGCCTGATAGCGCCGGGGGGACAGGCCGGGCAGCGGGAGAGCCGCGGGGGGCTGAGGCCTCGGGTACCAGGAGAGAAAATTGTGCTCCGCGAGCCTCTCCCGGGCTGACCCGGCTCTGGCTCCGTTCCCTGGGCTCCACCCCGTGCCGGGGCCCTCCCGCCTCCCACCCCAGGGACATTGCCCGGGACACATGGGCTCAGGATCTGGGCCTTTTTGTACCCCACTGCGCATGTGCAGCTAACCTGTGCGGTGCGATGAGTTTGGTGGGTCTCCGGGAGCTCCCGGCAGAGGGAAGTTACTTCACCCGAACCACAGCTGCTCTAAGCCAGCGCTGCTCAGGCCAGAGGGGAACGCTGGGATCCTTTGCTCCGGCCTCCCTTGCACCCGTAGGTCCCAGCTGAGATCACACCATGGCACAGGCGCTGCAGACAGACCCTGCCCCACACTAAAGAGACAAAGGACAAGGTGAGAAACTGGCACCAGGATTTGCCCAAGGTCACAGTGCCAGAGCTGGGACCAGAACCAGCCTCACCTGAGTCCAGTGCACTAGCCACTAGGACCCACTGCCTTCTGTAAACCAGCAGGGACAATGGGCAATCACTGTACAGTGGGGGTAACAGAACCCTCCTGTGCCAAGAGCTTGGCGAGCCAAGGAGGAGAAGTGTGACACGAAAGGTTATTTCTTCTTCTTGCTTCTACATTAGAGTGTTGTATTGACTCCAGGATTTGCTGTCAAAGGACTGTCAGGGCCATGGAAAGTGGAACTTAAATCCAGACAGGGGTTGTGGGCTGGGTGCAGGAAGCCCTGAGTGAGGGGTCCGGCTTGTGTTATGCAGGTATCAGCCTGGATGATCAGAATGGTCCCTCCTTATCTCCTGGACAGCATCCCATCAGCAGGGGCAGTGTGCGCCAGCCCATGCAGCACCAGCTCTGCACATACACAGATGGCATCCGTCTCCAGGGCGGCCAATCCAGCACCTTTTACCGGAGCTAAATTCCCCTCACAATGTTAAGGCTTTTTCATGCTCTCCTCCACCCTAACACTGAACTATTCTTCACGGGGGTTTACTCCAGCACCTGGCAAAATGTCCTCTGCCCTCACCCACGCTGCACCCCAGCAGTGGCTCACTGGTGGTGTCCCCAGTTTATAAGGGTTCTTGAGATCCCACTTAGAATGCCCCGCAGACCTCGTAGAAATGTCAAGGGCTGTTTTATGCACTGAAATCTACCTTCCTCTGCAGAGTCCCTAGAATCCCTCCCTCCCTCCCAAAGAAAAACCGCCTGTGATTTAATGCACAGATCATCAGCTTTAATAGTGACTTTCCTGTCACACCTTAAATGTCACCTGAGCTTAATTTTCTTCGCAGTCACCCGCTATTGTAGTGAAGCAGCCGTGCCACCATCATTAAGGATGAGTCTCAGTGATTCATTTGTAGGAGAGGGAGATCTGAGAGTCGCACCCTCCCCTTCGCAGCGTGCTCTGGGGCTTTACATGTCTACCAGCGTCCATCCAGGGAGCAGGCTTTCTCCTCTAGTCTTTTCCCGGTCGTTCCCATTAGCATTTGCTAACTGTGGGCCTGGTCCCGTGTGCTCTGCACCCCCCACTGCAAGGAACTTGCAGTCGGAATGGACCAGACACACACAGGGCAAGAAGGGAAACAGAGGCAGAGAAAGGGCAGTCACTTGACAAGGTCACGCAGCACTTGGAGCCAGGATGAGACCCCAGCACTGCGGCTCCTTGCTGCCCTGTTCACTGGCCCATGGTCCCTCTCTGAACTTGGGTTCCCGTGTCTGGGCTCAGATGTGCAAGGTGCTGAGCATTCTGGCCCCAGCCCACCAAGGGACTTAGCAGGTGCCTAACTGGAAGCATCTGACTTGTCCCATTGAAGGCAATGCCTTGAGTCATGTAATTAATCATCTGCTTGGGTGGTTTGGAGCCAGTGCACTCAGTGTGCTTAGCAGCTCACGGCCCTCTGACAGGTAGGATGTATTCCAGCCCCCATCAGCTCGGGTGAGGTTGGCTGCTGACTGCACTGGGGGCAGGATCCGGCCAGTGTTACCTGAATTTTCACCCAGGTTCTTACCTGAAAATTCCCCCTGTTAAAAGCACCATTAGCCAGCACCGACTTCAGAACTGCGATTGGGCACCCATGGGTCAGACTTAGAGTGGAAACAAGGAAACAGTTACACGAGAACATCTACTTGTGGAGTTGCTGCATTCTGTGAATAGTAATAATGATAACAATAAATTGGGAGTAATAGAAATGGCTTTTTTCCTATTCAGAGTATTATTGTGCGTACACATCCCTGGTGTGCCCATCGTGGCTGTGTCGCCTGTTAGCGGCTGTGTCAGGATGCAGGATCATCCCAAAAGCTACAGGGTGGGGGTTTCAGAGAGGCCATCTAGAGACAGGAGTCAACAGTCCAGGGGCTTCAGGCACAGAGCTCCCTTCAGCTCTGCTGGAAGATCCCAGCCCTTATCGGTAGTTAGATGTTTTCTCCCTAAGGACGAACTTCTGCTCCCTATGGGCCCTGACTCTGGGGGCACGGGATGAAGGCCAGAGTCAGCCCTGAACCTGGCCCCAGGCCTCTCTCTCCCGCTCAGTTAGAGCCTGACGCACAGCCCGCTGGCCACACAGGAGGCTATTGACCGACTACAGGGAGCTTCGGTTCAGGGTCCTGAACGATTGTTAGTTCCTGCACTCACGTAACCAGCTGCAGAGGCCTGGAAATGTCGGGGAGCTGGATCCTGCCGACACTGGTTTACTTGAGGGAAGCCCCTTCTAGCAGCTAGAACTTCCCAGCCCTGCAGACGCTAACTGCCACGCGTGGGGCTGGCTGCTGGGTGTGGGGCGACCTGAGCGCTGTGGCCGGAGGCAGGAAAGCAGCGCAGTCAATGGGTTCAGCACGTGCTTAGAGTGAAAGGTGCGAGTCCATGTGTGTTCCTGACATGGGGCCTCGCTTGGTGGTTGTGCTTGCGAGACCAGGCGCTTTCAGCTGAACCAAGAGCCAAGCAAGAGTAAATGAAACCCGTCGTGTGCCCTCTGCAATACAGCGCGATCCTCTTCGAACTGTTAATAATGGGGGTTGGGCCATGCCAGTCTCCAGCCCTGCTTACTAATTACTAAGCAAATCTCGCTGTTACCGCATGTCTCAAATACAACTCGCACGGATGGCAACTGCTCGGGGGCGACAGGGCTGGTTAAACTGTCATTGGGACAAGCGCTTGGATGGAAAATGTGACTAAGACTCTTTAAAAGGAAAATTCACAGTAATTAGTTTTCCTGTGTAAAAAAAGGCAAAATCTCCCAAATGGGAACAGAAGTTGGGGGTCAGTGTTGGAAACCTCCCCCCCAACCCAGCCCTGTGTATCCAGCATGGGATGCCCCCTCCCACTCCAGCCTCGTTTCTAAGGGTGTGCGAGAGAATGAGTGAGACGAGGAGATAGAATCAGGACATACCTAGGTGGGCCCATGATCTGTCTATTTGGCTGCATTCCTTTGGAGCTATAATCCCCAGGTGTCCGAGCAGAGGGCAGGGCAGGGGAGTGGCCAGGGTGCCAGGACTCCTGGGTTTCAGTGATCACCACCCATGGTTGCAGTGGGGAATAAGGACTCTTGGATCCTATTCCCACTCGTTTTCTGGTCTTAGGCAAGTTCTTTAACCTCTCAGCACCTGCCCATGAAATCGGGTTTATAACTGATCTGCCTCCTCCTGTGTTGTGTGGCCAGACTTGGGACTGTCTGTGACGTGCTCGGCTGCAGGGGCCGTGGGAGGGCAGAAATTCTTACCCATGGTGGATGGGCGAGGACTTCTCTCTGCACAGGAGAGCTTCTGCTGCAATGGGAACCTCACTGTGACACTCCTAATTGCCCAGATCAGTCCCCTGGGTTCCCTGCGATAGCATCTGTTGGACACCAGTCCCCGTTAGAAAGACAGAAAGTGCCTTTGAAGCAAAGTGCTGCTAATTACTGATGACATGATTGGAATCCGTTGTAAATCGCCTGATCCTGGGGAAGGAGGGGGCCAGGGGCCGCGGAGCCATTGATTTCCTGTGGCTCTAGCAGGTCGGATTCTGCCCACCTTGCACTTTGCAGAGTGGGGAAAGGCAACTGGAGATAGTCCTGGCACATGTCTGAGCCAGGCTCTGCCTGTGGCCCTGAGCCACCTGCTGAGCAGCCTGCTTCTCCCTACAGGGATTGGCCCAGCCCCGTGGCTGAGGGCTTGCCTCAGCACCTTGAGACCCAGAGCCCTAGGGCTCCCCCATCTGAGCCCCAGAGCTCAGCCCCCCAAATCCACCTGCCCCTCCGTGACGTTATTGATATAAACTGGAACCATATAGAACATGGTTTGCAACCAAGGTCCTGTAGTGGCATCAAATCTGATGTAAAAGGGGTCATATAAGGTGTCTAAGACCCAGTTATGGGTTGCTGGTCATGATTATGGTTTCTGTATGTCTGTATCATTTTGTAGTTGAAGTTATGAGTATTGGCCGTATACTGTCTGTATTTCAAATTTGTGCTGTATTTCTGGGAAAAATCTCAGACAAGTGGGTGTTAGCTCTGCCTAGCCTGCTTGATGGCCCATTAAGGACCATCAGCTACACAATTGACCCATTGAGAGGAGGCAGATACGCCTTGTAACTCAGCAGGGTATGCAGGAACTTGCCCATGTGACTCCAGACTCCATTTTGCTGTAATTTTCCACAGTAAGAACAAAGAAGTGTTCTTACACCTGGAAGAGCTTATATAAGGCTGATGCCTCATCTCCATGTTGTCTTCAATCCTGCTCCTTACCTCTGGAGGGACTTGGCTACAAGCCTGAACTAAGAACTTTGCCATTACTGAATGTAATTGATTCCATTTAACCAATTCTAGCTCTCACCTCTACCTTTTTCCCTTTATGAATAAACCTTTAGATTTTAGATTCTAAAGGATTGGCAACAGGGTGATTTGTGGGTAAGATCTGATGTGTATATTGACCTGTGTCTGGGGCTCAATTCTTTGGGATCGAGAGAACCTTTTTCTTTTATTGGGGTGTTGGTTTTCGTAACCATTCATCCCCAGGACGAGTTGCACTGGTGGTGATGCTGGGAGACTGGAGTGTCTAAGGAAATTGCTTGTGTGACTTGTGATTAGCCAGTGGGGTGTAACCCAAGTCCTCTTTGTCTGGCTGGTTTGGTTTGCCTTAGAGGTGGAGAAACCCCAGCCTAGGGCTGTGGCTGCCCTGTTTTAAGCAATTGGTCCTGAACTGGCACTCTCAGTTGGGTCCCGCCAGAACCATATCTCACACCCTCGGCCCTCCATTCCCCTGATGTCACATTGTCCCTTTCTGCTATGCCACATCCCCTGCACCCTCAGTCTGCCTCCTGCTCCCACGTTCCCCTGCCCCCCTCAGGCTGCCTCCTGCCCCCTCACGTTCCCCTGCCCCCTCAGCCTGCCTCCTGCTCCCATGTTCCCCTGCTCCTTCAGCCGCTTCCTGCCCCCTCTGCATTCCTCTGCACCCCCTCAGACTGCCTCCTGCCCCCCATGTTCCCCTGCCCCCTCAGCCTGCCTCCTGCCTCCCCGCCATTCCCCTGCACCCCCTCAGCCTACCTCCTGGTCCCATGTTCCCCTGCTCCCTCAGTTGTCTCCTGCCCCCCTGCATTCCCCTGCACCCCCTCAGACTGCCTCCTGCCCCCCCCCCACGTCCCCTGCCCCTTTAGCCTGCCTCCTGCCTCCCCGCCATTCCCCTGCACCCCCTCAGCCTACCTCCTGGTCCCATGTTCCCCTGCTCCCTCAGTTGTCTCCTGCCCCCCTGCATTCCCCTGCACCCCCTCAGACTGCCTCCTGTCCTCCCATGTTCCCCTGCCCCCTCAGCCTGCCTCCTGCCCCCCATGTTCCCCTGCACCCTCAGCCAGCCTCCTGCCCCCTGCGTTCCTCTGCCCCCTCAGCCTGCCTCCTGCCCCCCATGTTCCCCTACCCCCTCAGCCTGCCTCCTGCCCCCCCACATTCCCCTACCCCTTCAGCCTGTCTTCTCCCCCCCCGGTGTTCCCCTGCACCCCCTCAGCCTGCCTCCTGCTCCCATGTTCCCCTGCCCCCTCAGCTGCCTCCTGCCCCGCTGCATTCCCCTGCACCCCCTCAGCCTGCCTCCTGCCCCCCATGTTCCCCTGCCCGCTCAGCCTGCCTTCTGGTCCCATGTTCCCCTGCCCCCTCAGCTGCCTCCTGCTCCCCCCCCCCCCGCATTCCCCTGCACCCCCTCAGCCTGCCTCCTGCCCCCCATGTTCCGCTGTCCCTTCAACCTGCCTCCTGCCCCCCACGTTCCTCTGCCCCCTCAGCCAGCCTCCTGCCCCCCTGCATTCCCCTGCCCCTTCAGCCTGCCTCCTGACCCCGTCACGTTCCCCTGCCCCCTCAGCCTGCCTCCTGCCTCCCGTGTTCCCCTGCCCCCTCAGCCTGCCTCCTGCCCCCCACATTCCCCTGCCCCCTCAGCCTGCCTCCTGACCCCGTCACGTTCCCCTGCCCCCTCAGCCTGCCTCCTGCCCCCGTTACCCTGTCCCCCTCAGCCTGCCTCCTGCCCCCCGTGTTCCCCTGCCCCCTCAGCCTGCCTCCTGCCCCCCACATTCCCCTGCCCCCTCAGCCTGCTTCCTGCCCCCCATGTTACCCTGCCCCCCTCAGCCTGCCTCCTGCCCCCGTTACCCTGTCCCCATCAGCCTGCCTCCTGTCCCCCGTGTTCCTCTGCCCCCTCAGCCTGCCTCCTGTCCCCCGTGTTCCCCTGCCCCCTCAGCCTGCCTCCTGCCCCCCACATTCCCCTGCCCCCTCAGCCTGCCTCCTGCCCCCGTTACCCTGCCCCCCTCAGCCTGCCTCCTGTCCCCCGTGTTCCCCTGTCCCCTCAGCCTGCCTCCTGCCCCCCACATTCCCCTGCCCCCTCAGCCTGCTTCCTGCCCCCCGCATTCCCCTGCCCCCTCAGCCTGCCTCATGCTCCCCACATTCCTCTGCCCCCTCAGCCTGCCTCCTGTCCCCACGTTCTCCTGCCCCCTCAGCCTGCCTCCTGCCCCCACATTCCCCTGCCCTCCTCAGCCCCTCATGTTCTCCTGCCCCCTCAGCCTGCCTCCTGCCCCCCACGTTCCTCTGACCCCTTAGTGTTTCCTGCTTCCTAACACTCTGCCCTCCATGCTGCCCCCACAGCCCCATTCCAGGCACCTCCACATTCCCTGCCCCCTTTCTGGCTCTTCCCTTTGGGCAGCTCATGGCTTCAGCCCTTGTGGCTGTCATGGGAGATGGCGGCCATGTCAGATAAGGGCGACAATGGGTGAAACCCCTTTAAAAAGCCCCCCGGGCAGGCGACAAAGGAGCAGACCCTCAGGACCGTGTCATTCTGTGGGCAGAGGTGCTGGAACTAGGGGTGCTGGGGGCTTGAAGCGGTTTGGTTCAGTGGCTCTCAGCCCCCCACTGTGCACATTGTCCCAGTCCCCAGTTGTGAGGGCAGCTAGGGAGACCAGCGTAAGGATCCCCAGTGGCATTTGATCCGACTCCTGTGCAAAGGGCGCTGGGATCTTTGGTGGCCACGGAGATGAGGGGATGAGGGGGCAGATCCGAATGTAGCTAGACCCCAGCCA
Organism: Gopherus flavomarginatus; assembly: GCF_025201925.1. Classification (NCBI taxonomy): domain Eukaryota; kingdom Metazoa; phylum Chordata; order Testudines; family Testudinidae; genus Gopherus; species Gopherus flavomarginatus. The sequence continues at coordinate 2,578,666 of NC_066641.1, forward strand.
AGCAGCTCCTCCCCGTCCGACTGAAAACACTGCGTGGGGATCTCGGGGCCACTGGGACTGGACTGGAACGTTTCTAATTGATCCAGGCATGTGGGGTTGAGGAGGTCAGACAGAGCCTGGGGACACCTCACCGCCCACCTCTCCTGCCTTGTTACAGACCTTTAGCAAGGAGAAGGCCGAGGGGCTGAGACCTTGAGCCAGAAGGAGCCTCCTCCCTCCGCTAATTGGGAGGAAATGGAGCGTGGGCAGCCCAGGTCTAGCGCTCAGCCCCTTGGGGAGAGCCACAGCTGCCCCCAAAGAGTCACCAGAGACCTGATCAGGCCGAGTGCTCAGCACACTCCACTGGGGGTCCAGGAGATACCAGCACCTTGCAGGATCGGACCTCACAGGCCTCTTCCCGCAGCCTCGCTCAGAGCCCTCCCCCATGCTGCCCCATGGAAGTCTGTGACCCCACGTACAGGCAAGGGATGTGGCTGGGAGTAAGAGCTGGAAAGGCAAGGCCTTGGAACCCCGGAATGGTGTCTGGGAGTGATGGGGTGGCCGGTTGCAGGGCAAGCCCCTCCAATCCTCTGGCTCTCTGGGCATGTCTCCACCACACCTCGGTCCCCAAAGTTCCTGCCCCAGGAGGCCGCAGGTGAATTGTTCCAGCTTGTAACATGCAAAAAACCAAACCAAACCTGCTCTTTGATATTTAAGTTTAATTTCCTCTGACGAACCCCAGCTCAGGGGTTGCTGATCTGTCTCTTACTTCAACTGCATTCCCACCGCAGGGGCTTCCTCCCCACCCCTCAAGTGGGAATTTGCCTCTTATCAGGAAAACACCATCCTCTTGTGACAGCTGGTTGATGCGTATTCCCAGGCACTTTCATGCTGCGGGGTGGAAGGCGATGGAAATACCTGAGCAGAGAGATTCAGCTCCCGCTTATTAGTTATCAGGATGATTTTTATGGTGGTGTAGTGGATTTTAATGCACTGCCCTGGGACCGCACTATCCCGAGGGTCTGCACAGTAAAGCTACCAGCACAGCAGGAAATGCAATCCACCCACTGTCCAGGGATTTGGGACCCCAGCGCTCTCGAGATGCTAGAGATCCCAGACTGCTGTGCTGAGATGGCTCTGGATTCCAGACACCCTGTCTCCAGGGTCTCCAGAGTTTTACTTTCAGACTCATCTTTATTGCCAAGTGCTGGGAGAGGCTGGCCGTGTGAATGGCACTACATGGATACAACACATGTTACTGTGTATTTACTGAGCTCCAGTCTGGAGACTGTTGTTTAACCACTAGGAGCACAGTGGGGATTCTGGGCATTAGGGGCTCAGAGGGTTGGGAGCAAGTTGGATCTCTAAACCCAATAGTTTGCAGCACTCATTATGTAATGAATCACAGCCAAGCCCTGTATAGTACGTCTACATTGCAGTGAAACGCCCCCACAGCTGACTCCAGCTCGCAGGGCTATACAATTGCAGTGTAGATGTTTAGGCTGAAGCTGGAGCCCGGGCTCTGGGACCCTCCTCCCTCGTGGGGTCTCAGAGCCTGGGCCCAGCCCGAGTCAGAACGTCTAAGCTGCGGTTTTATAGCCCTGAGCCTGAGACAGCTGACCTGGGCCAGCCATGGGTGTTTTCTTGCAGAGCAGACATGCCTTTAGGCAGGGATCAGACCTGGGACTGTTAGCTCCAGAACCACTGGTGCTAAAGCAGCAGCACTTTTAGCTGTGAGTGACAGGTGCTTGTCCCACTGAGGCTGGCCCCTAAAAGCAGCAATGTCTTATACTGGGGCCAGTCTCTTAACTCAAGATCTCACAGGTGCCTCCTATATTGCACGTGGCCATCTGCACATGCACCACTTTCTCCATGCAAAACAAACCCACGTGCAAATGGCACTGACGCATGCAATCACCATTTTACACAGGCAGCCATGACACACACACAGTGGTGGGAGGATCCTGGGGAAAGCAGGTGGCAGTTTCACGGCAGGAATCTGAAGGCACAATAAGTGTGCAGCTGGCTGGGTGTGTATGGTCCTGTGCACAGATCAGGGTACATGTTGAGATTTGTGGGTGAATCTCGCAGTGCAGACACTGAACACTATAGCGTGTGGTCAGCACAACCCCGTATGGTCTGTGCTGCACTTTTTATTAGCTAGGAAGTAGCACCCTGCTCACTGGACAGCAGGGCTGAAGGAGTCTCGTCTCGCCGAGCGAAGCCGAGCCTTAGAGCCCAGTGATGGATTCTGGATGTTAGAGCATCTGTAATCATCCCAGACTGAATCGGCTACTCGGGTGCTCAGCTCTGAATCCCCTACTGTTCAGCGTCTGATGGGTGGTTCTTGTCTGTCATAGATAATTATGGGTCTTAGGTGTGGTGGAGACCTTTCTTAACAGGGCTTGGTCAATTTCATTTCACTGCAAAGTACCTGGCCCACCACTGCCTTACTCCAGTGTTAGGAAATCAGTGGAGTTACACTGGCGTAAAACTGGAGAAATGCAGCAGGGAACGAGACTTGAAATGTCGGTTTTCTTGAGTGGGGAGGGTTGGGGGTACAGAGTTTAGAGTGTTTGGGGGAATTCCTTTTAATTTAAAAACATGCAAAATATTTTTGGATGTGATTCTTCTGCAGCATCCTGGAGACAAACGTAACCTCAGTCTGACAGGACTAGTGCATCAGAACCAACAAGTGAAACTTACTAGAAAAAATAATTGAAGCTACCTGTGACGAACTGGGAGTGTTCTTAATGTTTACTCTGAATACTGTGTTGGTGCCTCAGTGTCCCCTAGGCAGTTCTTAAGTATCTAGGTGGTCAAATAAGGGTGTGTGATTCCTGCAGAGCAAAGGGCCAGTGCACATAAATGCCTGACACTGTCTCCTAGCAACTGATGGCCTGGGCCCCTCCCTGCAAAGGTGCCAACTTAAGGTGTTGGAAACAAAGAGGTCAGGTAACCTCCTGGCCCGGGAAAGGAAATGAGCAGAGGAGTTGGGGCTGGAGGGGGTTGTTAGTCTGGAGCTGGCTAGGGATGAGGAGTGAAGTGCAGACATGGGGGTCTGGCTCCATGCCTCCCAGAAGGGACCCGGCCGAGGGGTCCAGTTCGTGGTACCTACAAACTCTATTTTAGACCATGATCCTGCCATAGAATAAACCTCTGTTTTACTGGCTGGCTGAGAGTCATGTCTGACTGCAAAGTAGGGGTTCAGGACCCTGTGGCTTCCCCAGGACCCTGCTGGGGCGGGCTCGCTGTGGGAAGCGCACGGAGGGGCAGAGGATGCTGAATGCTCCAAGGAGAGACCCAGGAGGTGAAGCTGTGTGAGCTTCTTGCCCTGAACAAGTCTGCTCCAAGGGAGAGGAGGCTCCCCAAAGTCCTGACTGGCTTGGTGGGGAGCAGTTCCAGAGCATCGCCCGGTGACTCCGTGACACTACCTAAGCTGGTGTCCTGTATTGCCCACCCCAAGTGTTCAGCCATCATGAGCCAGAACCTCCAAAACCATGAAACTGACTTCAAATCAGGAGATTAAAAAAATCAACCCCAAGCTGTAGGGTTTATTGCCAGCTGGTGTCTGAGCCATTAGGGGGCACTTGGGTCACATTTCTGAGTTTTGCCCTGCAACCAGGATATGCTAGAAACTTTGAAACAAACACCAAATATCACAAGACTTGTGATGAAAATGATGGGAATTGGCAAGGCCAGGTTTTCTCATTTCAGGCATCATACGATTGAAATGAACGATGATCATGAGCGCAGAGAAGTCAATCAGCTTCTAACTTGCTTTCAGAGTTTGCCCTCTAAGGCCCAGTCCCGTGAATACGGACGTGTGTGAGTAATGTTACTTGTGTGAGTAATGTTACTTGTGACAGCAATCTAACTGAAGTCACTGAGACTGCCCCAGGGTGTCAAACTCTCCCCATGCCTGAGGGTTTGTAGGGTCAGGCCCGAAGGGGTTACCAGTCAGACTAGGCAGGGGATTTTGTTTTAAAAGGAGGAGTTTTGATTTTGATGGTGTCTTTTTCAGGCTCTTCTTTGTCCTAAAGATCAATATACCCAGAGCAAGGGTTTGTGCAGGATAGAGCTTGCAGGCATTGTGATTTTCCTCCATTGACTTCAGTGGGGCTGAGCCAAGCGTGGGCCAGGGCAGACTGGGCCTTTGAGGCATATTTTCCAGCAAGCTTAGGGCCAGGTTCTCACGTGCGTGGCACCCGCAGCTGGTTCCCAGCCTTCCCACAAGCTCAGCACCCCCTGGTCATGCAGGGTGCTGAGGTCCTCTGAGAATCTGCCTCCAGATGTGGGTGCTGAGCTCAGCCATGCGAGCCACTGACCTCCCTGGGGTGGCTCTGTTGGAGCAGATGCCGTCCCTCGTGTTGTGTGTCCAAGCCATACCATTGCCCCCAGAGGCCAAGGCCCCCTGGCATCCCTCCCAAGGAAACCTAAGGGTTATTGCAAAGAGCTGAGCAGGAGCCAGTCCAGTGGCATTTGGGTGGCAATGTTTGCAGACAATGCAGAATTCTTGGGGAGGATGAAGACAGAGCAGATGGAGGAAGTTCAGGGGGGCCAGACCCAGTTAGCCGGACGGTAGATGAAATTCGATGTGGACAGATGGAAGCGAATGCACTTTGAGCAGGATCATTTGAACTGTTCACACAGTCTGCTCGGACCACTCGGCTCAGGGCCCTGGGCACCAGTGTGAGCAGCTCCTTGAGGGCCTCAGCTCGCCGCCCAGCGCAGCAAACACGATGTACAAAGAATGAGCCAGAGGAAGGATCCTGGGAACAACGCTAATGTCAGTGTGGAGCTCAGGGGGGTGCCCGCACCTGGCATCCTGAGCCTAGTTCTGGGACAACCCCCCCCCACCCCCAGAAAGGGCCGAGCAGAGATGGAGGGGTTCAGAGACAGGCAATGGGGCGGACGAGCTCCATCTGACAAGAAAGTGACAGGCCTGGCACAGCTTAGGGGCTGGGTTGGAAGGATGCAGCTCCCAAGAGGTGGGCAGGTGACTGTTCTCTAGGGCTCTGAACCCTCCAGCACTGGCCAGGACCAGACAAGATCCCCCAGACTAAATGCCCCTGGTCTGACCCACTCTGGCAGTTCCTGCACCCTAGTTACTGCAGCCAAGGGGGTGGCATAGGGCTGTGCTCTGCAGGGAAGTCTGGGTCTCAAATGTGGGGTGTCCCTTGTAAAGGGAAGCGGCTCAGAGACTCAGGTAAGACTGTGAGGACCTGCTGCTGTTGGGTGCAGGGGCGGCTCCAGGCCCCAGCACGCCAAGCGCTTGCTTGGGGAGGCATGCCGCAGGGGGCACTCTGCCGGTGCCGGGAGGGCAGCAGGTGACTCCGGTGGACCTCCCGCAAGCACGCCTGCGGGAGGTCCACCAAAGCCGCGGGACCAGCGGCTCCTCCGCAGGCACACCTGCGGGAAGTCCCCCAAAGTCGCCTGCCGCCCTCCCGGCGACCGGCAGAGCGCCCCCCGCGGCATGCCGCTGTGCTTGGGGCGGCGAAATGTCTAGAGCCGCCCCTGGTTGGGTGAGAAGGACGGGAGAAGATCAGAGTTTCTATTTACAGAAATGGAGGAGGGGATCAGATTCTGGAAGTGCAGCAGAGGCCACCTGGAAGTTTCTTTTTGCCTCAGTTTCCCCATATGTAGTGAGGGGATAATGCCACTGTCCTGCTATGAGCTCAAGGGATGAAGAGGGCTAGATAAGGGCCAGCTGTTTGTGACAATTGGCTCCCCTTAGCTTCAGGAACAAACCCATGGCAGGCGGCACCATCCCCACCCAGAGCAGGCTCCTCCCAGGAGTCCCAGGGCACCTACGCACCCTCAGTCACAGCCACATCTGCTGCAGGCAGGGGTTGCACCTTGGACTTCCGTGGAGCTGGGTCTTCTGGCACCAGGGCTGCACGTGGTGGTTCTTTCCTGCAGGAGATAGGTGCACTTGCTAAGCAGGTTTGGGAGGCGGGGAGGTGCTGTGTTTTGCAGGACTGGGAATGAGGAGGTAAGGGAAATATTAGAGTTGGCTTGGCCTATAAATAAAAGCACATCAGGATCTATCCTGGAATGAAATATTCATGAACAACTTCAGTGGCAGAAAGCTGCCTCCTTGTTCAGTTGTGTGGCAGGGAGGGGACCCTGCGAAGCGGGGCAGGGATGCGTAATACTCGCGGAAGCTGGGCGGGGGAGAGGGAGCGTAGCCAGCCTGGGCAGGGAGGGAAGGGGCACTAGAAATACAGGACAGCACTCTGCGAGGTGCTGAGAGCCCCTGGATCCCACTGGAGTCGTGGGAACTGGGGGCAGTCACGTGCTTGGCAGCATCAGACCCACCTGGACGGGTCGCAGGAGATTTGATGCCTGGCTTTGCCCTTCTCTGGGATTTGGGTGGGGCACTGCCCCTTGCCCCAGTGCTTTGGAGCGGGGCCTGGCTCTCCCCTTTCTGTGCTGCTTCTAGGGAGACCAGAGGTCCTAATTTTATAGGGACGGTCCCGATTTTGGGTCTTTTTCTTATATAGGCTCCTATTACCCCCCACCCCCTTCCCGATTTTTCACATTTGCTGTAGGGTGACCAGATCACCACACTAAAATATCGGGACACACTGGGGTGCCTTCAGCCCCGCCCACAGTCCACTCCTGCTCCTCCCACGCTCCGCCCACACTCTGCCCCAGGTCCTGCTCCCCCCATGCCCTTCCTCGTCCCCCAGCCTGGCACTGGCTTGCTGTGTCCCTCCTCAGTCCCTCACCCACTGCTTGCCTCCCTGCCCACCCACCGCTCCCCTCTACACCCCCCCTGCCCACCACTCACTCCTACAGCGCCGATTTCCCCTCTGCTGGGTGGGTGTTTTCCCACCCCCTGCCTTTTCCTGCCCCTGCACCATCTCCCTTCCCCCAAGTTCCCACCCCTGCCCTGCCTCTTCTCCGCCTCCTCCCCTGAGCGTGCCCTGTCCCTGCTCCTCCCTGCTCCCTCCTGGAAAGCACTAAGCACTGCCAAACAGCTGTCAGGTGGCGGGAAGTGCTGGGGGCGGGGACGCAATGCACTGCGAGGACAGGGGGAGAAGGTGGTGAGGAGGTGGGAGCGTGGCTGCAGTTTTTCCCCGTAGGTGCTCCGGGGTTGGCGCATCCAGGGGCTCAGCACCTCCCTCCCACTTGCCTCCTTACCTGAATATCAGGACAAGTGGCTTCCCGATCGCACGTTGATCAGGACGTGGGACAAAGGGTTAAATATCGGGACAGTCCCAATTTTATTGAGACATCTGGTCACCCTAATGTGCTGTCTGGTCACCCTAGCTACTTCCAGCACCCAGGGCCTGATCTCAGCTGGGGCCTCCAGGAGGTGCCAGTCGATAGGAAGAGTGGCCTGAACTCCAGCAGCTCATTAGCACAGGCTGGCCCTGAACTGAGCACCTGGCCTGGCAGTGCAGGACGGAGGAGTCTTTCTTGCAGGGTCTCAGTGCTAGTCATGGATGGGGGCCAAGGGGCCAGGGCTGTGTCTGGGAGAGCCAGGCAGGTTCCTGGGGCTGGCAGGTCATTCAGAGAAACCCTTTCATACAGGCCAAGGCGCTGCCCAGGCTGCACAGACACTATAGATCCCATGGGACTCTGATGGCCAAAGATTTCCCTCTCCACACGGCCACTCAGATTGTGACTGATGAGGGGCCAGGGCTCCAGGCACTGCACAGATACAGAGTGGAGAGATGGGCCCTGCCCCAGGGAGTTGGCAGCCTGAGTACATGACAAGAGATACCAAGTGGGTGCAGTTAGGGGAGCACAGGGACCCAATGAGCTAGAGCTGGCCAGCGGGGCAGGCTGTGGGCTCAGCACCCAGCTGCCTGACCTCTGCCCTGCACGCCCCGATGGGCAGCAATCCAGTTAGTGGTGCTGTGCGCACACAGCTGGGTGCAAGGGGTGAGATAAACGTCTGATGAAATGGCCTTTAGATCCAACAGCAAATGCCACTTGTCCAGGAGAGCAGGTGATTAGGGGGTTGGAGCACATGACTTATGAGGAGAGGCTGAGGGAACTGGGATTGTTTAGTCTGCAGAAGAGAAGACTGAGGGAGGATTTGACAGCTGCTTTCAACTACCTGAAAGGGGGTTCCAAAGAGGATGGATCTAGACTGTTCTCAGTGGTAGCAGATGACAGAACAAGGAGTAATGGTCTCAAGTTGCAGTGGGGGAGGTTTAGGTTGGATTTTAGGAAAAACTTTTTCACTGAGAGGGTGGTGAAGCACTGGAATGGGTTCCCTAGGGAGGTGGTGGAATCTCCTTCCTTAGAGGTTTTTAAGGTCAGGCTTGACAAAGCCCTGGCTGGGATGATTTAGTTGGGGATTGGTCGTGCTTTGAGCAGGGGGTTGGACTAGATACCTCCTGAGGTCCCTTCCAACCCAGATAGTCTATAATTCTACGATTAAATGCATGTGTGTGTAGGGAGGGAGGAGAAGAGGGGGTGTCGCTAGGGGGTTGTAAAGAAACTTTGACCTGAAGTTTGGAGCCAAATGACTTCTATGACCAGGAGGCAAAGGGCCAGTGAAAACTCAAGGAGTTCTGAATCCAAAGGGTTCGGTGGGGAGCAGATTGCAGCCCGGCCTTATCTCCAGGCTGGGCAGAATTCGATGGGTCTGGTTTATCATTTTGAGGGGTAACATCAACGTTTATTTTTAAGCTTTTTTTATTTTGATCAGTTCACATTTTCACAGCTGTAGGACACAGGGAGGGTCGGACGCTAATTATCTAATGACAGCAGCCTTGGAGAAGCCCAAAGTTAAAGGTTTTTAACCCTTGAAACACAGAGTGCCAAAATAGACAAAAGTAAATATCTGTAAGTCAAACTGCTGGACTTTCTCAGGCAGCATTTCTCTCCCCTTGCCTCTCTAGGGTCAATTTCTGTTGTTATCGATGGAAATAGCTTTTCCTGGGTTTGTGTGCATGCCGTGAAATCCAGTTACCCACATTTTGTGATACAAATCAAGTCCTTTCAAGCCTATTTATTCTTATCCTTAATAGAGGGGTGCGGCTCACTGAGACTAAAAGTCCCAGCATGCAATGGTCTTGCCGTTTTGATTCAGTTAATGGACCCTAGCCTGCAACACAGCCTGGCCCTGTGGATCAAGCTGAAACACTGCATGCTGGAAACTGTCGTCTCCGTGGAGCACACCCTGACTCAAACAGGGACGTTGCATGCTGGGACATGTAGCCTGTATGTCACGGGGAATGGGAACCTTCAGATGAAGATGTGAGCCGTCACAGGCCAACCTGTAGGACTCCCATGGGCACGTCTGAAACCACAGGCACGTCCCTTATGTGACTAGAAAAGATTTCTGTCCCATCATTGCCAGTGGCATCAAGGAGTGATGATTGTATAGCCCCTGTGTGTGCCCAAGCTCCTCTAACTGAGAAAAGAGTGCCCGTGCGAGAGTGAATCCGAGAGAGAGAGAGAGATTCGCCAGCTGTTTACACTTTAGAGGTCTGTTGCATTTGCCCTGTACCTAAGAGAGGTGACTTGTCGAGGTCTGTTACAGGAGTGGGCAGGCGGGGCTCTGTGGCCTGCGACGTGCAGGAGGGCAGAGTGGGTGATCATGGTGGTCCCTTCTGGCCTTTGAGTCTATGACGTATATAAGGCCCTTTGTGGGGAGAAGATACCAGATGCTAGAGGTTCGTTAGTCTAGCAGACCAAGGCTGGAAGCTGAAGTCAGACCAGTTCAATGAGGCATATTGTTTAACAGGTGGGGTGATCGGAACTAACTCCCCAGGGGAGTGGGGGATTCTCCATCACTGGGTGTCTTCAGAGCCAGACAGGAGCCTTGCTAGAAGATGCTTTAGCCAACTCAAGGTCCTGGGCTCAGTGCAGGATAACTGGGGGAAGTGTAATGGCCTCTGCTCCAGAAATGATCAAGGCCAGAAGGGGCCATTAAAATTTCATCAAATCTATGAATCTCCATAGATTTTAGGGCCCCATAGACCTGCTTCTGTCCAAGGTGTTTTGCAGTCTCAATTGTGCATAGGATTTCTCTTCCCTGTCTGTCTCAAACTGATGAGCGCAACAAGCAGCTGCCAGGTCTCACCCCAGAGGTGGCTGCACTGCAGTGGTGGCGGAAACATCAGTCTTCCCCTATGTAGCTTGTACAATCAGTGAAATGCCTCCTGGAGTCAAACTGGCAGAAAGATGTTTCACAGATGCAAGATCATTATAGTGATTCATCACTGTAGCAGCTCAGGAGCTCTGACATCTCGTGTAATTGCCAGATAGGGGAGATCAAAGCTATTCCAGTTGCTGGGGAGAAACACATGCACCTTTCCCTGGCTGATCTTTGGGGCCACTCTGGAGTGACCTATCAACAATCCCCCGGCAGAAGGACTGTATCTTTGGGCATTGGAAGCAACCAGGTTTGCAGGCTACCAGGCATTACAAGCATATAACTGGGAGCTGGTTCCAATTGGTTCTTGAACGTGTTCCACCCACTGTTGAGAGTCCAAATTCAGCCCATGCCTGGGGTTTGACCTTAGCATAGACATTAGTAATAGCACAATGTAAAGATCAGCTCAAATCATCTTTCCAGGCTGCGATATTCCTCTGGGCTGCTCAGCCCACACCCTAGATCCTCTGTCCCAAGAGAACTACTCCCATCTCCCTTGCAGCTGCATGGGAAAATGAGCCACCTGCCTCAGCAATCAGTGGAACCCACTTAACCTTTCCCCAGCAGGATTAATACATGCTGCCAGGGTGGGACTCAGGCATAGCCCAATATGTTTTGTGGCCGATTTGCTGTTCCCCCTCCCAAGGTGCTTACTCTCCCTGGGACTCAGTTTCCTGTGTGTGTAAAATGGGAATCATGGTATTTATTACAGTTCTGCCAGAGCCCCCAGCATGCCGAGCGCTTCCCAGACACAGAGTGAGAGATGGTCACGGCCCCAGAGGACTCTCAGTCTGACTAGGTAAGGCCCTAGGAGCGGAAGTGATGCGGCCAAGGTCCCCAGCAGGTCTGTGGCAGAGCTGGGAGCAGCCCAGATGTTGCAAGTCCCCGCCCAGTGCTCCAGCCAGTGTCCTTTTCTGAGTCCCTCTGCTTGACAAAGGTTAGTGACACTGCAATAGGTCCACGTTACCCCTGTTTCGCGGACAGGGTAGCTGAGATACAGGGAGAGGAAGGGATGTGTCGATGGTCACACAGAAAGTTAGGAGCAGATCCATGGTCAGAACTTAGGAGACCCAGTCCTGTGCTCCAACCATTACTTATGCTGCCTTTGCAGTCAGTTATTGCCAGAAATAAATGTCCATTAGCTGCTAGCAATATGGGGTCTATGACACAGAGCAGATTAGTTCTGACTGAAGGCAGCAGGGCACTAGGCAAACAGCCCCTAGGTCTGGGGCTTTGTCTCTGTGTTTTAAACTAATCATCTTTATTAAACACCCTTCGGGGCGCGAGGGGGGGTTATGTAACTGACAAGATCATGTACAGTTCCCATTGCGCAGCTGCTGCTAAATTCTGGCTTCATTTGCTGAACTGCTCTAGATGAATTTATATCCTTGCTCCTGGAAAGACCATTTGTTCCCCCAGACAAACTACTCACTTGATCAGCACAAGGCTGTTTTTATCTTGTCATCACACTGGATGCTGCCCAGTGGATGCCAGGGGGGCTCAGCACATGGCTTGCTTGCTGGCTGGGCTATTTGGCTGGACAGCAAATTGATTAATGTAGGGTGAAACATCTGGATGGGACTCAGCGAGAGAACCAGTGACTAGGGCATGAGCTTCGGTGCTAGGACCCCTGGGCTGTATTCCCAGCCCTGCTGCTGGGTGAGCTGGGGTTGAGCGGCTGCTTCCCCTCCCACCCCTGTGAGGTCTTAGGGGCAGGTCTGCTCTTGCCTCATGTTTGTGTGGCACCAGCTCAGTCCCGGGCGATAATACGCAGAATAATAAGAGGCAAAAGGAGGAGAGAAACGTCCATTGTTGGGCCGTGAGTCGTGGCGCAGTTTTTCCTGGGATGGCCTGTGGATGAAAGGTGCTAACTACGTGCATACTCACGCGATTCAACTTTGCATATTCCAGGCACTGCCCAAGGAGCTAATTAAGCCTCCCAACACCCCTGTGAAATGGGGAGGGGGAAACTGAGGCAAAGAGGGGGAAGGGGCTCAGCTGAGGCAGCAGAACAGGGCAAGAGCTGGGAGTTCCTGGCTCAGTCCATTCCAGTTTCTGGCTATGTTCTGTGAGCAGGGTGGAGGGCACTGCCCCACCTTGCCCTGTTCTGCTGTGGGAGAGTCCCTCCCCCCACTTGTTTCAATGTACTTTAACCCTGGACCCCGGTCTATTATCGGCAGTAGATTTGCTGCCTGGCTGTAAGACCTGAATGAACTCACTGCCATTCTACCAGGAATTTCAGCTGGCAAGCTCCCCCACTGTAGGGACAGCCCTGCAACGGTAAATCACTCGGCTTTTGCCTGTCAGCGAGCGAGGCCCTTGGATTATTAGTATCCAGAGCGTGTACATCAGGAGGGACAGAGGCTGGCAAAACAAGCATTCAGGCCCTCTGGTTCCTGTCTGTCAATATCATTTTGTGTTTGTTTCGTCCACCTGGAAGTAATTTGGCATCTCTAGTAACAAATCTGTGGCCACCTAGGAACTTTACAGTTGTCACTGCAGCATGGCATGACTGCTTGGAAGATATCAGGGACAGAACCTCCTGACCTTAGAGACCAGGTGCCCCAACAGCCTGAGAATCTCCATTAGCTGCTAGCAATATGGGGTTTATGACACACAGCAGATTAGTTCTGACTCCATCAGCTGAGGGCTGGTGCCAGTTTGTTACACTCCTCTAAGGAGGCGAGAGGCAAACTGAAGCTTTGCTCTAAACACAAATGAGCGCAGAGGTGACATGGGCAAGGCTGGTTAGTGCCTCCGTGTTCCCGTTTTCACAGCAGAGTTTGCTCTACCTCATTCTTCCTGGGCCCGAAGCACCAAGCTCAAGGGAGGAGGTTATTCCAGGGCGCTGGGGCCAGGCCCGGACGGAGGAGGTTGTGTACAAATAATCAATCAAGGGGCTCAGCCTAGAGCCTTAACTTAATCAAACTAGCCGCTCCACCCTCTTGCTGTCTGTGTCTTAGCCTCAGTGCCCTCTTGTGTTCACTAGTATGTATCGCGTGTAACTCCCACTGTTCCTGTGGATAGGGTGGCACCGAGTGGCCCCAGCAGAGACCAAGGGCCTATTGTGCAAGGCACTGTACGTATGCCCAGTGAGGGACAGCCCCTTTACAGGCTAAATAAAGCAGACAAAGGACAGGAGGGGAAACAGAGGTGCAGTGGATCACCCAGCCTGTCGACCGCAGAGCCAGTTGTTCCAGCCACTGGAGCACACTGCCTCTCTCGCCTTGCCACAGAGCCGCGCTCTGGAGCTTTCCAGCCCTCTTGTGCCGGCCCAAGGGACTTGGATTAGCATCAGCCTGTCTGAGGAGATGCAGTATGACAGAGCAGGTGGGGAAACTGGACTGGGATGCCAGGACTCCTGGGTTCTGCATCTGGCTCTGCTGCTACTCCCTTGCTGCGTGACCTTAAGCAAGGCTTGCTGTGTCACTTCCTCGTTCTCTGCTTTGGTTGCCGAATGGGACTAATGGGACCGACTCCCTGGGAGATCTCGGGGGGGTGGAGGGGGTTGAGTGTCACTACTTATTACCCAGACTCTGTCCGAGCCCCCAGGCCCAAGCAGCCTCCCCCTGGCCCGAGCTCATCTCTGCTCCAAGCCTTTTACGGCTGCCCCCTCAGCGACATGCAGCGCAGGAGAGAGCGGCGTTCTCGAGCCTGGCATTGGATCTGCCATTTATCTTCACTAGTTAGGGGATAATGTCAGAGCTAGCGAGTTTGCTGTGACAAGGCATCTCCTTAACGAGTGAAGATGAATGGCCACAGCGCAGACCCGCAGCTGATCACGCCCTGTTAGTGTTTATCGAGCAGGCGACGGGGAAGGAGGGGGAAGAAAGGGCTGCCAGTCACTGCACGGAGGATGCTCAAAGCAGCGGAATAACTGGCTTGTTCAGCACTTGTACCTCATCAGTCCCTTGTCTCAGCCCCCCTGAGGGAGCCATGTGAGAGCCACAGCAGGAAAGGAGGCAGTTCACACCCAGCCACCCAGAGAGAAGAGGCTTTGCCCTTGTCTCACCCCCTCATAGTCCAGGATCTCAAAGGACTGTACAAAGGGGGGGGGGCACTGCTTGGGGATCTGGGCTCGGCTCCCAGCTCTGTCACTTGTGTGACTGGGCCAGTCGAGGGGACCAGTGTTTTCATCTGGCCCTTAGTTCAGCTGAGCTCTCTGGAGACCTGGCCCGACTGTGGCTGCTGGCCACTCTGGTACCTGGCCTTAACTTACCTGGGCCATAATGGTCCCTGAGTCTGTCCTGTCTGCCCAGCCTGTGAGCTCCCTGGGCAGGACCTGTCTTGCGCCATGTGTCTGGGCAGTGCCTGGCATGGCCGGGTTCTGAGCTTGGGGCCACCAAGTGAGAAGGTCAGTGACGTCCACAAAGATCACACGGCAAATTGGCAGTAGAGTTGGGAACAGAACTTGGGAGCGCAGCTTTTCAGCCCCATCCATGCAGTGCCCACAAGACTACGGTGCCTGGTGAACGTGGTAGGGTTGGTGCAGTGGCTGCTGCTGCAGGGTGATATCTTCATGCTTCATGTTCCCCCGCTCCCTCCCCCCTTTCTCTGATCTCTAGAACATGGAGGAGCTTTAAGCACCAGCCTGTGACAAGCATCCTACCCTCTGGAAATATAAATATCTGCCTACTGATTACCTGTGCACTGCCACCGATTGCAGCCGAGAAGAAAGCCTCATTAAGAGAGTCCTGAGATATAAACCCACTCTCTCCAAGTAGCAGGCGCTGCCCTTCCGCCTCGCTGTCAGCCACTCCGGTGCTTGGGAGTGGAAATGGGGAAAGGAGGGTGTCCCAGGGCAGGGTTCCCTCCTCGAGATTGTCTCTGCCATCAGGCCTCAGGCCCACCAGTGGCAAGTCCAGCCCTTTCTCTGCGGCGCGCTACACCAGGCCTGGCTGCCCCACAACAAAGGGCTTTTACCTACGCGCAGAGCAAGCGTGGGAAAGCGCCTACCCCCCTGTGGCCAGGCCTGGACTCTGCACTGCAAAATTACGTCATCCTCACTTACGCCAGCACACAGCCCCTGCCATAGTTACATGGCTTCAGCATGTTGGCGGTGCCTCTCCTCCCCAGGGGGCATGTGTCTCGCTTGTGCTGTCAGTGGGGGATTGTGGGATGGCTCCTGAAATCCAGGAACAGTTGACATGAGCAAGGCAGTGTCTCCATTGACACTGCATCCGCCTAACTCTGCTGACCTTGACCCTTCACCGCTCGGGGAGGGGGGTTATGGAGTCGGTGTAGCCGGGCAGTGAGCTCGGGGTGAGTGAAATGTTCCTGCAGACAGTGAGGGCAGGTCTATGCTGCAACCGTGCATTGGCGCAGATGGTGAAGACGCTCCACGCCAACGGGAGAAGGAGAGGGAGAGGGCTCTCCTGGCGGCTTCGTAATGCCACCTGCGTGAGAGGCAGTGGCCGTGGCGGTGGGAGATGCTCTAACTCCAGTTCTCCTGGTAACATAACGCTGTCTCCACGGGGAGTGAGGTCAGTGTAACCACCTTACTGGGGGGAGGGGGATTTTTCACCCCCCGAGCAACACAGTTATACCGACGTTAAGTGTGTCGCGGAGCCCTGGCATTACCTAGTTAGGGTGACAAGTTGCCTTGCGTCGACCTAACTCTGTAGTGTAGACCAGGCCTGAGGGCCTTCTCCGGCCCTTCCCTTTCCTGCCTCTCTTTCAACTGGCCTCAACTCGTGAGCTGAATCACCCTGTTACCTGGTTAACCAGCCTGTCTTTAGCCCCTCATCCGCTCAGTGTGGCCTACGTAGGGACAGTCGCCAAGGCTCAGAGTGGGGAGTGAGTTGGTGACTTGCCCCATCGCAGAGGGGTTATTAGGGTTTGACTGTGCTGCAGCAGTGCCCAGGGCGTGTCAAGGGGCAGGGCCTTGTCGCGCAAGGTGCTGTACAAATACAGAGCTCCCAGTCGAAGTGTGTGTATAGGGGGGAGGGGTTTGTGTAGCTAGGGCCGTTCTGGCCTGGAGTTAGAAGAGGGGTGGGTAAGGACACAGTGGGCCATGCCAGAACAAGATGGGGGGCTTTGTTCACACGGCCACTGCTCGGGTTAGCTCATTTCCACAAGTAAAGAGAAGGTGACTGCTGTGCAGGCAAACATGGGAGCAGTTCGTCTGCTGAGTCCCCCCCACACAAAGCAAACAGCTGCCGTCCGTCCGTCCGTCCATCCGGGCGCCCTTTGCCCTAGCCAGCCAGTAGGCGCAGAAGTGAGCGTTCAGTGTCCGGCTGCTCTGGGACACGCTGCACAGAGCTCCCCACAAAAATGGCTGCCCCTCACCACTGGCAGCTGCAGCTGTCGCGATTTAACGGGACAGTGCAAGGAGAACAAAAGCATCCCAGTTACGCAGCTGCGTGCGCCGCAGTGCAGGGTCAACAGCGGCCCACTCGCACCCTGGGACGTCGGTGCCTGAGCGAGAGGATTTGCTGTGCCCAGTGCTATGGCTAATGGAACAGAGCCCGAGGGAGGGCGTGCAATGCACACTCGTGAGCACAAGGGAAAGGAGGCGCAGGCAGCAGTGGTGTGCTGGGCTGGGCCAGGCCGGGCGAGCTCCCCACCAGGCTCAGACAGCAGAGGAGGGGGAAAGGCAGGAACTGGGGAATTGAGGCGCTGGGAGATTAAAGGGCAGCCTCTCCAGAGCCCAGCTCCCATCCAGGTCCCTAACTAAGGTTGCGAAGAGCAATCGGTGCCTTTCTGGGGGAGTCAGGACAGCTCCATGTGCTCTGAGACACTGGCCATCTGGGCTTGGGGGGATTCCCAGGGCACTGCCGGAGACACCCTGGACAGCTGGCCTGGGGCCGGGACAGTGAGGCTCCCCAGGGCCCAGCCCGTGAGGGGAGAACCGCTTGGGAGCTGCCAGGTGATGCCGGGAAGGGAGCGTTAGCAAGCCCTACTCAGGGGCTGCCAGAACGCCAGCAGATACCACAGACCCATCCTCAGGCAGGCCCCAGGACCAGGGCGCTGCAGCAGGTACGTTATGGGGCAGTGACACCTTTCATGGGAGGCAGCTGCTGCTGCAGAGCCCGTTCTGAAGTCCCTGTGAAGCAGAAAGGGGCCATGGCGGGGCTGTGACTCTCCATTGATGCTGCTGGCCACAGACTGGCCCTGCAGTTCGCTCTGGCTCCGGCTCCCAGCCTATGCTGCCTTCTGGCCCTCAGATACTCGGGACTGGCTGGAGAATGGATGGCCAATGATGCTACAGAAACCAGACTCTGTTATTCGCCTGTACTGCCCTGGAGACCTCGCCGGAGCTGGGGGAGGCAGCGAAGGAAGGGCAGGGCCTGATGCCTGGTCTACACTACGAAGTTAGGTCAAGGGACGTCGCCTTGCAGTGATCAATTGGTGTGTCTCCAGCTGCCCTGCTGCAGCAATGCAGTGAAACCACCTCCCTGAATGGCACGGGGCCACGACCGACCTACTGAGGTCTGCACAGGGCAAGTGTAGCACTGCGCGACCTGTGTCAACCCCAACAGTCCTCTGGCAGGTGTCACAATGCGCCGTTCTCTGCAGCAGTGACCGCTATGCTCACACCTGTAAACTCCACTGCCCGGGGGCACAGACCCTGGAAGCCACCCCCCTAACAGCCCCCTGCGGGTTTTTGAAATGCCTTCTCCTGATTGCCCAGTTTGGCGAGTACACCGAGCGGCTCTCCCTTACTGTGCGCAACTGCCCAGCCGACCATGCCGGCTCCATGCACGAGCTGCACTCTGGCCTGGAGTATGCAGGAGGTATTGGATCTCCGGGACCTGTGCAGGCCCAGCTACCGACCAGCCGCAGAAACATGGCCATCTCCGAGCAGAGCGCAGGGGGGAATGCAGATGAAGGGCTACAACAGGGAGCAGCCGCAAAGCTGCGGGAAGGCCAAGGAGCTGCGGCAGGTGTACCAGAAGACCAGGGAGGCCAACAGGCAATCCAGTGCCAAGCCGCAGACCTGCCACTTTTACAACATGCAGCCTGCCATCCTCGGCAGACCTCCCCACCTCCCAGCAGCCCGAGACCGAGACCCCTGCTGTGAACAGCGAGGCAGAGGAGGAAGAAAAGGAGTCGGGGAGATGCGGTAGAGAACTCCGTGCTAGGGCCCGTTTGAGACTCCGCCACAGGCCAGCCAGTCCTGCCGGCTGAGCATGGAGCTGGCTGATGAAGGAGATGGAACTCGGGGAAAGCTGTGCTGCATTTTCCTTACAGTGTTTAAATATAAAAATGGCACCTGGCCCATCCCCACGTGAGCAAGACACTGGCATTGACTTTTCCATGTTTTACTTGGAGAAGAAGAGCTGCTAGAAGTACAATAAAAGAGTTGGCATCTGGGTAGAGCTGGCATCTGCTTTACATTCCCCTGGAGGGTTAGTCTGGCAGGGCGTGAGGAGCGCTTTGTGGATGTGCCTCGGGATGTCCCTTTTATCCGGGGGGCTTTGGGAGGCCAGCCGCAGCTGTGCTCTATGCCTTCAGCGCCCTCGGGAGTGAGGTATCAGTTCAAATCACCACTGCCTGGAAAACGGAGCCCGACCTCGGTGCAGGTGCCCTGTGCTTGTACCTATGGATAGAGAACAACCTTTCACGGCTTCTTGCAACAGAAAATCCTTCACCCCTGCAGGCCATGCTCACATGGCCGGGGCTGGAGAGCGGGGCTGAGCCGAGGCGCTCCACTGCGGCAGTGCCGATAAGCATTTCTTCCTCAAAGCGTTTATGGGAATAAGGGAAGGGAGTTTGGAATCTTCTCTTCTCCTTTCCGCTGGGACTGTAAATCCCACAGAAGAGGAGGAGATCCTGCAGCCAGTGCTGCATCAGACTGTTAACAAAGGGCCTGGAGGGTCCACATGACCGACAGCGTGGAGAAAGAGAGGACAGGAGAAGGCCCAGGAGTCCCAGCAGGACAAGGAGAGGGAGATGCACAAGGACATAATGGGGCTTCTCAGGCAGCAAACCCAAATGCTATAGATCCTGGTTGGCCTACAGGTCCAAAAAAACCAGGACTCTCCACCCTTTGCAGTCCTTGTAGAACTCACTGGTCACTGTTCCCTACACCCCCAAACATACCATGGGGCATCATGAGAGACATTAGTACCCCTACCACCCCATGCCAAGGGACAGCAAGGAAAACCACAGCTTCACAGAGACTGACCTTTGGAAACCATGGCTGGTGTATATGTAACCACAACGGACTGCATTTGGGCACTGAAATGGGCATAGCTGTTTGCTTTCTTTCTAATTTTAAATGATCACCCCATGAATTATGTTAACGTTTCTCATGACATTGCCGGTGGGGGGTTTTCCGCATTGATTTTCTGTGCTAGTTTTTCCCATGCAATAAAGTTCTATTTTGGGGGGAATCAAATTATCTGTATTAGTTCACAACAAATATTGCAGAATGGATAGCAGCAGTCAAAGCAAATGGTACTTGCAAATGAACGCCGAGCACCACAGAATTCATAGCTTCAGGTGAACACCCAGCCATATTTATAAATGTACAACAAGCACCACAGAATTCAGAGTTTAAGGAAAACACACGTCGTAGTTATAAATGCACAGCGCACACTACATTGTTCCTAGCAGCTGCAGGCCAGTGAATGCTCCAGTGCAGAACATTGCTGGGGCTGACCCTTAAAAGTGCTCTTTTCAAAGCCTCCCTCAACCACACAGCTCCATGATGGACTCTTGTACTGGCCCTGGTATCTGGCTGGTCAAAGGCAGCAGACAGCCGCTCCCCCTCCGCTCTGGCAGCAGCTTTTCCCCCTTTGCCTCACAGATATTATGCAGGACTCAAGAGGCAGCTATAACATTGGAATCTCTTCCTTACTGAAATCCAATCTAGTGCGTAAACACCGCCAGCGTCCCTTCAGTCTATGAAAGGCACATTCAGCTGTCATTCTGCACCTGCTGAGCTGGCAGTTGAGTCTTTCCTTGCTGCTATCAAGGTGGCCGTTGTAGGGCTTGATGAGCCAGGGGAGCAAAGGGTGGGCTGGGTTCCCTAGGATCACTCTTGGCATTTCAGTATCGCCAGTGGTAATCCACCAGTCAGCAAAGAAGGTCTCTGCTTGCAGCTTCCTAAACACTCCTCTGTCCTTAAAGATGCAAGCGTCATGCACCTTCCCTGACCAGCCAACACTGATGTCAGGGGAGCATCCTGGATGACCCCCCAGTGCTTGCATAACCATAGAAAAGTCGCCCTTTCTGTTGCTGTACTTTTTGGCAAGGTGGGCTAGTGTCAAAATAGGCTGTGCGTGTCATCTATCGCTCCCCCCCCCCAGACACAGTTCAGGAGCCCCATTGCTGCAAATCCATCCACTATGTCCTACACAGTGTGCAGTGTCACAGTGCTGTGTAGCAAGAGGCAGTTAACGGCCCTGCACCCTTGCATGACAACGGCCCCACAGTGGATTTTCTAGCTCCAAAATGATTTCCTACTGACTGGTAGCAATCCAGCATTGCAAGCTTCCAGAATGTGATCACCTCTCACTTCCCCACTGTCAATGCCATGCTCCTCTTGACCTGCTGCTCACAAACAGGGAAGAATTGGTAGGGGAAATAGAAGAGGGTGGCAACCTGGGCAGCAGTGACCATGAGATGGTCGAGTTCAGGATTCTGACACAAGGAAGAAAGGAGAGCAGCAGAATATGGACTCTGGACTTCAGAAAAGCAGACTTTGACTCCCTCAGGGAACTGATGGGCAGGATCCCCTGGGAGGCTAATCTGGGGGGCAAAGGAGTCCAGGAGAGCTGGCTGTATTTTAAAGAAGCCTTATCGAGGGCACAGGAACACACCGTTGCGATGTGCAGAAAGAATAACAAGTATGGCAGGCAACCAGCTTGGCTTAACAGTGAAATCTCCAGTGAGCTTAAACTCAAAAAGGAAGCTTACAAGAAATGGACACTCGGACAGATGACTAGGAAGGAGTATAAAAATATTGCTCAAGCTTGCAGGGGTGTGATCGGGAAGGCCAAGGCACAACTGGAGTTGCAGCTAGCAAGGGATGTGATGGGTAACAAGAAGGGTTTCTACAGGTATGTTAGCAACAAGAAAGTGGTCAGGGAAAGTGTGGGCCCCTTACTGAATGGGAGAGGCAGCCTAGTGACAGAGAATGTGGAAAAAGCTGAAGTACTCAATGATTTTTTTTGTCTTGGTCTTCACAGACAAGGTCAGCTCCCAGACTGCTGCAATGGGCAGCACAGTATGGGGAGGAGGTGAGCAGCCCTCAGTGGTGAAAGAACAGGTTAAGGATTATTTAAAAAATCTGGACATGCACAAGTCCATGAGGCCAGATGCGCTGCGTCCGAGGGTGCTGAGGGGGTTGGTAGATGTGATTGAAAACTCGTGGCGATCGGGGGGAGTAATGTAGTGCCCATCTTTAAAAAAGGGAAGGAGGAGAATCTGGGGAACTACAGACTAGTCAGCCTCACCTCAGTCCCTGGAAAAATCCTGGAGCAGGTCCTCAAGGAATCCATTTTGAAGCACTTGGAGCAGAGGAAGGTGATCAGGAATCCAGGAATGTGGCCTTTCACATCAGAAAGCTCTGCAGCCACTGCTCAGCGTCCCACACCTGCATTACACTGCAATCCTGCCAGTCAGTGCTCGTTTCTCAGGCCCAGAACCAGCGCTCCACCATCTGCAGCTGCTCTGTGAACACCAGCAACAACCTTGAATTGTCCCTCTGCAAACAGTCCTCCATGAAATCCTCCTGTTCCCTGTTGCTGCAGCACTTCCTGCCGGCCTGCAAATCCAGGAGTACTGTGTGTCTTGTACCTGCAACATTCATGAGGACCGTGCAGAGCTTTGCAGCTCCATGCTTCCCTCAGAGACCGCAGAGTCCGAAAAGGGCTGTGCAGGTTTGTGGGATTTTTTAAAAAGGCACCAAAATTATGGGCTATGGGTATCATTAAGGGATGGAGACCGCTGCATGCTGGGAGCTTGACCCCTAGCACCCAGAGATCCTGGGTGAATCATTTCTATCCCACAACACATTGTGAACACTTCCCAAAAGGTATTGTGTTGGATGGTGGCACGGAGCACGTTGAGAAACCTACCCACGATGCACTGCACGTTGCATCAACACCAGCGCTCCTGGTGGGTATGCACAGAGCCAACCCAGGCAGCCACGTATGCAGGTGCACAAGCGAGATACACACTTTGGTGGTTATACGCTGCCGTAACTTGCATCGCACACGATTTGTAGCGTAGACAAGGCCTAAGATGCCCCAGCTCAGAGGAACTGCATCTCCCCGTCTTTCCCCAGGGGACCTCTCATCTTGCATTAGGTTACTCCAGGGTCTCCAGCTTATTCGTAGCACGAGACACACCTTAGTGGAGAGATTGTCTCTGGACACCTCCTTTCCCTGCGCCAGGGGCCAGAATTTTAAAAGAACTCTGCATCCCTGGTACCTGCTCATGAACTGCAGCTGGACCCTTGGGAAGATCTGGTACAGCTGTGGGTGCTGAGCCCAGGACAATGGGGCCCTGAGTGACCAGCAGGCTCTGTAGCCTGGACACCAGCGTGGGAACTACTGCTTCCACCACTGCTTAAGGCTGAGCAAACAGGAACCCCCTGGGAAGGAAGCGAACAACTTGGATGTGCAATCGGCCCCTCGTTGCTGTGAGTTGGGCCAAGAAAACCCTCAGCAATTATTCCAGCTGCTTGGGAGAGTCACGCAGTTCAACGTGGAGACACAGTCCCCCTCCACCACAAAAGCCCTGTAATCCGGGAGCTGCGAGGTGCCCAATCTGGAGCCAAAGCTGAGCCGAGGCTATTTCAAGGGCACCGGAAGGCTCCGAGCTGGGAGGTGCAGGTGTCAGCCTGGTGGGGCTTTAGAGGCAAAGAACAAAGGGCTAGCGGTGGGCAGGGAGGCTGAGCCCTCTAAGTGCCCTGATCTTTGCTGCCGTCGCCTTAGCGTTCCCATGGCTGCAGCTGATCCCGGATGGGCCGGGAGGATCCCTCTCTGGGATCGGGATCACACTTCAGAACCACTGGACAAGGCCCCAAAGAATCCAGCCCAAGCGTCCCCACACTCAGCTCAGGTGCTCCTGGCATGTGACTCAGTTTTGGGCTTTTTCCAGCCATCAGCAGTAGAGGAGGGTCAGACGGGTCAAGACTGGGGGGGGGGGAGGGGGGCAGAGCTCCCAGGCTGAGAACCCCTGGTGTAGGGAGACATTTGTTCTCCCTCCCATCCAAGGGTCCCAGGTGACCCATGTGACTGCAGGTAGCAGTTGGAAAGTGACCGCACGTTCCAGTGCTATCAGGACAGGCACCAGGATTCAGCCACTGTCCCTGGTGCTTTTGTGGCCACTCCTGAAATGTGCTGGGCTTCCAGCATCTCCTGTTCCGGGGGCAGCAGCACCACACCGGCGGGAGCGGGAGCTGGGGAACTGCCCGGCGTTCCCAGGGACCCTGTGCTCGGCGTCCGAGCTGTGCGTGGGGCACTGGCAGCAGCCGATTGAAGCTGTCGGTGCTGGGCCACTGTTACCGACACGCGCCCTGGGTCCTGAGAAGGTAATTCACACCCGCGAGGCTGGGTTTTCTAGAGCCTCAGCATGGGTCTAATTCTGCTCCCAATGGCAGTGCTGGGCAAAGCCTCGTTCCCTTCGGTAGGACGAGGGAGAGGCTGAGCCCTGCTGACAGTCCCTCTGTGTGACAGGAGATGATCCGTCCCGCTCGCAAGCGCACGACTGTCACCGCTGGGCTGGGCACCACGGTGCTGGATCATTGCTCTTCCGGCTCAGGTGCCAGGCTCAGGGAATCCAGGCAGCACTGGGGACAGAAGCCAGGGGCCCTGCACTTTGATCCCAAGCCCTAGGCCTGACCCTCCCTCCCTGGCTGGCTGCACACGCAGTTGCTGCCCACTCCTCCGCAAAACGTGCTGAGTACATGTGAACTGTTTCCAAGCCTATTTCTGCTGATTCCCTTTGGGGTTGTGGGGGGATGTTATTCAGGGCCCTTGTCTCTCAGCTGCACATCTCTACTCCTGAGGGAATCCTGCCTCACTGCGCATGTGCACAATTTATGTCCCCCGCAGATTTCTTTGCTTCCCCGCAGAAAAATGACTTTCTGATGGGGAAGCAAAGGTAAGCCACAGGAGTGGTCATGCAATCCTCTGCAGCAGTATGTTTCAGGTGCCCAGTGCAGGTGGCAGAGAGGTAAATCACTGTGGGGCAGGAGGTGGGACTAGAGCAGACCTGACTGGTGGCCCCTACCCTGTGCCGGGCTCAGCTGTTAATCCTGGTTGGGCTGGGGAGGACGAGACTTCCTCTTCCCCTGCACAGCATCTGGGGCCCTGTCAGACTCACTCCAGATTTCTCTCCTGGCTGAAGGAAGCTCTACAACCTCCCCCCCACCACCGCTTCTCAGCTGCAGGAGGAGAGATCATTGTACAGGGAGCTGCTCCTCCATCCGCCTGACCCCCGTGCATCCAGATCCCCTCATACCCTGACCCTCTCACCAACCACCCTGCACTCAGAATCCCCCTGATGAGCCCCCCTCTATCTGCACCTGGACCACCCCGATGAGCCAGGCGTACTCCCACCCCACCGAGCTCCAGTCAGCTGCACTTGGATCCCCACCCCATGGAGCCCAACTCCCCCAGCATCTGGAACCCGCCAATGAACCCCCCACACTCAGGCCCCCTGCTGAGCTCTACCCACACACACATCCAGACCACCCCCCTGCTGAGCCCCAACCACCTTCACCTGGACCCCCCCTGCTGAGTCCCATTACCATTGCACCCAGAACCGCCCCCCACACAAGCCCCTGTGCATCCAGATCCCCCTCCCCCGCACCCAGATCCCCCACTGAGCCACCCTCACCCAGATTGTCCCACACAGAACCCTCTCACCCTACACATGGATTCCCCCACACTGAGCCCCTCCACAATTGGATCCTGCCTTGCTGAGCCTGCCTGCCCACACCTAGCATGGAGAGGCAGGGCCCCGGGGTGTTTCTGAAGAAGGCCGGTCCCTGTGCTGTGTCAGGGTTAGATGCAGCCTCATTGCTGAGTCTGTGTCCCAGGGGTGGGGCAGCAGGAGCTGCAGAGTAATCTCCCACCTCTGTGCAGCCAGTGGCCCATGCTCCCCACTGCCATGCTGGAGCCTCTGCATTTATTTGACAGATAAAGTTTGCAGAATTTTAAAATATGGTGTGTAGAAGTTTAAGGTTTTGGAGCAGGATGGATGTTGAGGGGTTTGGAGCAGGATGTTGAGGGGTTTGGAGCAGGATGAATGTTGAGGGGTTTGGAGCAGGATGGATGTTGAGGGGTTTGGAGCAGGATGCCCTCAGGAGTCCCGCCCTGGTGACACTGCACTTCAAACGGCGGATGTTCTGAGGCACAGGGTGCTGACCTGGCCTGCTGGCTCCCTCCCTGGCTGCCCTTCCAGGTTCGCTGCAGAGGTTGGAGGGTCAGAACAACAGCAAGGACGGTGCAGCTTGTCTCCTAGGCTCGGGTGCTGCACCTGACCTGCTGGCTCCCAATGTGATCCCCTAAAACAAGAACTGGACTGGAAACAGTAAAGGCCCAATCCTGTCATGAGCACCACACACAGCGCCGCGGGCTTTTGGGAGGGCTTGGCACCATATGGCTGCCTGGGGGACACTCAGTGCCAGGTGGGGGCCTAGGACAGGGCAGGGAGCAGCAGCTGAAGGGTGGATTTCAAACTGGTGACTACTCCTGGAGCTGTGACACATGCAACCCCCTTTCCCTCTCACTGCCCCCCAAAGGGCCAGTCCAGTCCAGTCCGTGTTTGTTCCCATGCAGCCAGGCAGGCTGAAATCTGGCAGCCCGGCCCCTGGATTCTGCTGTGTGGCAGACAAGAAATACCATGGCAGCTTCATTCCCATGGCAAACAGCTGGGTCCCCTGTGATCACTCAAGATGAGTAACCAGGCAAGGCAGCAGCCTCCGTGCTGTTCACTCAGGCGTTCGGTTCAGTGGATTTTACAACAGCCCCCAGTTTCATTCCCTGCTTGAATTGACAGCATGTAACTGCCTTGTGAGACAGCCTGGGCGCGGGAGGGATTGTCTTTTGTTGGCCCAACTCCGTTGGAGAGACAGACACGCTTTGGAGCCCCACAGAAGAAGAACAGATAGCTCTGTAGCAGGAAAGCTTCTCTCTCTCACTGTAACCGGGCGCAGACTTCCCCAGCGGCACCTCCGGCTTGTCATCTCAGGAATTAGCTCTTCCAGCCTCCGGAGCGGCCGGGTGTCCTGCTGCCGCTGGCCCCTGTGTTCCTCCTGGACCCCGGTGCCCTTTTATCTGGGGAACTGTTCCCTGCCAACACCCCCCGACTCTGCCTCTGGGTCACCCCCAACACTCTAATCCCCACCTTGCCTCAGTCTGGGCTACTGCCAGTCATCACCAAGCCCCCACTCCCTGGGGCAGACTGCGGGGTAAAAGCCACTCGTCATAGGCAAGGGGGCTCGGATCTGCTGCCTTCCTCTGCCTCCCAGTACCTCTGTGGGCCTGGGACCAGGCCCTGCAGCCTGGGGAGTCGCCAGCCTGGAGCTCCCCTGGCTTGCCCCAGCCCTGCTGCACTCCAGTATCCTTTAGGGCTCAGGTCCATCTCCTTCCTCAGCTACAGGGAAACTCTGCGAGCACCTGGCTCACTGGCCTTTTATAGGGTCAGCTGTGGCCTGACTGGGGCATGGCCCAGCAGCGGCTGCTTCCCCAATCAGCCTAGTAGCTGCTTTCCCTGCCACAGCCCTCCCCAGGGCTGTTTTAAGCCCTTCAGGGCAGGAGCGGGTGATCACCCCGACCCCACTACACTCACCAACAGCAGCTGGTCCAGTAACAGACATTACCTCTCCCACCTGGTCTCTCTGCCATCCTGGGGCCCACACAGCTACAATTACCATGCAAACATCTGCCTGCTGGCCATTATCGGGGGAAGCTGGGGGCTTTGGCAGAGGGGTGGGCGGCAGGTGGATGTAACAGGAGAAATGCAGTGAGGACTTGGGTCCCATACCTGAACCAGATCCACAGCTGGCGTAAATCAGTGTAATTTCACCGGAGTTTGTGCTGTGCCTTGGGAGGCATTTCAGCACCTCACCCTGCACTTTATAAAGAACAATGAAAACGGAGAACGGTAGCAGAGAGGTGGTCAGTGGACGCAGTGGGTCCAGGAAATTCAGAGTTAAGGCTGAATTGTGCTGACTCTGTGCAGAGGGTCTCTGCCCAGTTGGGGCCTTCCACACCAGATGTGCTGCTGCCATGTGACTGGCAGAGCCAGTCTGGCATGGAAATTCCTCGTCTGTTTGCTTCTCTGGTAAAAAGGGTTTGGATGGAGCCTTGTGGTTCCTGACAGGGCTCCAAGCACGCTAGTCCTCTTGCTGCAGAACCGTGCTCCATGAGCTGAGCTTTTCTCGCAGAGATACAGCCCCAGCCTTATGGTTGCAAAGGAGCGAGTGAGCTGCATGTAAGTGAGACACTGCCAGAGTCTGCAGACAGCCTGAAACAACAGCTCGGGGAGGTGTGAACAACCCTATTTACCCCCATGGGATGTCAGCTCTGAAACCTAGAGATGGTTTAACCACTACAATGTTAACTCTCTCACTGCTGCTGAGCATTAGGACAGAAAGACCCAGGTAATGTGCTTACCCACAATCCCTAGCAACTTCCCACACTGCCTGTGTCCCTCTTTGAAATCAGCGGTGACCCAGGCCCTTTATCTAGAGGAGACCAGGGGGGCGGAGCCTCACATGGCACAAATTGGCATAGCCCCGTTGACTTCAATGGAATGATGCCAGTTACCCAGCGGAGACTCAGTCTCTTCTCAGACACAGTCGTCCAGGTTCACGGGTGCGCTCCGGTAATGCAAAGCAGCCACAAGGCAGTTTCAGTGTTGGCTGGCTTTGATGGAGTTACGCTGATTTACCCCAGCTGAAGAGCTGGCCTGGGCTGCGTCTTGTAACCCAGCTCAGCGCTTCCTGGTTAAGGCAAATGAAGCCCAAGGTGCTTAGTGTCCAGGGTGTTTTCCAGGGAACCGGCCTCGCCTGTGCTCAGTCACGTACACAGCCCCAGACTTAGAACCCAGCACCCAGGACTGGGGCAGATTTTCACAGGGGTCCGTGCTGGGCTCTGAGCTCGGCAATCTGGCCTGTCCAGTCTGATGTTAGCAGGTGTGGTATGAATTCTAACCAGCTCAGCACTTCTGAAATCCATCCGACGGCTGTGGCTGACTATGTAACAACGAACCCCTGTCTGTGCAGCGTTACGTTAGCAAACAGCTGTCGCCCTAAGGGCTCTGCACCATACATGAGATTCCAAGACAGATCTCACCCAGCTCTTGGGTGGCACCCAGCAGCTGTTTAACCTCACACAGCAACACAACAAAAGAGTCGATGCCCTGAGGAGATGGTAGGGGGATGGGCAGGTGATAATTACCCCACCTGAAATTTGGCCCTGGCAATGGTATTATCCCCTAACTCTTGCACACAGTGTACACGGCTCGTTAACGGCAAGCTGCCCCAAGGAACTGATGCCACATGTGCGCGGAGGGGTCCCTATTGTTACCAGTATTACAGTAAGCCAGGCAGTCACAGGGACTTGCTCTCCCAGCTCATTCAGGCACTGCTGGAAATCCATCCTAAACCAGACAAAACCCACAGAGCAGGCCAAGAAACAGAGGGGCAGGTGCCTGCCCAGGGTCACCAGCAGAACCAGGAATAGAACCCAGGAGTCCTGGCTGCTGGTCCATTCAGTCACACTGCCCCCCTCGAACTGTCCAATACCTCCCCTCCCAGCCCAGAGAGGCACCGGGACATCTCCTAGCAGTGTTGCCCTAGGTGTCTATCCAAAGCCTGCTCCGCGGTGCTCCTGGTTCCGGTCGGCGCTCAGCCCAAGGCCGTGCAGCTATTGCCAGCTGGGGCTGCCACTGGTCTGCGCCATGTGGCTGAGGAAGGGGGTATTTACAACCTAAAAGCGCCACGTGCTCCCCATGGCTGGGCTGTCAGCAGAGGAGATTGCGACAGATCTCTGCTCTGTAAAGCCAGGCTCCCTGCTCTGGTCGGTGTATCTGTGACCCAGCCTCCCCCTGAGCTCCAGGGGTCAAATCCCTGGCCAGGCTGCTGCTTGCGACACGACACCCTGGCGTGGGGCACTGGCAGCAGGGATCAAACCTGGGCCCCCGAGCTCTAGTGCCTGCTGCTACAGCTAAAGGCCATGGCTCTGCTCACTGTGCTGACAACCCGACCAGAGACCAGAGGCTGCGGGAGGACAGAGGGAGCCATCACCTCAGCCCTGGCTAGTTTGGTTATTTAGCCTTCCAGTCTTGCCCGTCATCGATCTGCCCTTCTGTAAAACAGGAGCAAACCCTGTGGCCAAGAAGCCTCCTGCCACAACGAATGTGCAAAATGGGGCGATTACTTTACCTCCAGCGCGCCCGGGCAGGGGGAGCAGAGCTTGTAGCCTCCCGGTGCTCAGATGAGGAGTTCAGGGCAGGCAGCCAAGGCCTAGACTTTGCTAATTAAAAGCCAGTTTCCTCCCACTGTGCAGCGCTTAGAGTGTGAACTTCAATCTTGGTAAAACACAACTCATTTGCGGCCCCTGCTTAAAATATTTGCAGAGCCCTGAAATATCCCAAGCCTTAGGGAGCTATCATTGTCATCTTGCCCGTCGGAGGAGGGGGGTTCAGCAGGCTTCTGGTCTGCCACACGCACATTTCCGTCTCCAAGTGCAGGGGAGTCACGCTGGATTTACCCCATGCAGCTGAGAGGGAACTCGGGACCTTGGCGTTTTAGAGAAAGCTTCAGTTTTGAATTACCTGATGCCAAATCAGGATGCGACACAAAACATTTTGTTACAATCCCCAGCTTGTGAGATTTCCCCTTAGTTTCCTTTTCCTTTATCGCTCTCGGTGCCTACAGCTTTCCAAAACCTCCTTCACCCAAATCACATTTGCTTTATGCAAATACAGAGGCCCCTTGAGATTCCTAGTGGCTGTGAACAGTTCTCTTTCACGCTCTCTTCTCAGTTCACCTGACGCATCTTTCACTCTCCAGTTGCAAAGAAAAAAAGCTCTTTCGTTCTGTTATACAAACTTTCAATAGCGATAAATAAGTCTACATAGGTTATTGTAACAATAAAAGTATTATTGTCAGTGGAGCTGGCATTCAGGTTGTCCAACATTTTCCATTCTAAAACCCTGTTTTCAGTGGCTGATAATGTTGCCAAGTTTTGTCCCTTGGGGCTGAAATTTCCTATGCTGGGTGTTTGCCCCGGGCTGATTTTTGTTTTGGAAAGTCACAGCTCAAATGGTTCTGCTGTTCCTGAGATCAAAGGGAGAAGGAAGTGCAGTGTTTTGCCCCCATTAAATATTCTCATAGCTATTTAACAGACACTCTTGTGCCTGCAGGCATTGGAGCTGGCACTTGAAATTTGGCAGGGGATGGCTATGGGGTCAGGGAGGTGCCATCAG
The DNA here is from genome assembly GCF_025201925.1 of Gopherus flavomarginatus. Lineage (NCBI taxonomy): Eukaryota > Metazoa > Chordata > Testudines > Testudinidae > Gopherus > Gopherus flavomarginatus. The sequence goes on from NC_066641.1 coordinate 2,609,168, forward strand.
CCACCCCTGTGAAAATCTGCCCAAATCTAGTCAAATTAGAAACCCTCTGAAAATCACTGTTCACACATGCACAGCAAAGGTTTCTCAGAGCTGGGCAGGTAGATTAGCTGAAGATGCTGTTGTACTGAGCGTGCTCCAGCCCAGTCTGCAGACACTGATCAGATCTTTTCCTGTAGCAGTGCCTCCTGGCTGCCAGCTTTCATTGCGGCGCTGGGCTCTAGAACTGAGAGCTGGAAGCCTGTCTCGCCCCTGCTCTCCCAGCTCCCCGATGGCTCCCAGGCCCCGAGTACCAGGACGCTGCCTACGTGGAAGGCAGGGGAAGCACAGGAGATGGGGAGAGGCTGAGTGGGCTGGAAGGGATGTGCTGGGGGCAGAAGGGGCTGGGACCAGTAAAGCATATTTCCCGCCAGAACCGGGAACTGAACCCAGGATTTCTGGATCCCAACAGTCCTCTGCTATCAGCAAATAGCTGTGAAACCCACTGGGAAAGTGGGCAGCCCCCTCCAGGGACAGGTCCCTATAGATGATAACAGCCTTCTGCTTTCACTAATAACTCTAGCTTGAGGTGGGTTCCAGGGCCCGAAAAGCACCAGCCTCAGCCACCTTACCCCTGTCTGTATCCCCCCAGAGCAACGGCCCCGCTCCCGGGCCCAGGTCTAGGGGGTGGTGAGGGGCTTGGACAGGGGCAAGGAGGGGGGGCAGCTCAGCACCCCCACTCTGAAAACTGTTTCAGTGCCACTGAATAAGCAAATACCAACTCAGGAAGTTACAGACGTCCATCCTGTGCTGTGCCTGAGGCAGGGTCCTGTGGAGAAAACAGCAGGTATCTTGTAACTAAAGACTAGCATACGGACTAGGGGGCCATGTGAAGTTAGCATGGGAACCTTAATTTGGACATGTCCTAGCTTTGGAGGCCTGGACTTTGCAATCGGAATAACATTCTTAGCGTCATGTTTTGTATGTAATGTATCATCCGTATTGCCCTGCTCCCTTCACCCAGCTGCTCTGTCTGTTGTGACAGCTACGGAGATGTGCAGGTGCTGCTTTAGAACTGAGCTTCCAAAGACTCTGTAGTCACATGGGCCCAAATCTTCCATGGGGCTGGGGGCCAGGTTTTCAGTGCCCAGCAGGCAGGACTGGGGCCCAGCTCGGATCAGCTCCCATTTTGTCACCTGACTCAGGGTCAGATTTTCCAAACTCTCACTCCCGCTGGGTGCAGGTGGCCAAATCTCAGAAATGCTCGGCACCCCCACTCTGAGCTCTGTGGAAAATCTGGTGCTGCGCCCGCTGGATGGGTGCTGCCAGCAGCCTTGCCAGGCCAGGGAAGGAGCTTTGGTAGCAAGGATGCTCCACAACGTCTCCCTTCCCCAGGGCACCATGTAAACAGCCGGGTTTTCACTCCCTGCCCTTTGCCTCGCTCTGGGACGGTGGACATGACAGGAGGGGGCTTGCCCAGCACGTCCTCCTGCATCCCCGAAGGGTTCCTGCGAGGTGGAGGCAGGATTCTGCAGAGGTGCTGGTCTGAATGCAGCGCCGGCCGGGTGGGGTGCAGCTAGGTCAGCAGCTTTGCCTCCCTCACAACAGGCCATGGCTAGGCTGGCTCTATACGGACGTGCAGCACCACCAGTGGGGCTTCCCTGGGGCCCTTCTCGACATATTTTGGGAGCATTAGCAAACCCATGATACGCACTGAGAGGGGCAAGTTCAGTCCTCTTCATTTTACAGAGAGGGCAAAGCTGCCGTGAGTGGAAGCAACTTTCCCAAGGTTACTCGGCGTGGAAGGGACGGAGCTCGGGATGGAACCCAGGCATCCTAGCTCCTGGGGATTTAGCCAGCTAACTGCCCTGCCTAAGTCCAAACTTTAGCTCCTCAACACCCCTGCTCAGCTTCCACCTACCCCTGTAGGTGCCTATGGTCCCCAGGATGCTTAACTTTCTATTGGCAACATCCCCTCGGTGCCTCGCAATCTGCCAGGGAGCATGTCATGCAGACACCTGGGCTATGGTGCACACGTAAGTCCCAGTGGAATCCTTGAATGAGGCACCCGCCGTCTCTCCCTACAGGGCCTGATCTCCTAGGCCTGCTCAGAAACCAGCTAGTTCCGGGCCGGCCCAGAGGAGGAAGTGCCACCATTCCCTCCCCCGATAACTGTGAGGCAAAGGGTGGGGGGCGCTCACCTGGGGTGCAGGAGACCTGCTCTGCTGTGCAGACAGGGCTGCAGGGTGGATTTCCCAGCTCCCTGGAATGTAACCTTCCCAGGGGCCAGACAAGCTCTCCTGTTGGAGCTGCTCCATGGCACATGCCTTGGCCTCGGGGGACCAGCACCCGGGCTTGCCCGTCCCGGCGGAGTGCCCGTCCCCCATGACCCAGCGTTAGCCTCACACACGCCTGGAGTTATTTACAGAGCGCCCCACCCAGGGACACCGGGGGCAGGGCGGGGAGGCCCAACTCCAGGCTGTTCCTCCACATCAGGCAGAGGGGGGAGCTGAGCCCTGCATGCCCACGCCTGGGGGAGCGTCCCAGCACTGGGCTAAAGGTTACGCTGGGGTGGGGATTGTCTCCTTGGGTTTTTGAACAAAAGGACTTAGGCTGCCACGGCGACGAGGGGTCACGGCTGAGAATCACGAGCAGAGGTGCCCAGAGCCCTTTGAGGGCAGGGCTCAGGGCACCCCCCTCTCCTTGCCATTTCCTAGTGCAGGCAGCTTCCCACTCAGCGTCCAGAGCCCATCCTCAGGTGTCTAACTCCCCTAGGCCCACCCAGGGAACCTGGCACCCAACTTGGGCTGTGGATTCTGCTGGGCAGCAGGGCACCTGCATGTAGGTGTTACAACACTGAGTCTAAGGCAGGAGCGACGGACGCTCCCTATAACTGGGGGGGGCCACCGGCATCTGAACTATGACCCCCCCCCACTCACACTGCCTCTTCTTCCCCAAACTCCCAGCCCCCTGCTCGCTCCTCTCCACCCCCACCCCCTCATCGCTCGCCCTTACAGCCGGTAAAAAGAGGGATGGCATCGCTCTCCCACTTTTAAAAGTGGTGGGGCCAAGGCCCACCCTGTTCCAGCCCCCCTGCGTGGGGCTAACTCTTAGTCCCTGTCCTAGCTGGTAGATCATCCTTGCTTTTAGTGCACCTGCAAGACTGAAGTGTTAGGGCTAATAAGACCCCACCAAAGAGAGAGAGAGAGAGAGTGTGTGTGTGACAGAGACAGAGAGAGTCTACAGTGACAGCTACATTAACATACCCCAGCCTCTTTATGTGCTTGCACTTGCCAGGTGCAATGACCTATGTGGGCACTGCCAGCTGTCTAGCACTGGGGATGCCCGAGGACTGGCATTGTCCCTGCTGTGCCCTCCAGTAAGGCCGGGTTCAGTCTGATGGGAGCCGGGGGCTGGCAGAGTTTTGGGCCCACTCTTTGTGTATTCAGCTCCAGGCCTTTACTATTTTGCCATCATCCTGGCCCGACGCCAGCCATTCTCTTGTTAAACTACCGTGGTTATTTCAGTTCCAGTTTTAAGACGTGTTGGACCAACTGTGACGGGGAATGAAAACCGTTTTAATTTTGGCACATGACTGGTAGTAATACACATAGTGATGGGTGGCTTTTATGACCTAATAGATACTCCTGGGGGAGTTCTGCACCACTGCGCATGTGTAGAATTCATGTCTCCCACAGATTTCTTGGCTTCTATGCAGAAAAAATGACTTTCTAACAGGGAAGCTGCAAGAGCAGTCATGCATCACTCCCTAGCTGCGCAGGTACATCGTTTCAGGGACCTGGAGTACGTGGAGGAAAGGTAAATTACTTCAGGGCTAGGGACACCCCAGATAGTAGCTCCTACCCTGAACCGGGATCAGCTGTTAGTCCCAGCTGGGCTGGAGGCAGGAGAGGATGGGACTTTCTCTTCCCTTGCAAGCAATGGCTGGGGCTGTGTCAGACTCACCCCCAGAAACCTTCCCCAGCTGCAGGGAGCTCAACATCCTCCCCTGCTTCCTGCCCCCATTGCTCCTCAGCTGTCTGCCCAACCTCAGTGCATCTGGACCTCCCATACCCAGACACCCACACCAAGCCTCACCTCATACACCCAGAACCTCCCAGCCCTCCATCAGGGCCGCCCAGAGGGGGGAACAAGAGGAGCAATTTGTTCCAGGCCCCCACAAGAGTTTTTTAAGGCCCCTAGAGCGGGGTCCTTCACTCGCTCTGGGGACCCTGGAAAAATCTTGCAGGCCCTGGGCCCCCGGAGCGTCTTCCACTCCTGGTCATTGCAGGCAATTCGGCGGCAGGGGGTGTCACGGAGTCCCCGGGCGATGCTCTGGAACTGCTCCCCACCAAGCCAGTCAGGACTTTGGGGAGCCTCCTCTCCCTTGGAGCAGACTTGTTCAGGGCAAGAAGCTCCCACGGCTTCACCTCCTGGGTCTCTCCTTGGAGCATTCAGCATCCTCTGCCCCTCCGTGCGCTTCCCACAGCGAGTCCACCCCAGCGGGGTCCTGGGGAAGCCACCGGGTCCTGCACCCCCACTTTGCAGTCAGACGTGACTCTCAGCCAGCCAGTAAAACAGAGGTTTATTCGATGACAGGAACAGGGTCTAAAACAGAGCTTGTAGATACAGCGAACCGGACCCCTCGGCTGGGTCCATTCTGGGGGGCAGTGAGCCAGACCCCCAGGTCTGCCCTCCACCCTTGACCCCAGCCAGCTCCAGACTGACAACCCCTCCCAGCCCCTCCTCTCTGCTCAGCCCCTTTCCCGGGCCAGGAGGTCACCTGATCCCTTTGTCTCCAACACCTTCAGCTGGCACCTTTGCAGAGGAGGGGCCCAGGCCATCAGTTGCTAGGAGACAGAGTGTCAGGCATTTAGGTGCACTGGCCCTTTGCTCTGCCAGATACTTAAGAACTGCCATGGGGACACTGAGGCACCAACACAGTATTCAGAGAAAACATTAAGAACATTCCCAGTTCGTCACATCTCTCCCCCCTTCGAGACCGAACTGAGCGAGGTCACTCCAGCCAGTGACCTGGGGAAGTTCGAACCCACCAACGTTCCCATGGATGCCCCAGCATCTCTCCCATTCCTTGGTGTGAGTTACACCAGGACAGTCCAGTCTCACGCCCTCCCTTAGGTCGGGTGTGCTTGATGGCACTTGCAGGCCGCAGGTGGGAAAGTTTATGCGGCTTGAACCCTTTTGCCACCCCAATAACCCTGGGGTTCAAACTGGGACGGGGTCTTCTCCCAGCACTTAAGAGCCCCCATCTTGGCCTTGGCCAGCTCTGGGCTTGGGCAGCCGCTTCCCACTTTGTGGCCCAGACACAACACCTCTGCTGTCCCCCCCCTTACACTTTCCAGCTTTTAACGTCAGTTCCACCTCCTTGAGGCAGCCCAGCCCCCTCTTCACCTGGGACACCTGTTCCTCCCAGGTCTGGCTAAAGATGCACATGTTATCAGTGTCTGCCAGGGCCAAGTTCTCCATCCCCCTCTGCTTGTCTAGAATCTCCCCAGGCCTAGGCATGGGGTTGGCATCAGACACTGTGATGGCTTTAAGCTTCTGATAGCCCCCGTAAAACCAGATCTTCCTGTCTCCCTTGGGGATCAGCCCCATGGGTGAGGCCCATGGGCTGTAAAATGGCTGGATCCCATCTAAAGCCAGCAGGTCCTTGACCTCTCTCTCCAAGTTCTGGGCTGCTTTCCCAGTGACTCTGAATGGGGAACACCTGATGGGGAGATTGGCTCCCACCTCAGGGAAGAGATCCCCCAGGGGGTCTTCCCCCTTCTCCTCCCAATCCTTCCTTTCCGGGTCCAGGGGTCCCCTCACTCTCCTCGCATCCAGCAGCTTGAACAGGAAGAACCCTGTGGATTCCTGGGGCACCACCAGCTGCCTTCTGATTTCCCCCAGTTCTACTTCCCCTTTGGGAGCCCATTCCCGGTACAGGAATCCCTTCTCTTGCAGGACTCTGTCCCTGCAGCCTTCCCCAAGGGGGTTTGCACCGCTGTGGCTAGCAAGTTCCCTCAGCTTCTCCAAGGAGGGATCCCTCTGCAGCTCGGTCTGGGATTCAGCCGCTGGGGCAGGGAGTGGGACCTGCTCCCTCTCGCTGGCTGGGCCTGGGGTCACAGCCCCCCTGAGCCCTGTCCCTGGTAGCTCCCTTCCTGCTGTGTAATCACTTCCCAGCAGCACGTCTGGACCAGGCAAACCTGTTTGGCAGCTGACCTGCCCTGCCTGGGTGTCCCTGCACTCAGCTGGGGTCTCAGCTCCCCCCGTGCTCAGCCCTGCCCTTGCTGTCCCAGTGGGGGCAGGCAGCGAGCTCTCTGCTCTGGTCCCAGCATCAGAGCCAGCGTGAGCCCTGTCTCCGGTGTGCAGGGGCGCGGGGAGCATCTCTCCCTCCCACTCAGCCCCAGGGGGCTGGTTACAGGTAGGCAGGTATCCTGAGCCCTGCAGCCCCTCCCCCCTGCCAGCCAGGTTATTTGCATTTTCACTGACCATTTCCATCCTAGCCAGTTGGTTCCCTGGATTTGAATTCAAACCCTCGGCCGTTACAGGAGCAGGGCCTGGATCCTGTCCCATGGGGAGACAGTCACCCCCCAATAGGGCCTCCCAGCTGATATCCTGGAGAACCCCAATTACCAGCCAGCCCGACCCCTCCTGGGTCTGCACAGGGATCTGGGCCATAGGCAGGGCGAGGGGCTTCACCCCAGGGAACTTCACCCAGGTCCCACAGTCCCTCAGCATCTGGGGCTGCACCACCACAGTTCTCTCTGTCCCAGGGTCTCGCCCCCGCAGGCGTGTTTCCCCACTAACCCCTGGGCAGCTCCCTATGTCTCTCTGCTCCACCATCACCAGTCCACGCTGCTGCTGCTTCTCATGCAGCTTTTCCTTGGGCTCTTGCTTTCTCTCACGGTCCTCTCGCTCTCTTGGGCTCTGCTCCCATCCCATCCGTCTCCAATCTCCTGATGGGGAACCCAATCGTGAAGACCCTCATCTGATTGGGGACCAGACTCCCAGGGATGCCTGGCTGATGCTCCAGCTGCTCTCAGATCCTCTTGTAGCCCCATCTGGGCCAGGAATCTGCTCCTCAGAGTGGTGCTTTTCCTCCAACTGCATGATTAACTGTGCCTTGGTGAATTTCCCCATGCGTAACCCTCTCTTTGTGCACAGGATCACAATGTCCTTCTCAAGGAGATGGTGATAGGCCATCACTTCACCGTTCCCAAGTGGCTCTGGACTCACAGGCCTGTGTGCTCTTGGCTCCCCCATGGTTTCCAGGAAGAACCCCTGGTGTGCCAGCCCTTCTCGTGATCACCACCTCTTTGCCAGGGTCGAGCTGCAGACTCCTCCGCCCCTGGGACTGCTCCTGCAATCCCCCGGGGAACCCTGCTACTGCAAAAATCCTTCTCTCTCCCAGGGTCGAGCGGCAAGCTCCTCCGCCCCTGAGACTGCTCGCTGCAGTCCTCAGGGGGACCCCGTTACTCCAACAGTCCTTCTCGCTGGTCACACACTCCCAGAGGTTAACCGCCCCCTGAAACCGTCCCACTCTGAGCCTTCAGCATGCCTGGTCCTCATTATCCCTCCTTTGTTTTACTGCTCCCCAGTCACTTACTGCAAGCAGTGCCATTCACGGGGTGCAGTATGTCCCGCTGCTGCCACCAGTTGTCACGGAGTCCCCGGGCGATGCTCTGGAACTGCTCCCCACCAAGCCAGTCAGGACTTTGGGGAGCCTCCTCTCCCTTGGAGCAGACTTGTTCAGGGCAAGAAGCTCCCACGGCTTCACCTCCTGGGTCTCTCCTTGGAGCATTCAGCATCCTCTGCCCCTCCGTGCGCTTCCCACAGCGAGTCCACCCCAGCGGGGTCCTGGGGAAGCCACCGGGTCCTGCACCCCCACTTTGCAGTCAGACGTGACTCTCAGCCAGCCAGTAAAACAGAGGTTTATTCGATGACAGGAACAGGGTCTAAAACAGAGCTTGTAGATACAGCGAACCGGACCCCTCGGCTGGGTCCATTCTGGGGGGCAGTGAGCCAGACCCCCAGGTCTGCCCTCCACCCTTGACCCCAGCCAGCTCCAGACTAACAACCCCTCCCAGCCCCTCCTCTCTGCTCAGCCCCTTTCCCGGGCCAGGAGGTCACCTGATCCCTTTGTCTCCAACACCTTCAGCTGGCACCTTTGCAGGGGAGGGGCCCAGGCCATCCGTTGCTAGGAGACAGAGTGTCAGGCATTTAGGTGCACTGGCCCTTTGCTCTGCCAGATACTTAAGAACTGCCATGGGGACACTGAGGCACCAACACAGTATTCAGAGAAAACATTAAGAACATTCCCAGTTCGTCACAGGGGGTCCTTCCGCTCTGGGACCCACCGCCGGAGTGCCCCGAAGACCTGCGGAGAGGTCCTTCCACCCTGGGACTCGCCACTGAAATGCCGAGTCTTCAGCGGCAATTCGGCGGCAACTCCAGGCCCCCGAAATTCTCTGGGCAGCCCTGCCCTCCATACCTGAACCCCACCCCATTGAACCTCAGCCCCGGCACTTGGAGCCCCCTGCACCCACACTCCCTGCCTCCAGATGCACCCCCCTTCACCTAGACCACCTCACACTGAGCTCCCTGCACTCAACTCCCCACTCTGATGATCCCCACACAGCTGCACCACCCTGAGCCCCACATCCAGACCCCCATGCCACTGACCCCCAACTAGCTGCCCCAGACCCCCACTTCACCAAGCCCCACTCTCCCAGCACCCAGGCCCCCCCCCCGAGACCCCCACACCCAGACCCTTCCACTGAGCCCCAACCATCTTTACTTGGAAGCTCCTGCAGAGTTCCATTGCCCCTGTACCTGAAACCCACCCCAACCAATGAGCCTCTGTGCATCCAGATCCCCTCACACCAAGACCTGCACCCAGATTGTCCCACACAGAATCCTCTCACCCCATATCTGGATCCCTCCACATTGAGCCCCTCCACACTTGAATCCTGCCTGGTTGAGTCTGCCTGCCCCACACCTTGTTTTTTGGGCCCAGAGCAGGGCCCCAGGGTGTTTCTGGGGCAGGCCCAGGCCGTGTGCTGTGTCAGGGTTGGGTGCAGTCTCAGCACTGAGTCTGTGTCCCCAGGATGGTGGGTGGGGAGGCTACAGGGTGATCTCCCACCTTTGTGCACTGCCATACCGGAGCCTCTGCATTTATTTATTGACAGATAGAACTTGCGGAATTTTGCAGAATTGTAAAATATTGTGCACAGAGTTTTTAATTTTTTGGTGCAATAAGCCCTCAAAAGTAACCTAATTACCTGTAGCTGTGGTATGCAGTGTTGTGTAGCCATGTCAGTCCCAGGATATTGGTAAGATAAGGTGGGGAAGGAATATCTTTTATTGAACCAACTTATCTTGGCCACACAGAGCTCTTCTTCAGGTCTGGGAAAGGTACTTGGAGTGTCACAGCTAAAGACAAGGTGGAAAAGATTGTATTGCATAGGTAATCAGCAGATATTGTAAGGGACCATTGGTGAAGTGGCCCTCTGCAGTCATATGACAAAAAGAGGGGTTAGTGGGTTTCAGATTGTGGTAATGAGCCATGAACTGGTGCCTCTGTCCAGTCCATGATGTTCAGTGTCTAGCGAAGTTATGAATTTATGCTCCTAGGCTCGTCTTTTGAAAGTGTTGGGCAGGTTTCCTTTGAGGATGAGGACTGACAGGCTACTTATGCCAAACAATCTATTCCACATTGCATTTAACTGTGACACTCCGAGTACCTTTCCCAGACCCGAGGAAGATCTCGGTGTGGCTCGAAAGCCTCTCTCTCTCCCCAACAGAAGTTGGTCCAATAAAAGATATTCCCTTCTCCATATTGTCTCTCTTGTTTGATGAAGGCAGTTCTGCGTGTGTTAAGGTGTGTATCCCGGACTTTCTCCTCAGAGCATATTCTGTGGTATCTAAGTGCCTGGCTGTAGATGGCTGATTTCTTGGTGTGTTAGGGGTGGTTACTGGATCTATGCGGTAAATAGAAAGGAGCATAAACACTGCCAAATTAAGTGTGAAAATGTAAGAAGAAAAGCCAAAAAGGAGTTTGAAGAATGGCTAGCCAAAAACTCCAAAGGTAATAACAAAATGTTTGTTAAGTACATCAGAAGCAGGAAGCCTGCTAAACAACCAGTGGGGCACCTGGACAATCGAAATACAAAAGGAGCGCTTAAAGATGATAAAGTCATTGCTGAGAAACTAAATGAATTCTTTGCTTCGGTCTTCATGGCTGAGGATGTTAGGGAGATTCCCAAACCTGAGGAATTGTCACAGACTGAAGTGTCATTAGAGGAGGTTTTGGAATTAATTGATCAACTTAACAGTAACAAGCCACCGGACCAGATGGCATTCACCCAAGAGTTCTAAAAGAACTCAAATGTGAAATTGCGGAACTATCAACTATGGTTTGTAACCTGTCCTTTAAATCAGCTTCTGCACCCAGTGACTGGAAGATAGCTATGTAATACCAATATTTAAAAAGGGCTCTAGAGGTGATCCCGGTAATTACAGACCGGTAAGTCTAATAGTAAAGAATAAAATTGTCAGACACATAGAAGAACATAAATTGTTGGGCAAAAGTCAACATGGTTTCTGTAAAGGGAAATCGTGTCTTACTAATCTATTAGCAGGGCCGGCTCCAGGCACCAGCATTCCAAGCTGGTGCTTGGGGCGGCAATCTTCAAGGGGCGCAGTCCCTGTTGTTTTGCCCCCAAGCAGCGCACCGAATTGCCGCCGTGGGCGGCAGGGGCAGTCCGTGTGTCCTTAGGGCGGCAGGTGCGTTTCCGCGGTGGTGGCAATTCGGCGGCAGCTTCTATGTTTAGCTGTCTACGGCGGCTTCAGCGAAACATAGAAGCTGCTGCTGAATTGCCGCCGCAGTGAAAACGCGCCTGCCACCCTGAGGGCACACGGACTGCCCCTGCTGTCTACAGCGGCAATTCTGTGCGCTGCTTAGGGTGGCAAAAACTGTAGAGCTAGCCCTGTCTATTAGAGTTCTTTGAAGGGGTCAACAAACGTGGACAAGGGGGATCCAGTGGACATACTGTACTTAGATTTCCAGAAAGCCTTTGACAAGGTCCCTCACCAAAGGCTCTTATGTAAATTAAGTTGTCATGGGGTAAGAGGGAAGATCCTTTCATGGACTGAGAACTGGTTAAAAGACAGGGAAGAGACTGGTTAAAAGGCAGGGTAGGAATAAATGGTAAATTTTCATAATGGAGAGGGGTAACTAGTAGTGTTCCCCAACGGTCAGTCCTAGGACCAATCCTAGTCAACTTATTCATAAATGATCTGGAGAAAGAGGTAAACAGTGAAGTGGCAAAGTTTGCAGATGATACTAAACTGCTCAAGATAGTTAAGTCTAAAGCAGACTGTGAAGAACTTCAAAAAGATCTCACAAAACTAAGTGTTGGGACAACAAAATGGCAAATATCAGAGGGGTAGCTGTGTTAGTCTGGATCTGTAAAAAGTGACAAAGAGTCCTGTGGCACCTTACAGACTAACAGACGTATTGGAGCATGAGCTTTCGTGGGTGAATACCCACTTTCTCAGATGCATGTAGTGGAAATTTCCAGAGGCAGGTATAAATATGCAGGCAAGAATCAGGCTATTGATAACAAGGTTAGTACAATCAGGGAGGATGAGGCCCTCTTCTAGCAGCTGAGGTGTGAAAACCAAGGGAGGAGAAACTGCTTTTGTAGTTGGTTAGCCATTCACAGTCTTTGTTTAATCCTGAGCTGATGGTGTCAAATTTACAAATGAATTGAAGTTCAGCAGTTTCTCTTTGTAGTCTGGTCTGAATTTTTTTTTGCTGCAGAATGGCTACCTTTAAATCTGCTATTGTGTGTCTGGGGAGATTGAAGTGTTCTCCTACAGGTTTTTGTATATTGCCATTCCTAATATCTGACTTGTGTCCATTTATCCTTTTCATAGAATCTCAGGGTTGGAAGGGACCTCAGGCGGTACTTACTTCAACCCCCTGCTCAAAGCAGGACCAATCTCCAGACAGATTTTCATCCCAGTTCCCTAATTGGCTCCCTCAAGGATTGAACTGATAATCCTGGGTTTAGCAGGCCAACGCTCAAACCACTGAGCTATCCTGCCCCATAGGGACTGACCAGTTTGGCTGACATACATAGCAGAGGGGCATTGCTGGCACATGATGGCATACATTACATTGGTGGATGTACAAGTGAATGAACCAGTGATGTTGTGGCTGATTTGGTTTGGCCCTGTGATGGTGTCGCTGATGTAGATATGTGGGCAGAGTTGGCATCAAGGTTTGTCGCATGGATTGGTTCCTGAGTTAGAGTTACTATGGTGTGGTGTGTGGTTGCTGGTGAGAATATGCTTAAGATTGGTGGGTTGTCTGTGGGCGAGGACCTGCCTGCCTCCCAAGGCCTGTGAAAGCAAGGGATCGTTGTCCAGAATGGGTTGTAGATCACTGATGATGCGTTGGAGGGGTTTTAGCTGAGAACTGTAGGTGATGGCCAGTGGAATTCTGTTGGTTTCTTTCTTTGGCTTGTCCCTACATAAAAGGATAAATGGACACAAGTCAGATATTTGGAATGGCAGTATACAAAAACCTGTAGGAGAACACTTCAACCTCCCTGGACACAGGTTGACTGCACCGTTTGAAGACAAATTTCCTTTTATTTGTTTTAAACCTGCTGCCCATTAATTTCATTTGGTGACCCCTAGTTCTTATATTATGGGAACAAGTAAATAACTTTTCCTTATTCACTTTCTCCACACCACTCATGATTTTATAGACCTCTATCACATCCTGCCTTAGTCTCCCTTTTTCCAGGCTGAAAAGTCCTAGCCTCTTTAATCTCTCCTCATAGGGGACCCGTTCCAAACCCTTAATCATTTTAGTTGCCCTTCTCTGAACCTTTTCTAGTGCCAGTATATCTTTTTTGAGATGAGGAGACCACATCTGTACACAGTATTCAAGATGTGGGCGTTTCATGGATTTATGTAAGGGCAATAAGATATTCTCCATCTTATTCTCTATCCCTTTTTAATGATTCCTAACATCCCATTTGCTTTTTTGGCTGCTGCTGCACACTTCAGAGAACTATCCACAATGACTCCAAGATCTCTTTCCTGATTAGTTGTAGCTAAATTAGCCCCCATCCGAATGGTAGGATTGCTCGCCACTTATAGGGCCCTGGGCTGGGAGCCGGTGGAGTGGGGTGGGCCCAGGTCCCTCTGCCCCCTGCTGCCATCCCACACCTGGGGTGGCTGCAGACTCATTCCAGGCCAAGAGGCCTGCACCAGCGATGGTGGGACTACTGTCTGTTCCATCCAGAAAGCTGAGATCTAAAGACTTTGTGCTTTGCCCTGCCCAGAGCTTCCCCATAGACTATTGGTTACTGTAGTGAGGCGGAGTGGCCTCTCTCCCCAATTGAGAGTGAGGGAACACTACAGGTGGACATCTGAGTGTTGTCCATTGTCTCCTAGATATTTGAGGCAGGCAGCGATGCCGCCATTGTCAGGGATGTGGATGATAGGGAGGAAACATCCAAGGTGTGACCAAGTGGGACTGTTTTTAATGTTTCCTCTGAATACTGTGTGGGTGCCTCAGTTATGGCCAACCCTCTGTCGCCTAGCAACTAATGGCCTGGCCCTTCCCACCTGCAAGGGGATGCTAAAGGTGTGGGAGAACGAGATCAGGTGACCTCCTGGCCTGGGAAAGAGACAAAACCCAGAGAGGAGGGGCTGGAGGGGGTTTGGCAATTTTGGAAGCTGCCTGGGAAATGGAAGGGTTTCCCGACAGGACCCCGCTGGGGCGGACTCGCTGTGGGAAGCGCACGGAGGGGCATATGTTGAATGCTCCAAGGAGAGACCTAGGAGGTGAAGCCGTGTGAGTTTCTTGCCCTGCAGACAGTCTGCCACAAGGGAGAGGAGGCTCCCCAAAGTCCGGACTGGCTTGGTGGGGAGCAGTTCCAGAGCATCGCCCGGTGACTCTGTGACACAAGGTGGTGAGGAGTTTTTTCTGAGGGAGGTTGTTAATGTTGCAGAGTTTGTGGAGGAAGTCAGTTGTGTCCTGGAGGAAGCTGGGCTTTTGCTTGGTGAGTGGTTTGAGGATGGTTTCTATGAGTCCTGATATTCCTCCAGTCAGAGTGCTGTGTCCAGATAGGATGGGTCTGCCGGGGCACCCTTGTTTGTGTATCTTGGGGAGCATGTAGAAGGTCTGCGGGGTGAGTTCATGGGGGATGAGTTTGTAGAGTTTCTCCAGGGGTTGTTTGATGAAGGATTTGATGGCACCCTTAAATTCCTGGGTAAACTGTGGTGTGAGGTCTTCTTTGAGTTTCTTATTGCTGCTGGTGTCAGAATGTTGTCGATTGGCCTCGTTAACATAGTCATTACAGTTGAGGCCTATGATGGTGCCCCCTTTGCCTGCTGGTTTGATTTCAGGGACATTATAGCTGTCCTCTCAGTGGTGGAGAGATTGTGATGGATGTGATGTTTGTTAAGGATTCCACTGTCAATTGTTTTCCTGAAGCAATCAATGTAATGATCAACAGTGTGGTTATGTCCACACTGCAGTGTCCAGTCAGATGATTAATTTTTTCTTATGATGGTCAGTGGGGATGTGGTAACTGTGAGTGATGTCACTGTTGTGAAAGAATTCTTTAGCAGAAGAATTCTTCTTGTCCTCGACGTTTGTCAGGCATCAGGTTCTGTGGTGGTGCAGAAGTTCAGTCCCTTAGAGGACATATAATTCAGCTCCATTTGGGAGTAGTCTGGATAAACTGATGATGTCCGTGTGTTATGTAGTGTCCATGAGGAGGGTCTTGGTGCCATAGTTTCTCCAGGAGATGGTGTTCTGGGGGTTGTGGAGTAGTTGTAGTTGGTTCCACCTTTTGTTTTTGTGTCGGGTGGCTGTCGTCAGGTTTTTCTGATAGCTGTTCTTGCATTTCTTGCATGATTTCCAGGTGACTTTCCTGATTTCTTTCTTGTAGCGTGTGAGAGCACGTGATGCTTTCCTGTTTGAGGGGGTCCCTTCTGGAGGCTGTGAGGTGTAGTAAGTGTCTCCTGTTTTTCTGAAGTCCGTCTGCAGAGCTGTTCAGCATAATTGGCGATGTAGGTGTGGTCAGAGGGTTATAGATGGTGACACCTCTGAGGATGTTTTGTTTCCTGGATTTGCTTAGGAAGTCGCTGTCACTATTCAGTTACATTTTCTAGTGGCCCGAGTAAGGCACTGTCAAATCTCAGGGGGCTAAAGGATGCTATCTAGGGCCAAAGGGTTCTTCAGGTGTTTGTTCTCTAGTGAGCCTGCCCCTGGCCAGGGGTCACCACTTTTCCAGAATGATGTGCTGGATCGTGTCAGTAATCTCAGAATAAAAGGTTAAGTGTGTGGAGACAATATTCCAATGAAATCTTGCAAGCCAATCATTATACAAACACACTGTAATGCTGTTAGAACACCGTGCTGTTGATATTAACTCTCTTAAAACGGTGAGATTCAAATGAGAAGGTAAACTCACAAGAAATGAATGGACATCTCATTTCCCTTCCTTATGGCCTGGGATTTTGACACTCGCACCAACCGTCTTTTTCCCCCCAGAAAGGTACCAGGCAGGATCCATCGAGTTAACCGATGAAAGTGTGTCAATCACAGATCAGTTTATGTCACAAACCATCTGATTAAGTGCCTGATTAGAAGTGCACCACTGTAAATTGGCATGTAGTGACATAGTCTAGCTCCGATCTGTTTAAATGTAGATGAAAAGTTTCTAAATTAAATACATGGCATGATGGTAATCAGGGAAAATAAAGTGAAGTGTGTCTGCCCAGCTGTCACGGAGTATGGGGGAGTCCGGCCCTGCACCCCTCTTCCTGGGACTCACAGTGACTCTCAGCCAGCCAGTAAAACAGAAGGTTTATTGGACAACAGGAATGCAGGTTATAGCAGAGCTTGGAGGCACAACCAGGACCCCTCAATCGAGTCCTTCTGGGGGTTCAGGGTGCTTGGATCCCAGCTTAGGATTCCCTGAATTCCAACCACCCAGCCCAAAACTGAAACTGAACTAACTCCCTCCATCCGGCCCCTTCCTTTAGTCCAGCTTCCCGGGCAAAGGTGCTGACCCTCTCCCCTCCACCTGGCTCAGGTTACAGGCTTAGGTCCTGTCCCTCACTTAAAGACATCCCCAGCTCTCTCATCCCTCACACAGACAGTCCCTACTACATCACATCAGCCCCCATCAATTCAGCCCTCCCAGACCCCAGCAGTTCTAGCCCCCCCATCTAGCCAGCCCCCCAACAGTTCTGCCTCTAGCCCCATCTGCCCAGCCCCCAACATCTGTAGCCCACACAGCCTCACATTTGCTCCTACTAGGGGTCTTCACCCCTGTCTCCCAGGCGGTGGGGGGGGAGCTGCTGTGGGGTCGTCCCCCCCAGCTGGTGTTACAGGGAGGGTGGGGTATGTAGCCAGCCTTGTTCGCAGGAGGTGGGGGGAGGAGGGCTCCCTCCACCCCTGCCTACCCAGTGACAATAGGCGAGGCTCCTGAGGGGAAGGGGAGCTCTGCTCCCCAGGAGGCAGAAGGGGATGGCTGACACCCAGCAGCGGGGGCCAAACGGGAGGCCCTTGCAGCCAGACCTGGCCCACAGCCGTCAACCGAAGAACAATGCAGGAGATGAAATATAGTTTGTAGAGGCCTCAAAATATAGTCTTCAGCCCCTAAAGCCCCTGTGCTAATCCAGACCTGCCCTCAAGGCAGCTCTGGGCTGGAATCCTTCCCCGCTGAAGTCTGTGCCTCCTAGGGGTGGCGAGAAGAGTTTCCCTGCTCCTCTTTTTTGCCCCCCAGTGTCACCCCAGGCAGGACTATGCATGAAAGTGGAAGGGGCCCTTGCAGGGGTGCAAACTACGTCTGTTGATTATTGCAGTTATCTCACGTGATTAACTAAAAAAAATTAATAGCAGGTTTAATCGCACTGTTAATAGAATAGCCACTGAAATTTATTATGTATTTTGGATGTTCTTCTACATTTTCATATATATTGTGTTCTGTGTTGTAACTGAAATCAAAGTGTATGTTATTTTTTATTACAAATATTTGCACTGTAAAAGATAAACCAAAAAAATAGTATTTTTCAATTCACCTGATACAGGTACTGTAGTGGAATCTCTTTGTCGTGAAAGTGCAACTTACAAAGGTAGATTTTTTTTTGGTTACATAACTGCACTCAAATCAAAGCAATGTAAAAGTTCAGAGCCTACAGGTCCACTCAGTCCTACTTCTTGTTCAGCCAATCACTCAGACAAACAAGTCTGTTTACATTTACAGGAGATAATGGTGCCTGCTTCTTATTTACAATGTCACCAGAAAGTGAGAACAGGCATTTGCATGGCACTTCTGTAGCCAGCATTGCAAGGTATTTATGTGCCAGATGTGCTAAACTTTCGTATGCCCCATCATGCTTCGGCCACTATTCCAGAGGACATGCTTCCATGCTGATGATGCTCATTAAAAAAAATAATGTGTTAATTAAATTAGTGACTGAACTCTTTGGGGGAGAATTGTATGTCTCCAGCTCTTTTTTACCCGCATTCTGCCATATATTTCAGGTTAGAGCAGTCTCGGATGATGACCCAGCACACGTTGTTCCTTTTAAGAACACTTTTGCTGCAGATTTCACAAAATGCAAAGACGTGAGATTTCTAAAGATAGCTACAGCACTCGACCCAAGTTTTAAGCATCTGAAGTGCCTTCCAAAATCTGAGAGGGACGAGGCATGGAGCATGCTTTCCGAAGTCTTAAAAGAGCAGCACACCAGTGCAGAAACTACAGAACCCAAACCGACCTTCTGCTGGTGGCACTTGACTCAGATAATGAAAATGAACATGTGTTGGTCTCAGGGCCAGTCGTAGGGAAAACGGCACCCTGGGCGAATTTGTATTTTGGTGACTCCCATCACTTCTGGCCCCTATGGGCTCCCTGGGCTCCCCCACCCATCACCTCTAGGCCCTGCTGATTCCCCCAGTGTTTAATTTGTATTACAAGAGATGCCAGAGGCTAACGCTCCGCCCTGGCATAAATTAAGCCCTGGCAGGATAGCCTGATACTGGTGGGTGTTGGCCGGGCACCCAGCTCTGAAGGCCACGCTGCCACCAATAGCAGCACAGAAGTCAAGGTGGCCTGGCACATGGTGTGTTGCCACCCTTCTGCACTGCTGCTGTGGCTTGTGGTGCCTGATGCTCGGTATGTGGCTCATGGCCTCACACTGTCACACGTGGGCTGCATCTTGCCAGAGCCCACGGCCTCCTGGCTCACCCAGGGACCATTTCAGATTGGGGGTGGGGGGGAAGGAAACTTTAACCATGATTCCAGGAACTACTTAGGCACCTGAAAACTCTAAGGTTTTTGCAGATAATAATTTAGGGATTAGCTGACAGCAGCGCTGTATCTAATTGTTATATAAAGAAAGAAAAATTATATACAAATGCCAACTAAACCCATGTTTAAAGTTTATATGCAAATTTAGAACAATCAGGAGATAACACAGCAAAATATTCCCAATCCCAAACCTTGAGGTATCAGTTCTGGAACTTTACGACAGATCTCAGAAACACGGATTTGATACTTCGTACACTATTTTTATTAGAGATACATAACAATACATAAAATCTCCTTAAAATCTGTGTCACTGCCATTATCTACTCTATTTATCTGCTCTATTGAAGTCAATTGTTTTTCACTAAAAACATAATTTTACTATATGTGATTAAGGTTTTTTTCTCTTTTATTAAGAAAGGTAATTGATTTTTCTAATTATTTTGGCATTTACGTTTACCAATCGCAATCATGTATGTGACTCACTAACGATTGACTCCATCATTGCCATTGGTATCAGAGTTGGAACTGCAGTTATTTTCATGCAAATTTTAAGTTATTTTACAGATATAACTAAAAATACAATTTGAAAATAAGTGTCCTTCCTGTGCCCAGTGTCTACAGTTATGGGTTTCACTAATGTTTTTTAAACTGGCGCTGCTAAGGTTAGTACAAGCTAAAGTTACATTCTACAAGAATACTAATATTTGATTGTATCACTTTTAATAACGAATGCCAAAGCACAATATGGTAATAACAGTAATAATGATCATTGCTCCAGCCTGGACAGGTTAGGCATTTTAGCACTCAAAGAATTCAACGTAAGCAGGAGAGAGAAATAAAATAATGAAATGCACAGACCAGTCAAAACACTAACGCAGGGGTCGGCAACCTTTCAGAAGTGCTGTGCCGAGTCTTCATTTATTCACCCTAATTTAAGGTTTCGAGTGCCGGTAATACATTTTAACGTTTTGAGAAGGTCCCTTTCTATAAGTCTATAATATAGAACTAAACTAGTCATGTATGTAAAGTAAATAAGGTTTTTAAAATGTTTAAGAAGCTTCATTTAAAATGAAATTAAAATGCAGAGCCCCCCAGACTGGTGGCCAGGACCCGGGTAGTGTGGGTGCCACTGAAAATCAGTTCCCGAGCTGCCTTCGGCACACGTGCCATAGGTTGCCTACCGCTGGACTAACATAATAGCACTGTGAAAGAATAAATTACAGAGCACATATACGCATTGCAGGAAGTACCAACAAGTAACAACAACAAGATAAGTATGTGCTGGGGGGTGAGTGTGAAAGAGACAGCGTGTGTGAGTGTGAGAGACTCTCACTGCTGCCCCTTTAAGAGAGTGGCACTCACCAGCCTGAAGGAAAGCTCCTTCAGACCCAGCCACAGCTGCGAGCAGCTTGGTCCCTCTCTTGGTGAACAGTGTCCTCATCCCACCCCCGCGCTGCAGAGATAGGGTACATGGGCGGGGGGGGGGGGCAGGGGACACCCTAATATCATCTCCACTCCCCCTTACAGCAAATGGGAAACTCCCAGGAGCACTTGGCCAGGGGCGGCTCCAAGGCAGGGGGCAGAACCGCAGGGCTGCAGATGCCAGCAGAGCAGCAGGGGGAGGGGCACCCCTGCTCTGGAGGTGCCCCATCTATAACGGTGCCCTGGGCTTTCACCCAGTTCGCCCCTATGTAAGGCCGGCCCTGGTTGGTCTGCACTGATTTGATCGTTATCGAGCAGAACCAGTCATCAGCATGGACGCACGTCCTCTGGAATGGTGGTTGAAGCATGAAGGGGCATATGAATCTTTAGTGCATCTGGCACGTAAATATCTTGCAACGCTGGCTACAACAGTGCCATGCGAACACCTGTTCTCACTGTCAGGTGACATTGTAAGGAAGAAGCAGGCAGCGTTATCTCCTGTAAACAAACTTGTTTGTCTGAGTGATTGACTGAACAAGAAGTAGGACTGAGTGGACTTGCAGGCTCTAAAATTTTACATTGTTTTATTTTTAATGCAGTTTTTTTATACATAATTCTACATTTGTACATTCAGCTTTCATGATAAAGATATTGCACTACAGTACTGAATTGAAAATATTATTTCTTTTGTTTTTTAACAGTGCAAATACTTGTAATAAAAAATAAATATAAAGTGAGCACTGTACACTTTGTATTCTGTGTTGTAATTGAAATAGACAGCTGCAGCGGCACAGGAGCCAGCAAACAGAGCTGTAAACTGCGGAGTTTGAGTGGGAGTTTACAGGGGGAGTTTGGGGGAAGACTACGAGAGGCAGGCAGAAGAACACACAGGCAGTGTGCAGTGTTCTAGCAGTGTCTTGGTGCTTGTTGGGGGGTTGTTTTGCTGTGGGTGGTGGTGTTTTGGGTTGGTTTGTGTTTCTGCATTTAGGGATGAAGAACAAGAACTATTGTTATAAGTTGGGGAGGCATCAGTTGGAAGTAACAGAGAAGAAGGACCTCGGAGTATTGGTTGATCACAGGATGACTATGAGCCGCCAATGTGATATCGCCATTAAAAAAGCTAATGAGGTCTTGGGATGCATCAGGAGAGGTATTTCCAGCAAAGATAAGGAGGTGTTAGTACCATTATGCAAGGCACTGGTGAGACCTCATCTGGAATACTGTGTGCAGTTCTGGTCTCCCATGTTTAAGAAGGATGAATTCAAACTGGAACAGGTACAGAGAAAGGCTACTAGGATGATCCAAGGAATGGAAAACCTGTCTTATGAAAGGAGACTCAAAGAGCTTGGCTTGTTTAGCCTAACCAAAAGAAGGTTGAGCGGGGATATGATTGTTCTTTATAAGTATATCAGAGGAATAAATACCAGGGAGGGAGAGGAACTATTTAAGCTCAGTATCAATGTGGATACAAGAACAAATGGATATAAACTGGCCATCAGGAAGTTTGGACTTGAAATGAGATGAAGGTTTCTAACCATCAGAGGAGTGAAGTTCTGGAACAGCCTTCCAAGGGGAGTAGTGGGGGCAAAAGACATATCTGGCTTCAAGACTAAGCTTGATAAGTTTATGGAGGGGATGGTATGATGGGATAGCCTAATTTTGGCAATTAATTGATCTTTGACTATTAGCGGTAAATATGCCCAGTGGCCTGTGATGGGATGTTAGATGCGGTGGGATGTGAGTTACTACAGAGAATTCTTTCCTGGGTGCTGGCTGGTGAGTTTTGCCCACATGCTCAGGATTTAGCTGAGTGCCATATTTGGGGTTGGGAAGGAATTTAACTCCAGGGCAGTTTGACAGAGGCCCTGGGGGTTTTTCACCTTCCTCTGCAGCATGGGGCACTTGCTGGAAGGTTCTCTGCATCTTAAGGTCTTTAAACCATGATTTGAAAACTTCAGTAACTCAGACACAGGTTTGATGCAGGAGTGGATGGGTGAGACTCTGTGGCCTGCATTGTGCAGGAGGTCAGACTAGATGATCATAATGGTCCCTTCTGACCTTAAAGTCTACGATTCTATCATTCTATGAAATCAATATGTTTGAAAATGCAGAAAACATCCACAAATATTTAAATAAATGGTATTCTATGATTGTTTAACAGTGCGATTAATCACAATTAATTTTTTTACTTGCTTGACAGCCCTAGTACAACACGTCACTGCTGGCTCCCACCCTCCCTTAGCTTCATAGATCCCAAGGCCAGAAGGGACCATTAGACCATCTGTTCTGACCTCCTGCACAGCACAGGCCAAAGACCTGCCCCAAATAATTCCCAGTGCCGAGCAGTTAGAAAAACAGCCAGTCTGGATTTAAAAATTGCAAGTGACAGAGACTCCACCCTCAGCCTGGGTAAATTGGGTTCCAATGGTTAATTAACCAGTGTGGTAAGAATTTATATTTTATTTCTAGTCAGAATTTGTCTAACTTCAACTTCCAGCCTTTGGCTGGTGTTATCTCTTTCTGTGCTAGACTGAAAAGCCCATTAGTAAATATTTTTCCCCCACGTCCTAGTGAATTTAAACAGTTACTGCCAGAGGGGATCAACCCCCCTCCCCCCCCAGCCTTATCCCAAGGCAGAATCCTGCATAGCATTTGCAGCGGTCAGGGCCAATGGGTCCTGCCATCATTCGATACAGAAGGACTAACAGTGGTTTTGATCAGGGGTCGGCAACCTTTCAGAAGTGCTGTGCCGAGTCTTCATTTATTCACCCTAATTTAAGGTTTCACGTACCAGTAATACATTTTAATGTTTTTAGAAGGTCTCTTTCTATAAGTCTATAATATGCAACTAAACTATTGTTGTATGTAAAGTAAATAAGGTTTTTAAAACGTTTAAGAAGCTTCATTTAAAATGAAATTAAAATGCACAGCCCCCCGGATCGGTGGCCAGGACCCGGGCAGTGTGAGTGCCACTGAAAACCAGCTCGCATGCGTGCCATAGGTTGCCTACCCCTGGTTTAGATCCAGCAATCTCTGGACAGCAGGAGTGGGAAGAATCTAGTGGGTGATCTAATGCATTCTCCTCCCCCAGTTAGTGCAGGCCTGTGACCTCCACCTGGCCCCTCTGTGCTCATAGCACACGGGCACCAAATTCTGTGACAGCCACTCTGGCCACTGCACCATCAGTGCATTCTTGGCCACAGGAGACCCTTGATTTCTGCAGGAGGTGCACATTGCTAACAGGGAGGTGAGTAGGCCTTGGAACAACCTACCAGGGGTATGGGGGATTATCTCTCCCTGGAAGCAGACACTCTGGGCTGGCTGCAGGAACCCTGGCATTCGGCCCTCTGCTCTTGAGGAGATCAGACATGGGGACTGTTACCGTCCCTTCTGGCTGTAAAACCTCCAGCTCTGTGATTCCCCCCTTCTCGCACGCACACTCCAAACAGGGCACACACGCGGCACACACACTCCACAGGAGCACACACATTCCACATGCAACGGACACACACACCACACACGGCGCACACACACCACACGCGGTGCACACACTCCACACGTGCACACACACTCCACACGGGGCGCACACACACACCACATGGGGTGCACATACTCCACACGCAGCACACACACATGCCACACACGGCGCACACACACTCCACAGGGGTGCACACACTACACATGCAGTGCACACACACACCATATGGGGTGCACACACTCCACAGGGGCACACACACTCCACATGCAGCGCACACACACCACACGCGGTGCACACACTCCACACGTGGTGCACACACACTCCACACGCGGCACACACACACTCCACAGGGGTGCACACACTCCACAGGGGCACACACACTCCACAGGGGCACAGAGCTTCAGTGCTCATCAGCGTAAAAATTCACAGCCGATTCTGGACAATGACTTTCAGGGAGAGGATTTTGGCTATGCTCTCCAAATGGCCCAGCCCCACTCCCCAGGCCCAGGCTCCCTTGGGACTGTCCCGGTGATCCAGGTCACAACCTCCATCCCTCCACGTGTGCCAGAGAAAGGGGGAGCCTCTTGCCGACTTTAGTCGTTCATCTTCCTGCTCCCCCTGCTGCTCTGCTCACCAGGCTACTGTGCTCAACAGCCTGCCCCTGCAGCTCTGCCTGCAAGCTGGGTGCTGGCTCTGGCTGCCCGGCCCCTTGGTTCCTGGCTCCATGGAACAGGGAGATTATTAGTAGGGGGCCAAACTAACCGCAGGTCTCTCGAGGCCAAGAGAGGTTACCTCAGGGCAGGATCCATGACAGCCAATGGGGTCACCTCAGGGTGGGAGCTGGCCTGTTTTCCCTGCCTAACTAATAAGAGAAGGCGAGAGTGGGCTTCTACTGGGGATGTTTCGTGGAAGTCAGCCCTGCTGTGTCCCTCTGGTGAGCACTGTCCGCTCTCCCCTCTCTGCCCACCTTTGGATTGCTGGGTGCAGGGCAAGTGCCAAGCCCAGCTGGGACACTGGTTATTAATCCACTGCTGTGGGTGCTGTTTGGATGAGCAGGAGCCTGTTTACTGGTGGTTGCTCTGTGTCCGGGGGGTTGGAGTTCCTGGCAAACTGGGGAGCTGTGCGCTCTCCCCCTCCCATGAGATCAGTTGCACTCACGCTGCCAAGTTCTGCACTTGTCTCGCCTGCTTCATAAAATCATGTGAATCCTGGGGCAAGGTGACAGCAGCGTTTGCAAAGTGACTGAAAATAAAAGAGCAAAGGAAACAATCGGACCATGTCCATTAGCAGCGCATCTGCACGGTCTGCTGAGGAGTGGAGTGGCTGGGCAATGTCACAGCTCTGGCCAGGCGGTTCTGCTGTGGCACAGGGCTAGTGATGTGCTACCTGGGGGCTGGCCAATGGGGAGTTCCTCTGGCCTGGAGTCAGTGTCAGATCCATGTGGGTCACTCTAGGCTGCCCCTTTGCAAGCCCTGGGGCTGGGCCTGGCTAGGGAGTGGGCCCACAGCACACGCTGGTGTAGGGATTCTGGGCTGTGCCACAGACCATAGGCAGGCAGAACGGGTTGCTGTGAGTTACAGCTCCTGGAGCAGCTCAGAATCAAGTGGGCACAAAGGTGGCAGAAAGCCCCTTGACCTCCTTCCCCTCCCCTGGCACTGCTGCCGGGGCGCTGGGAGCCAAGTGCGATTTGCAGTGTCTAGGTATGGTGCTGGCTGGCCTCTACCTATGCAGCCATGATTTGTTATAGAGTTGTGTCTGCAACACATACAGCCCCCTGCAGCACTGAGGACCCCAGCCCCATCCTAGCGCAGAAGATCTGGCTAGTGAAATAGACGAGAACCTTCCAACAAACCCCACCAGTCCGTGTCCTCTTCCCACGCCCAGGGAGATGCACAAAAGGGCAGAAGAATTCGCCCGCCCCCCTCCGTGCCATATTTTGAAAATGATGTTTGGTTTGTGCCCTTTTCTTGACAAAAATGCATGATAAATCCTCCCCTCTGGATTCAGAGAGAATACGGGGCCATATTAGGTGTCTGGTTCTCCACTTATATTGATTCTACACTGCTGTAGCCCCACTGATCTCAGCAGGTTACTCCCCATTCGCACCCATGAAATGAGAGCGGAGTCAGGTATCTGGGGCCAAATCTTCAAAAGAGCTAAGGGGCAGGTTTCCTCTGAAACTCTGGCCCTGGTTTCTGAGACAGTTTCTTACACACACACACACATACATACATACATATACACACACACACACACACACACGCATGCATACATACACACACACTCCATTATTTATATTACAGTGGTGCCTAGGCCCAGGACCCCTCAGGCTGGAGGCTGCACTGGCCCCTGCTCCAAACAGTTTCGAATCTAAACGTGACAGACAAAGGATGGACGAAAGGAAGACTCATTGTCACGGAGTCCCCAGGCGATGCTCCAGAACTGCTCCCCACCAAGCCAGTCAGGACTCTGGGGAGCCTCCTCTCCCTTGGAGCAGACTTGTTCAGGGCAAGAAGCTCACACGGCTTCACCTCCTGGGTCTCTCCTTGGAGCATTCAGCATCCTCTAAAACAGAGCTTGTAGATACAGCGAACCGGACCCCTCGGCTGGGTCCATTCTGAGGGGCAGTGAGTCAGACCCCCAGGTCTGCCCTCCACCCTTGACCCCAGCCAGCTCCAGACTAACAACCCCTCCCAGCCCCTCCTCTCTGCTCAGCCCCTTTCCCGGGCCAGGAGGTCACCCGATCTCTTTGTCTCCAACACCTTCAGCTGGCACCTTTGCAGAGGAGGGGCCCAGGCCATCAGTTGCTAGGAGACAGAGTGTCAGGCATTTAGGTGCACTGGCCCTTTGCTCTGCCAGATACTTAAGAACTGCCATGGGGACACTGAGGCACCAACACAGTATTCAGAGAAAACATTAAGAACATTCCCAGTTCGTCACATCTCTCCCCCCTTCGAGACCGAACTGAGCGAGGTCACTTCAGCCAGTGACCTGGGGAAGTTCGAACCCACCAAGGTTCCCATGGATGCCCCAGCATCTCTCCCATCCCTTGGTGTGAGTTACTCCAGGACAGTCCAGTCTTATGCCCTCCCTTAGGTCGGGTGTGCTTGATGGCACTTGCAGGCCGCATGTGGGAAGGTTTATGCAGCCCACACCCTTTGCCACCCCAATACCCCTGGGGTTCAAGCTGGGATTGGGCCTTTTCCCAGCCCTCTGGTCTGTGATTCAGGCTCTCTTGGTTAAGAGTTCCCATCTTGGCCTTTGCCAGCTCTGGGCTTGGGCAGCCACTTCCCACTTTGTGGCCCAGACACAACACCTCTGCCGTCCCCACCTTACACTTTCCAGCTTTTACCGTCAGTCCCACCTCCTTGAGGCAGCCCAGCCCCCTCTTCACCTGGGACACCTGTTCCTCCCAGGTCTGGCTAAAGATGCACATGTTATCAGTGTCTGCCAGGGCCAAGTTCTCCATCGCCCTCTGCTTGTCTAGAATCTCCCCAGGCCTAGGCATAGGGTCGGCATCGGACACTGTGATGGCTTTAAGCTTCTGATAGCCCCCATAAAACCAGATCATCCTGTCTCCCTTGGGGATCAGCCCCACGGGTGAGGCCCATGGGCTGTAAAATGGCTGGATCCCATCTAAAGCCAGCAGGTCCTTGACCTCTCTCTCCAAGTTCTGGGCTGCTTTCCCAGTGACTCTGAATGGGGAACACCTGATGGGGAGATTGGCTCCCACCTCAGGGAAGAGATCCCCCAGGGGGTCTTCCCCCTTCTCCTCCCAATCCTTCCTTTCCGGGTCCAGGGGTCCCCTCACTCTCCTCCCATTCAGCAGCTTGAACGGGAAGAACCCTGTGGATTCCTGCGGCACCACCAGCTGCCTTCCGATTTCCCCCAGTTCTACTTCCCCTTCGGGAGCCCGTTCCCGGTACAGGAATCCCTTCTCCTGCAGGACTCTGTCCCTGCAGCCTTCCCCAAGGGGGTTTGCAGCGCTGTGGCCAGCAAGTTCCCTCAGCTTCTCCAAGGAGGGATCCCTCTGCAGCTCGGTCTGGGATTCAGCGGCTGGGGCAGGGAGTGGGACCTGCTCCCTCTCGCTGGCTGGGCCAGGGGTCACAGCCCCCCTGAGCCCTCGCCCTGGTAGCTCCCTCCCTGCTGTGTAATCACTTTCCAGTAGCAGGTCTGGACCAGGCAAACCTGTTTGGCAGCTGACCTGCCCTGCCTGGGTGTCCCTCCACTCAGCTGGGGTCTCAGCTCCCCCTGTGCTCAGCACTGCCCTTGCTGTCCCAGTGGGGCCAGGCAGCGAGCTCTCTGCTCTGGTCACAGCATCAGAGCCAGCGTGAGCTCCCTCTCTGGTGTGCAAGGGGGCAGGGAGCATCTCTCCCTCCCACTCAGCCCCAGGGGGCTGGTTACAGGTAGGCAGGTATCCTGAGCCCAGCAGCCCCTCCCCCCTGCCAGCCAGGTCATTTGCATTTTCAATGACCATTTCCATCCTAGCCAATTGGTTCCCTGGATTTGAATTCAAACCCTCGGCTGTTACAGGAGCGGGGCCTGGATCCTGTCCCATGGGGAGACAGTCACCCCCCAACAGGGCCTCCAAGCCGATATCCTGGAGAACCCCAACTACCAGCCAGCCCGACCCCTCCTGCATCTGCACAGGGATCTGGGCCATAGGCAGGGTGAGGGGCTTCACCCCAGGGAACTTCACCCAGGTTCCACAGTCCCTCAGCATCTGGGGCTGCACCACCACAGTTCTCTCTGTCCCAGGGTCTTGCCCCCGCAGGCGTGTTTCCCCACTGACCCCTGGGCAGCCCCCTATGTCTCTCTGCTCCACCATCACCAGTCCACGCTGCTGCTGCTTCTCATGCAGCTTTTCCTCCGGCTCTTCCTTTCTCTCATGGTCCTCTCGCTCTCTCGGGCTCTGCTCCCATCCCATCCGTCTCCAATCTCCTGATGGGGAACCCAATCGTGAAGACCCTTGTCTGATTGGGGACCAGACTCCCGGGGATGCCTGGCTGATGCTCCAGCTGCTCTCAGATCCTCTTGTAGCCCCATCTGGGCCAGGAATCTGCTCCTCAGAGCGGTGCTTCTCCTCCAACTGCACGATTAACTGTGCCTTGGTGAATTTCCCCATGCGTAACCCTCTCTTTGTGCACAGGATCACAATGTCCTTCTCAAGGAGATGGTGATAGGCCATCACTTCACCGTTCCCAAGTGGCTCTGGACTCACAGGCCTGTGTGCTCTTGGCTCCCCCATGGTTTCCAGGAAGAACCCCGGGTGTGCCAGCCCTTCTCATGATCACCACCTCTTTGCCAGGGTCGAGCTGCAGACTCCTCCGCCCCTGGGACTGCTCCTGCAATCCCCAGGGGAATCCTGCTACTGCAAAATCCTTCTCTCTCCCAGGGTTGAGCGGCAAGCTCCTCTGCCCCTGAGACCGCTCGCTGCAGTCCTCAGGGGGACCCCGTTACTCCAACAGTCCTTCTCGCTGGTCACACACTCCCGGAGGTTAACCGCCCCCTGAAACCGTCCCACTCTGAGCCTTCAGCACGCCTGGTCCTCATTATCCCTCCTTTGTTTTACTGCTCCCCAGTCACTTACTGCAAGCAGCGCCATTCACGGGGTGCAGTACGTCCCGCCGCTGCCACCAGTTGTCACGGAGTTGCCGGGCGATGCTCCGGAACTGCTCCCCACCAAGCCAGTCAGGACTTTGGGGAGCCTCCTCTCCCTTGGAGCAGACTTGTTCAGGGCAAGAAGCTCACACGTCTTCACCTCCTGGGTCTCTCCTTGGAGCATTCAGCATCCTCTGCCCCTCCGTGCTCTTCCCACAGCGAGTCCACCCCAGCGGGGTCCTGGGGAAGCCACCGGGTCCTGCACCCCCACTTTGCAGTCAGACGTGACTCTTAGCCAGCCAGTAAAACAGAGGTTTATTCGATGACAGGAACAGGGTCTAAAACAGAGCTTGTAGATACAGCGAACCGGACCCCTCGGCTGGGTCCATTCTGAGGGGCAGTGAGCCAGACCCCCAGGTCTGCCCTCCACCCTTGACCCCAGCCAGCTCCAGACTAACAACCCCTCCCAGCCCCTCCTCTCTGCTCAGCCCCTTTTCCCGGGCCAGGAGGTCACCCGATCTCTTTGTCTCCAACACCTTCAGCTGGCACCTTTGCAGGGGAGGGGCACAGGCCATCAGTTGCTAGGAGACAGAGTGTCAGGCATTTAGGAGCACTGGCCCTTTGGTCTGCCAGATACTTAAGAACTGCCATGGGGACACTGAGGCACCAACACAGTATTCAGAGAAAACATTAAGAACATTCCCAGTTCGTCACACTCATTATCCCCATTTTACAGGTGGTGACCCAAGGCACA
The DNA here is from genome assembly GCF_025201925.1 of Gopherus flavomarginatus. Classification (NCBI taxonomy): domain Eukaryota; kingdom Metazoa; phylum Chordata; order Testudines; family Testudinidae; genus Gopherus; species Gopherus flavomarginatus. The sequence continues at coordinate 2,638,755 of NC_066641.1, forward strand.
GAGAAATGATTTAGCAAATCCCTTCAGCACATGAATTCAGTGGGACTCTTTAAGCACATGCTTAAGAGCATTGGATCCAGGCCTCAAGACCAGGTTCACAAAGATTTCTACCTACTGAGACTGACCAAAGTACCTAAGCTGTTTAGGCACCTCTGTCCCATTGACGTCTATGGGAGTTAGGTGCCTAACCTGCTTGTGTGCTTTTGTAAACCCCACTAGATGCCTGTCTGCATGTAGGTGCCTGAAGACCCTTAAAAATCTGTCCCTAAGTGACTTGGCCAAGGTCATTGGGGGAATGTGTGGCAGAGTCCCCCCGGAGGGCCTGAAGCACAAAACCATCTGTCCAGCTTCTGCCAAGTTCCTGCATACATACATAAATAAATAAATACAGTTTCCTGTCTGCAGACAATCTCTCACGCCCAACAGAGAATCATTCCGAGGGTGATTGGACGAGCCCTCCTTGAGGCACTAAACTGGGGGAACAGTGCTGGGTTGTTTTTTTAAACAATGTCTTTATATAGGAAGTTTAAACAGGTTTAAAAATCCAGCCATGAAATATCAGACACAAAACATAGTGATTACTACAGTGAGCGTCTGTTCAGCGAAACGATGCACAGCAAGATTCTCACTGGAGCTCTCTGGTTAAAAGGGTGTTACCATGTCAGAGAGTGAGCATTTTTATGTTGCCCATTACATGTTGTTTCTGGTAGTTTAATTAAATTGATTGATATCCCTGATTACACATCTTTTAGGAAACCAGGCGTGTCTATCAAATGTTAATATTTAAAAAATGTGGACAGGTGGGCTGGGTTCTTTGTAAGTGTGAATGCAATCAAATCTCTATCTAAGTATCTGTCTCTTTTGCTGGGAACATAATTGGTGCATTAATTTTTCCATAACACACACCTCCCGTGTTATTTGAATCATTGTGGTTGAGCTATTTTTCTTTTTCCAACAGAGGCTCTCAGTAGCTGAGCAGCTACTAGCAGATGAGAGATTAATTCTTCATTTCCTCTTGTGTGATCATTTCCACTGGGAAGCCCCAGAAGCATTATCAAAGGGTCATTTGGTAATCAATATCCAACAATTACAGATTGCATCCTGGTGCTCTTTAATGACTGGCTACAATAAATGTATAAGCGGCAAAGAGTTCTGTGGCACCTTATAGACTAACAGACGTATCGGAGCATGAGCTTTTGTGGGTGAATACATCCATGCATCCAACGAAGTGGGTATTCACCCACGAAAGCTCATCCTCCAATACGTCTGTTAGTCTATAAGGTGCCACAGGACTCTTTGCCACTTTTACAGACCCAGACTAACACGGCTACTCCTCTGATAATAAATGTATAAAATCTCCTCTTTCAGTACTATCTATCTATCTATCTATCTATCTATCTATCTATCTATCACCTGCCAGGAGTGAAGTGCCACTGAATCATTATCTTAAAGAAATTTTCTTTTTTTGTGCTACAGACTGAGGTTGCTGGTCCTCTTTTCCAAATCAAGTCCCATTCTTTTGGGATAATTTGTCTGTCCAGTTCCTTTTCCCCATGTGTCATATTTGGACATTTTTTGTTCGGAAAATTGTCTGCAAGGATTGATATAAATTCGTTATAATTTGATTTGTTTTCTAATTGACCAGTTGTTTCTGCATAAAACAGCTCTTCTAGAAAGTTGAGAAACATGATGCCAAACTTTAAACTACTGGTGCCATGGGAGAGTGAGCCAATTAAAGGTAGTGTTGACCTCTAAATAAGTTAGAAGAGTTTCTTTACTGACTAGCTGGCCAACCATTTGTATTCCATAGCTTTCCTAGACTTTAAAGCTCTCTGGTTTGTGATTTGGGTTAAGATCTGGCTTGTTTGCAATGGTTGTTATCGGCAAAAGGAAAGAACGTATTTTGTCTCTAGTTCTGTCCTAAACCCATAGAGTAGCCTTTGCTAAAGGAGGTGTAGACATTTCTGGAGGGCATGATTTTTAATTAATCCATGGTAGTCTAGCAATGTTTACACTGCCACAATCCCCTTGTTCAATAAAGGCCAAGTATTTGATTGGACTAGAAGCACCCCCAATCCACTACTGCTTTGACCTGGCTGGCTTGATAGTACCACAAAATATTTGGAACTGCTAGTCCATCCTACTTCATAGGTCGGTACAAAGTATATACAGTCACTCTTGGTCTTTTCTTATTCCACATAAATTCTAACAACATTCTCTGTATTCCTGCTAGGATTGGATCTGGGATGGCTACAAAAGATTTTAAATCAAGAAAGATGGAACAAAATGTTCATTTTGATCATGGCTGTGTATCCTAACCAAGAAACTGCATGCTGCCCCCAGCACTTCCAAGCTCTTTTCATTTGCTGATGCAGTAGTTTGACATTTAGATCATAGGCCTCTTCTGGAGATTTGAATTCCCAGGTATCTTTTAGAATTTGTTGCCTATTTGTACCCAAATGTTTTCAGGAGGAATGACATCGCAGGGTCTGGCAAATTGATAGCTAGTTGTTCAGATTAGGCATAATTTGCATTAAAACCAGATGCTTTCCCAAAGTCCTGGATTTCTTTCTCTACTAATTTTAGGGAAATATTTGATTTAAATAAAAACAGGATTACGTCAGCTGCATATTAAGCTATTTTCTGATGTGCGTCTGCAAGTTTTATTCCTGTGGTGGATTCATTGCTCCTTATCCTCAGTGGAAAACGCTGCACGGCCAGTGCAAAAAGCAAAGGAGACAATAGACAACCCTGCCTCGTCCCATTGTGTGATTCCACCTCGCACCACTGCTTTTGACCTGATGTAAGGGGCAGTTATCCATTGATAGAGCTGGGGCCAATGGCCATAGAGGACAGGACTTGAAACAGAAAGGTTTCAAAAGAAATGCATGTTTTTTTGAGCTGGCATTATGGATGATTCCAAGTACTCTCTGAATATTGTCTGACATTTGTCTGTCCTTAATGAATCTGGTCTGATCTGAGTTTATATAATATGAGAACATGGACTGCAATCAGCTAGCTAGTATTTCTGCTAAAATCTCCATGCTAAGACTCAGAAGTGATATGGGCCTATCAGAGATAAATAAGCTAAACTGTGCTAAACAGGAGGTCAGACTAGATGATCAACAAACGCTCCCTTTGGCCTTGTAATCTATGAATCCAGGGTCGTTTCCACCATTAGGGAGAACAACGACAGTAGTTTCTGTCATAGGTCGTGGAAGTTCCTCCCCTAAAAGAATGGCATTGAAGGTACATCTCAAGGAACTCCCAAATACCTCCTTAAATACTTGGTAATGCTCAGTTGGAATGCCGTCAGATCCTGGAGTTTTACGACTTTTTATACTTGCGATTGCCTTTGAGATTTCTTCTTCTGCTATTTCTTTATCTAAAGTTTCTTTATTAATTTTGTTTATCTTTGGCAAGCCTGCTACTTCCAGATATAGAATTGTAGAATCAGAGGACTAGAAGAGACCTCAAATGGTCATCTAGGCCAGTCCCCTGCACTCATGGCAGGACAAAGTATTATCTAGACCATCCCTGACAGTTGTTTAACCTACTCTTAAAAATCTCCAGTGACAGAGATCCCACAACCTCCTAGGCATAGACAACTCATGCCTCCCGATACCAGGCATGGAGCAGAGGGGACAGGGCAGGCCACTGCCCAAGCCAAGCTCTCTCAGGAAGCCGCCATGCTGCAGAGCAGTGACCCTGAGTGGTCCCTCCCCTTCTACTCCCCACCAGGGGGCAGGCGCAGTGGGAGAAGGACAGAGCACCTCTTCCTCCCCACCCCAGCAGACCAAGCAGAAATCTGGGGCACTTGACCCCACATGCCCCTGCTTCACATCGCCTATGTGACTCCTAGGCAATTTATTCCCGTGCTTAATCACCCTGCCAGTAAGGAAGTTTTTCCTAATATCCAACCTAAACCTCCTGCTGCAATTTAAGCCCATTGCTTCTTGTCCTATCCCCAGAGGTTAGTAAGAACAATTTTTCTCCCTCCTCCTTGTAATAACTTTTTATGTAGCTGAAAACTGTTCTCATGTCCCCTCTCAGTCTTCTCTTCTCCAGACAAAACAAACCCAATTTTTTCAATCTTCCCTCATAGGTCATGTTTTCTAGACCTTTAGTCATTTTTGTTGCTCTTCGCTGGACTTTCTCCAATTTGTCCACATCTTTCCTGAAATGTGGCACAATACTACAGTTGACGCCTAATCAGCGCAGAGTAGAGTGGAAGAATAACTTCTCATGTCCTGCTTACAACACTCCTGGTAATACATCTGTCACAGAGTCCCCGGGCGATGCTCTGGAACTGCTCCTCACAAAGTCTGTCAGGACTTTGGGGAGCCTCCTCTCCCCTGGAGCAGACAGCCTGCAGGGCAAGAAGCTCACACGGCTTCATCTCCTGGGTCTGACCTTGGGGCATTCAGCATATGCCCCTCTGTGCGCTTCCCACAGCGAGTCCACCCCGGCGGGGTCCTGGGGCAGCCAGAGGGTCCTGCACCCCCACTTCACAGTCAGACGTGACTCTTAGCCAGCCAGTAAAATAGAGGTTTATTTAGATGACAGGAACACAGTTCAAAACAGGTCTTGCCGGTACCGACAACAGGAGCCCTTTTAGTTAGGTCCATCTGGGGCCCCCAGGGAGGCCACAGCCCCATTGGGAAGCCCAAGCCCTGTTGGGGTGCCCCTCTCCATTTCCCAGCCAGTTCCCAACCTGAAACTGCCTCCAGCCTCTCACTCAGCCTCCCCCTGGCTCCTGCCCCAGCCTTTGTCCAGTTTCCGGGCAGAGGTGTCACCTGGCCTTCAACCCTCATCCTGTGTTCTGAGGTTACATGCTCAGATATCCTCCCTTTCCCAAGGCAGTCCCAGCCCAACTCCCCTGCAACCTTCCCAGGTCAATACTCCACACTCTGCATTCACATAAGACAGCCAGAACATTCCCACTTCCTCACAACATCCCAGAATGATGTCTGCTTTTTTTGGAACAGCGTTACACGGTTGACTCATATTTAGCTTGTGATCCACTATGACACCCAGATCCCTTTCCCCAGTACTCCTTCCTAGGCAGTCACTTCCCATTTTGTGTATGTGCAGCTGGTTGTTTCTTCCTCCGTGGAGTACTTTGCATTTGTCCTTATTGAATTTCATCCTGTTTACTTCAGACCATTTCTTCAATTTGTCCAGCTCATTTTGAATTTTAATCCTGTTGTCCAAAGCACTTGCAACCCCTCCCAGCTTGGTATTGTCAGCAAACTTTATATGTGTTCTCTATGCCATTATCTAAGTCATTGCTGAAGATATTAAACAGAACTGAACCCCACAGGACCCCACTCAATATGTCCTTCCAGCTTAACTGTGCACCACTGATAACTACTCTCTGGGTACAGTTTTGCAACCAGTCATGCACCCATCTCAGGTTTTTTCCCTTAGTTTGTTTATGAGAAGATAGAGTGAAACAGTATCAAAAGTGTTACTAAAGTCAAGATATACCATGTCTGCTGCTTCCCCCCTATCCAGGAGGTTTGTTACCTTGTCAAAGAAAGATATTAGGTTGGTTTGACACAATTTGTTCTTGACAAATCCATGCTGACTCTTATTTATCACCTTATTATCTTCTAGGTGTTTGCAAATTGATTGCTTTATTATTTGCTCCATTATCTTTCCGGGTAGAGAAGCTAAGCTGACTGGTCTATAATTCCCTGGGTTGTCCTTATTTCTCTTTTTATAGATGCGCACTAGATTTGCCATTTTCCCAGTCTTCTGGATTCTCTCCCGTCTTCCAGGACTTTTCAAAAATAAACACTAATGGCTCAGATATCTCCTCAGTCAGCCCCTTGAGTATTCGTCTAGAATGTATTTCATCAGGCCCTGGTGACTTGAAGACATCTAACTTATCTAAGTAATTTTTAATTTGTTCTTTCCCTATTTTAGCCTCTGATCCTACCTCCTTTTCACTCGCATTTACTATGTTAGACATCCGATCGCTTCTAGCCTTTTTGGTGAAAACTGAAACAAAAAGGGCATTTAGTACTTCTGCCATTTGCACATTTTCTGTATTGTTCCCCTCACTCCCCAGCTTTGAATAGCTGTCCTTGCTCTTCCTCTGACTTCTAAAGGGGGGTTCATCTGCCACCCATAGGGTTGCTGGAGGCAGATTACTTTGCTATCCTCTCAGAGCTCAGACTTCAGGCAGCCATGTTAGTCAGGCCCCTGCTGGTCTCCAGTGCTTCTGGGTTTTTTAATTCCTGAAAATTATCCTCACTTTTATTTTGGTCCACTCCTAGAAATGGCATCCCTTCTTCCCTCCCCCTCCCCCTCCCAAAAAATGGCTATTCGGGCCAAGCTGTAGCACAAAGGTTTTTATTTATCAATGAGCCAAGGTAGCTGCCTGTGCTTCTCACATGGTATTAACCTCGTATTACAGGGATACATTCCCAGCCTTCCTGCTGGACTTAGTCTGGGAATAAATGTTATTTCTACATGGAACTTCTCTGAGACCAAAACTGTTGTGCCCCAGACTGGGACTCAGAAATTTTCTGCTCTGCTACAGACTCGCCCTGGGAGCTTGGGCAGCTCCTGAGGGGCCAGACTTTCAAAACAGTTGGTAGCCAGCATGAAAATGTGGCTCAATCTCCATCCATCACAGTGGGCTGATGGTCCATCCTGGGCCTGGCCAGCCGGTGTTAGCCTGCAGGCTGGGTGGGGCAGGGACTGGCTCTAGGCAAGTCTGTGGGCCGGGCCCTGCTTTGGGCTGAGTCCCCTAGGAGTTCCTGGAACAATCACCCGAGCGGCTGAGCTGTGAGCTGTCCAGCCGGGCCTGTCTCACCAAAAGCCTTCCCGCTGCCTGACTCACACTCACGGCATCGATGCCCCAGAACACCCCAGCCAGTGCCCCTCGAAACAGAAACACAATCGACAAGTGAAAAGGGAAATTAATTGCATCCTCCTGTGCTGGCAGCTCTGCTCCATGGACTCAGAACAGGCTGTCTGTCAGGTGCCAGGGGGGTCCCAGCACTCTCAGCACAGACCTCATGATGCCGCTCCTGTCTGCGCCAGAGTCACGCTGCACTCAGCGCCATGGCACCTCCAGAAACGTCTGCCTTCACCTCGCCTCCCTCAGCACCGTTATATTCTCCTCCCTCCCAAATTTACAACCTGCCCCTTCCCCTGCTGCCTCACCTTGCCCATCACTGCTCCTTCGCCTGCTCTTCTAAGGCGTCTTTTCCTTTCTTCTTCACCTCTTCCCCTTCCCCGTCCTGCCTTTCCTCTCTTCGCCTTTGCTCGCTCTGCTCCAGCTGCTGCTTCCTTCCTTCCTTCCTTCTTTCTTTTTCTTTCTTTCTTTCCCTTCCCTTCCCTTGGCTGTGTCATAGATTCCAAGGCCAGATCAGCCGGGCTGACCCATAGGACCCAGGCTGTAGAGCTGCCCCAAAGTAACCCCTGGAGCAGATCTCTTAGCAAAACATCCAATCTTGAGTTTAACATCGTCAGCAGCAGAGAATCCGCGCTGACCCCCAGGAAGCAGTTCCAGTGGTCGCCAGTTCTCCGGCTCCATTCCTTCCTGAGCCTGGCTCCGGCCGCATGTTTCCAGCTCCCATTAGCGTCCCTGTGATGTGGCCCCCGCCCAGCCTTGCAGGGGAGTGTCAGAGGGCCGGGCTGGGGGACGCTGTGCTGGCTCGTGGGAAGGGAGGCAGCAAGGCCTGGGGTCTGGGCCCCGAACAGCCCTGGTGATTGGTACGACACAGCTCCTCCCCCCGGGACGGGGACTGGCCGTGGGGCGAGGGTTGACCACGCTGTCTCTCCTCCCCCAGGTGCGGGCCAGCGCCATCGCGCAGGACGCTGACCAGAACTACGACTACGCCAGCAACAGCGTCATCCTGCACCTGGATGCCGGCGACGAAGTCTTCATCAAACTGGACGGCGGCAAGGCGCACGGGGGCAACAACAACAAATACAGCACGTTCTCGGGCTTCATCATCTACTCGGACTGAGCTGCCGCCCGCTTGCCCTCGCCAGCAGACTGGGCGGGTTCCCCGGGACGGGGGCCATCCTCTAGCCACGGCCTCCCTGCCACACGGAGCGCTGGGGAGGGCACCCGGCTGCCAACAGTGACACTCTGACATCTGGCCCTTTCGCTTCCCTGCTTTCCTCCCCCCAACAGCTACGTGGCCCCCGTGAGCCCCGTCTCACCCCCTGATGACCCCGTGAGCCCCATCTCCCTCCCGACAGCCCTGTAGCTCCCGTGAGCCCTGTCTCAATCCCCAACAGCTACGCGGCCCCCATGAGCCCCGTCTGCCCCCCCGACGGCCCCCGTGAGCCCCGTCTCCCCCCCGACAGCCCCACGGCCCCTGTGAGCCCCGTCTCCCTCCCGACAGCCCTGTGGCTCCCGTGAGCCCTGTCTCACTCCCCAACAGCTACACGGCCCCCATGAGCCCCGTCTGCCCCCCCGACGGCCCCACGGCCCCCGTGAGCCCCATCTCCCCCCCGACAGCCCCACGGCCCCTGTGAGCCCCGTCTGCCCCCCCCGACGGCCCCACGGCCCCCTTGAGCCCCATCTCCCCCCCGACAGCCCCACGGCCCCTGTGAGCCCCATCTGCCCCCCCGACGGCCCCACGGCCCCCGTGAGCCCCGTCTCCCCCCCCGACAGCCCCACGGCCCCTGTGAGCCCCGTCTCCCTCCTGACGGCCCTGTGGCCCCCGTGACCCCCGTCTCCACCCTGACAGCCCCACAGCCCCCGTGAGCCCCGTCTGCCCCCCAACGACCCCGTGAGCCCCGTTTCATCCCCCAACAGCTACACAGCCCCTGTGAGCCCCATCTCCCCCCCGATGGCCCCACAGTCCCCGTGAGACCCGTCTCCCCCTCAACAGACCCGTGAGACCCGTCTCACCCCCACACACACGGCCACACAGCCCCCCTGCGCCCTGTCTCACCCCCTGATGGCCCTGCAGCCCCCGTGAATCCCGTCTCCCCCCACCCTACAGCCCCGTGAGCCCCGTCTCACCCCCCAATGGCCCCGCGGCCCCTGTGAGCCCCATCTCACCCCCGACAGCTACGCAGCTCCCATGAGCCCTGTCTCACCCCCCAATGGCTCCGCGGCCCCCGTGAGCCCCGTTTCACCCCCCGATGGCCCCGTGGCCCCCTTGAGCTCTGTCTCCCCCTCAACAGCCCCGTGAGCCCCGTCTCACGCCCCCACCCACACGGCCACACAGGCCCCCGTGAGCCCAGTCTCACCCTCGACGGCCCCATGGCTGCCATGAGCCCCGTCTCAACCCCCGATGGCCCCGCGGACCCTGTGATCCCCATCTCCCCCCCTGACAGCCCTGCGGACCCCTGTGAGCACCGTCTCACTCCCTGACAGCCCCGTGAACCCCCATGAGCCTGTCTCACCCCCTGACATCCAGGTGGCCCCCCATTAACCCTCTCTTCCCCCCCAATGGACCCGTGGCCCCCATGAGCCCTGTCTCCCCCTTGATGACCCCACGGCCCCTGTGAGCCCTGTCTCACCCCCCAATGGCCACATGAACCTCCCCACAAGCTCCATTCCATCCCAACTACCAGGTGGCCCCTGCTGACCCTCATTCCCCCAATGACCATGCAGCCCCCCATGAGCCCCAGCCCACCCCATGATGACCACGTGGCCCCTACAAGCCCCGTCTCACCCCCCAATGGCCATACAGTCTCTCATGAGCTCTGGCCCACCCCCCAATAACTACGCAGTCCTCACAAGCTCCGTTCCACCCCCGACTACTACGCAACCCCTGGCGAGCCCTGGCCCACCCCCAATGGCCTCACAGCCCCCATGAGCTTCATACCATCCCCAAGGGCCACATGGCCCAACAGCCCTATCCCACCCCCCGATAGCCCCACCGCCCCCAATAAGCCCCATGCCACCCGATTGCCACACAGCCCCCTGCAAGCCTCATCCACCCCACCATGGCTACATGGCTACAGCAAGCCTTGACCCACCCCCGATGGCCACAAAGCCCCCTGCAAACACCTTTCCACGCCCCCCCCCCGGACAGCCACATGCAAGTCCTGTTTCACTCCCAAACCCTGACGGCCATGCAGCCCCTGCGAGTCTCATTCGTTCAACCCCCCCTCCCCTGATGGCCATGTGCCCCCGCCCCCAGCCCTGTTCTCCTCGATGGTCACATGCCCCCCCATGACCCTCCTGATGGCCCCACGAGCCCCCTACCACCCCCCAACAGCCAGTGAGCCCCCCCACACAACTGCCCCAATGGCCACATGACACATGGTCCCCACAAGCCCCATTCCAACCCCCTGATGGCAATCCGCGCCCCCGTGAGCACCCTTCCACTCCGCCGATGGCCATGTGGCCCCCCGCATGCCCCATTCCACCCCTCTCCATGGCAGCTAGAGCCCCCCTGCAAGGCCTGTTCCACTCCCTGGTGGCCATAGGGCCCCCCATGAGGCACATAGCCCCCGTGAGCCCCAGTGGCTCACAGCCCATCACCACAGCTTCCTCATTGCTGGGGAAAGGCCAGTAGGGGGTGGGAGTGGGGGGAATGTCCTGTCACCAGCCCTCACTGCAAATTCGGTATTAAGCCCACTCGGCGCCCGTGCCCTCCCCCCCCGTCACTCAGTGCCAATGCCCTCCCCTCCCCCATCACTCAGTGCCCGTTTCCTCCCTCCCCATTCGGTGCCCATGCCTGCCCCTCCCCTGTCACTCAACGCCCATTCCTCTCCTCCCCGGTCACTCAGTGCCCGTTTCCTCCCCCCGCATTCGGTGCCCATGCCCGCCCCTCCCCTGTCACTCAACGCCCATTCCTCCCCCCCGTCACTCAGTGCCCGTTTCCTCCCCCCCTTTCGGTGCCCATGCCCTCCCCTCCCCTGTCACTCAACGCCCATGCCGTCTCTCCCCCCACCTCGGTGCCTGTGCCCTCCCCGCCCACTCAGTGCCCATGCCCACCTCTCTGCTATCACTTGGTGCCTGTTCCCTCCTCCCCATTCGGTGCCCATGCCCTCCCCTCCCCCACTGGTCACCCTTGCCCTCCCCTCCCCCTTGCTCAGCGCCATTGGCCTTTCACCCCCAGTCGGCGCCCTTGGCCTTCCCTCCCCCACTTGGAGCCCGTGCCCTCCCCTCCCCTACTCAGTGCCCATGCTCTTCCCTCCCCTCCCCACTCATCGCTCATGCCCTCTCTTCCCCACTTGGTGCCAGTGCCCTCCCCCCCGACTCGATACCCATACTTTGCCTCCTGTTTCCGTGGCTGTTGTCCCTCCTGCGATGGTGAGAACTGGGGGGCTGCGGGTGCTCCCAGATCACTGCTGCTCCCTGGTTCTGTCTTCACCCTGGGAGCTGGCAGATCCCAGCTGGGCCCCAGGAGGGCACAGGGTAAGCGCTGGCTCCAGCGGGGAGGGCGGGCTACTGTTTCTGGGCAATCAGTCGCTCATCCCCTCCCACTGGCTTGGCTGCTGGGTCCCCCCAGGCCTTCCCCAATGTGACAGTCCTCCCCAGCCAGCGTGTACATATGTACAGGATGTGTGTATATTTATATGGGGGCCTCTCCTGGGGAGCAGTGGGGGGCAGCTGGAGCTGCAGCCCCCTCCCCCAAAGAACGGGGTGGGGAAGACCACGCCACCATGGGTGCACCAGCCTCCCTTCTGCACAAGCCCTCTCAGGTGGAGCGAAGGACCTGGCCATGTCAGTCCCCTCCAGGCCGCCTGTCCTGACGCCAGAGCTGGGGGCTGAGGCTGGAGGTCAGGCAGGGGCAAGGATTGATTTTCTTACCAACATCAGAGCAAATCCATGGTAAATAAGAGCTGTCACCTCTCCCGAGTCTGGTCTCTTCTTCCACGCGCTGCTCTTCACGGGCTCGGCTTGGCAGGACAGGGCTGGGAGCGGGTGTGGAGGGCAGGGTTTGCCAGACACGGCCTTTCTGAGACTCCATCACAGCCCGGAGCCAGGGTCAGATCAGCAACCATCTGTCTGTCCATCCATCTGTCCAGCCACTCAGCCAGCCCTCTGGCCTTCCATCCCTCTAGGCTTCTATCCAGCCAGCCAGTCCTCTGTCCATCCGTCCCTCCATCCATCCATCCTTCTGTCCGTCCATCCCCCTTTCTTTCCATCTGTCCAGCCAGCCACCTCTCTGTCCATCTGTCCCTCCATCCATCCATCCTTCTGTCCTTCCATCCCCCTTTCCTTCCATCTGTCCAGCCAGCCATCCCTCTGTCCGTCCGTCCATCCATCCCTCCAGCCATCCTTCTGTTCAGCCAGCCACCCCTCTGTCCATCCATCCATCCATCCCTCTGTACATCCATCCATCCGGCCATCCATCCATCCATCCCTGTGTCCATCCATCTGTCCAGCCAGCCACCTTTCTGTCTATCCGTCCATCCATCCATCCCTGTGTCTAGCCAGCCAGCCCGCCAAGCCAGCAGCCAGCCTTTTGTCCATCCATCCCTCCATCTCTCCAGTATCATTCCATGGGCTTGAATGAAACAAACAAGCAACCTAAAAAATGAACTGCCACCCACCCACCCACACTAAGCTGGCATGTTCACTTGGGGGGAGGGGGGCCCAGGCACCCAGGCAAGGCTGCTGGATGCTTCACATGACAGGAAAGGGCAGATGGGGTGGGCCCTGACTGCCCTCTCCCCAAGCACACTGAGCAACAGAAGGATGCCCTGGTCCCCACCTCGTCACTGTTAGGGTGAGCTGGCATGAAAAGGCAGCAGAGCGAGGGGAAGGGAGAAGGGGGTTGGATCATTCACTTCCCTGCCCGGGCAAGTACTGACAGGAAACGTGCCAGACCCACCGAGCCATGCCCCAGCCATGGGGAGCAACAGGCCTGCCATGGGGAGTGTGCCAAGTCCACCTAGCCATGCCCCAGCCATGGGGAGCACCAGGCCCGCCGAGCCGTGCCACAGCTGCGGGGAGCACCAAGCCCGCCGAGCCATGCCCCAGCCGTGGGGAGCACGCCAGGCCCACCAAGCTGTGCCCCAGACATGGGGAGCGCGCCAGGCCCACCAAGCCGTGCCCCAGCCACGGTGAGCACGCCAGGCCCGCTGAGCTGTGCCCCAGCCGCGGGGAGCACCAGGCCCGCCGAGCCGTGCCCCAGCCGCGGGGAGCACCAAGCCCGCCAAGCCGTGCTCCAGCCGTGGGCAGCACCAAGCCCGCTGAGCCGTGCCCCAGCCACGGGGAGCACGCCAGGCCCACCAAGCTGTGCCCCAGCCATGGGGAGCGCGCCAGGCCCACCAAGCCATGCCCCAGCCGCGGGGAGCACGCCAGGCCCACCAAGCCGTGCCCCAGCCACGGGGAGCACGCCAGGCCCGCTGAGCTGTGCCCCAGCTGCGGGGAGCACGCCAGGCCCACCGAGCTGTGCCCCAACCATGGGGAGTGCGCCAGGCCCACCGAGCCGTGCCCCAGCCGTGGGGAGCACGCCAGGCCCACTGAGCCATACCCCAGCCATGGGGCGCACCCCAGGCCCACCGAGCCGTGCCCCAGCCGCGTGTCAGGGACTCTAACCCCCAGACGGCAAAGTTCGTTGTCTGACCGCGAGAGAGACAGGCAACACCAGCAAGTCCACGCGGGAGGGGATGGTGTGGGGAAAATGCTAACAAAAAGGTGAGTGAGGCCCGGAGCTGAGGGTGTGGGGGAAAGAAGCAGGTGTGAGCTAACGGAGATTGGGGAAAAGGGGGCTTTTGTTTCAGGCTCTCTTCCTCTCAGTGGGGGAACCTCACTGCTTGGGCAGGCTGGGTGAGGTCTTCCACAGAAACACTGTCCTGCAGCAGGGCTAAGCACTGAGACCTGATTGTCAGTGATTCCAGCTCTAGTGGGCACTGGTCACTCAACAAAACAAAAAACTCTCCATGAAGCCTAATCCGCTCTATCTCTAAACAGGAGAGAGGGGCAGGTCAAATAGTGCCTGGGACTCTTAGCAGAGCCCACCCCACCCAGCAAAACATCTGCTCCCACCCTCTCTCTCTTCACTAGGATATAGCTTCCAAACCTCCTGCTTAGCGAGTGCAGTTCAGTTGCGGGTCCCCAGTGCTTAATTTATAATGAAAGCGATACTGGGGGCTCAAGCAATTTTGAACGTTCATAACTGATATGGCAATCCCAGCAATCCCAGAGCTATAAATTACCCAACCCAGAGATCCCAGGGCTATGAATTACCCAGCCTAGATGTGCCAGGGCTCAGACTTGGCACAAATTAAGCACTGAGAGTGACTCCCTCAAGCAAGACAGGCTAAGTCCAGCCCTTCTGCCTTTTACTCATACAAAATAAGGACAACAACATTTCATTAATGCCAGTCAATCCTAAACTGATCCCAGCTCTGTCTGCTGGATACCTCGGCAGAATAGGTGTGTTCATGTAAATACAGTCTGGACCTGAAGCCTTCCCTTCCCCCTGCCCCCTGCCTCATCACTAGCTGTCAGGGGACAGCTCGCTCAGACCTTGCTTACACATCATACTTTGAAATGATTAAATTGGCCCAGCTCACCAAAATGAATGCACTGACATTATCAAAAAAAACAGCAGCCGTGTGAGGAAGCTAGTCTTTGTTCATGCTTTTCAAACCTATTCTGCTTTTTCAGGTACATGTATTTTATCATCTACTCTATGTGCTTTTTCAAATTTCCAACCAATGACTAACTCGGCAACACTGCACAGAACTAGTTGACCCCTGGGGGGTGTTGTGGAAATTCAGGGGGTGTGTACACCCTCCCTGGCGGAGGGGGTGTAGGGAAAGCCCTGCCACCAGGCCTCACCCTGAGCGGGAAGTGACACAGGAGCTGTTCCTTCTCCAGGGCTCGCAGGTGCCCCCTTACTGGCTGGTTTGCAATATTAGCCTCATATCCCCATGGAAATGACCCAGTGTAGCCCAGTGTCCGTGCTCCCAGCACTGCAATCTGGAGCCACTGGTGTTGCTAGGACACTGAGAACATTCCCCTGAACAGAACTCGAGGGGTGGGAAGCTGCCAGGTGCAAGCAGGGTGGTGGAGTGAAGCTGTTGGGGGACAGACTTGCCAGCAGTGCTTCACCCTCCCCAACCCACCTGGCCTAGACTCTTCGGCAAGAGCACCAGAGAGGTGCCCGACAGACCTGCCTTGGGCTGAGGCTGCCGCATCCAGTCCTGTGATCCTGGAGACACCTCATCGGAAACCCTGACAGATCCAAGAACAGCTCCCAGTTCTGAGCCTTCGCGCACCCCCAACTCCAGCTGAACGTGATGGGACACGATGGGACAGTGCTGACAGGCGAGCAGGCCCTCGCGGCCAATGCACAGAACTGTGATCTGGAGCCCTGGGCTCTGTGCTGGGCTCGCTGCAGGTGAGGCCCTTCCCAGCTCTGGGCCTCTGTTCCCCGGGGGGCTAGGGGGTGACCCTGGGCTAGAAGGTGCTATGGAAAGGCAAAATGCACTGATAATACTGATTCCTAAACCCACAGCTCCCAAAGCGCTCCGCAGAGGGCAGGCTCCTTTGCCCCGTTTCCAAGAGCAGGGATGTCAGACAAGGGCCCGTGTTCAAGCACATGCTGATCTCGGTAACAGGCCTGGGATCTGGGGGAAAGTCTGGCTCCAGAGCTCAGTCCATCTCTGCTCAGGGGTTTATTTCCTGGGGTTGTTGGCGTTTTCCTCTGCCCATGGAGCAGGGAAGCTCCTCCCCTGTTCTTCTCACCCGTCCATGCAACCAGAGCACTTTGCTGGGAAGGTCCCATTGGTGCTGTTCCCAAATGGACCCGGAGCCCTTTTCCCAGGGACCCAGGCACTGCCCTTACCAAGCCTGGGCCATTTGCCTGGGCCTGGGCCATTTACCATCTCAGTGGCGTGAGAGGAGGCTGGCTGCGCGAGCAGAGTGTGGCATCTCAGAGTCCTGGCCAAATTCCAGCAAGAACCCATCTGTCCTGCATCCCCGCCCCATGGACCATGGGGTTCTCCCTCCCTTCCCTCATGTTGTAAGCTGTGAAACCACCCCAGAGGTGGCTGCACTTGAAAACCCAGGGACTCAAACTGTCCCAGTCAGTAGGAAGGTCCCAGTCTATCAAAGCCAAGGGGAGCTGAGGGCGTCCACCCCCCTCAGGACCCAGCCTGGGCAGCGCTTTAGCCTTGTACGAGCACATGGCAGCGTGGTGCCTGCTGCACTCTCTGGTCTGCAGCCGGAGGCGTTAACCCCTCGCCCACGCTGGTGCAGTCACCACCTGGCTCTCCGCAACAGGGAGAGAAGAAAGAGCAGTTGGTGGATGCACAGACAGTTCTTGATTTAGCCTGGGCCGCTGCCAGACGCCTCTGCCTCTCCCCCTACGTCACCCCACTTCTGAGGGCAGCCTCAGCTGCAGCGTCACTTGCCGCTGTCGCAGCTGCTCGCCACACGTGAGCACAAAGCGCCTGGCTGGCAGACTCTTCCTTCCAGCCCAGTGGCTCCCTGACACCTAACCCAGCCTGACAACCACTCCCGTGGGCAGCGCGGCTTGTCAGACATTGGCGTCGCTGGCGGGGCAGGGCCAGGGGCAGCGTGCCTGCCCGCAGGAGGGTTTGGAAGCTGAGGAGTGTGACACCCCTGCCTGCCCCTCCCATGCCCAGCCTGAGAGCGGGGACTCTCCAGGACGAGCAAGCAGCTCCTCAGCTGCAGTTGGATGCAGGTGGCCCTAATGCATCAGCCTGGGTGCCACGCAGCTGGTGATGGAGGGAACCACATGAGCAGCCTGGCTGGGTTGGTTCCTGCTCCCTTCGCCTGGCATCGCTGGAGTGCTCAGGCTTGCAGAGCAGCTGGCCGGGAGGCGGGCATCTTGCAACAAGCCTGGGAGTGCCTCAGGGGACGGCCACACCCTCCCGCTGCACAATGGCCCAGGTGCTGCCTACTTTGCATGGCACCTCTCCCCAGCTGTCCTGTGTCCGACCCTGCTCCACCCTCTGCTCTCTGGGCTGGAACAGCTGGGAGGGAAGGGAACAGTAAGTCACCCAGGGAAGCCATGGTAATAGCAGGCAGCTGCAATGGGAGGGTGCAGTGATAGGATGAAGCAGTAGCAGGAGGCTAAGGGGATGGCAGGTGGCAGTTATGGAGGCTGTGGTGGAGGCTGGTGGCAGTTACAGAGGCCGTGGTGGAGGCTGGTGGCAGTTACAGAGACCGTGGTGGAGGCAGGTGGCAGTTACAGAGGCTGTAGGCGTGGCAGTGGATAGTTATGGAGGCTGTAGGGGTGGCAGGCGTTGGTTACGGAGGCCGTGGTGGAGGCAGGCGGCAGTTACGGAGGCCGTGGTGGAGGCAGGCGGCGGTTACAGAGGTTGTGGTAGAGGCTGGCGGCAGTTACGGAGGCCGTGGTGGAGGCAGGTGGCAGTTACGGAGGCTGTAGAGGTGGCAGTGGGTGGTTACGGAGGTTGTGATGGAGGCAGGCAGTGGTTATGGTGGACGTGGGAGGCAGGTGGCGGTTATGGAGGCCGGAGGGGTGGCAGGCGGTGGTTACGGAGGCCGTGGTGGATGCAGGAGGCGCTTACAGTGGAGGCATGCAGAAGTGATGGAGTGGCAGGAGTAGGGGTGGCAGGCAGCAGTTACGGTGGAGGCAGGTGGCAGTTATGGAGGCCATGGTGGACGCAGGTGGCGGTTATGGAGGCCGTAGGGGTGGCAGGCGGTGGTTACAGTGGAGGCAGGCAGCAGTTACAGAGGCTGTGGGGTGGCAGTGGGTGGTTATGGAGGCCGTGGTGGAGGCTGGCAGCGTTTATGGAGCCTGTGGTGGAGGCTGGAAGCAGTTACAGAGGCCGTGGTGGAGGCAGGTGGCAGTTACGGAGGCTGTAGGGTGGCAGTGGGTGGTTACAGAGGTTGTGGTGGAGGCTGGCGGCAGTTACGGAGGCCGTGGGAGAGAGGTGGTGGTTACGAAGGCCGTAGGGGTGGCAGGCAGCAGTTATGGAGGCCATAGGTGGCAGGTGGTGGTTACGGAGGCCATGGTGGAGGCAGGCAGCGGTACAGAGGTTGTAGTGGTAGGGTTGCCAACTTTCTGATTGTAGAAAACCTAACACCCCGCCCCTTGCCCCAAGGCCCTGCCCCTGCTCCGTCCCTTCTCCTAGGCCCCACCCTCGCTCACTCCATCCCCCCTCCCCCTCCGTCACTCGCTCTCCTCCACCCACGCTCACTCACTCATTGTCACCGGGCTGGGGCAGAGCATTGGGGTGCAGGAGGGTGTGAGGACTCGAGTTGGGGGTGCAGGCTCCAGGGTGGGGCCAGAAATTAGGAGTTCAACATATGGGAGGGGTTCGGTGTGGAGCAGGGGGTTGGGGGTGGAAAGGTGTTGAGGGCTCTGGGTGAGGTTGCAGGTGTGGTGGGTTCCCCCCCAGAATGCCCCTGGAACTGGGGTACCACTGAGTCCCCTGACCCACCAGCCTGGTCTCCCTCTTACACTGCACTGCTGTGACAAACTGCAAAGCCCTCCAGGCTCCAGCCTGCGCTTTCACCAGCCTAAGTACAGGTAGGGACACACCCAGCTGCAGTTACATGCAGGCGCTTTGACCAGCCCCTGCATAGGAAGGCAGGCGACAGCCAGGGCAAAAACCAGCTCCTCAGGCACAACCCCCCTCGGGAGTGTAAACTCAGAATTATACCGTCCTGCGCTGCACGGGGAACTGTACAGCGTAAGCTCATAAAGTCCACCCCCTTCTTCAAAGTGCAACAGCCTCCTGACCCTGAGTAATGATTCCCACACACTGGTTTAGATAAAGCATAAATGAGTTTATTAACTACAAAAGTTAGATTTTAAGTGATTATAAGGGACAGCAAACAGATCAAAGCAGATTACCTAGCAAATAAACAAAACTGCAAACTAAGCTTAATATACTAAACAGATTGGATATGAATAGTAGATTCTCACCCTAAGAGATAGCAGGCTGAAGATTCTTAAGGGGCAAACTGCACTTGCTTACTTACAGCTTGGAATTCACAGACTAAAAATCCCTTTAGCCTGGGTCCAGCACTTCCCCCAGTTCGCTCTTTGTTCCTCAGGTGTTTTCAGGAGTCTTGTGTGGGGAGCAAAGAATCCCAGACTCCCTGCCTTATATAGCTTTGGCATAAGGTGGGAACCCTTTTGTTTCAAAGCTTAGTTCCCAGTTCCCAGACCAGTCTGTGGAAAATTACTGACATCCCAAGATGCAGTCTAGAGACATGTGGTCTCATCACATGTCCTTGCAGAGTCGTAGCAGCCATTACTCCAAGGCTGGCTGTAGCATTGTTAGGAACGCTCCCCAGGAGGGAGATAAGCTTCTTCTAAGGCCTCTTGTTTTCCTAATGGCCCATTCCCCACTCACTGTCTAGAATGAAAACATCTTGTCTAGTGGGTGTTACCCAGGCATAACTACATGTGAAATACAGAGCATAGAATTACAGAATCATAGAATATTAGGGTTGGAGGAGACCTCAGGAGGTATCTAGTCCAACCCCCTGTTCAAAGCAGGGCCAACCCCAACTAAATCATCCCAGCCAGGTCTTTGTCAAACCTGACCTTAAAAACCTCCAAGGAAGGAGATTCCACCACCTCCCTAGGTAACCCATTCCAGTGCTTCACCACCCTCCTAGTGAAATAATGTTTCCTAATATCCAACCTAGACCTCCCCCACTGCAACTAGAGACCATTGCTCCTTGTTCTGTCATCTGCCACCACTGAAACAGCCGAGCTCCATCCTCTTTGGAACCTCCGTTCAGGTAGTTGAAGGCTGCTATCAAATCCCCCCTCACTCTTCTCTTCTGCAGACTAAACAAGCCCAGTTCCCTCAGCCTCTCCTCAGAAGTCACGTGCCCCAGGCCCCTAACCGTTTTTCTTGCCCTCCACTGGACTCTTTCCAATTTGTCCACATCTTTTCTGTAGTGGGGAGCCCAAAACTGGACACAGTACTCCAGGAGTGGCCTCACCAATGCCAAACAGAGGGGAATGATCACTTCCCGCGATCTGCTGGCAATGCTCCTACTAATATAGCTCAATATGCCATTAGTCTTCTTGGCAACAAGGGCGCACTGCTGACTCATATCCAGCTTCTCGTCCACTGTAACCCCTAGGTCCTTTTCTGCAGAACTACCACTTAGCCAGTCAGTTCCCAGCTTGTAGCAGTGCATGGGATTCTTCCATCCTAAGTGCAGGACTGCACTTGTCCTTGTTGAACCTCAACAGATTTCTTTTGGTCCAGTCCTCTAATTTGTCTAGGTCACTCTGGACCCTATCCCAACCCTCCAGTGTATCTACCTCTCTCCTCAGCTTAGTGTCATACGTGAGCTTGCTGAGGGTACAATCCATCCCATCATCCAGATCATTAATTAAGATGATGAACAAAACTGGCCCCAGGATTGACCCCTGGGGCACTCTGCTTGATACCGGCTGCCAACTAGACATCAAGCCATTAATCACTACCCATTGAGCCCAACAATATAGCCAGCTTTCTATCCACCTTATTCCATTCATCCAATCCATACTGTTTAACTTGCTGGCAAGAATACTGTGGGAGATTGTATCAAAAAGCTTTGCTAAAGTCAAGGTCTATCAAGTCCACTGCTTTCCCCATATCCACGGAGCCAGTTATCTCATCATAGAAGGCAATCAGGTTGGTCAGGAATGACTATTTAGAAAAACTGGACGAGCATAAGTCCATGGGGCCAGATGAGCTGCATCCAAGGGTGCTAAAGGAGTTGGCGGATGTGATTGCAGAGCCACTGGCCATTATCTTTGAAAACTCATGGTGAACGGGGGAGGTCCCGGATGACTGGAAAAAGGCTAATGTAGTGCCCATCCTTAAAAAAGGAAGGAGGATCTAGGGAACTACAGGCCAGTCAGCCTCACCTCAGTCCCTGGAAAAATCATGGAGCAGGTCCTCAAGGAATCAATTCTGAAGCACTTAGAGGAGAGGAAAGTGATCAGGAACAGTCTGCATGGATTCACCAAGGGCAAGTCACACCTGACTAACCTAATTGCCTTCTATGAGGAGATAACTGGGTCTGTGGATGAGGGGAAGGCAGTGGATGTGTTATTCCTTGACTTTAGCAAAGCTTTTGATACGGTCTCCCACAGTATTCTCGCCAGCAAGTTAAAGAAGTATGGGCTGGATGAATGGACTATAAAGTGGATAGAAAGCTGGCTAGATTGTCAGGCTCAACGGGTAGTGATCAACAGCTCCATGTCTAGTTGGCAGCTGGTATCAAGTGGAGTGCCCCAAGGGTTGGTCCTGGGGCCGGTTTTGTTCAATATCTTCATTAATGATCTAGAGGATGGTGTGGACTGCACTCTCAGCAAGTTTGCAGATGACATTAAACTGGGAGGAGTGGTAGATACATTGGAGGGTAGGGATAGGATACAGAGGGACCTAGACAAATTAGAGGACTGGGCCAAAAGAAACCTGATGAGGTTCAACAAGGACAAGTGCAGAGTCCTGCACTTAGGATGGAAGAATCCCATTCACTTTTACAACTAGGGACCGAATGGCTAGGAAGCAGTTCTGCAGAAAAGGACGTAGGGGTTACAGTGGACAAGAAGCTGGATATGAGTCAGCAGTGTGCCCTTGTTGCCAAGAAGGCTAACAGCATTTTGGGCTGTATAAGTAGGGGCATTGCCAGCAGATCGAGGGATGTGATCATCACCCTCTATTCGCCATTGGTGAGGCCTCATCTGGAGAACTGTGTCCAGTTTTGGGCCCCACACTACAAGAAGGATGTGGAAAAATTGGAAAGAGTCCAGTGGAGGGCAACAAAAATGATTAGGGGGCTGGAACACATGACTTATGAGGAGATGCTGAGGGAACTGGGCTTGTTTAGTCTGCAGAAGAGAATTAGGGGGGATTTGATAGCTGCTTTCAACTACCTGAAAGGGGGTTCCAAAGAGGATGGATCTAGACTGTTCTCAGTGGTACCTGATGACAGAACAAGGAGTAATGGTCTCAAGTTGCAGTGGGGGAGGTTTAGGTTGGATATTAGGAAAAACTTTTTCACTCAGAGAGTGGTGAAGTACTGGAATGGGTTACCTAGGGAGGGGGTGGAATCTCCTTCCTTAGAGGTTTTTAAGATCAGGCTTGACAAAGCCCTGGCTGGGATGATTTAGTTGGGAATTGGTCCTGCTTTGAGCAGGGGGTTGGACTAGATGACCTCCTGAGGTCCCTTCCAACCCTGATATTCTATGATTCTATGACCTGCCCTTGGTGAATCCATGCTGACTGTTCCTGATCACCTTTCTCTCCTCCAAGTGCTTCAAAATGGATTCCTTGAGGACCTGCTCCATGATTTTTCTGGGATCTGAGGTGAGGCTAACCAGTCTGTAGTTTCCCAGGTTCTCCTTCTTCCCTTTTCTAAAGATGGGCACTATATTTGCCTTTTTCCAATCATCTGGGACCTCCCCCAATCACCACGAGTTTTCAAAGATAATGGCCAATGGCTCTTCAGTCACATCAGCTAACTCCCTCAGCACCCTGGGATGCAGTGCATCCCGCCTCACGGACTTGTGCATGTCCAGCTTTTCTAAATAATCCTTAACCTGTTCTTTCACCGCTGAGGGCTGCTCACCTCCTCCCCATATTTTGCTGCCCAGTGCAGTAATTTGGGAGCTGACCTTGTCTGTGAAGACAGAGGCAAAAAAAGCATTGAGTACTTCAGCTTTTTCCACATGATCTGTCACTAGGCTGCCTCCCCCATTCAGTCAGGGGCCCACACTTTCCTTGACCACCTTCTTGTTGCTAACATACCTGTAGAAACCCTTCTTGTTACCCTTCACATCCCTTGCTAGGTGCAACTCCAGTTGTGCCTTGGCCTTCCCAATTACACCCCTGCACGCCTGAGCAATATTTTTATACTCCTCTCTAGTCTTCTATCTGAGTGTCCATTTCTTATTAGCTTCCTTTTTGTGTTTGAGCTCACTGAAGATTTCACTGTTAAGCCAAGCTGGTTGCCTGCCACATTTGTTATTCTTTCTGCCCATCGCAACGGTTTGTTTCTGCAACCTCAAGAAGGCTTCTTTAAAATACAGCCAGCTCTCCTGGACTCCTTTGCCCCTCATGTTATTCTCCCAGGGGATCCTGCCCATCAGTTCCCTGAGGGAGTCAAAGTCTGCTTTTCTGAAGTCCAGGGTCCGTATTCTGTTGCTCTCCTTTCTTCCCTGTGTCAGGATCCTCAACTCGACCATCTCATGGTCACTGCTGCCCAGGTTGCCACCCTCTTCTATTTCCCCTACCAATTCTTCCCTGTTTGTGAGCAGCAGGTCAAGAGGAGCACAGCTCCTAGCTGGTTCCTCCAGCACTTGCACCAGGAAGTTGTCCCCAACACTCTCCAAAAACTTCCTGCATTGTCTGTGCATTGCTGTATTGGTCTCCCAGCAGATATCGGGGTGATTGAAGTCCCCCATGAGAACCAGGGCCTGTGATCTGGAAGCTTCTGGTTGAAGAAAGCATCATCTACCTCCTCCTCCTGGTCTGGTGGTCTATAGCAGATGCCCAGCATGATACCACCTTTGTTGCTCTCACCTCTAAACTTAACTCAAAGACACTCAATGGGCTTTTCTCCAGTTTCATACCGGAGCTCTGAGCTATCATACTGCTCTCTTACATACAGTGCAACTCCTCCACTTTTCTCCCCCACCTGTCCTTCCTGAACAGTTTATATCCATCCGTGGCAGTGCTCCAGTCATGTGAGTTATCCCACCAAGTCTCTGTTATTCCAGTCACATCACAGTTCCTTGACTGTGCCAGGACTTCCAGTTCTCCCTGCTTGTTTCCCAGGCTTCTTGCATTTGTGTACAGGCGCCTAAAATAACTAGCCAATTGCCCTATTTTCTCAGTATGAAGCAGGAGGACGCCCCTGTTGCACCCTCCTCCTTGTGATTCCTCCCGGTGTCCCACTTACCTCAGGGCTTAGGTCTCCATCCCCCGGTGACCTTAGTTTAAAGTCCTCCTCAATAGGTTAGCAAGCCAGCCTGCGAAGATGCTCTTCTCTCAGGACACATTAGGGGCGGGGGAGATCGGCAGAGGGGAAAAAAAAAGCGGAGTGCTGCAAAATATCGGGACAAATTGCATCCTGCTCAAACATTGGTCAGGATGCAGGACAAATGCCTAACTCTCAGGACAGTCCTGATTTTATTGGGATGTCTGGTCACCCTACGTTAGGTGGATCCCATCTCTTCCTAGCAATCCTTCTTCCTGGAACATCTCTTGTTTGAAGAGTCCAAAGCCCTCTCTCTGACACCAGCTGAGTAACCACGCATTTACAACCACAATTCAATGGTCCCTACCTGGGCCTTTTCCTTCAACAAGTAAGGAAAGTCATAGGGCCAGTCTGGGATTTGAACCTGGGATCACCTCTCACACCCTAAGTGAGAATCCTACTCCTAATCCAACAAGCCACCCTTAAATAGATACATAGATAAATAGTCAATGTTCATAACTTCAGATACAAAAGTGATACATGCATACAAATAGGATAATCATGTTCAGCAAATCATAACCTTTCCAATGACATCTCATATGACTTACCTTGCATAAAATACATCGTAACTATGTCATAATCATATCATAATATCACTATGAAGAATATGGGGTGAAGTGTCACAGTGGGTTCTGGTGTGGAGCTGGGGGTGAGGGTTTGTGGTGCAGGAGGGGTTCCAGGCTGGAGTCAAGAGATTTGGAGTGCGGGAGGGGCTCAGGGCTGGGGCAGGGACTTGGGATGCAGGAGGGGGCGAGGGGTGCAGTGTCCAGGTGGTGCTGACCTCAGCAGCTTCCGGAAGCAGATGGCACTTCGCTCCATCTCCTTGGTGCAGGCGCAGCCTGGGGACTCTGCGCACTGCCTGCGTTCACAGGCACCCCACAGCTGCCATTGGCCGTGGTTTCCAGGCAGCAGTTATGGAGGCTGTGGAGGCTGCAGGTAGAGGTTATGGAGGCCCTAAGGGAGGTGGGCAGAGGTTACGGAGGCCGTGGAGGCTGCAGGCAGAGGTTACGGAGGCCGTGGGGGAGGCAGGTGGTTGTTACGGAGGTTACAGAGGTCATGGCGGTGTCAGGCCGATGTTACTCCATCGTACTATGTAGATCTAAGCAAAACTTAAAAAATATGGTTTGATATAAACTGAAATGAAAATGTTCTGTGTTTCTTCCTGAACTGGAAAATCCCCCTGAATGTTTGTTTCAGAATCGTTGCCACAGTGTGTTTCTAAAAGGAAATTAGCTGCCTGCCACTGCTGCCAGCACGTCAGCTTCACAATCTGGAGTCTGGAAGGCCCCTGCCCCAGAAGTGCAAAGCCTTGGACCCACCCCAGAGCCCCCAGGCTACCAGCTCCACAGGCGTAGGTCCCCAGGCTCCCTGCTGCAGACCCAGGAGCCAGCTCAATTTGAGTCAGGGCTCCCACGGTATCCAGGCTCCCTGCCATGGAGCTGGGACTGTGGAGTTCCTGGGAGCCTTGACACCCAGGCATGGCTGGTCTCTCCCTGAGCTGCTGACCTCAGAAGCACCAGGATCTGCTGCTGCCCACCAGGGTCCAGGCAGGTTTCTGTGGGGAAATTTCTGACCAGCTCCAGTGGTAAGACATCTCTGCACCTCCCTTACTCTGGACCCAGACCCCACATGACAGTAACTCAGACCTAGCAGCTCTTCATGAGGTTCCTGAACCATTGAATCCAAATCTTAGTGCTGGAGTTGGCTTCAGAGCCAGTCTCCAACTCTCCGACTCCTCCAGGAACAACCCCTCATCAGCCCTGGTACCATTTGCCTCCTGCCTTTTATCCTAAATGATCCTGAAGCACTTTTCAGATGGTAGATACCCTTTTCCACTGCAATACAGGCACTTCTGGGGTGGAACACACCAGCTGGTTTACAGCACACCACAACAGAGTAGGACATTGAAATGATGAGAAATCCTGTACTCAGCTGAATTTAATTCCCAAAATGGGGCCCAGACACCCTCAGAAATGGGTGCATGTGGCAGTACTAGGGGATGTGGGTTAATTTCCCCCCGAGGGTGGGAGTTGAGTTCATGATCCCCAGGGTACAGAATCGGCCGGGAAGCTGGCACACACAGTGCTGTTTGTCACATGGAGGGTTGGTGACTAGCTCAGAGGGACACAGCACCAGTGAGGCTCTGCTGCCTGAAGCAAGTAGCACTTCCATATGTGTTTTCTGCTTCATTCGATCATTTGCTCCCCTTGTGTCCTGTTCTGTTACACCTCGGCCCCAGACACTCTCACGCAAACACACCATCGAGTGCCAGGCTACCAGCTTCCTCACCAGACATGTTGCGCAGAGAAGCCAATAATACTATGCACACTGAACTTAAGGTGATGGCCAAACTAACCCCAGTTTAGCTTGCTGTATATGACCAAGCAGGGGCCTAGAGGTCAGGACTTCTGGGTTCTAGTCCTGGGTCTGACACTGTGGTCAAGTCATAACCCCTCTCTGTGCCCCATTCGTAAACCAAAGGTGATCATACAGCCCGAGTTCACAAGGAAAATGAGAGGAGTTCTTAGCAGCAATGTGACCTCTCCAGAATAAAAGCACTAGGGAAATGCAAAGGATCAGATCATTACCTGGAGCTGGACTCACACAGCCACTGGGCCCTTCCCCCTCGCAGAGCCCAGGCCCAAACGTCTACACACAATGAAACAGCCCCTTAGCCCAAGCCCCACAACCCTGAAGCAGACGGCCTGGGCCAGTGGCGGGTGTCTAATTGCAGGATAGACATGCCCTGTTACAGCCTGTCCACAAAACCAGTGGATCTGGCTCCCCACATGGCTTAAGCCGACACCATGGCTCTATGTCACTTCCCACCACAGTCCCTGGCACAGGGCCATGGCCCCGGAACTGCACTTCAGCTACTCTCAGCTGCTGAAACGGAAACTTAAAGCCACAGGCCACTGAGGCTGCTCTAACTCATCACGAAAGCTGGCTCCAGAACAGGGGCAGTCCGGAGGTGGCCCTTTGCCCCACCCGTTCCTGTGCCAAGTACCAAGTCTCAAGCTGGGCACCCAAAATCAGAGGCCATTTTCAAACCATGAAGCCTGATTCACACACAGCTCTGCTACGGCACAAGCCATTCCACAAACAGTTCTCTGAGAACTTGGTGCCTCCCCTTCCTTCCATGCTGAATTTATCCTTCGCTCTTCTGGCTGCGGAGCCCTGGCTGCCTTTGCAGGGCTCTTTTCCCTGGCAATGAGAAGGAATATTTTGAAGCTTTGGAATCTGAGGTGTGAGCTGCTCTAATCTCACGGGCAGGTATCAAACCTTGAACTCTCCCCAGGAGGTGATAATGAGAGAGGCACACACAGCAGGAGCATGTTAAAAGCAGCGCTAGGCTACAGATGTTGCCAAAAAGACACTTCTCCATCTGTATCCGCTTCCCCGCCCCCGCTGTGACAGTACTGGCTGGAGGGGGCTAAAGTCTCCAGTATAGAGCCAGTATTTCATGCACTTGATGGTCTCTTCCACCTGGAGCATGGGGACCACGAGCAGAGCTGGGCAAATTTTTTCAGACAAATAATTTATTCACTGACAAATGCAGCTTTGGTCAACCTGAAACAATTTGCAAATGTGACCGGCTTGGGTTTGGCTGGGAAAATATTTGTCAAAGCCAGTTTGAGAACAGTACGAGTGTCTTCCCCCCGACTCCCCTCCATTTATAGCCTCAGACCAACGGCTAGGCTGCTTGCCCAGAGCATAGAAGTCCCCAGTTTCAACCCACACTGGAGCAGGAACTTGACGTCAGAGGCTGCCCCCAGCTAGGTGAGCAGCCTGACCAATGGCTACAGGCTGTGTTAGGGGCGAGGACTCTCACTCTTCTGTTGAAGCTGCTCTACTTTGTACAAATACAAAGTAACCCTTGGGCCAGTGTGTGAATGAGAACAACTCTGGAGCCTGGTGCTTCTGACAGACAGGTGGGCGATAGGAGATGTGAATTCACATTTTCTCTCTCCCTCATTCAGAGGAAAGATTTGAATCCTGTCTCCTATGTGGTAGGTGAGTGCCTTCATCACCAGGCTACAGAAATGCTGCTGCTCTCTTTGGCCCAGTGAATTTGTATGTGGTTATTTAAAGTGGAGCAGGTTCAACAGGAGAGCTTGAGAGTGCCTCGCTCCTGCCTAGCCTGCACCTTGGTGGATTATCTGAGTTCAAATCCCTGCTCCCGAGCAGGGACTCAAACCTGGGTCTCCCACCTCCCACGAGTGTGCTAGTTTCTGGCTAAAGATCACAAAGGAACATGTGGTTGCTGGCCTGGAACAGGATTTTGTTGCTTTCCAAACATTTTCAGATCTGAACCAAGTATTTTCCTGGATGTTCCTATGTGGTGGCCGAACTGCCACATTGGTTATTCACCCAGCTCCACTCAGGAGTCCACCAGAGCAGGAGCTGAGGTACCCTGAGGGGGAAACATTTTGCAGAGTGCCGATTGTACTACCCATTGCCCCCAGGCAGCAGCACGGAACCCTAAGAAATGCTGCTTTTTGTGCATGGCGTGGCAGGCGCTCTCTGGAAGACGTGAGCTCAAGGCCTGGCAGGTTGGTTGGCATCCTCCACAAGTGAAGTGGGAGAATGGACGAAGTGGGCCACATGTCATGGGCTAATTTGCAAGCTATGGTCTCTGGGTAAATGGGGAAGACTGAAGCCCCCTGCACTTGCTGGCAGGTATAATTTCCATATACCCCAGGAGTTGCATAATGTACCAAATATGAACAATCAGGAATGCCACACTCCCAAACCCTGATATATTTGTGGCAGATACCTGGCAGGGGGAGGGAGTGGGATAACATCTGGGAGTTGTCCAATGGGGAAAGTGGAGCACCCTAATCTCGACAGCTGTGGGGCCAGATTGGCAGGTCAAATTCACCAAGGAATTCTGGGGTCTTTTTGATGGTTTTTTTTTAGGTTGGATTTCCTTGGTGAGTCCTGTTCTAGAAAGAGCTGGTGGGATGATCTTGGGTATATTAAAGCTATTCTGAGTGACAAGGGGCCATGTTCCTGGGTATTTCAGGCTCTGGGTGTGGAGGAAGGTGGCTGGGGGCTTTATGTTTTTAATTTGTAAAACATAAACGGGAACAAAGTTTTAGCAGGGGCTGGGATTTTAGACATTTACTTTTGCTATGTTAAGTAGAATATTGTTAGAACCAGGCCATTATTATTGCAGATACCACCCCAGCTGAAGGATTATACAGAGCAGAAGGGGTCCCTGTAAAGCATATCATGTGTTTCTAATCCCCCTGGCTCTGAAGCAGAGCCATTGACTTCACTGTGGTTGCATTTGCTTACTCCAGGGATGAATTTGGTTGTTTGGTTTTGGTGGGCCTGGTGAGCCTTCACAGCAGAACCACCTTATGACCCCAGTGTACAGTGTTTGCTTTATTCTGCTGCATGTTCACCCCAACTTCGTTTCTGTTTCAGCTTCCCATAAGGCCTCACCAGCTCCCCACAAACTGGCTGCCCCCCCCATGGAAGGGCGGTTAGTCCAGTTCAACCCCATAACTATCAAAATAAAACTGACAATCCCAAAGGATATTTCCACAGCTTTCTTAAGGGATGTGAAATCCTTGGCCTTTTCACATGACCTAGAGTTGTATGTTGTGGAGCTGGGATTTTCAAAGCCTACGAAGGGACATTCCCATTGATTTTTAATGGGAAGCAGGTATCCAAATAGGAGGGTTTGACAATCCCAGCCTGGGTGTATATTAGGTCTTCGACCGCTGGCACTGAAGAAAATAAAACCTAGTAATATCTAGCTAAGCACAGGGGCTCAGCGCTACCATGCGGCGGGTGGGGAAACTGAGGCCCCAAGTTGGGCCATGCCCAACATCACCGCATAGCAGCCGTGGCTGAGCTGGCAATGGGACCCGTCCGTCCTGCTGAGGGGACCTGACCAGTGACCTGCAGCCCGGGGCGCCCCCCTGGAGCGGGACCCCGCGCCTCCACCCCCAAGGGGCCAGTCCTCAAAGAACTACAACTCCCGGCGTGCCCTGCGACCCCAACCTCCGCCTGAGGACACGCCTATTGGGTGTGTGACAGGAACGGGCTCCGCCCCCTGGCGGCGCGGAGCCAATCAGAAGAAAGCTGGCCGCCAATGGGGAGAGCGGCCGGGCGTTGCCGGGTGATTTGAAAGGCGGCAGGCGGAAGTGGCTGGTCGCGCGGGAGATCGGGCCCTGTTCCACGGTAAGAGCCGCGGGCCCCCGGGTCCCGCCCCGCTGTCACTCGGCGCCTCCGCGGGTGGAGGGGCTGGGATGCGGGGGGGAGGGGCTGGGATCCGGGCCGGGCGGCGGCGCCCCCACTTCCAGCCCCTTTGTAGGCGCCTCTCCCGCCGCGGGGCGCGCCCGGCCGGTCTGCTCCCCGCGCGCTGCCCCAGGTTCTACCTCACCCGCCTCGTTCCCGTGTGAACGCGGGGAGCAGGTCTGAGATAACCAACCCCGCCCGCGGGCGTTAGGAGGATCTGTGGGGGTGGGAGCGCTCTGACCATCGGGCTCTGCATGCCCCAAATAAAGGGCTGGGCTGATTTGGAACATGTCTGTGGAGAAGCTCACAGGGATCAGAAGGGATTTTCCATGACCCCCTTCTCCCATCTCCTGACACTAATAAGAACAAGAGGAGGAGAGATGACCTTTCACCTCCAGATCAGGGGTGGGCAAACTTTTTGGCCTGAGGGCCATATTTGGGTATGGAAATTGTATGACGGGCCATGAATGCTCACACAATTGAGGGGTGAGGGCTCTGGGAGGGTGTGGAGAATATTTACTAGGGCTGTTGATTAATCACTGTTAACTCACAATTAACTCAAAAAAAATTAATCACAATTAAAAAAATTAATTGCTCTGTTAATAGAATGCCAATTGAAATTTTAAATATTTTTGGAAGTTTTTCTACATATTCAAATGTATCTATTTCAACTACAGCACAAAATACAGTGTACAGTGCTCACTTTTTTTAATTTTTTTATTACAAATATTTGCTCTATAAAAATGATAAACAAAAGATGGTATTTTTCAATTCACCTCATACAAGTACTGTAGTGCAATCTCTTTATCATGTATCAGGGGGGTAGCTGTGTTAGTCTGGATCTGTAAAAGCAGCAAAGAGTCCTGTGGCACCTTATAGACTAACAGACGTTTAGGAGTATGAGCTTTCGTATGTGAATGCATCCGGAGGCGTCCGACGAAGTGGGTATTCACCCATGAAAGCTCATGCTCCTAAATGTCTGTTAGTCTATACGGTGCCACAGGACTCTTTGCTCTCTTTATCATGAAAGTGCAATGTACAAATGTAGTTTTTTTGTTACATAACTGCACTCAAAAACAAAACAATCTACAACTGTAGAGCCTACAAGTCCACTCAGTTCTATTTCTTGTTCAGCCAGTTGCCAAGAGAAACAAGTTTGTTTACGTTTACAGGAGATAATGTTGCCCACTTCTTAATTAAAATGTCACCTGAAAGTGAGAACAGGCATTCACATGTCACTGTTGTAGCTGGCATTGCAAGATATTTACATGCCAGATACACTAAAGATTCATATGCCTTTTCATTCTTTGGCCATCATTCCTGAGGACATGCTTCCATGCTGATGATGCTCGTTTAAAAAAAAAAAGTGTTAATTAAATTTGACTGAACTCCTTGAAGGAGAATTGTATATCTTCTGCTCTTTTACCCAAATTCTGCCACATATTTCATGTTAGAGCAGTCTCAGATGATGACCCAGCACATGTTTTCATTTTAAGAACACTTTCACTGCTGATTTGACAAAATGCAAAGACGGTTCTAATGTGAGATTTCTATAGATAGCTACAGCACTCAACCCAAGATTTAAGCATCTGAAGTGCCTTCCAAAATCTGAGAGGGTTGAGGTGTGAAGCATGCTTTTCAAAGTCTTAAAAGAGCAACATTCTGATGCGGAAACTACAGAACCCAAACCACCAAAAAAGAAATCAACCTTCTGCTGGTGGCATCTGATTCAGATGATGAAAATTAACATGCGTCTGTCCACACTGCTTTGGTTCATTATCGAGCAGAACCTGTCATCAGCATGGACGCGTGTCCTCTGGAATGTAGATTGAAGCATTAAGGCGTATGTGAATCTTTAGTGCATCTGGCATGTAAATATCTTGCAACGCCAGCTACAACAGTGCCATGCAAACACCTGTTCTCATTTTCAGGTGACATTGTAAACAAGAAGCAGGCAGCATTATCTCCTGTAAATGTAAACAAACTTGTTTGTCTGGGCGACTGGCTGAACAAGAAGTGAGACTGATTGGACTTGTAGGCTCTAAAGCTTTACATTATTTTGTTTTTGAATGCAGTTATTTTTTTGTACAGAATTCTGAATTTGTAAGTTCAACTTTCATAATAAAAAGATTGCACTACAGTGCTTAGGTGAATTGAAAAATACTATTGTTTTGTTTTTACAGTGCAATATTTGTAATAATATAAAGTGAGCACTGTACACTTTGTGTTCTGTGTGGTAATTGAAATCATATATTTGAAAATGTAGAAAAAATCCAAATTATTTCAATAAATGGTATTCTCTTATGATTTAATTGTGCTGTTAAACAATGATTAACTTTTTAGCTGCTTAACAGCCGTAATATTTACCCTTTCACATAACACAACAGAAGTTTCCTGATTAAAATTAATAGGCAGCAGGTTTAAAACAAACAAAAGAGAGCATTTTTTTCAACACAATGCACAGTTATCCTGTGGAACTCATTGCTGTGGATATTGTGAAGGCCAAAAGTATAACTGGATTCAAAAAAGGAATAAGTTCATGGAGGATAGGTCAATGGCTATTGACTGCCAGAAGCTGGGACTGGACAACAGGATGGATCACCTTGATAATTGCCCTGTTCTGTTCATTTCCTCTGAAGCATCTGGCACCAGCCACTGCTGGAAGACTGGATAGATGGACCATTGGTCTGACCAAGTATGGCTGTTCTTATATGAAACAGATAGGCAGATGTCAGTCCAGTGTTTGGACAGGTGACCCTGTAAACAAAACATCATTTCAATTGGCAGTTCTAACTGCCTTTTTATCAATAGTCACAGCAGAAAGACCAAGGACTGAAGTCCTTTTCTCCCGGAGGTGGTTGAGCACCGATGGTGGTGATGGGAGGCATGAGGGGGCAGGGGGAGGCAAGGTTCCCATGTTGTACTTCTGCAGATACATAGGCTTTAGTCTCCAGTCTGTAAATCTGGCATTTAGAGCATTAAACCGTGTGTGAGAGGCAAATAGGTTGATAGCCAAGAACATACGGCAAACAGCAGTCCAGTATTCTTAAACAAAGAGGTCTATTGCCCTGAGAAGAGAGAGTTAGTTCCCTAAGTGGTTGCTAATTCGGATTCATTCATCTTGCCAGCCCCTCTGGATTGTTGAAAAGGTGTGAATCCAGTGAACAGTGATGGGTATTCAGTGTCCAGCTTCTGACTGTGGCTTTCGTTCCCTCTTTGGATGCAGCACTGACTGAAGCTGCTCTGCAATCATGGTGTCAGTCCTGCCCACAGAAGAGGGCAATGTGGCAGTGGTGGTGCGGGTACGGCCCCAGACTCAGCAGGAGCAGGAAGGGAGTCAACACGCTGTGGTGCAGGTGATTGATGACAGCATGTTGGTGTTTGACCCTGAGGAACCCTGTCTATCGGGAGTTTTTACAGGCTTCCGGGGACATGATGCCCCCAAGCGCAAGGGCAAGGACCTGAAGTTTATGTTTGACCAAGTGTTTGATGAGAGTGCTACACAGGAGGAAGTATTCCAGCACACAACTAAGGAGCTCCTGGATTGGGTGCTGAATGGGTACAACTGCTCTGGTAAGGAGCCCTGCTGTGGCATTTTGTTTGGCTTCATCATACAGAGTTAACTGAACACATTGCAGGGTTAAGTATGCAAATACCATTGCTCAGGGCCTGAGCCGACTGCCTGCAGTGTGTATGAGGGGAATTTTTATCACATCCAGCGCTGTAATTTGCAGGGAACTGCTGCATGTAGAAAAGGCTCTTCCAGTCTCTTTCGTTCATTCGATTTCCCCCAACAGAGCCACCTTCCCACTGTTTGGTCCACACAATTAAACTTTAATAACTTCGCTTGAGATGGGACTGGCTCAAAGGGGATCAGGCCTGGTCAGTCCTGTATTCCTGTAGACCAGTGGTTCTCAACCAGGGGTCCGTGGCCCCCTGAGGGGCTGCGAGCAGGTTTCAGGGGGTCCACCAAGCAGGGCCAGTGTTAGACTCGCTGGGGCCCACGGCAGAAAGCCTAAGCCCTGCCATGCAGGGCTGAAGCCTAGGGCCCTGAGCCCCACCATGCAGAGGCTGAAGCAGAAGCTGAGCACCTTAGCTTCATGGAGGCCGCATCGGCGTGGGGCCCCTGTGCTGTGGGGCCCCAGGCAGTTGTCCGGTTTGCTACCATCTTCTGTGGGACCCACCAAACGTGGAGCTCCCCTTTGATATAAAGACATTAATGCAGTTCTGCAAGTCAGCCATGCTGGTGCAGTAATAAGGAACTGAAAACAGAAGGGAGTTGTCTAGTGGTTAGAGCTTGAGACTTGGCATCAGAACTCCTAGGTTCTATTCCTGGCTCTCTTTGGGGTGCGTTGTGAGCACAGACCTGCGACTGGCGCTCTTCTGACATGCCCTTCTTGTGCAAAATATTTTTGATGCTGTAGAAGTATGAAGTATTGTGAATGGGGAGAGACTGAAATCACTAGAATACAATGTCCTGTTTGGAGGTCAACACTTTTAAAAGGATGTTGAAAAATTGCAAAGGGCTCGGAGATGAGCTACAGGAATGAGTCAAGGTCTGGAAAATCTGCCTTATAGTAAAAGATTTAGGAAGTTCAGTCTCATGAGTTTATTAAAGAAAAGGTTAGAGATGACTTGATCATGTCTATACGTATCTAAATGGGATGGGGAGCAGATTTCTGATATTACATGGCTCTTTAATCTAGCAGACACAAAGCATAATGAAATCCAGTGGCTGGAAGCTGAAGCTACATAAAACAGAGTAGATAATAGGTGCAAATTTCCAACAATGAGAGTAATTAACCATTGGAATAATTTATCTAGGAGTGAGGCTCATTCTCTGTAACTTGAAATCTAAACCAAGATAAGCATTCTTCTTTTATAAAATATAGACCCTGGCTCAACCCCAGAGGGGGTTGTAGGAATTATTGGGTGAAATTCTCTGGCTTATATATAGGAGGACAGATTAGATTATAGTGGGTTTTTCTGGCCTTTGAATTTTTAGTGTGTTTTGTCTTTCTCTTTCCAGTGTTCGCCTATGGTGCAACAGGTGCAGGAAAAACCTACACCATGCTGGGCTCTGAGAAGAGTCCGGGCATCATGTACCTCACCATGGTGGAGCTTTATAAGAGGATTGAGGCGAGGAAGGAGGAGAAAAGCTGCGAGGTGCTCATCTCCTACCAGGAGGTACCCGGGTGTCTGACGCTACCCCTTTCCATCCGCTACCACCTTAAAGAAGGAGTCTCGGTGCGGTAGTTAGGATTACATGGCTCTATCCCCTCAGGTTCAGTATGGTGCCAGCAAGCTGCTGAGATTCCATAGCACGATGCCACTGACTAGTCCAGGTGTTCCTGGGGCTGGAAAGAAGTTCTGTCTCCATTTTTCCCACTTGCTTTTTGGCATCCTCTCACTGCTCCACAAACAATCGACAGTGACTCTCCTGTGCTTGCCTTAACTATTAGGGAGGGAAATTTTCACTTGTGTAGTCCCTTCTCCTAGGCTGTTACTGAGTCCAACACAGTGTATTGTGTCTACACCTGCTTCCTTGTTGGAGCAGAGTCTATCTAAAATCCCCAGTCTGGACTCTCAGGTGACCGGTAAACAGGGTTGTGTCCCCAGCTCTACAACTGCTTATGTGAACTTGAATACGCTGATTCACTTCTCTGGGCCTCTGTAATATGGCAACACTTCCCTGCTCACAAGGATGATTAAGGGGTGTGCGGTTTGTGAGGCTTTGTATTTGTGAAGCACTATGAGATTCCTGGATGAAAGGGGCCCTTAGAAGGGCAGTTGCAGTGACGTGGGATAAAGTCCTTGTAACGGTCTAAAGCTGTCCTTGGAAATAGGTGCTTGTATCTGTGGTGCTGCAGCACTTTTCCTTGATGGAACTTTTGTAAAGCCTTTCCAGAGAATCAGCCCTTCCTCCCTAGGAAGAACTTGTCTGACCTGTTTGAAGTCCACTCTCTTCACTCCTGTTGTAATCTGATACTGTCTGTCTCCCTCCATGCAAAGACGTTCCTCTGGCCTCCTGCACCCAGCTTCCTAGGGTCGCTGTTTAGGATGTTTACTCTTGATTCCTTGTTCTAGGTGTACAATGAGCAGATTCATGACCTCCTGGAGCCGAAAGGCCCTCTAGCAATCCGGGAGGACCCAGAGAAAGGGGTAGTGGTGCAAGGTCTCTCCTTCCATCAGGTATGTATAAGGACTCCCTACAAGAACAGAGTGCATGGACTAGGCACAGGTACAGGTCTAACTGGGTTTCAATAAAGGAAAAATAGCAGAGGAGATGTTACATTGCTTGAGCCCTTCCCACTGTTCCTGAAGAGCTGGTGACTGTGGCTCTACAGTGCTTCCTGGGGATAG
This sequence comes from Gopherus flavomarginatus, assembly GCF_025201925.1. Taxonomy (NCBI): domain Eukaryota; kingdom Metazoa; phylum Chordata; order Testudines; family Testudinidae; genus Gopherus; species Gopherus flavomarginatus. The sequence continues at coordinate 2,675,257 of NC_066641.1, forward strand.
CCAGGGTTGTGAGATACCTCGCTACCGCCCACCAACAATGTGAAGAAGTCTTGTTTGTTCCTGGCATGGGTCAGTTCGCCGACACCAGCAGCCCCTGGCAATGCAAGCTCGGCCTTTCAGGCCTCCACAGGCCCCACTCGCTCTTTAGAAGTTAGTGATAGGCACGCATCAGCCCCCAAATCCTCAGTGTGTTTTCCTGGAGAAGTCCTGGACAAATCCCTGTTCCCAAAAGACCTGCATAGCACAGCTTACTGGTGACACAGCACTCGGCTGGGTGAACTAGAGTGCCTGATGTTAAATGAGGATATGAATGTAAGAGGCAGTGTGGAAAGTTGGTGGAATGAGAATGATCAATGGCCCAAGGTAATACCTGGGTACAAAGAATTCAGGAATGACAGAGTAGGTCATACTGGTGTGGGAGTGGTGCTATATCTGACAGAAGACATAGTCAAAGTAAACATTTTAAATAAATCAACCTGTACCATAGAATCTCTATGGATAGAAATTCCATGCTTGAACAAAAAAAGTATAGCAGTAGGAATATTCTACCAGGCACCTAGTGATTGTGAAATGCTCAGGTAGATTAGAGGCTACAAACGCAGAAAACACAATTTCAGCGATTCTCTCATTGACTGAGTATATCTCCTCAGGACAGGATCTAGAGAGAACATTTCAAGACACCATAAATAACTGCTTCTTGGAGCAGCTAGTTCTGGAACCCACAAGGGGAGGTAATTCTTGATTTAGTCCTAAGTAGATCACAGGATTTGATCCAAAAGGTGACTATAGCTGAACTGCTCAGTAACAATGACCATAATGCAATTACATTTAACATGGGGGGAGTGGGGTAGGGATGGGGAGAATGCCAAAGAACTCAACCACAGTAACATTTAACTTCAAAAAGAGAAACTACACAAAAATTAAGAGGCTAATTATATGGAAATTAGAAGGAATAATTACAAGGGTGAAGTGCCTACAAACTGCATAGAGACTGTTTAAAAACAGAGACTCAAACTAAATGTATACCCTCAAATAATAATAATTTAAAAAAAAACCCACAGTAAGAGAACCAAAAAAAATCACCATGGCTAATCAAAGTAAAGGAGGTTTTACAAGCAAAAAGGCATCGTTTAAAAATTGGAAATTGAATCCTAGTGAGGAAGATAGGAGCATAACATCTGGCAAGTCGAATGTAAAGGTATAATTAGGCAGGCAAAGAACGAATTTGAAGAGCTAAAGGCACAAAAACTAAGATTAAAACAAAATTAAATATACTGGAAGCCTGCCACTGTACGATCCAACTGCTACAGAAAGCCCTCAAGGAAGACAAGGCCATTGTGGAGAAGCTAAATGAATTCTTTGCATCAGTTTTTGCTGTAGAGGATGTGAGGGAGGCCCAAGCCATTCATTTTAGGTGACTAATCTGAAGAACTGTCCCAAAATGAGGTGTCAATAGAAAGAGGTTTTGGAACAAATTGAATTGATAAGTGACCAGGACTCAGAGAGCATCAGATATTCATCTAAGAGTTCTGAAGGAACTTAAATATGAAATTGCAGAATGACTAAGTGATATGTAACTTATCACTTAAATCAGCCTCTGTACCAGATGACTGGAAGGTAGCTAATGTAACGCTGATTTTTAAAAATGTCTCCAATGGTGATCCTGGTAACTACAGGCTGACTTCAGTACCAGGAAATTGGTTGAAACTATAGTAAAGAACAAAATGATATGTAGATGAACACTTGGGCAAAAGTCAACGCAGCTTGTGTAAAGGGAAACAATACCTCACCAATCTACTTGAATTGTTTGAGTGTCATCAAGCATGCGGACCAGGGTGATCCACTGGATAAAGTGTATGTGAGCTTTCAGAAAGCCTTTGACAAGGTCCTGCACCAAAGGCTCTGAGGCAAATTAAGCAGTGCTGGGATAAGAGGGAAGGTCCTCTTGTCACGGAGTTCCCGGGCGATGCTCTGGAACTGCTCCCCAACAAGCCAGTCAGGACTTTGGGGAGCCTCCTCTCCCTTGGAGCAGACTGTCTTCAGGGCAAGAAGCTCACACGGCTTCATCTCCTGGGTCTCTCCTTGGAGCATTCAGCATCCTCTGCCTCTCCGTGCGCTTCCCACAGCAAGTCCGCCCAGGCGGGGTCCTGGGGAAGCCAAAGGGTCCTGCACCCCCACTTCACAGTCAGATGCGACTCTCAGCCAGGCAGTAAAACAGAGGTTTATTGGATGACAGGAACACGGTCTAAAACAGAGCTTGTAGATACAGAGAACTGGACCCATCAGCCGGGTCCATTCTGGGGCCTAGTGAGCCAGACACCCCCGTCTGCCCTCACTCCCCATCCCCAGCCAGCTTCAAACTGAAACCCCCTCCAGCCCCTCCTTCTCTGCTGAGTTCCTTTCTTGGGCCAGGAGGTCACCTGACCTCTTTGTTCTCCCACACCTTGAGCATCCCCTTGCAGGGGGGAAGGGCCAGGCCATTAGTTGCTAGGCGACAGAGAAACTGAGGCACCCACACAGTATTCAGGGGAAACATTAAGAACAGTCCCACTTCATCACACCTCTCATGGATCAATAATTGCTTAAAAGATAGGAGACAGGGTAAGAATAAGAGTAGGTCAGTTTTCACACTGCAGAGAGGGGAACAGTGGGGTCTGTACTGGGACAAGTGCTGTTCAACATATTCAGAAGCGATTGGAAAAGGAAGTGAACAATGACATGGCAAAGTACGCAGACAAAACAAAATTATTCAATAGTTAAGTCCAAAGCAGACTGTGAGGAGTTAAAGGGATCTCGCAAAACTGGGTGACTGGGCAACAAAATGGCAAATGAAATTCAATGTTTAAGTGCAAAGTAATGCACATTGGAAAAAAATAATCCCAACTATACATACAAAACGATGGGGTTTAAATTAGCTGTTACCATTCAAGAAAGAGATCTTAGAATCATTGTGGATAAGTCCTTGCTAAATGTTGATTGGCTGTCAAAAAAGCTAAAACAATATTAGAAACCATGAGGAAAGGGATAGATGATAAAGCAGAAAATATAATGCCACCCTATAAATCCACAGAAGTAGAAAAGCTTCAAAAACAGACTCCAACGAGAAACTGCTGAACTTGAATTAATATGCGAACTAGATGCCATCAATTTAGGCTTAAATAGGGACTGGGAATGGCTGAGCCATTACACACATTGAATCTATTTCCCCATGTTAAGTATCCTCACACCTTCTTGTCAAACTGTCTGAAAGGGGCTATCTTGATTATCACTACAAAAGTTTTTTTTCTCCTGCTGTTAATAGCTCATCTTAATTAATTAGCCTCTTAGAGTTGGCAGGGCAACTCCCACCTTTTCATGTTCACTGTATGTGTATATATATCTCCTCACTGTATGTTCCATTCTGTGCATCCGATGAAGTGGGCTGTAGCCCATGAAAGCTTATGCTCATATAAATTTGTTAGTCTCTAAGGTGCCACAAGTACTCCTGTGCTTTATGCGGATACAGACTAACACAGCTGCTACTCTGAAACCTATAAATCCATCGTACACCTCTACCTTGAATACTGTTTGCAGGTCTGGTTGCCACATCTCAAAAAAATATATTAGAATTGGAAAAGGTACAGAGAAGAGCAACAAAAATGTTTATAAGGGTATGAAACAACTTCCGTAGGAGGAGAGGTGAAAGACTGGGGCCATTAATTTTAGATGATGAATGACTAGGGGGCAGGGGAAGTATAATAGAGGTCAATAAAATCATGAATGGTATGACGAAAGTGAATAGGGAAGTGTTCTTTACCCCTTTACATAACCCAACAAGTAGGTGTCACCCAGTGAAATTAAGGCAGCAGGTTTAAAACAAGCATAAGGAAATAATTCACACAACCCACAACCTGTGGAACTTGTTCCTGTGGATGTTGTGAAGGCCAGAAATATAACAACAGTTCAAAAAAGAATTAGGATAGGGATCATGAGGGATAGGTTGGCTGTTAGCCAAGATGGTCAGGGATGCAGCCCCATGCTCCGGGTGTTCCTAAACCTCCAAATGACAGAAGCTGGAACTGGACAGGGAATGGATCACTTGAAATTGCCCTGTTCTGTTTATTCCCTCAAGCATTTGGCATTGGCCACCGTCAAAAGGCAGGATACTGGGCTTTGATGGTCCGTTGGTCTAATGCAGAATGGCCGTTCTTAGGTAAAGTTTACTTACTAATAAAGAACAGAAATTCAAATGATAGCAAGCACAGATATTGGAGACAAAGGCATACGTACAAAATAAAATCATAGCGCACATACTAGAGCCTAAGCTTAACAAATATGACATTGTTATGTCATACAGAGCAAAAGCTCCCTAAGAACCCTTCCAGTGTCCTTCAGCCAGGTTTGGCAGTTGTCTTCTATTTGCGAAACAAGCACACCGGCAGCTTACTTCCTAGGTGAAAGATGCACATTGGGTCTCTATACCTACAGTTATAGTCCCAGAAATCCATTGCCTGTACTTGGAAATAGGATAACTCATGATGCTTGTGTTTTCCTGTCTAATCTCCCCTAGAGCCTCTGCAATCCCTTCATTAGCGTTTGATTGTGAAGTACGCAATACTCAGTGTGCACATAGACTGAAAGATAAATATCTCTGGCCTGAAAGAAACTTGTTCCCCATCTGGTGACCAGCCCCAAGTCAAACACTTTAAGAACATTATGTTCAGCGTATTTACATAACTCTGTACTGATTAGCCGTACATTAACTTCACAATGGCTGTGAAAAAGGCAGGATTCAGCAGAGACATTGCATGACACCCTTTGGCAAACTAGTATGCAGATACCACCCCTAGGGGTTCCCAAACTTGGTTCGCGGCCTGTTCAGAGTAAGCCCTTGGTGGGCCGCGAGACACTTTGTTTACCTGAGCATCTGCAGGTATGGCCGCTCGCAGCTCCCCATGGCTGGGGTTCATCGTTCCCCGCCAATGGGAGCTGAGGGAAGTGGTGGCGTGGCCTGCACTGCTTCCCACAGCTCCCATTGGCCGGGAACAGCGAACTGTGGCCGTTGGGAGCTGCGAGCGGCCGTACCAGCAGATGCTCAGGTAAACAAAGCGTCTTGCAGCCCGCCAGGGACTTACCCTGGACAAGCCGTGAACCAAGTTTGGGAATTCCTGCTGTAACTCTTGTGTTACCTGTACCTCTGCCAGTTGGCACCAAGAAGTTCTTGGCCCCCAGCGACAAGCTAAGACACTTCGTTCAGGAGACCCATAATGGGATATGGAGCCCCATTCACACAGGACATGTGTTTGGCCCTAGCTCAGCTGAAGAGTAATTGGCCACCATTGCCATCTGATGGCAGTTGTGTGTGAAATGTGATTGGTCTGAGTCTAGTTCCAGTGGACAGTAATCTGTATCACAACTGACCTGCTCGTTGGCACTCTGATGAGAGTGCCAGCGATTGAATGAGCTATGGAGAGTCTGCACCATCACAGAGATGATCCCTCAAGGTGAGAGCTGAGGCACCTTGGCAGGGTAGCGTGGGGAAGCTTGTCCTGCTTTTGCCCATACTGTACCCATTCTTTGGATAAATGGCTTCAGTCTCAAGGGAGATTAATGTGGCATCTTTTCCCAGACCTATGCTCACCTTCCCCACAAAGGTTTGTATGCACCTACTAGTGCATTGATTGATGTGCTTACAAACCTTTGGGAGGGAGAAGGCATAGCTTCCCCATATGGGTGAGAGCTGCAAAGACCTCCCGTTTTGAAGCACTGTATGGTACTAACTCTTCTCTCTGTTTCTTTCCAGCCAAAATCAGCAGAGCAGCTCCTAGAGATGCTGGCAAGTGGGAACAGAAACCGCACACAGCACCCCACAGATGCGAATGCTACTTCCTCACGCTCACACGCGGTCTTCCAGGCAAGTGGCAGCAGCCACATCTATCAGGATTCTTATCTTCAGGCATCCGTGCCTAAGTTGAGCCAAATGAAGAAACAGAAAGAAAGCTCCTGCAGTCTTGGAATGCAGGGTCTCCAGTTACTACTTCTGTTCAGTATGTTAAGTAGGAGGATCATGTCTTCCTCTGAAGGATCTGGCAATAGCTACTATCAGACAGGATCCTGGGCTGGACCATTGGTTTCTTCTTGCAACTAGAGCTGACATACTGGGTCATCCAGTTACTCTCTGTCCTGCCGGGGTAGGGTTCTCCTGCAGTGCGTCCAGTGTCGTTTTAAATGTCCCAAGTTCTGGGACTCCACCTTCCCCCCATTGCCTTGGGAGATTCTTCCATTCTTTACTAGATTTCACTGACAAGATGCTTTTCTTGGCCTAAATGTTCCCTTGTTTTGTTTTATCCCTGTACACCTGTGTATTGCAATGAACAACTAGACCCTTCTTTGGTGGCCTATTTGCAGGTTTTTCTCCCCACCTTCCCTTAGACACACTTTACCTACTGGGCTCTCAATCTTTCCTTGGAAATCAGTCCCTGCAGCCTACAATCACCTGCCACTCGTCTCTGAAAACCTTCCAATTTCTCTTCATAGTGTTGTGCCCAGAATGGAAAAAATGAGTAACTCCAGGACTGTACAAAGAGACTATGATCTCTCTGACTGCAGGCTTATCTCTAACTTGCTGTCATTCGGCCCAGCTCTCACCACTCCTGTTTCCCAAGTTTTCTGTCCACACAAAGCCTGGGAGTTTGGGATGATTTTTCCTCAGACGGATTAGCTGCATTTTCAGGCTTGAATCTGCTGTTGTGCTGCACCTAGGACAAGGACTAGCCAGTTCCAGTCCAGGTTAGGGCACTTTGCCAGGAGGCAGATCTAGTCGTTAGGGCCTGGACTCCCAGCTGGCCACACTGGAAAACCGTCCTGTAACAGAGTCAGCACCCACCTCTTGCGAGCACCCGCTCTGGTTGGGTGTGTCTGCGGTCTTTAAACCAGTCTATCCCTGATATGGGGCTGTATCCCCAGGGCTTCCTCCCTGGAGATACTATCTTCCTGCGGCCCTCCTCAGGCTCAATCCCTACTCAGTGCCCACAGCCAGCCAGGAGCTCCTTCATTGCTTCTCCAGGCCCTGCTAGCAAACTGGCTTTGGCTCAGTCCTAGCAGCCAGCCAGGAGCCTCTTGCTCCCCCGGTCCCTGCCCACACTGAGCTGTCTGTGACCCTGCTGCTCTTCCAGGCAGCCAGGCATGCAGTCCTTTCTTCTCCAGCTCCAAGCAGCAACTGCCCTGTCTCTGGCGCTGTAGCTCCTTTATATAGGATTCGCTCTAGCCTGCTTGGAGGACCTCTCCACTGCTCCTTACCTGGCAGGACACTGAGGCCTCCACCAGCGAGCCTCTGGGCCTAGTCAACCCCATCACACCTCCTCCTACTGATGGCCTTTCACTTAGGCTGGCAACTAATAATGTGGGAGGAAAGGAACTGGCTCAGAGTGGCTCTGTGCAGGGAGACCGGGCTGATTGTTGGTACTGCTCCTTAAGAACATAAGAAGGGTTACACTGGGTCAAACCAACTGTCCATCTAGCCCAGTTTCTTGTCTCTGATAGTGGCCAGTGCCAGATACGTCAGAGGAGATGAATGGAACAGGGAAATTATCTAGTCATCCATCCATCCCCTGTTGTCCGGCCCCAGCTTCTGGCAGTTGGAGGCTGAGGGACACCCAGAGTATGGGGTTGCGCCTCTGACCATCGTGGCTAATAACCATTGATGGACCTGTCCTCCATGAACTTATCTAATTCTTTTTTGAACCCAGTTATGCTTTTGGCCTTCACAACATCCACAGCAATGAGTTTCACAAGTTGACTGTGCATTGTGTGAAGTAGTACTTCCTTTTGTTTGTTTTAAACCCATTGCCTGTTAATTTTATCAGGTGATCCCCTAGTGCTCATGTTATGTGAAGGAGGTAAATAACACTTTCCTTTTCACTTTCTCCACACAATTTATGATGATATAGTGTACAGATTTTGTTACCAATCTCCCTGAGGCGTCAGGTGATTAGGCTGAGGCCACAGGATTTTTAGGGGAGGAGATGATGAAACACACTAAGTGTTTAAGTTTTAAAGCTTTATTAATAAAATAACAGCAGAGAGTGAGGGGTGGAAGGAAGAAAGCATTAGTGCCCCAAGCCCTAACCCACTTTCATACTCATGTGCACTTTACCGAGGCTGGCCAAGCTGGGTGTAATGTAAGAAGAGCGGGAAGGATGGATGGGAATTCTGTTCTGGGCACAGGTTGTCCGGGATCCGCTGAGATCTCTGACTTCCTTTGGCTCTCGGGGGGGGTTTAAGTCCTGGGTTTTTTGGGGGGTGTTTTTGTCCAGGACCATCTATTTCTGGTGCTTTTTGTGCCAGTCCAAACCGGCTCGCTGTGGCTTCCTTGGCTTCCCAAAATATCCCAGCTCCAAAGACTTTGTTTTCCTCCTGTTGGCCTTTGCCATCTCATTTGCTTTCACTGTTTTTGCTGCTATTTTTGCAGTCCTGCTCAGCTTTGTTTTTCTCTTTTTACGGCTAGAGAGCTGCACATTTTTTGTTGCACCCATGACCTTGGACCGGGGCCAGAATTTTATTTTTACACAGAGCTAGCTAAAGTGTCAAGTTAACCCATTCTTTGCTCTTTTCCTTCTTCCCCCTCTGGCCTCTCGGACCTGCAAAGAAATTTTCCATTCCACACTTACTCACATCTTTGATCCTTTCCAAAATGCCCTGCAATGCTTGCAACAGCGTTAGCAACATACAATGCTGATCTGCCTTCCCCAGGGGACCCCTTGAGAGAGGAGGCCATTGGATTGTGACAATAGACCTCTGTAATGCCCCCCTTTATTTATCTATTGGGGGTAGCCATGTTAGTCTGTATCCAAAAAAACAAGAAGTCCGGTGGCACCTTAAAGACTAACAGATTTATTTGGGCATAAGCTTTTGTGGGTAAAACACCACTTCTTCAGATGCATGGAGTGAAAATTACAGATGCAGGCATTATTTATTTATCTATCTTCTAAACTGAACAGTCCTGGTCTTTTAATCTCTCCTAATATGGGAGCTGTTCCGTCCCCCTAACCATTTTTGTTGCCCTTCTCTGCACCTTTTCCAATTCTAATATCTTTTTTGAGATGAGGCAACCAGAACTGCCCACAGTATTGAAGACGTGGGCATACTATGGATTTAAATAACAGCACTATGATATTTTCTGTCGTATTATCTATCCCTCTCACAAGCTTCCTAACATTCTGTTCGCTTTTTTGGACTGCCCCTGCACGTTGAGCAGATGTTTTCAGAGAACTATCCACAATGACTTCAAGATCTGTTGCTTGAGTGGTAACAGTTAATTTAGAACCCATCATTTTGTATCTATAGTTGGGATTATTTTCATCAATGGTGCACTACTTGGTTGTTATCAACACTGAATTTTCATTTGGCATTTTGTCACCCAGTCACACAGTTTAGTGAAATATCTTTGTAACTCTTCACAATCATCTGTGGATTTACCTTGAGTAATTGTGCATCATCTTCAGATTTTGCCACATCACTGTTCACCCCTTTTTCCATATCATTTATTAATATCAAGTATCAGAGGGGTAGCAGTGTTAGTCTGGATCTGTAAAAAGCGACAAAGAGTCCTGTGGCACCTTATAGACTAACAGACGTATTGGAGCATAAGCTTTTATGAATATGTTGAACAGCACAGTTCCTAGCACAGATCCTTGGGAGCCCCCCACTATTTACCTCTCTCTATTGTGAAAACTGGCCATTTATTCCTATCCTTTGTTTCCTATCTTTTAACCAATTATTGATCCATGAGAGGACCTTCCCTCTTATCTCAGGACTGCTTAGTTTGCTTAAGAGCCTTTCGTGTGGGACTTTGTCAAAGGCTTTCTAAAAGTTCAAGTACACTTTATCCACTGGTCACTCTTGTCCACATCCTGAAGTTAGATTTAGTGGCCTTTAATTGTCAGGATTGCTGCTGGAGCCTCTTTTAAAAATCAGCATCATATTAGCTACTCTCCAGTCATCTGGTACAGAGTCTGATTTAAGTGATAGGTTACATACCAAAGTTAGCAGTTTTGCAATTTCATATTTAAGTTCCTTCAGAACTCTTGGGTGACTACCATCTGATCCTGGTGACTTTCTACTCTTTAATTTCATAATTTGTTCCAAAATCACCTCTATCGACTCCTCAATCTGGGACAATTCCTCAGATTTGTCACCTAAAAAGAATGGCTTGGGTGTAGGGAATCTCCCACACTTCCTTTGCAGTGAAGACCAATGAAATTGCTTTAGTTTCTCCACAACAGCCTGGTCTTCCTTAGCACCTTGATCATTCAGTGGCTCTACTGACTGTTTGGCAGGCTTCCTGCTTCTGATATACTTACAGAATAACAGCAATTTTTTTTCTGTGTCATTAGCTAGTTGCTCTTCAAATTCTTTCTTGGCCTGCCCTATTATACTTGACCTGGCAGAGTTTATGCTCCTTTCTGTTTTCCGCACTAGGATTTGACTTCTAATTTTTAAAGGATGCCTTTTTGCCTCTAACCACCTCTTTTACTCTGCTCTTAAGCCATAGTGGCATATTTTTGGTTCTCTTACTGGGTTTTTTTGGTTTGTTTTTTGGTTTGTTTTTGGTTTTAATTTGGGATATACATTTAATATGAACCTCTATTATTGTACTTTCAAATAGTCTCCATCCTCTTTGCAGGCATGCGAGTTGTGACTGTTCCTTTTAATTTCCATTTAACTAGCTTCCTTATTTTTGTGCAGTTCCTGTGGTGGGTTTCTTTGGCATTTTCATCCCATAAGGATGTTACATTGAATTACATTAAATTAAACCACTATTGTTGAGCGGTTCAGCTATATCCACCGCTTGGACCAGATCCTGTGCTCCACTTAGGACTAAATCAAGATTTATCTCTCCCATTGTGTGTTCCAGAACAAACTGCTCCAAGAAGCAGTTGTTTTATGTGTCTAGAAGTTTTATCTCTGCATCCCTTCCTGAAGTGACATACCCAGTTAATATCAAGATAGTTGAAATCCCCTGTTTTTACTGCATTTTTTGTCTTTGTAGCCTCTCTAGTCTCCCTGAGCATTTCACAGTCATGATCACCATCCTTGTCAGGTAGTGGGTAGGATGTTCCTACTACTATATTCTTCCTTAATACATGTAAGGCTGCTGGCCCACTGGGACAGCCACTGCTCAGAGAGAGAGAGAGCTACTGAGGTGAGGAGGGAGAGTAGTTGAGGTATGTGTGGGGATGAGAGGGAGAGAGTAGTTTGTTAGAACAGTCATACTGGGTCAGACCAGTGATCCACCTAGCCCAGTATCCTGTCTTTCAACTGGTGCCAGATGCTTCAGAGGGATTGATCAGAACAGGGCAGTTTATCAAGTGATCCATACCCTGTTGTCCAGTCCCAGCTCCTAGCAGGCAGAGGTTTAAGGACACTCAGCATGGAGTTGTGTCCCTGACCATCTTGGCTAACAAGCATTGATGGACCTGTCCTCCATGACCTTATCTAATTTTTTTTAACCTAGTTTTAGTATATAAATATCTATCAGCTCCCTTAATGGGTCAGAGCCCCACAAATCTCATTTCTTATGAGCCAACAAATGGCAATGACTCAGTCACTCACAGGGCCAGAGGTGAAACTGGCCTAGAAAGGAGAAGCTGTGTGTTTGCAACCCTGGCTGAGCTCCCCCTTGTGGGCACTCACCAGGTTGCTTTTTGGATGCAACTACTAGATCCCACATGCTCTTAGGGTGTTTGGGTCTGGACAGAGTCTAGTCACTGTCTCGAGGTCTGGGCTTCCAGGCACACTTTCGGGATGCAGATCCTCTATCTAGCACCCCTTCCTGAGATACGCGATTCTGCAATCCAACTACTGCTGGCCTCCCCAGTAGCAAATGCATGTTTCCCAAAGTTCCTCCGAAGCTATGGACTCTCTGGATTGTGATTTCACCCTTTGGAGACTACATGACAGTTAAAACAAGGGACACACAGACTCAGCAAAGGAATTTCTTAACCAATCATTCTTCACTGATAGACAAAGCACAAGATAGATACAAATCTACAGAATATAACAAACATCTGCACATCAAACCCTCCTTCCAGGATCCTCACCACTCTGAGAGCCCTTTGGGGGTTGGTCAGTCCTTCCAGCGTCCCAGGACCCTCCTCTCCTCCTGCACAGCCTTGTTATCTTGTTCTGGTCAGTCAGAGAGCCATTGGTAAGAGCAGGACTTGTCCTTTTATACAGTTCCAGTCCCATCTGTCAGCAGTGGCGTAGCCAGGTGGAGGGAACAGGGGGAGCGATAAAAGAAAAGGGCGCCACCCGCTGCAGTGCTTTTACTCACCCAGCAGCACTCCAGGTCCTTGGCGGCAGGCCCTTCACTCGCTCCGGGTGTCTTCGGAGACTCTGAAGGACCTGCCGCCGAAGACCTGCAGAGCGAGTGTAGGTCCGGCCTCCCGAGTGCCGCTGAAGACCTGGAGCCCTGCCGGGTGAGTAAAATAAAAGTGCCGCAGCAGATGACAGCTTTTTTTTTAAATCGCTTCCCTCGGTGAGTACAAAGGCGCCAAGAAATTGACAAGGCACCATTTGTGCTCAGTGAGGGAGCGGCCGCTGCCCCGCTCCTCCCCTAGCTACGCTACTGTCTGTCAGGTGCCCCCACCCCCTCAGTCAACTTCACGTCCCTTGTCCGGTGTGTCATTGCTTGGTTACATCCCATCTGCAGTTCAGACTGGGGGCACTGGTCCCCCTGATAAGCCCACCACCCAAAGGACAGCTTATTGTTCTAGGACACTTCCATTTGAATGGAAGACCATCCAGGTTAGTGACTTTTGATTGCTCTCTTGTTAACCCACCGCTAGTGGGCAAGGTCTCTGCTAATACCTTCTAGATATCCCGTCCCAATATGATGGAGGGTAAAAGGCAAAAGCGAAGGTGCAGTACAAGTTGCAATCCAGATGGAGTTTGCAGACTGATACAGACATACACATGCTAACCTGTCATATCCTGTATCCATTACAAGTTCTCCCACAACCTGAGACCAATCGGAGTTGGCCTTATAGCCTGCGAGATCCTGGAACTGAGTGTGGGGAAGACTAGGCAGCATTTTCTCTCCTCTAGACCCTCAGTAGGGGGAAGATAGTTGACCTGTAGCTTGGCAACATGGCACCTTAGATCAGTGAGTGGAGAGGAAACACATGCTCTTGCTTTCATTGCTTGTGATAATGGCTAGTCCTGCAGTGAATCCTTTGAGTGGTGACCTTATCAGACCCCAGGAGAGTTCATATTCAGTTCTCTGCTGTCCCCTTTGACAAGACATTGCCTGCTGACTGGGCTGAGCAGGTCTTGAGGCCTCGCCTTATCTTTCCTCACTATCTTTATCTTTTCTTCCTGTCCTCGCAGATCTATGTGAAGCAGCAGGACCGTGTCGTTGGCATCACTCAGGATGTGCAGGTGGCCAAGATGAGCCTGATAGACCTGGCAGGCTCAGAGCGAGCATCAACCACCAACACAAAGGGAGAGCGGCTCCGAGAGGGCGCCAACATCAACCGTTCACTGCTGGCCCTGATTAATGTCATCAATGCCCTGGCTGATGCAAAGGTAATGTCCCTGATCCACCCTTCCATGATACACCCTTCTCGGAAAACCACCGAAGAGCAGGGGGCGTTAAAAGGACACTTGACATAAGGTATTTCCTTGTCTGATAAACCTAAGGAGCTCTCTGCTGCAGGATATTGGCACATCTAGCTCAGGAAGACTTCATGGGATTAGGAACAGTCTCTGACATTAACTGTGGTAAAACAGGGCTGGACCAACTGCCTCTTCAGGCACGTGCTTCCTCGCCTGGGTTTATGGAAATGAGTCTGAGCATTAGGATATTAGCATTCTAGGATTCTTAGAGATACCTGACAGCTGAGGTGAGTCCCCTGATCTCTCCAAACAGAGCAGGAAGTCCCACATCCCGTACAGGGACAGTAAGCTCACACGCCTGCTGAAGGACTCTCTTGGGGGCAACTGCCGGACCATCATGATTGCTGCTATCAGCCCATCTGCACTCGCCTATGAGGACACCTACAACACGCTCAAGTATGCCAATCGGGCCAAGGAGATCAAGCTGTCGGTGAGTCCCGCACATCTGTGTACAGACCTCTCTCTGTACAGTGCCACTCTGTTGAGAGGCTGTTGGCAAGTGGGCGGGGGCAAAAGCTGGCTCCGTGAGCTTCATAACCTACCATAGTGCTTCTGGGTAATTAAAGGGGTCTTAGTTCAGTTAACCCACTAGTAGACATGCATTTAGATCTCTGAACTATCCAGTCCTCGTATCTGTGCCTGGTCTGGGGACAAGCACAGCTGGATTTGCTGATGGTAATGCAGCTCAGTCTGGAGGAGATGTGAGCATTGGCTAAAGCCAAGCGTCACTTCATGGACGGGCATTAGTGACCATGAAAGGGAGCTTCTCCCTTCAGAATTGTCCCTTAGTGGTGGTCACTGCATCACAGGGGTATCCCAGCTGCTCTGCTTAAACTCATAGAGGGACTGGGACTCAGCAACATGACTCACTGGCCTCTCAGTTCCCTCCACAGGGCCAGGGCTATTCTGCCTCTGTTTCTTTAACCCTCTCTCCTCCTTCCCCACCGCCTTTCCACCCTGCAGCTGAAGAGTAACGTGCTCAGCCTGGACTGCCACATCACTAAATATGCAGCTATCTGTGAACAGCTGAAAGCAGAGGTGAGATGCTTTGCAGGGGGCTGGAGAGCAGTTCTGTCTGTAGCCCTTGCCAGAGACCAGCACTGCTCTGGGACTGTAAGTACCATGAGTTCTGTGATAGGCTCGTGGTATTTACTGTGCAGCCGGAGAACTGCTTAGCCCAGTCAGTGGGCAGTGTCTTATGTTAAGGAAGAGCAGAGGACTGGAATGGACTCTTCTGGGGCTGCAATGAGAGCTCTGCTGCTGGACATATCCAGGGGCCTAAATATTCTGGGATCCTGCAGCACTTGCTCTAGGACCCAGTAATGAGTCACTCTCTGCCTTGTTTGTGAAGAGAGGTGAATGGGATGTAAGTGCTGTAGCCCTCCCTGCCTGAATCTGCAGCAGGACAGCCAGAACCAATGGCACTGAAGTGTGAACTCCCTGCTGATCCCCAAAGCTCCTAGTGTCCCCAGCCAGCTGCCAGAATCTCCACATTCCCCCTTACCTCTTCTACAAGGCAAATGGTCAATGAACCTGCAACCCACTGAAAAATATTGGGGCAAAGTAAGACTGTATGGCTTACAACTGAGCGTGCCAATCTCAGGTCAGACTGTCCGAAAACTAGTGGTGTGTTCTGTAATTAGATTTCACCAAGCTGGTAACAAATGTGTGCTCCTGGATCACTCTACCAGTCTTACTACAGAATCATAGACTATCAGGGTTGGAAGGGACCTCAGGAGGTCATCTAGTCCAACACCCTGCTCAAAGCAGGACCAATCCCCAACTAAATCATCCCAGCCAGGGCTTTGTCAAGACAGGCCTTAAAAACCTCTAAGGATGGAGATTCTACCACCTCACTAGGTAACCCATTCCAGTGCTTCACCACCCTCCTAGTGAAAAAGTTTTTCCTAATATCCAACCTAAACCTCCCTCACTGCACCCTGAGACCATTACTCCTTGTTCTGTCATCTGGTACCACTGAGAACAGTCTAGATCCATCCTCCTTGGAACCCCCTTTCAGGTAGTTGAAAGCAGCTATCAAATCCCCCCTCATTCTTCTCTTCTGCAGACTAAATAATCCCAGTTCCCTCAGCCTCTCCTCATAAGTCATGTGCTCCAGCCCCCTAATCATTTTCATTGCCCTTCACTGGACTCTTTCCAATTTTTCCACTTCCTTCTTATAGTCTGGTGCCCCAACTGGACACAGTACTCCAGATGAGGCCTCGCTAATGCCAAATAGAGGGGAATGATCACGTCTCTCGATCTGCTGGCAATGCCCCTACTTATACAGTCCAAAATGCCGTTAGCCTTCTTGGCAACAAGGGTACACTGTTGACTCATATCCAGCTTCTCGTCCACTGTAACCCCTAGGTCCTTTCCTGCAGAACTGCTGCCTGGCCACTCAGTCCCCAGCCTGTAGCAGTGCATGGGATTCTTCCGTCCTAAGTGCAGGACTCTGCACTTGCCCTTGTTGAACCTCATCAGGTTTCTTTTGGCCCAGTCCTCTAATTTATCTAGGTCCCTCTGTATCCTGTCCCTACCCTCCAGTGTATCTACCACTCCTCCCAGTTTAGTGTCATCTGCAAACTTGCTGAGGATGCAATTCACGGCATCCTCCAGATCATTAATGAAGATAATGAACAAAACTGGCCCCAGGACCGACCCTTGGGGCACTCCGCTTGGCATTCCGCCATGGACAGTCCCCTTATGCTCTACAGCCCCTCTTCACCATCCGGACAAACTGAACTTTGTGATGAAAGGTTAACAACACCAAAATCTCCTCGTATTAGGTTACTCCCAACCCCAAGGCGTCGGTTACTTACCCCAGGTCAATGGATACTCGATCTCACACCAAAGACTACGCTGACAGCCATTTTCTCTAGTAAACTAACAAAAACTTTATTAGCTAAGAAAAAGCAATGAGCGTTATTGAGAGGTTCAAGCAGGTACAATGCGTTCACAGGGAGTCGAAGTTTGTATATGATAGTAGAGATGTAGTGAGCTGCTAGATTTCAGTAAGTCTCTCGGTGTTACCCAGAATAACTGTGGGGAATTCTGTCCACTTGTTCAATATTCCACACTATTAGAATCCAAAACAGTTGAAAGATGCAGAATCATTCCCTTGAACCAGTATTTATAGATTCTTGCTCACAGAAAATTCACTGACAGCTTCTATATCCATTGCTGAACTCAACGACTCTTGCTTTGAAGTTAGCCTTCTACTTTTTGCATTCACAAGCAATGTAGTTGCAGCAATTGTCTGCTGTTACATTCTAACAGGGATCGAGACGTGAAAACAATACAAGTATCATTCACTAATTTTCATGCAGTTTACACACCACGTAAATTCTCACTGACATACACTTCTGATCTAGGGTTAATTACATACGGGGTTTACATAATGTAATGAGATAGTAAAACAACAGGGTATAACAAGACAATAACATCAGCATTTTGCTAGTTTTCATAAATTTAGAGCAAATGTAATTAGGGGACATATGCCATGTAAGTGCAGTATGATAACATCCCCCTTTGTGAATTGGCTTGAACACACAATGACCTCTTAGCATTTCTTTGCTCTCCACACAGCAGTGAATTGCGCTATTGCTCCAGCCTGAGCTGGCAATCTGCTGGGACAGGTCACCACACTGACAAATGTCGGGGCAGAGTAGGACTGAACTGAATGTCAAACCAACACAGGGGCTAGTGCAGTGGCTGGATCCTTGGGACACTTGGACCTGAAGGTGCTGCACAGTCTGATACAAGTGAGCGCAGAATCCAGGGGGGTTGGCAGACTGCTTGGGGGAAGAAGGGGAATAAAGGGCAGGTACCTGTCTGCTCTCCAAGGACTCCAAGTGTCATGGGTGGGGGCTGGGGAGGGGTCTGCTGGAAATGCACGAACTTCTCCTGACTGCAGTGGAGTATGACTACCGGCTCGTGAGGAAGTGGCATACATGCCTGGGGACTGTTACGTGGTGTCCCTTGCTGCTTAGGGGCTCAAGTGAAGGAGGAACACAGCATGTCCTCAGTGTCAAGGTCTCTCCTGCAGTGCGTAGGCTGCTGCTCTCAGAAGGGAGGTGTTTTGTGGAGTTGCCAGCGAGTGCCGTGAATGGATGGGGAAATTGGATCTAAATGGGTGGAATTTCCCTTGCAGGTGGCAAATCTGCGAGAGAAGCTCCAAGCTTATGAGAGAAACACCCAGGATCCAGACCACCAGGTTCCAGGTCCTCAGGCACAGTCTAGCCCTTGGCAGGTGGAACTGCTCAGGTACGTTTCGTTGATCATCAAAATCTTATCCTGCCGGGATCCTGAACAATGCTGAATGCTACATCCTATCCCCCAGCTTTCCCCATCAAGGACTTTTAGGGTTCATTTTACTCTTGATTGGATCCCAAATCATAGTCTGAAAGCAGAGCTGATTGGAATGTAACCACACCTGTTGACTTGCTAAGCACATGGTCATGTCAGTCAGACAGTCCTGCCTATGATCAAGCCGTAGTCTGCCCACCGGAGCCCGGGTGGACAGAGTGACTCGCTAACAAGTGAGAGGGAAGGTGGTCCTTGAAGGCCTTTTGCCAGACTAAGTAAAGAACAAGACTTGGAAAATCTGACTGTAAAAGAAAGGTCTCCATGAGGGTCTCTGACCTCCCCAGAGAGGCCTGTAAGTGGTGGCAGAAAACACGGCAGCTTTTCACCCAAATCTGCTCAGGCAACTTCTCCTAAATAGCTTGTCTCCATGTTGTTATGGCTGCTTCTTCCTCTGCATTGCTACAGGTCAGCAGAAGCTGCACAGGTGTCTCCAGATCATGAAGTCCCTGATAAGAGTAACCAGGAAATGGTGATACAGCAGCAGGAGCGAAAAGTGAGACCCCCCTTTCAGCAACAGGACCTGGGAGCAGTGGAACAGGTGAGAGAAGGGGCTGGTTGGCAGAGGAGCACTCAGGCAGGTCTGGAGACTTGGCAAGAATGAGACAGCTGCAGGGTGAGGGGAAATGCAGGATAGTGGAGAGACACTGACGAGGAACAGCAGGACTAGGGCAATAACTGTGGGGGGATGAGCAGCAGGGGAGTAGAGAAGCTGCGAATTGTGGCCTTGGAAGATGAGCATTATCATGGGGAAAGGATAAGAGACGGCCCCACAGGATCACGGCTCTGTAGAACACCTCGCTGATGGCCGTCCCCAGGGCACCTTGTTCTGTGCTATAAGACAAGAGTCCAGCTGAGAAGCTCTCCAGTGCATACTGCAGTACAAGGGCACAAGCTCAATGGACGTGTGATGTGCAGTGCAGCCCACTTGTCTGTCATGCTGCTTGGCTCTGAGGTAAGGTACTAGGACAGTCCCACCTACACGACACGTTACTGTCTGGGGGGCCAGTTACAGCGTGTGCTGAAGCTGTGTCCTCTGCTCTGTAGTCAACTCTCCCCTCCATTAAACCTGCACCAGGTGAGAGTGGCAGGAGCTGGCAAAACTGAGCAAAAGCATTTGATACTAATGTTCCCTCCTTGTGATCAATTCAGGCGCCAGAGAAGGATCTTCGTGACCATGCCACAGACCTTCAGCAGAAAACCAACAAACCAAGCTCTCTGCTACAGGGAGTGCCCCGGGATCAGACCCAGAGGTGAGTGTTCCCTCACCGCCTCCCCCACTGCCACCCTCACATACGTGCGCATGGGAGAAAGGGACGTGCTCCTCCCTGTGGTGAGGTGAACTGTGTGGCAGTACCGTGGTGGGGCTGTGCCCAGGCTGAAAGAACCAGCCCAGTCTGCAGGGTGCTTGTGCTCCTCATGGGGATTGTGAAGGGGCAGGAACAGTCACGAGGGATACAGGGCCTCTGCAGTTACCTGTCCTAGAGAGGCAGCACCTACCATAGGTACTAGTGGTCGGAAAGTAACTGCCCTTTCTCCATGAATCCCAGTAATATGGGTTCTGCCAGCAGAGCAGGGTCGGAATTCCCAATGTGAACCTGAACTTCAGACTGGTAGAAGTCACTTCTGGAAGCTCTCCCTATGTCCTGGGCTTCTATAGGTTGTGCCCTGGGCTGGGTCCATGAAACAATCTGCTGGGATCTCTGCCCTAAATCTCTTGCCAGAATGGATCCCTTGGGAAAGTTACCCCCCTCCCCCAGGCCTCCCACTGAAGAGTCTCACTGCCAGCCTGGCCAAGAACCAGAGGTCCCAAAAGCCCAGCTCAGTGTCTCAAAAGCTCAGCCCAGCATCCCAAGTGCCCCCTGATATGAGCTCTGGAGCCAAAGGGTGGCTATAGAGTTGACAACCTGCAGGTTTTGTTGCTGGTGAACTCATCAAGCACTCTGCTATTGCAGTCTTAAAATAATCTGACCAGATCTTACCACCTTGGATTGGGCTCCACTGTCCGATCCATTTACAGCTGAGGTACAGCCTTTGGACTGGCAGCAAGCTGCAACACTGCTGTACTGTAAAGTTTGGCCACCCCTTGTACTAACAGTCTGTGCTCTGGCACAGCCCTAAGAGTACACCTGGAATTGAACAGGTGTGTCTGGGTGCTTCCTGGAACCAATGGAAGTAGGTGGTATGTGGGTGTGGGGTGCCGATGATTGAACCTCGGTGCCCAGAAGACCTTGGTCGAAGTCACTATTTTCAGTTTCCTAACTGGTTCTTGGGGCCAGGTTCTCACATGCTACACTGCACTAGACTATTGGTGACAGTGTTCATCTCTTCTAGCGAAACTCATGTTGTGGCCCTTTCTACCCCAGACTGGTCATTGCTGTCCTGCATGTTGCACAAAGGCAGTACTCTCTGCTGAAGGCTGCCAACCTCCTAACCCCAGACATGGTCTCAGAGTTTGAGGAACTGGAATACCTGGTGCAAAGAGAAACCGGTAGGAGTCAAGAGCCAGCTGGGACTCTGGGCGGATTCGAGGTGACCCGTGAAAGCATCTCAGCCCAAGAGGAGCAGCAGCACTCGAATAACGGTGAGCTTGTGTGGGTGTGGTCTCCAGAACAGCTGGGCCTCAACCCCTATGTTCTGCTGTCTCCCCGGGATTTGAAGTATGTGCATGAGCGACAGGGCGGAGGAGCCTGGAAGGCTCTGTGCTGTGGCTCACACTTTGGGGTGGTCACTACTGCCCTCCCTCCCAGTGGGAGTGGCTGCCTGCCCTGGAGCCGCTCCCTAGCCTCCCCTGCAGCCCAAACGCCCTAGCAGGCTAGAGCACAACTGGGTGCAACATGTGTAACTCAGCGTCTGGGACCCAACTCAAATGCACTTTGAGGACAAAGGCAACTTGAGGGTGGGTGGGCAACTGGGTGGCTGCAGCCCTGGGACTTGGTGCAGTGGCCTCTGCCGCCAGCTAAGTACCTCAGTGAAATCATTACAGCTCTGGCAGGTGAGATGAGCTCTGAGTGCAGGTCGCGGCATTGGCCACGCTTTGTTCGTGTTTGAAGGCTTTCTCTGTAGCTAATGGGGCCAGGGGCACTTTTGATTTCAAACAACCCAGCCTGTAGATTCCGCAGTGCAATTATACACACATTTTGAAAAATTGGATGTGGCCATTTATATGGCAGTATAATTACATTCACAGAAGCCTGGACATAGCCCTGCAAGCCATCTCCCAGCACCGAATAGCTGAGGCTTTATGAGCCTCCTCCCTGTGTACGACGGGTCAGTATTTCCTGGGTTTACAGATCAGGGAAGTGAGGGTTAGAGACTTTACAGGGTTTCTTTTTAATTCTGTGTTTAGACTTCAGTGCTTTTGGTGCCTGCACAAAACTCAACCCAGTGACCCCACAGCTATTCCAGCTGCTGGCTGCCCCTCCCCAAAACCTGGGGAACATACACCGCATGCACAGACGGGCCTAGGGATCCGTCTCTCATAGATACTGCCACCCATCTCCAGAGGCACCTGCCACGTCAAATCAGTAGCAATACCAAAGTGCCTATTGGACTTCAGAGTCTCAGGGACCTCCCCCTTTTCAAGATAAAAATTCTGCTCTGGGCGGGCAAGGCTTTTTGTTCGTTCTTTTAGACTTGTTCTCTGGAGGTTGACTTGTCCAGGCTAATGTTTACAACTTTGTAGTTTGGTTGGCTTGGGTAGAAGGGGTGTCATGCCTGGTCTCTGGATTGCAGGGATGGGAGACAGCAAATGTGAATGTCTAGTTCCCCTCCCCGAGAACAGCCGCTAGCAGCTCCCTTCCATGTAAACCAGGGGGCTGGTTTTCACATCAAGCTTGGGCACATCAGGCAGTGACAGATGCCTTAGAATCATTGAGGAGTTGGGCAGAGGGAGAACCCAAAAGACCTACCTCCTAATGTCTATGACTATGCCAGCATGGCCTTTCTTACCTGCTTTGGGGTGGGGGCACGCAGGAGGCTCCGCTGTAGGGCTGCTTAGTGACTGCCCCAGGTGTCTGCTCTGGGCGCTTGACACTTAAGAGGGTGAGGGGTTGTGGCTGTATCTCTGAACGCTCTACTTATCTACTCTCCTAGTGGTGCTATTGGCCACCAGGCTGCAGGGTGCGCCTGCCACAGAACGTGCTGTCCCGATGACGAGGGCTGTGACGCGGTCCTCGCAGGAGCTTATGTTGGTCCCTAGTCCCTCAGCCAAGACTCCCAGCCTGCCGACGAAGAAGAGGAGGAGGTTGGAAATGAGCAGCCCATCCAAAACAGGAACTCCTGCCACGCCAAACCTGCAGGCGAAGCGCCAGCGGAAATCCTCCCTTCCTGGCCGGCAAAGGCGAAGGGGCTCCGCAAATGAATCAGCTGCTCCTCCAGTGACAATCAGTCACAGCACCCCCATTGTTAAGGGAGCTAAACCTTCTCAGCTAGTGCCTTATTGCATCCCCAAACCCTGCCCAACAACAGTCACCAAAAGCCGGGTGCCCTTGACAACATCTGCTGCCCAAAACTGCTGCACTCCAGCTACGCTGACCGTCCGAGACCTGAATCTAACCTTTGACCTTGCTGAGGACAGCTGTTCGTCTGGTGTGGACAATCCTGTGAAATTCAGTGCCCCTGAGTTCCCTGGCTGGGAGAATGTCCAGTGCGTCTTAAAAAAGCCCGAAGATTCCTTCATGCCCAGGTTAGTGCTGCTGGGACTCTCTGATCTACCAGTTCCACTGTAACCTGCTCACTGTGCCCCACTGGGTTGGGATGGGGAACTGGGCTGGTTCATTTCATTCTGCCTTTTACTCAATTTCATTTTCTGGTTCATCTGTACTCGTAGGATGTTCTTGTAGCTTTGAGTCAAAATGCTACAAGGGGATTCTTTCTCTGAGACTCGTATACCCCAAAACTAGCAGTCAGATATGTGAACAAACACCAGTCTAACCTTGCACATGCATTGTTCATGGAGAATTGGAAAGTGTTTAAAAAATCCATTCCTCCTCGTCTTTTCCTGTCGATATCCAAGAGGAATCTCTTCTTCAGATAGCATGTCCAGTTCTAAAGGCTTGTTAGAATCCAGCAGTACCTCGCCTCCCCTCTGAATGCTGCCTTAAGGCATTTGCAGGTGCAGATAAACGAATGATGAGACTGTTCCATTGTACCACCTTTATTTTGACTCCTGCCTGCAGCTGCACTTCAAAAATGACTCCGGTTTGAGCTGAGTTGTATAAACCGGATGTGTATTGGTCTGTAAATGTAGGCTGGGAATGTGCCTGGTGACAAAGTAGATACTCCAGAATGCCCTTTATATAAGAATCAGTGGGGAAACTGAGGCACGGTGGGGTAGTGACTTGCCCACAGTCACCTTGCAAGCCAGGAATAGCACCCAGGAGGCCTGACTTCAGTCTCCTACTCAAATCTATAGATGCTGCAGCCTTGCTTGGAACTTTAGTTATAAAGGCTTGCATTTCATCCATCTAGCTCAGACGTGGGCAAACTACGGCCCGTGAGGCTGTCCTGCCAAGCCCCTGAGCTCCCGGCTGGGGAGGCTACCCCCGGCCCCTCCCCTGCTGTTCCCTCTCCCTGCAGCCACGCTGCCGCCTGGGAAGCACTCTGACCCACCGCTCCTGTCGGGCTGCGTGGCTTGTGCCCACCCAGCTCCCAGGCTTTCCAATAAGCTAGTCCTGCCGCTCTGAGCAGCATGGTAAGGGAGCGGGAAGCAGGGGGGGTTGGATAAGGGGCAGTCGGTCCTGGAGGCGTTCAGGGAGCAGGGGACAGTTGGATGGGATGGAGGTTGGGGGGGGGCAGCCAAGGGACGGGGAACAGGGGGGTTGGATAGGCGTGGGATTCCCAGGGGGGCCTGTCAGAAGGTAGGGGTGTAGATAGGGGGCAGGGCAGTCAGGGAACAGGGAGTGGGGGGGGGGGGTTGGATGGGTTGGGGATTCTGACGGGGGGCAGATAGGGGGCGGAGGCCAGGCTATTGGGGGAGGCACAGCCTTCTCTACCCAGCCCTCCATACCGTTTCGCACCCTGGCGTGGCCCTTGGGCCAAAAAGTTTGCCCACCCCTGCTCTAGCTGGTGAGCGAGACCCCAATTCTCTGCCTGTTTATGGAGTCAGTTCCTCAGTAGTCTCAGTTAATGTCCCATTTCTCCATGGTGTAGCCCATAGGGCTAACTTGCCTTTATTATGTTCACTGCTCTGCCTTCATTATAGGGACTCTTCTGTATTTACAATGGCAATGACAGTCCAGACGAGATGGGCCTGAGATTCTGTCTAGGAGAGAGTGTCTCAGTGCACATGTGTTAACTTGTTATCTGATTGGATTCAGAGCCTCCGTGCCCGTGTTCACCATGAAGGGCTCCTCCATCCCACCCGGCAGCATCCCGAAGCCATCCTCCTTGATCTGCAAAGCAATGGGACAGAAGAGAAGACGTTCGGTGAGGTAAGAGCTCGCTGGAGGCCTCCAGCCCAAGACCAGGTCACCAGCTGGTGGATTGTGTGTGTCCATATCCTCCCTCACTGGTTCCCCAGCAGCTGTCCAGGGCAGCCCATGGATGAGCCAACAGCTGTCTGAGGGGCCACTGGAGCATGCAGTTCTCGTGCGTCCCTTCTGAGCCTGACTGCTCTCCCTCTCCTGTAACAGGGCTTCTCTCCCCAGTGCTGAGGCAGGTGCGATGACGTTGAGGGGCTGAGGGGGATGAAGGTAACTGCTGCCCCAGAGCCTCGAGGTGCCTGCAACCGTCCAGGAAATGGGCTCCTGCTCTCTGGTGGGTGTTGCTAATTGCCCTGCCTTCCGTTTCAGCACTGCGTCCCGCTCGCTGGGGGGGCTGCGGAGCCAGAGCCGAATTGCCAGGCTCCAGAGCAGCACCGTGAAGTCCTTGCAGACCCCAAGTATCCCAGGTAACCCCTTCTCTTCTCAGTGCTTGGCTAGACAGGCTGGGCTTCCTGCCTGGGGATATACTGTGGGAGCAACCCCTGGGCTCAGGCAGGTGCTAGGCCTGGCCTTGGCTAGTCCAGGTGCCAGATGAATCTCGCCTGCTACAGCTGCGCAGTGGCCCTTCTACTCAAGGGGGGGTAATGGGGAAGAGCTGCCTGAGCTGCCAGTGTGCAGTGACTGGGTAAACTACAACAACTTATGCAAATCCTTGTGTTTCCCCATTGTGTCCAGGCAGCCCACCTGGGGTGCCTGTACCCATCCCCCACTGCCACAGCGATCTGTTCCCAAAAGCATGCTCAGCCCTAGGGTGCAAAGAGTGCCTTGCCTCACTGAATCCCCCCCGTCTGTCATGGGCCCTTGGGGGCTGGACCGTGGAGGGGAGGGGGATAGAAACATGGATCCGAAGATCCTTTCCTCCTCCTGGGCAGAGCGGTGGCTCTGGCACTACCCCTTGAGCTTTCATGCCTGCGTAGCACGAGGGGAGGAGGGCAGCAAGTCTATAAAGGAAGGATGTGGGACCTACTGGCTGGTGCCAGGGGTGGGAACTGGGCTCCAAGGCTCCATTGTGGACGTGTGGGCTTGCTGCAGGTCTAGGAAGCTCTGAGGGGCTGCAGGTGCCAGCGACCCTGTCCAGTGATGCTTTTATTAACCTTGCTTGTGTGTTTTCACCTCCAGAGCGGCCTCCCTGCACTCTGGGCAAGAGGGGCAGAGCAGAGCTAGAAGCAGCTGGTGGGAAAATGCTGGCTGCACCCAGATCCCAGGCCATGAAGCTTTTCTGCTGACGTGTCCTTGGACCCCAGGGTCATCGACGCAGGGGCCGCTTGGCTGTTTTAGCTTAGCGCTGCCTGCCAGACCAGGCCTGGGACACGGCTGGCATGCCTGGAGCATGGACATCTTCCCCCTCTCCTCATGTACAGACTGGACTCGCACCTCCCTTCTGTGGCAGTGTTCCCTGAGCTGCCACTCGCTGGGCCACTCCCATCAGTGCTAGCTGTTCAGTGCAGTCTCCTCCGGCCTTTCCTGCTCCTCTCTTGGCAGCGGAGCAATGAGAGCAGGAAGGCAGCACTGCTCCTCGTGTCTCCGCATCCTTTCCCCCTCTGCAGGGTAGCAGCATCCTGCTCCTCATCTCAGCAGTCTAAGGAGAAGACTGGAATGGGGCCTTCTGCCAGCAGTTCTCTTCCCCAGCCCAGGTCCCACTAGTGTCCAGAAGCGACTTGGTGCAGCACCCCAGCTCCTGAGCTGAGCAGCCGGGGCAGAGCACTGCATCGTCACACACCCCAAAGCAAAGCTTCCTTGACTCCTCCTGCTCCTCGGCTGCACCGGCCAGGAACTCTTCTCCTCGAGAGCCAGAGTCTGATCTCAGTTACACCAGTGAGTTCGCTGGAATTGCTCGGCATTCACCTTGTGCCTGGCTTGGTTTTACTAGTGGAAACAGGCTGGGGGTGGGTTCTTAGCTGGGCTTTGGGGAGTCTCCTGAGCAGCACAAATGGGCTGTGTAACTCTCCTGCAGTCAGAGAGAGCCCTGTATTTTTATACCAGATGGATTATTGCTGTTCTGTCTTTAGATCCTGTGTAAACTCCTCTTGGGTGTCTAGTGCTAACAGATGGCTGCAGCACTCCCCTTTTTAATAAAGCTCCTAGGTGTGATACTTCTCACTTCCCTCCCAGCCAGAGCCTGTCATGGAGCTGCTTGGGGATGGGCCCTCCTCCAGCTCCGTAGATGGCTAATGATTTGGGTATCCAATTAGCCTGTCCCTCAGGCTCTCAGAAAATCTCAGCCAAGGCCTCTGCCACCCCGCTCTTCTGTTCAGTGCTGCACCAGCTGGAACTTTTCCAGTGCCTCTGAGGGCAAACGAGGTGAAACCCCAGGTAACTGGGCTTGATCTAGAGAGAAAATATTGGGTGTGGGCAGCCACGCCTCCTGCTAACATTAACCAGGAGCCTGTTTGTGAACTACAGTGGGAAGTGTCCCAACTTCTCAATTCTGCTGGAGCCTCCTCTGCTACCCCCTCAAGTGACCGTTAGTTTCAGGCCATATCCAGCCACTGATTCGCATCATCCCATCACTAGTGCTTGGCACTGCCTCTGCCCAGGCGAGGGGAAAGAGTCTCACTAGTGACCCCCTGATGTCACCTCTTCTCTGCACCCCAGAACCCAGCTCACATCACCTTCTTCAGTGCAATCAAACTGGGCCTCCCAGACAGCTCTGCATGGACCTCTGTGGGGCACCAAGTGTCTTTTCCTTCTAATCCAGAGGGGGCAAGCCTGCATGAGGGGCTGTCCAACTGCATTGTAGACCTTTGGGCTCAGGCTGGACCCCACAAAGGGGGAGAGGGACCGACCTGAAGAAGAGCCCTGTGGAGCTCATAAGCTTGTTTCTCTTGCTAGCAGAACTTGGTCCAATAAAAAAATATTCCCTCCCCCACCTTGTCTCTCTAGTATCCTGGGACCAGCTCAGCTACAGTAACTCTGCATCTGTTTAGGGGTGAGGACTTTCTTGCACAAAGCCTTGGGCCCAGACAGTCCAGCTGAAGATTCACAGAACTGTTACAATCCAATGAGGGGGCGGAGCAGTAAGCCCAGGCTTTTCAATATGCCGATCTGTTTAATATGCTAGCACTAGACTCATTTCCCAGCGAGCTGTCCCCTTTGCTCCTGATGCAGCCCTTCCTGACAGCCAGCTTAGTGATCTGCTGCTTCCTCGGGGGGTTACAAACTTCCCCTGCCCTCATTATTTCAGCCCCTTTCTGGTGTAACGCTGGAGAGCTGGATTGCAAAGGCAGATGCTCGTGTGCACCCGGCTTTGCATTGTTGGAGGCTGGAAGATTATAATTAAAACTTTCAGCTCCCTTAAAGTTAGGTCCTCTCATTAAGAGGCGGATGGGGGCTGGGGGAGAACCCAGCTTTGCCTCTCTGGAGCTGAGTGACTGACGTTTTTCACAAGAGATGTTAACACTTTGATCTCATCTGCGTAGGAGCTGGGAAAAACTAAATATCTGGGGAGATTAGCTGAGACTTTCTGTTCACCCCAAAGACCTTCCCCCCACCCTCCCTGCAACATCTCTCTCTCAATCCATCCTTCCTGTGCTATGGAAAAACCATTGCCTCAGCTAACAAGCTCGCAGAGCTGAGCTGACAGACGCGCCGCCTGCCAAGGTGAGGCAGACAAGCAATTAAAAAGTGTTGCAGTGGGTCAGAGTTGCCTGCTGTTGTTTTAAAAGGCCTGGGTGTGCTTCTAGAGATCAAATGGGGGTGCAGGTGCAACTGGATGCTGTAGCCAAATCCCCCCACCTGCACCCCGCTCCAGGTGACATCTGCGCTGCCTGCATGCACAGCATCAGCTGCTGCTGGATGTCTCCGCTGTTCAGAACTAGGCAGCATGGTCAAATGGCCAGAGCAGAGAACTGGGTTCTGCTCTTGGCTTGCCCAGCTCACACCATTACTGCTCATTTACGGTTTGCTCTGCGTTCCCGAATGAGGGCTGGGGTCCCCTGGTGCAAACACACAACAGGGGAGACAGCCCCTGCCCCGAGAGCACAGTTTGTGCAGACCGGACGGGGATGAAACAGGGTGAAGGGTAGCAACCAGCATGTGCTGTCGCAGGGCTTTGTCTGCCCGGGGGTCAATGAGCCTGCCTAGCTCCCCAGGCGCTGGGAGGTTTAACTGCGCCCGGGTGAGCTCGCATCCCCAAGGGGGTGGGTGTGGTGATGCTGAGCAGCATAACGCCTAGGAATGCTGGGAGCCACCAGGCCAAGTCAGGTGTCCAGGCTTGTGCTGCATGAATGGGGAAAGTTGGGCCCCTGGGAAGAGGAGCCACCTATGCTAGCCAATGGGTGATGCTGATCACAGGGAGGTGTGCTAAGCCCCGCCTCTCAGTGAGAGGTGCCCCTAAATCCAGGCTATGAGCTGTGACCACACCCCCCACCCACCTGAGGCAGGATCCTAGGCAGAGGGGGAATTAGGCGGGTGCCTCACTGCACAATGAATTGGGGGGACTGAGGTGCTGGTGCCCACCAAGCTGGGCCAGGGGGAGCCCAGGTTCAATTCCCCCCTTTCTGCCATGTGGGGGGATGGACAGATTTGAACTGGGATCTCCTGTCAGTGCCCTAACCCCAGGGCTGCAGGTACATTCTCACACGGGTCCAAAGGACACTGATTATTCATGCCACAGCTTGCTGATTAGGGTGCTCTCTCGAGAGGTGGGAACCCCTGGTCTCCTGCATCCCAGGGGAGTGCTCCAGTCCACTGTCTCTGCTGGCCAGACCCACACTGGGTGGCAGCCTCTGAGCACCCACTGGCTCAGGCCTGCGGGTGACAGTGGCCGAGTGCCGCTGGAGCGTGGCTGGGAGATGGTGTCTAGCTGGTGACAGGAGGCAGCCATGCGTGTGTCCAGAGGCAGAAAGTAGGTGCTTGGTGAGGTTTTCCCTGGGAGTTTCAATACCTGCAGGGTCAGGCTGGAGTTTTGTGGGGCATGAATCAGGACTTAGGCCCCTATGTCTCTGAGCTGCTCGGATGGGAAGGGCTGCGGAGATCCTGTAACAAACCTGCAGCCCCCTAGTGCGTCGCATCCCTATGCTGCACAGCAGGGGAACTTCGGGCTCCCTGGGGGACAGGAAGGCTGGAGCTCAAATCCTCCTGCTCCAGGAATCCAGCCCCCTGCTGCTTGAGCCAAAGGAGAAACTCCCCTGGGAGTTAGTGCTCTGGGGCCTGTGACATGGGTTCAGTTCTGATTCCACCCAGCGGAGGGCAGTGCGGTAATTTATATAAACCACAAGGAGTCCAGTGGCACCTTAAAGACTAACGTTTATTTGGGGATAAGCTTTCATGGGTAAAACCCACTTCGTCAGATGCCCAGAGTGAAAGTTCCAGCTGCAGGCATGATGCACTGCCACACGAAGAGATAGGAGTTACCTTGCAAGTGGAGAACCGGTGCTGACAGGGCCAATTCGCTCAGGGTGGCTGTGGTCCACTCCCAGTAACAGATGAGAAGGTGTCAATTTCAGGAGAGGCAAAGCTGCTTTTGTAATGAGTCAGCCACTCCCAGTGTTTAAGGTGCCACCAGACTCCTTGTTGTTTTGGGGGATTCACAGTAATTTATAGCCTGTCGGTATTTTTAAATCAAAGCAGAGAGCTGCTGCTGCTGGGCCCAGATTTGTGCCAGCAGGGGAAGCACTTAGAGATTTGGGGCTTGGCGAACAGGCAGCATCTGCTACAAGGGGCTGATCTGCTCAGCTCTGGTTTCTTCTCACAGCAGCATGGCCTAGTCCCGGAGTCCTAGCATTTAAGGCCAGAAGGGACCCCAGATCATCTGGGCTGACTGCCTAGACAGCTCCACTGGCATGGGCTGGGTTGTCCATTGGGAAACGTGCATTTCACCATGCCCACAAAAGGACTTCCCTGGCCAGCAATCGCAGTGTACAAGCAGGCAGAGTATGGAAAGTGCTGCCTGCGAATTGATGAATGCGAGCTTTACGGAAAGTGAATGGTGTGAAGTGTGATGTCGCCCCACCACAGTGCTGTGATAACTTACATTGATAAAAATGGGGGGAAATGCCTGTTCTCCAGCAACATTATAAACAAATAAAGAGCAAAGTCTGCCAAGCCTGCGTACAGCACAGACCCGCACACGGACCCCAACAACCGAAATGAGCACAAAGCGTCACAACCCTCAGGACACTGGACTACGCTGTGCCACAGGCCGAGGGGCACCAGGGCCCCTGCAAGAGCAGGGAAAAGATTGTGTGAGATACACCAGGATAATCCTAGCCAGTGACACCCTCACCCCCGGCAGGCTGAGGTGAATGTGAAACCCCTCAAGGCCTCTGCTAATTTGTGACCTGGGAGGATATTCCTGCCCCACCCCACATACAGCGCTCGGTTAGACCCTGAGCTTTGAGCTAGACCCACCAGCCAAGCCCCTGAGAGAGAGAAAATGCCAAGTGCCACCCCAGATCCCTGGTGCTCCCCAGCCATTCTGAGGCTTCAGAGGAGGGAGATAAAACAAACAAAATTAAAAAACTGACTATATTGCAGGGAGTGTAGTGGGTGTCCCATCCCTCCCTTCTTCCTGCTGGTGACTGGCTGAAACCATGGGATTTTTTAAGACCATAAGACATAACCTGGACGGAAGCCAGCTCTCTGAAGAGTGCTGTGGTCTTCCAGATGCAAGTGTCATGCACCTTCTCTGATGCCCCCCCCCCCCCACTGATATCGGTGAAGCGTCCCTGGTGAGCAAGCAACACTGGCATAACTATGCATAAGTTGCCCTTTGTGTTGTTGTACTCTGTAGGGCTATGCGTGCCATTTATCGCCCCATCACAACTTGGGAACCCCACTGCTGCAAATCCATCAACCGTGGCCTGCACATTGTCAAGCGTCACAGTCCTGCATCGCAGGAAACGGTTAATGCCCTCCTCCCATGTTGGATTTTCCAACTCCAAAATGATTTGCCACCCACCAGTAGCACTTTAGCATTGCAAGTTTCCGTGGTGCAATCACCACACGCCTCTCCACTGCCTGTGCAGCTCTCATTTTGGTGTTCCTGTGCTGGAGAGCTGGGGCAAGCTTAGCGCACAGAGCCAGGAATGTGGGATTTCACACCTGAAAGTTCTGCAGCCACCGCTCATCACCCCAAACCTGCACTGTGATGTGATCCCACCAGTCCGTGCTTGTTTCTCAGGCCCAGGAGCACTGCTCCAGTGTCTGCAGCTGCTCCGTGAATGCCACCAAAACCCCTAAATTTTTGCTCTCTCTCAGCAAACTGTCCTCCATGAAATCCTCCTGTCCCCTGCTCTTGCAGTACTTTCTGCAGATCTGCAAAACCCAGACGAATCAGACTTCCTGCATTTCAACATTCATGAAAACAGTGCAGAGGTCTGAGGCGCCAGGCTTCTCTCTGAGAGGGCAGAGACGGAAAAGAGCCAGGTGGGTCTATGGAATTTTTTTAAAAGGCCCAAAAATTATGGGCTATGTGGATAGCATTACGGGAAGGAGCAAGTTGCATGCTGTGAACTTGACCCTTAGTTCCCAGAGATCTCTGGACAAGTCATTTCTGTCCCACGACATGGCAAAAATGTCCCAAAGGGCATTGCACCATTGCAGCGTGTGGCACACTGGGATACCTGTCCGTGGTTGCACCACACATGCAGAGCTGATGCAAGCAGCCAAGTATGTACGTGCACGAGCAATATACCAACCTTGCCAGCTGTGCGCAGATATAGCTTGTGTCGGGTACATACGGCCTAAGGGTTTGGTGAGTGCTGTGACTCCAGACACATTGAGACGACAGATACTGATTTTTTTCCCCCAAACTAAGAAGCAGAAGAGGGACTAGATCCGTTACAGAGCTGAGACCTCTGGAGGTCTCGGCAGACAGTAAAAATTCCCTGATTAAAGACAGTGTTGTTTGTAGAACACGTGATTCCAGCTTCTGGAATTGCTGAGGAACAAATCTGAGCCTAGAGAAAGGTTTCTACGAACAACGGCAGCTGAACGGCCATGGGGAAGGTTCCCAACACTCGCAGCCTCTAGTGCAGAACAAGAACGCCGGCTCCAGCAAACAGAAGCAGGCCAGAGAATGCAGGCGCCATGGTCCAGTGCTGTGGAAAGCAGCGCGAAAGGCAGAAGGAAAATGCCAAGCCCCTGGGCCACAGTGCCCGGAGTTCAGGAAAGAGCACCACTTGCTGTGCCAAGGCTGCAGCTCCGCCAGGCCGGGGAGAAGAAAGCAGCAGCAGGGACAGCGACTGGGGCTGCGGGGACTTCCAGCAAAGAGGAGGGGCTCGCTCGTTGGCGCTAACAGCTCCAAACCTGATGGTCACACACGTGTTGCAGAAGAAGGCTACCAGCCGTTGAACAGCCAGGCCTGTCACTGTGCTGTCCCCGCAGTGCCCGGTTTGAGTCCAGCTGCAGCGTGCAGCCAGCTGCAGCGTCGTGCCAGCAGCACCGCTAAGCAGCATGATCAGCCCAGCGAAATGGGACAAGGTGCTGGTGACGTACGGTCAGTTAAGCCGTTCTGCGGCTGGGGCGAGAGCCGGCTGTCGAGAACCCATCGAACAAGAGCCGCTATGGCTTGGAGCTGGCAGAGAGCAGCACCATCCCCCCACGCACAGGGTCAGCGACTCGAGGGGGAAGAAACAGCTCCTGTCCCAGCAGGTCCCCCTCTCCCCTCCCAGATCCTGCCAGTGGGCTGAGCCCACCCCCGGCCTACCCCTCCTGGCAAGGGGGCCACACAGGCCAGTTATCAGAGGGAGAGCAAAGCATCCACATACACGCCCCTCCCAGTGTTAATCACACATGTGTGTCTGGGTGTCTCCGAGTGAATAAACGTGTGTGTGTGTCTGGGTGTGCACATGTGTGCACATGTGTGGCATGTCTCTGTGTGTCTGTGTACATGTGTGTGCATGTCTGTGTGTGCGCGTGTGTGTGTGCACGTGTGCACGTCTGGGTGTGTGGGTGTGTGTACATGTGTGTGCGTGTCTGGGTGTGTGTGTGTACGTGTGTGTGCATGCATGTCTCTGGGTATATATGTGCATGTGTTCCTATTTGTGTGCATGTGTGTGTGTGTGTCTGTGCACGTGTGTGCGTGCCTATGGGTGCGTGTCTGGGTGCGCACCACTCACCCTATGCTCTCCTCACCCCTCTTCTGCAGCAACTGATAGATTCCAAGGCCAGCAGGGACCGTTCTAGCATCTCATCTGACTCTGGATAAACACAGGCCAGAGACCTGCCCCACAACAATCACAGCAACCGTCCTCCTTCCCCCCACCGACTCCTATTGCTCCATTTCCCCCTCCCTCTTCCCCCTCATCCGCTACGGCTCCCATAGCTCCAGCTGCTCCCCTTCCCGCTCCGAGCCAGACCCCATCCCCACTCCCTCCTCCTCAGGTCCTGGCCCTCCCTCCATCCCACCCCTCCTCCTCCTCCGTCCCCTCCACTCCTCGCTGCCTCCAGCTCCTGGCTCAGCAGCTGACATGGCCTCTGCAGCTGCTCCCCTCAGCAAGGCGCCCCATTCTCTCCCCTGCCCTGCCCTGGCTCAGACTGGGGGGGTGGGGTCTCCGCTTCTCTCTCCTTCCTGCTGCTGCCAGCAGCCCCCTTCCCACTTCTGGAGCAGCGCAGCAGCCAACTCTTCTGGCCTCTCCCAATCCAGGCGGCTGCTACCAACCATCCACCCATCCCCTTCCTCTCAGCTCGTGCCTGGCTCTGGGCTCCCCACTCGTCCTCAGGGCTGTCGGTGGCCACGCTGGTGGCCCATCTGACCTCAGGTTGTCAACTTTCTAATTGCTGGAAACCCAACACACCTGCCCTGCCCCTTACCCCGCCTCTTCTCTTGAGGCCCCGCCCTTCCCCGCCTCTTCCCACAAGGCTCCACCCCTTCCCCGCCTCTTCCCCAAGGCCCCACCCCTTCCCTGCCTCTTCTCCTGAGGCCCCGCCCTTCCCCGCCTCTTCCCACAAGGCTCCACCCCGTCCCCGCCTCTTCCCTAAGGCTCCACCCCTTTACCCACTTCTTCACCATGGCCCCACCCCTTCCCCGCCTCTTCCCCAAGGCCCCACCCCTTCCTCGCCTCTTCTCCTGAGGCCCCGCCCCTTCCCCGCCTCTTCCCCAAGGCCCCACCCCTTCCTCGCCTCTTCTCCTGAGGCCCCACCCCTTCCCCGCCTCTTCCCCAAGGCCCCACCCCTTCCCTGCCTCTTCCCACAAGGCCCCACCCCTTCCCCGCCTCTTCACCAAGGCCACACCCCTTCCCTGCCTCTTCCCACAAGGCCCCACCCCTTCCCCGCCTCTTCCCCAAGGCCCCACCCCTTCCCTGCCTCTTCCCACAAGGCCCCACCCCTTCCCCGCCTCTTCACCAAGGCCACACCCCTTCCCCACCTCTTCACCACAGCTCCACCCTGTCCCCGCCTCTTCCCCAAGGCCCCACCCCTTCCCCACCTCTTCACCACGGCTCCACCCCTTCCCCGCCTCTTCCCCAAGGCCCCACCCCTTCCCAAGGCTCCACCCCTTCCCCTCCTCTTCTCCAGAGGCCCCACCCTTCCCCACCTCTTCCCACAAGGCCCCACCCCTCTCCCCACCTCTTCCCCATGGCTCCACCCCTTCCCCAAGGCTCCACCCCTTCCCTGCCTCTTCCCCAGGGCTCCACCCCCACTTTGTCGCTTCCCCCGAGGCTCCGCCTCCATATTCATCTGGCACAACAGGAGCACCGAAATGCCTGGTTTGTTCAGCAGGCCGCACCCCAGCGCAGCACCTGCAGGAGCATATTCATCATGGCAACACGCCCAGCAATGACATCAGTGTGCGCTACACAATGGCAGGTGGGCTTAGGACTTTTCTAAAACGCTCTTTATAAGATGGGTGAGGACACTCTGAGGATGCTCTCCATGAGGACAGCTGTGTTTAAACTGGGTTAATAAATCGGGTGATGAATAAAATGCCATTGGGCATTGCCTGAAAAGTCAAACTTGTGTTAAATGTTCCTGATCTAACTAGGGAGAGAAATGGACTGTGGGGTTTGGGTATTTTTCAGTTCCTTGGGTTTATTGCTGTAATGCCAGCCTCTAAGCGTGCTCCCCTCACCTGCATCAGCGGGGACCTGGCCATGCTGGAGACGAGTGACAATTGTACCCTGTTCATGCTGGTGGAGTGGTGAGATGCTGTCCATCTCTGGGAGCCTGATGGAGGGGAGTGTGACTGGTTGAATCATAGAAACCCTTTTGGGATGTGCCAAGACTACTTCTGCCCCTGCTTTCCTGCCCCGGCAGCTTAGGACTTCAGTGCCCTGCCTGGTTTGAGCCAGACCCGCTAGCCTGCTGCAAACCCAGACCCAGGTCTGAACCACATCCCCTAACAGCTGTAGGCGTAACTGAAAGCAACTTACAGAAATGTTCCTGCCTTTAACACTCAGATACCCAACTCCCAATGAGATCTAAATACAAATAAATCTGTTTTACCTTGTATAATGCTTATACAGCGTAAACTCATCAATTGTTCACCCTCTATAACACTGATAGAGAGAGATGCACAGCTGTTTGCCCCCCCCCAGGTATTAATACATACTCTGAGTTAATTAATAAGTAAAAAGTGATTTTATTACGTACAGAAAGTAGGAGTTAAGTGGTTTCAAGTAGTAACAGACAGAACAAAGTGAATTACCAAGTAAAATAAAATAGGATGGACAAGTCTGTGTCTAAGAAACTGACTACAGATAAAACCTCACCAGTTCCAGTGAGCTTCCTTTTACAGAGGAGTCTCCTTCTAGTCTGGGTCCAGCAATCACTCCGACCCCCTGTAGTTACTGTTCTTTGTTCCAGTTTCTTTCAGGTATCCTGGAGGGTGGAGAGGCTCTCTCTTTAGCCAGCTGAAGACAAAATGGCGGGGTCTCCCACAGGCTTAAATAAATAGACTTTCTCTTGTGGGAGGAATCCCCCTCCTCTCTCCTATGCAAAGTCCAGCTCCAAGATGGAGTTTTGGAGTCACATGGGCAAGTCACATGTCCATGCATGACTGAGTTTCTTACCAGCCAAGCCACATTCCTGGGAAAGCTCCGATGTGAATTGGCGTCTTTGAGTTCATTGTTGGCTTAAGTGGCTCTTGATTGAGCATTTAATTCGTACATTCCTTTCTCAGTAGAAATCCCAGCAAGTATAGAGCCAATAATCCTAACTTCAAGTACAAAGATGATACATGCATACAAATAGGAGAAGTATATTCAGTAGATCATAAGCTTTACAGAGATATGTTACATGGCATACGTAGCCTAAAACATATTCCAGTTATGTCACATATACAATCATAAGGATATTCCATAAAGCCTTATGGGGGGCACCGTCACACCCTCCCCCTGAACTTACTGCCAGAGACCTGGACGCTGTCCATGGCGGAGGCAGAACATGTAAAATCCCTGTTGGTTTTTGGTCACACTCCCATTCCGTACCTTTATACCATATGATGTCATTCGTAAGTGTTCTAGTAAGTTTTGGAGTTCCTGGTCCCTGGGGGCCTGAACACAGACTGGGGTGCAGTACTGCTAACAGAATGCAGACAGCAATATCTGTTAAAGTGTAGGCATCGTGGCATGTAGCCAGCAGTGCCATGAGGCACTCTCGGGTGCCCAGGGCTGCACATACCCAAATAAAGCCGCCCCATTGGTTTAGATAATGGTGTTACCACATTCTCTGTACTATTCCTCATCCCAGTCCTTCTGCTCAGAATGAGTTACCCTAGCAAGGGACATAAAAGGCAATAAGAAGACGTTCTGTAAATATATTAGGAGCAAGAGAAAGGTGAAGGAAAGTGCAGGTCCTCTACTTAGCAGGGCAGGAGCGCTAATAATGGAGGACATCAAGACAGATGAGGTGTTTAATGTCTATTTTGCTTTAGTCTTCACTGGAAAGGTTAACATGGCCAGATACTCAACACAATTGATACTGACAGCCGGGGGAAGGAAGGCAAGCCATAATAGGGACAGAGCAGTTTAAAGAATATTTAGGTAAGTTGGACATACTCAACTCAGCAAGGCCTGATGGAATTCATCCTAGGGCACTTAAGAAACTTGCTGAATTAATCTTGGAACCATTAGCAATTATCTTCGAGAACTCATGGAGGATGGGCGAGGTCCCACACTGCAGAATGTAGAAGGGCAAACATAGTATTTACTATCTTAAAAAAGGGATACAAAGAGGACCCAGGAATTATAGACCAGTCAGCCTAACTTCAATACCTGGGCTGGAAAGATACTGGAACAAATTGTGAAACAATCAGTTTGTCAGCGCCTGGAGGCTAATAGAGTTACGAGGAAGAGCCAGCATGGATTTGTCAACAACAAATCAGGCCAGACCAACCTAATTGCCTTCTTTGACAGGGCGAGTGGCCTAGTGGATGGGAGGAAGCAGTAGATGTGAGATATCTTGAATGTAGTAAGGCTTTGGACACAGTCCCTCATAAGCAAACTAGGGACCTGTGGTCTAGATGAAATCACTATAAGGTGGGTGCACAACTGGTTGAAAGACCACACTCAAAGAGTAGTTACCAATGGTTTTCTCAGACTGGGAGGGTGGATCTAGTGGGGGTCAGTCTTGGGTCCAGGACTACTCAATATTTTCATTAATGGCTTAGATAAGGGAGTGGAGAGTGTGCATATACAATTTGTGGATGACATCAAGCTGGCAGGAGTTGCGATGACAAGTTTACAATTCAAAACAATCTTGACAAATTAGAGAATTGGTCTGAAATCAACAAGGTGAAATTCAGTAAAGACAAGTGCAAAGAACTTCCCTTAGGAAGGAAAAATCAAATGCACTACTACAAAATGAGCAATAACTGGCTAGGTGGCAGTGCTGCCGCGAAGGCTCCGGGGGTTATAGTGGATCACAAACTGAATGTGAGTCAACCGTATGATGCAGGTGCAAGAGGCTAAGAGCATTTGGGGGTGAATTAACAGGATTGTCGTATGTAGACATGGGAGACCATTGTTCCACTCAACTCAGCACTGGGGAGGCCTCAGCTGGATACCGTGTCCAATTCTGGGTGCCTCACTTTAGGATAGTTGTGGACAAACTGGAGACAGTCAGGAGGAGAAACAAAAATGATCGGAATTTAGCAAACCTGACCTATGAGAAAAGGCAAAAATTGGGCATGTTTAGTCTGGAGACAAAAAGACTGAAGAGATCTGAGAACAATGGCTGGTGATCAATTGTTCTCCATGTCCACTGAAGGTAGGACAAGAAGTAATGGGCTTAATCTGCAGCAAGGGAGTCAGGTGAGATATTAGGAAAAACTCTCAAACTCTCAGGGTAGTTAAGTTCTGGAACCAGCTTCCAAAGGAGGCTGTAGAATCCCCATCACTGGAGGGTTTTAGGAACAGGATGGACACACACTTGTCAGGGATGGTCTGGGTTTACTTGTTCCTGCCCCAGCACAAGAGACTGGATCTGATAACATCTCGAGGTCCGTTCCAGCCCTACATTGCTATGAGTCTGTGAAAATTCTCCTCTGCAGAGAGATTGAAGCTGTTACCTTAGAAAGGAGGGGGCAAGAGGAGACGTGACAAAAACATATAAAATATTGAACGGTCTAGAGGAAGATAGAGCAAGAGCGTCTGTTCTCCCTGTCTCACAAGGAGGCATTCGTGGTGGACAATCAGCAGGACACAAGATCCCAGGGCGACGCTGCGGCCAAAAGAGCTAATGGGATCCTGGGCTGCATAAACAGGAGAATCTCAAGTAGGAGCTGAGAGATTATTTTACCTCTGCATTTTGCACTGGTGCAACCACTGCTGGAATCCTGTGTCCAGTTCTGGTGTTCACAGTGCAGGAAGGATGCTGATAAATCGGAGAGGGTCAGTGAAGAGCCACAAGAATGATGCCAGGATTAGAAAACCTGCCTTCTAGCGATAGGCTCAGGGAGCTCAATCTATGTAGTTTAACAGAGAGAAGGTTAAGGGGGGACGTGGTCACAGTCTGTAAGTAGCTACAATATTTAATAATGGGCTTTTCAATCTAGCAGAGAAAGAAATAACATCATCTAACAGCTGGAAGCTGAAGCTGAACAAATTCAGACCAGAAATAAGGTGTAAAGTTTTGACAGGGAGGGTAATTAACCACTGGAACAATTTACAAGGGCCTTGGTGGATTCTCCATCACTGACAATTTTTGGATCCAGACTGGCTGTTTTCCTAAAAGCTCCTCTCTAGGGATTATCATGGGGCAGGTCTCTGGCCTGGGTTATACAGGAGTTCAGACTCCATGGTCACAGTGGTCCCTTCTGGGCTTGGACTCTACGATGAAATGAAAAGGTGGGAAATTCAAAATTGATAAAGGAAACACTTTTCTCCACACAAGATGTATTTAGCCTGTGGAACTCACTGCCACAGGGATTTCTTGAGGCCAAGAAACTAGCAGGATTCAAAAAACAGCTGGGCATTTCTATGGATACAAGAATATCCAGTTACCCTAATTAATGCTGAAAAAATACTGGTAGGGATACAAACCTTCCTGTACTGGGCTTATGCCAATCTCTGACTACCAGAGGCCAGGATAAAACCTACTGTGGGGGCAGGTTGTTCCTCATCTGCAACTGCTGCAGGGTTCTCTTACCTTTTCCCTGGAGCATCTGCTGGCCAGTGTCAGAGCCAGGACGCAGGGCTCGATGGGCCTCAGGTCTGATTGTAGAGAAATCTCTGTATTAACTATCTCTATAAATCTTTATAACGTTGCATTGTGTTATTTTGTATTAAGTATCTTTCTGTATTAAGTATCTTTATGACAGTGCATCTGGCATGATGTTATCTTGTATTTCATATGACTTGGCATTGTGCCTTTTTATTTTCATACAACTTTGTATTAGATCCCTATATAGAAAATTGGTAGAAAACTTTGTATCAAATGTTATAGCCCCTAAGGATAGTATAGTTAAAGTAAAAGAAAACATGTGCCTTTTTGCTAGAAGTAGAATAAGATCTTCCCCTGCACTCTGTAATCAATTGCTCTATTGACTGAATGAGGTGTGAATGAGTGAGGCTTGGAAGACACCCACCTCCAGACAGCTACAACAGTTGAAGAGGGAATGGGAGCCAGAGCAAAGGACAATCCAACTTGTCAAGTGGGCCCAGTAAAGAAGAGCAGACATATTGACGGCCTCAGGGATTAGAAGCAAGCAACTTCTTTAGAAAACACGATCTTTGAGCAGCATTGGGACAACACCCAAAGAAAAGCAGCACAAAGACCAATGGACACAGACCAACGGACACACACCCAGATTTTGAATCTGGTCTAGATTGCATAAGAGGGAAGCTGCTATAAATACAAGGTGTCTTGCAGAAGGACCCCGGGTCTCGTCTTGTCACCATCGGAGCATCGATCCGGATCGGCAGAAGCCCGGCTCCACCCCTCCCCCATCGAACTCACCTGGCCAGTGCAGTTAAGGGGAGCAACTAGTTGGTAACAACAGCAAGACGGAGTGTGTTTGTGTCTGTGTGTGTGTGTGAATGCATGACTGTAATATATATCTCATATGCATATCATAGAGTATTAATTGATACCTGTATTACTAATAAATGTGGCGTTTTGCCTTTATCCCCCTGAAAAGATCCTGCATATCATAGAGTTTTAATTGATACCTGTATTACTAATAAATGTGGCGTTTTGCCTTAATCCCCCTGAAAAGATCCTGTATAGTACTTTGAGTACAACATGATCCACTCTAGCATTTCTGTTCCTATTAAGCATATTTCAAAGACCTCAAACTAAATTCCTCCCAGGCGTCACTCCACTGAAGT
The DNA here is from genome assembly GCF_025201925.1 of Gopherus flavomarginatus. NCBI lineage: Eukaryota > Metazoa > Chordata > Testudines > Testudinidae > Gopherus > Gopherus flavomarginatus. The sequence continues at coordinate 2,716,472 of NC_066641.1, forward strand.
TATTGCTGCTCCAGCTGGGGTGAATATGTTACTGTCATGTGACAATGGTGAAGCATCACAGAGAGAGTCACTTTCTTCTAACACTGAACAAGGAATGTCACGGGAATAAGAGTTTGATGTTCTAGTCTCTCTTTAGCTTCTGTTTCCAACTCTTACCAGCCTGTCTCTGTCCTGGCTCCAGATTGAAAGGATCATCCCACGCCTCCTTCCGCCTCGCCCCCGGGCCTGTGGGCTTGTGAGTCTAGCTAAACAGTTGGGTTTGGGGTGGGTCCATCTCAAATAGCCCCCAATATAACCTGGATGCTGGCACAGACCCCCTGTATTCCAGCGTGTGGCCAAGGATCCCAAGAAGCCGATTCCAGGGTTAATCATCTGGCATGTTTTCCAACCGCCGGGCACCTTGCTGGCATGGAAGTAATTCCTAAGCAATGCACAGCACAGTGATAGAGGCAATTAAGGGCTCTAATGATGTCAAGGCTCAGTGAACAAATCAATGGAGTCTTTTCTTTTCCCCGGAATTGGTGAGCAAGTGAAGCACGTGAAATGTGAGTCCGCGGCGCAGCCATTATGAGGTCCAGGCTGGCCCCTGTTCAAGGCAGCAGTTACGCTGTAAGTTATTCCACGCTGCGCCTCTCTCCGCAACCTCGCCTGCAAATGGAACAGCGGGGGCAGGCGTCACCGCTCTGGCATTGCACAGCCTGGTGGCCGCATTCCCAGCAGCTTTGCACAGACTTCCAGTTTCTGCTCCATTTACTTCTCTTTGTGTGTGTGTGGGGGGGGGGGGCATTGTAGATCTGGAGTGAGGACTCCTGGGTTCTGTGCCAAGCTATGACTCACTGTGTGACCCTGGGCAAGTCCCTTCACCGCTCAGTGACTCAGTTTCCCTATTTGTAGAATGGGGATAATAGTGACCTATTCACAGGGTCATCAGAAGATTTAATCTAGTTGCAGACACATCTCCAGCCTGGCCTGCTCTCCTGGTCTGGCAGGCTGCCTCCTGCTCCTCAGGGCTTGGCCTTGACCGACAAATCCAGACAAGTACTGCCTGGCTCAGGACTCAGCTGGGAGGTCCGACTGCTTAGCGCACTGGGGGCCCGGGACTGGCACAGAGGTGCTGCTGTGATAGTCACAGTCTGTTCAGTCTGGTTCATGGAGACGTGACGGGTGGGCGCGCCAGACGAGCGCTGGCCAGGAGTAAGGAGAGGCTGCCCCTGGACTTCTGTCGGGGGCTCACTGCCCCGGGATGAGGCGCATGCTGCTCGTCGGTGCTGCCCGACCCTTGCTCCGGCGCACTGGGCCATCCCTCGCCCAGTGCCCCCGGGCACTTTTTCCTGAGCTCTTTCCTGAGAGTGGGGGATGCTGCCTCGTGTGGGGGATGCTGGCATGTCTCTCTTCTGACCCGCAGGGCCCAGCTGGGCCCAGCAAAGAGGGCAGCGAGTTGCCTGTGCCACTTTCACGGTCATTTGCTGCCATCTAGCTGCCAGCTGGAGTCTCCGCCTGGCACCGCAGACCTCTTACGGACTCCTCACTCACAGTCCAGGGCACTGGGGCACTGGGCTCTCGTGTTCTATTCCTGTCATCGATTCACTGTCTAACCCTGAGTGAGTCACTGCCCCCCGTGCCTCAGTTTCCCCCTCTGTACAATAAGGCTAAGCTGTTAATTCAGGGGTGTCTGTATGGTGCTTTGAGGTCCTCGGTGGGAAGGCAAGGGCCGCATGGTTACCACATGCAGGACTTTGCGCTTTGGCTTTGGTTGGAGACCCTATGCGGAGTCGGCCCTTGGACGTCAGCGGAAGCCTGTGCCAGGGAATGCTGGGGCTGGCTGTAGCCGAACCTCTTACCCTGCGGGGACCTGGACCCCTGTTCTGCTCAGTCCCCAGGACGCTGGGCCTGGCCTGCGTTGCAAAGCCCGTTCGCTCTCAGCAACTTCTGGGTGATGGAATTGGCGTCTCACCGATCTTGGGAGCAAAGCGAACTCAGAAAGCTCCTGCCGTCCACGAGGAGACCTGGCCATACCCAGCACCCTGACAGGAACCCCAGGGCCCCGGTGGGGTCCCTGCAGCCACCCAGCACTGGCAGGCCCCAGGGCTTCCCGCAGGTAATGCCGGTGCCATCCTGGCTGCTGGATGAGTGCCAGCTGCTCCGCCCAGCCCGTTCAGCGTCGGGAGTGCGGCTGGCTCCGGGGCTCGGGGCTCTTGTCTCTAGGGCGCTGGTGCTAGCTCAGCCTGAGCAGCAGCGTGTGGAAATGGCTGGCAGCTGCTGGGTGGGTTTCGGTGCAGGATCCTTAGCGCTGATGCTAACTGGCCCCTGGCCGATCTCCGCTGCCATGAGCGACCACGGATGAGCCGCAAGCAGCAATTGCTGGCCTGAGCCTGGAGCACGGGTATCTTTGGGAGGGAGCTTGGCTTCCCACGGGCCTGCCCCAGCGATGAATCCTGTCCCCACACCCTGACCCATAACGACTCCAGCCTTGGGGCTGGGCTGGGAAGGTCGTAGACAGTGTGGGCTGGGTTAGGGACCATGGGCCCGGCAGGGCCAGCTCTACTGTTTTTGCCGCCCCAAGCAGCGCGCCACATTGCTGCCGCAGACGGCGGGGGCAGTCCATGCGCCGTTAGGGCGGCCCGCGCGTTTCCGCATGTGACGAACTGGGACTGTTCTTACTGTGGTCTGTGAATGCTGAGTGTTGGTGTTGGCCTGGGAGGATGATCTGCATTGGGGGATGGGAGACTGGCCTTGAGGGAGGAGACCTGAGCATGTTACGTGAGAACCCAGGAGGTGGGTTGGAGTCCAGGTGACACCTCTGCCCGGGACACTGAACAAAAGCTGGGGGAGGAGCCAGGGGGAGGCTGGGGAGAGTTGCTGGGGGGCGAGAGTGTTTCAGGAGCTGGCTGATGTAATGGAGGGGAGCCCAGATGGGGCTCTGACCCCCCAGTGGGGCTGTGGTGCCCCTAGGACCCCAAGATGGACCTAACTGGGGGAGGTCCTGTTGTCTGTACCTGCAAGACCTGTCTTGGACTGTGTTCCTGTCATCTAATAAACCTTCTGGTTTACTGGCTGGCTGAGAGTCCTTGTGAATTGCAGGGAGACGGGGGTGCAGGGCCTGGTCTCCCCCCACAGTATGTGACACTGCAGTAGCAGCAATTCGGAGGCAGCTTTTGTCTTCAGCCGGAAGACAGAAGCTGCACCGCTGTGGACAGTGGAACATAGAAGCTGCCGCCGAATTGCCATCGCCACCACGGAAAAGCACATGCCGCCCTAATGGCACACGGACTGCCCCCGCCGTCTGCGACGGCAATTCGGCTCACTGCTTGGGGGTAAACACACACAGACTGCCGCCCCTTGCAGTTTGCCGCCCCGAGCACCTGCTTGGAAAGCTGGTGCCTGGAGCCAGCCCTGGAGCCTGGTGATAAACCCAAAATGAATATCACACACCACGTTCAGCCAGGCCAAGCCTGAGCTTCACAGGAAACCCCAGGGCTGCAAACGTCCATGCGCAGAGCCCCCAAGGTTGGCACCAGCCCCTGCCACATGTCTCTCCAGGGCCAGGCCCAGTCCCTCGGGCTCCTGTCGTGAACCATCACTGCATCCTGAGGCGGCCTGGGAGCACCTCCCCAAGCTCAGCACAGCCCCCAAACCTGGCCAGCAGGCTGCCCCTGGAAGCACCGGTGACACACTGGTGGAGTGGAGCAGGCAGGCCTCGGGGGGACGGGGCATCACGGGGGCTCAGGGAGAAGGGGTGGGGCAGACCCTGGCAGGGAGGAGTAGCATGGGGGGGCATGGTTTGGGTACCAGTGGCCTCCCCCACTTTTAGGAAGCTTCTGCCACTCCTGCCCTCAGCTGCACCTCGCTCGCTAGGCAGGGGGTAGGGACAAAGCACAGGACAGGGATTGGGGTGGGGGGGGCTGGTATTTCTACCTAGGGGGGTGGTTTCTGTCCACAGTGGCTTAGACCCTCACCAGTGTTTAGAGCCGGAGCCGACTGCACCTCGTTTATATGGGTGAAAAGCAGGTCTGTGCGTCAGGGCTCGTCCACACTCCCAGCGCTGCAGCTGGGCCATAGCAGGGCTTAGAGAAGCTGCTGCCTGTGCCCGTGGGAGAGGGGCCCAGCTCAGTGCCCCCCGGGGTGGGGGGTGACCCCTGCAAACGCCCCTGAACTCTGGGTCTTCCTGGCCAAGGCCAGGCACCTGTGAGTGGGGGAAGCAGACGGGGGTGGTGGGGTGGTTAAGGGACATTCACTCGTGGGATGGTCCCACCACACTGTGGGAACCTGAGGCACCGGGCACCGCCCAATGCACTGGGGGGTCGGGGTTGCTTACGGTTGCCTGATTCTGAATGTGGCTCTGATGTTCTCCCAAATGATGCTGGGTCCCCTTTCTCTCTGCTTGGGAGTGGGGTGCCCCCTGAGAGGCGCCCTGGGCTGGTGTTGGGTTTTCCCAGATTGCTGGGTGGGGGCTCGAGCTGGTTCTGTTCTGTATTGTTACGAGGTACCCGGCCCTTGTGGCTCCCAGTGCCCCCCCACCTCCAGCAGAGGGGGTTACACCCCCATTGTCTGGCAGCCTGCCCCATGAGAGCGCAGCACCACTGACGCAGCGACAGACAGCTCTGCTCCTGTCAGGGCATCCCTCGAGCCATACCCAGGGTCAGTGGGGGCTGAGGAGATGAGGGTTTGAAAATCTTCAGGGATCTTGTGAGAAGCCAACAGTGGAGCCACCAAACGAGGGAGTGAGGGGAAGTGTCCAGGTGTCCAAAAAGTTACTCCTGAGTTGGGCGTGACTCAGTGGGTCTTCAGAACCCAGATTAGCCCCCACCCACTGCTCTGACTGAGCCCAAGCCATGAGCAGCCGCCTGGCATCCTCCCAGGATGGTGAAAGCTGGTGTCTGGCCTTCCTGGAAATTGCCATTCGTGCTGTTCTGTCCACGCTCGTCACCTGCGCCCAGGACAGTCACGGCCCTCACTTGCACCGTGCAGAACATGCCCTTGTGTTGAGTAATGCAGGCAGCTCCTGCAGCTCATGATAGGCCTTGTGTTTCCTGCTTTGCCGCAGCCCCTGCCCTTCAAGCACTGGACAGAAACAGCCAGGGAGGCTGGGAACATGGACCCAGGCTCAGAGGACCCTGGATGCTGCAGGAAGTGTGTAGCAGGAGCAGGAGCCCTTGATCACAGCCAGGACCTGGTAGGCTGCTGGAGGGGAAGAGGCAGGTGCGTGGACGGAAGGAGTTCGTTCTTGCCTAGTCCCATGCAGCCTTCTCCATCCCTGCTGGTAACACACTACCCCATCCCTCCCCTCCCCTGCCTCTGGCACCACCCCTGGGACTCAGGAGAGGCCCCAGCTCAGCATCCCCCACCCCCAAAGCAGCCAGCCTGCCTCCCTCCTGGCTCACATGGCTGAGGTGTGTTCCCCATACTGTGATGAATGTGCAGCCCTGTCCACAACACAGCCAGCCAGCCCCACACAGCACGGCAGCTGCATACAAACCACCCCATGACAATGGCCTATTCTCCACCATCCACCTCCAGCCAAACGTCGCAGGCTTTGCCAAGGACCCGGTGTGTCCCTGCAGCTATTCAGGAGCTGTGAATGGCTGCTCTGTTCTGGGGCTCAGCAAGATGGGGTCTTGCCCAGGGGAACGGGGGGGAGTCTCCAACGTTTCTTCCTTTAATCAGTGTCGTGTCTCAGGGAGAAGGAACATCCCACTATCTCTGGGGGATACCAGCAGGCCCCAGGCTCGGGCCAGCAGTCAGCGAATCAGTACAGAGTTCAAGGGCCCCCACCTGAGAGCTCTGAGCATGTGACATCCCAAAGTCTTCAGTTTGGCCTGCTGGCAAACGAGGAGGGTGCTGAGGGGTGTGGGCTGAGGGGAGGCGTGTGTGGGGAAGGGTGTGTGGGACCACTGAGCAGGGAGCGTGTAAATGTCACAAACGTGTGGGAGGAAGAATGTGTGTGTCCGGGATGTGTGTCTAACAGGAGACAGGATCATGGCTAAAACCCAGAGTGCTGCACCTCCAGGCCCATGTTTTATCAGCAAGATCAGCCCTCCTGGCATGGCACTGTCACTGCCCTACCTAGCCAGCGGGGGGCGCTCACACATTGTGTCAGTGTCACTGACCTGTGCAGCCAGAGGAGGGAGCTCACACAATGTGTTGGTGTCACTGCCCTGCCCCGCCAGCGGGGGGAGCTCACACAGTGTGTCGGTGTCAATGCCCTGCACAGGCAGCGGTGGGAGCTCACATAGTGTGTTGGTGTCACTGCCCTGCCCAGCCAGCGGGGGGAGCTCACATAGTGTGTCGGTGTCACTGCCCTGCCCAGCCAGCGGGGGGAGCTCACACAGTGTGTCGGTGTCACTTCCCTGCAAAGGCAGCAGGGGGAGCTCACACAGTGTGTTGGTGTCACTGCCCTGCCCCGCCAGCGGGGGGAGCTCACACAGTGTGTCGGAGTCAATGCCCTGCACAGGCAGCGGTGGGAGCTCACACAGTGTGTCGGTGTCAATGCCCTGCACAGGCAGCGGTGGGAGCTCACATAATGTGTTGGTGTCCCTGCCCTGCCCAGCCAGCGGGGGGAGCTCACACAGTGTGTCGGTGTCACTTCCCTGCAAAGGCAGCAGGGGGAGCTCACACAGTATGTCGGTGTCACTGCCCTGCAAAGGCAGCAGGGGGAGCTCACACAGTGTGTCGGTGTCACTGCCCTGCACAGCCAGCGGGGGGAGCCCACACAGTGTGTCGGTGTCAATGCCCTGCACAGACAGCGGTGGGAGCTCACATAGTGTGTCGGTGTCACTGCCCTGCCCCACCAGCGGGGGGAGCTCACACAGTGTGTTGGTGTCACTGCCCTGCCCCGCCAGCGGGGGGAGCTCACACAGTGTATCGGAGTCACTGCCCTGCCCAGCCAGCGTGGGGAGCTCATACAGGTTTTGGCTGTTACACCAAAATGGTGGCTATTGGGCTGTGCTGCACAATGCAGAGTCACACCAAACATAGTGTGGGCCTAGCTTGTTTGTGGCTCTCTCATCTCAGTCGCCGGGATGTTTTGTGGGTCTCTGCCCCTCGCCTCTCAATGGGGGGAGTACCTGCTGCAGCCTCCCTTGTTCGCCTCATTGCTACTGGTGTCAGAAAGCAGCAGCAGGGGGCTAGAAATCTCCTGATCTGGCCTGTTTGTGGCTCTCTCAAGTCCTGAGGGTTCCCAGAACCGAGTGGCGCTGAACCAGCGAGCCGGGTTACATGTCCCCGCAGGCCAGCTCCGTGCAAGCCGTGAGACAAAGGCAGCCTCATCACTATGCACAGGGGCCAGTTCCCCACATTCACAGGGACAAATCATTCCCAGCAGCCGCGCCACAACGAACAACGCTCCTTTCATGCCGCTCCAATAGGCGACATGCTTTAAAAGACTCCCAAACTGGCCAGTGTCCACAGGCATGGGAGCTGGGCCAGGGGTGGGGTCTCAAGTCCCTCCCAACGATGCCGAGCTTGTCCAAAGCAATGGAACAAGGAGTGAGCTCCCAAGGGCTGGGTAGGGGGGCAGGGGATATGACTGTGCCTCCATCTCTGCATCGGAGCACATCGGTCTTTGTGAACTTATGTTCATATCAAAGTATGATGTGTGTGTGTGTGTATCTCTGTCCAAGGGTGTGTTTGAGTGATATGTCCAGGTGTGTGTCCCCATAGGACAGTGTGTGAATCAGAATCATAGAATATCAGGGTTGGAAGGGACCTCAGGAGGTCATCTAGTCCAACCCCCTGCTCAAAGCAGGACCAATTCCCAACTAAATCATCCCAGCCAGGGCTTTGTCAAGCCTGACCTTAAAAACCTCTATGTCTACACTACGGGATTACTCCGATTTTACAGAATTTGATTTTTGGAAACAGATTGTATAAAGTCGAGTGCACACGGCCACATAAGCACATTAATTCGGCAGTGTGCGTCCATAGTACCAAGGCTAGCGTCGCCTGCCGGAGTGTTGCACTGGGCTATTACACAACAACAACTATTTCCTCATGCTTATTCCTGCCCCCCCCACACACAGTTCCTAACATCTCCTTATCAATTGCTGCAAATGGGCCATTTTCATTACCACTACAAACAGTTCTTTTTCTCTCCTGCTGATAATAGCTCACCTTAACTGATCACTCTCCTTAGAGTGTGTATGGTAACACCCCTTGTTTCATGTTCCCTATATATCTTCCTACTGTATTTTCCACTCCATGCATCCGATGAAGTGGGCTGTAGCCCATGAAAGCTTATGCTCAAATAATTGTGTTAGTCTCTAAGGTGCCACAAGTCCACCTGTTCTTTTTGCACTGTGGGTAGCTATCCCATAGTTCCCACAGTCTCCCCCACCTATTGGAATTCTGGGTTGAGATCCCAATGCCTGATAGGGCAAAAAACATTGTTGCGGGTAGTTCTGGGTACGTCATCAGTCCCTCCTCTCCCTCCCTCTGTCCCTCCGTGAAAGCAACAGCAGACAATCATTTTGCACCTTTTTTCCTGGGTTACCTGTGCAGACACCGTACGAGAACCTTGCCTTGTGTAGCCTGCTGCAACACAGACCCAGGGTCTGAGCCACAACCCCAAAGCTGCAGACTGTAACCAAAAACTGCTCAGCAGGTCACGTATCTCCAGCACTCAAACACCCAGCTCCCAATGGGATCCAAACCCCAAATAAATCCATTTTACTCTATATAAAGCTCATACAGGGTAAACTTATAAATTGACCGCCTTCTATAACACTGCTAGAGAGAGATGCACAGCTGTTTGCTCCCCCAGATATTAATCACTTACTCTGGGTTAATTAATGAACAAAAGTGATTTTATTAAGTATAAACAGTAGGATTTATGTGGTTTCAAGTAATAACAGACAGAACAAAGTAAGTTACCAAGAAAATAAAACAGAACACCCAAGTCTAAGCCTAATACATTAAGAAATTGAATACAGGTAAATCTCCCCCTCAGAGATGTGCCAATGAGCTTCTTTCACAGACTAGACTCCTTCCTAGCCTGGGCCCGACCCTTTCCCCTGGGACAACTCTTGTTAGTTCCAGCTCAGGTGGTAACTAGGAGATTTCTCATGACTGAAGCTCCCCTTTGTTCTATTCCACCCCCATTAATAGCTTTGGCACAAGGCGGGAATCCTTTGTGTCTCTCTGGGTTCCCACCCTTCCTTCTAGATGGAAAAGCCCCAGCTTTAAGATGAATTCCAGTATCATGTGACCTGGTCACATGTCCAGTGAGACTTCATCACTCACTGGCTGGCAGCCACAGATACAGGAAGGTTTACGAGTAAACAGAGCCAGTTACAACCAATTATCCTAGTTAATGGGAGCCATCAAGATTTAGGGTGACCAGATGTCCCGATTTTATAGGGACAGTTCCAGTATTTGGGCCTTTTTCTTATATAGGATTCTATCACCCCCCCACCCCTCTCCCGATTTTTCACACTTGCTGTCTGGTCGCCCTATCAAGATTCCAAGCCACCATTAATGGCCCACGTTTTGTATAGTTACAATACGACTTCAGGGTAACACTTCATATTTCTAGCTTCAGATACAAGAATGATACATTCATACAGATAGGATGACCACATTGAGTAGGTTATAACCTTTGTAATGATACCTTCTGCATGAAGCATGTTCCAGTTACATTATATTTACACTCATAAGCATATTTCCGTAAGCATGTGGAATGCAACGTCACAGGGTGTGTGGCAAAGCACTGATGCTTGGCCTTGGTACGGTGGAGGCCAGGGCTTTAATCTCAGCGGTGCCTGCAGTGACATCCGCACAGGATCTCACGTCTCTGGCCTGGAAGTGCCAGAGCCTCGGATGGTCAGCGAGCCCTGTGCCCCTTGGCTCCTCAGAAGGGGTCAGCCATCAGCTGGGCTAGAGTTCATGGTCTCTGGGGGGGGTGCCCCTCCCCTAGATTGTAGGGGAGAGGTCTGTCCCTCCATCTTACTGCCCCAAAATGGGAGAGCTGGAAACCCCATTGGGGGGCCCTGCTCAGCTCAGTCCCCAGCCCCCAGCCTGGCCTCCTGTGCTTTGACTGCCATCCCTGGGTCGATTCTGAGCTATACACTGGCTGCAAAAATCCTCACTCCCCGACCTCGGCCTGGGAAGGGATCTGTCCCTAGCCCAGAGCACTGCAGGGACAGCTTCCTGGTGTAGGGCTGGTTTAAGGCATATCCCCCTGCCGGTGTGGGGCTCGGGGGTGAGATAGCACCTCTTGGTGTGGGGCAGGGGGTGTTGGGAGGGGACGGAGCTAAGACAGCCTCGCCCATGTGGGGCAGAGGAGATGTTGGGAGGGAAGGGGGCTGAGACAGTCTCTCTCATGTGGGGTTGATGGGGAGGGGAGAGGACTGAGACAGCAGCTCCCACATGCAGCAGAGGGGGTGTTGGGAGGGGAAGGGGCAGAGATAGCACCTCTCAGTGTGGGGCAGAGGGGATGCTGGGAGTTGAAGGGGCAGAGACAGCCTCTCCCATGTGGGGCAGAGGTGGGTGTTGGGAGAGGAGGAGGCAGAGATAGCACCTCTCGGTGTGGGGCAGAGGGGATGCTGGGAGTTGAAGGGGCAGAGACAGCCTCTCCCACGTGGGGTGGGAGGGTGGCTCTTTAGCTAGGGTGGAGGAGGCAGATGTATCTGCCCTTGGTTCCTGCCCCTGGTTTTCTGAACGCCACTGGCTCTGGCTGTAGCCTGTGCATGGAGGAGGCTTGGGGTGGGAAACAGGCAGGGACCCTCCCTCAGAGCCAGGCCATGTGCTGTGGTTCCCACAGGCCCTCAACCTGTCTCTGGGGATGAGGGCACTGTTCAGTGAGTTCCCAGCCCAGCCATGGGGTCTGTCTGTTCCCGTGGCAGGACAGGGTCCGGGGCTCTGTGGGGCAGCCAGAAGGAGTCAATCCCTGGCGCTGAGCGCTGGCTGGATGACACCTTGGAGCACAAAGCACCTTCTGTGCTGGCCCCATCAGGGAGAGTCATACTGTGGCCCCGGCCCCATTAATAAGGCCTTTGTGGAGCTGTTGGCTCCTGGCCCCAGAGAAGCCCGATGGATGCGCTGTCCCTTGGCAGGGCATAGCTGAGCCTGCCTCTGTCTCTCCATAGTGAGGCCCGGGTGCAGGAGCCTGAGTCAGCAGAGGGGATGGCGGGGGACACAGCACGGGGGGGGGCATGCCTCAGACGAGGCATTTCCAGTAGAGGTGGGGGGATGAGCCTCATGCGGGACACTGGGTGCAATTATTCACATTAAGGGCCAATGTTGGCACTTGAACAAATGGCTATAAACTGGCCATTAACAAGCTTAGGTTTGAAACTTGGCGAAGGTTTCTAACCATCAGAGGAGTGAAGTTCTGGAGCAGCCTCCCAAGGGGAGCAGTGGGGGCAAAACCCTAACTGGCTTCAGGACTGAGCTTGACAAGTTAATGGAGGGGCTGGGATGATGAAACTGCCGACAGTGGCATACAGCCCACGTGCACCTGTTATTAGCAAATATCTCCAATGACTGGAGGTGGGACACTAGCTGGGGAGGGCTCTGAGTTACTCCAGTGAATGCTTTCCCAGGTGTTTGGCTGGTGGGTCTCGCCCACATGCTCGAGGTCTAACCAATCACCCTATCAGGCTGGGAAGGAATTTTCCCCCAGGTCAGACTGGCAGAGACACTAGGGGAGTTTCACCTTCCTCTACAACATGGGGCACGGGTCCCTTGCTGGTTTGAAATAGAGTAAATGGTGGGTTCTCTGTAACCTTGACATCTGTAAACCATGATTTGAGGACTTCAGTAACTCAGCTGGAGGTTAGGGGTCTGTTACTGGAGGGGGTGGGTGAGGTTCTGTGGCCTGCGATGTGCAGGAGGGCAGACTAGATGATCATGATGGTCCCTTCTGGCCTTACAGTCTATGGGCAGCTGCTGTCCTCGCCACTGTGAGGTGAGGACAGCAGCTTTTGGGGGCACACCCCCAGGTTCCCTGCCCGGCTGTGAGCTGTCATCCTATGGATTCTTGCCCAGTGAATTGGGGGAGAATCTGTCTGTCCTTTCTGGGCCCACCGGGGAATTGTGGGAAGGCACTGGAGGACTAGCCGCACTCAGGTGGAGCTAGCCTGTGTCCGCACTGCGGAGTGGCTGCTGTTAGTAGCTGGGGAGCTGGAGTCACTCAGGTGCCAGCCTGCTCCCATCTCAGCCTGCCAGCCCAGAGTGAAGGGGCTCGAGTTGGGGCAATCCTTGAAGGCAGCGAAGCCCATCCCCCTCTCTCTCGAGTCTCAGGGATTTGACTGAATGCGCTCCCCATCGCTGGGGTCCAAAGAGAGCTTACTGGAGGCCAGCTCCCTGAGCAGCATGTCTCTGCTGGGCCAGGAACCAGGCGATGCTGCCTCTGGCAGTGGGTGAGTCCCAGGCCCTGGGCTGCCCAGAGAGCACCAACCCCCCCTGCCCTCAGACCAGGGGAAGGGGAAAAGGATACAGGCCTTGCAAACAAACAGAGCTTTTCCGGTTCCTCTATCCTCCTCTCCTCCCCAATTCATTCATAGTGAACACAGATGCAGATCAGCCCTGAGACCATTCCTGTCTTTGGCCTGGTCTACACTAGTCTGTTATTTCGGAACTAGCCGAGTTAATTCGAAAAAAAAAAGGATTCTGTCCACATGACCAAACCGCCTTTTTCGATTTAAAGGGCTCTTTAAATCGATTTCTGTACTCCACCTCGGCAAGTGGAGCAGTGCTTAAATTGAGTTCGCAATCCCAAGTTAAAGGGATTGTGGACGCAATTCAATGTTATTGGCCTCTGGGAGCTATCCCAGAATGCTCCCTTGTGACCACTCTGGACGACACTCTCAACTCCGATGCACTAGCCACGTGGGAAGGAAAAGCCCCGGGAACTTTTGAATTTCATTTCCTGTTTGGTCACCATCAGCACAGGTGACAGTCAGCACAGTCCATCGTCACAGGTGACCACGCAGAGTCCATCATCGCAAGAGATCATGCAGTCCCGGATTCGCAGGCGAGCTCCAGCATGCTCCAAACGGGAGGTACTGGATCTCATCGCATGTTGGGGAGACGACTCTGTTATGGCAGAACTACATTCCAAAAATAGGAACGCAAATACCTACGCTAAAGTCTCCAGGGCCATGCCGGAAAGAGGCTACTCCAGGGACACAGAGCAGTGTTGTACAAAAATGAAGGAGCTCAGGTAAGCATACCAAAAAGCCAGGGAGGCAAACAGGCTGTGACGAACTGGGAATGTTCTTAATGTTTTCTCTGAATACTGTTGGTGCCTCAGTGTCCCCTATGCAGTTCTTAAGTATCTAGGTGGTGGAATAAGGGTGTGTGATTGCTGCAGAGGAAGGGGCCAGTGCACCTGAATTCCTGGCACTCTGTCTCCTAGCAACTGATGGCCTGGGCCCCTCCTCTGCAAAGGTGCCAGCTGAAGGTGTTGGAGATAAAGAGATCAGTGACCTCCTGGCCCGGGAAAGGGGCTGAGCAGAGAGGAGGGGCTGGTGGGGGTTGTTAGTCTGGAGCTGGCTAGGGACGAGGAGTGAAGTGCAGACCAACATGTTGTGCAACAAATAATAAAGAACAGTTTTTAAACAATTTAGACTTTATTTCCTTTCATATACATCTAGGGGGCAGGTAACTTCAAGAGAAACAAACACAACTGTCACACCGTACCCTGGCCAGTCATGAAACTGGTTTTCAAAGCTTCTCTGATGCGCAGTGCACCCTGCTGCGCTCTTCTAATCGACCTGTTGTCTGGCTGTGCGAAATTGGCCACCCGGCAAGTTGCCTCAACCTCCCATCCCTCCATAAACGTCTCCCCCTTACTCTGAGATTGTGGAGCACACAACAATCAGCAATTACTATTGGAATATTGGTTGTGCTGAGTTCTAACCGAGTCAGTAAACTGCGCAAGTGCGCTTTCAAACATCCAAAAACACATTCTACCACCATTCTGCACTTGCTCAGCCTAAAGCTGACTGCTCCTTACTACTGTCCAGGGTGCCTGTGTACGGCTTCATGAGCCATGGCCTTAAGGGGTAGGCTGGGTCCCTGAGGATAACTATAGGCATTTCAACATCCCCAACAGTAATTTTCTGGTCTGGGAAGTCAGTCCCTTCCTGCAGCTGTTCAAACAGACCAGAGTTCCTGAAGATGCGAGCGTCATTCTCCTTTCCCAGCCATCCCACGTTGATGTCAGTGAAATGTCCCTTGTGATCCACCAGTGCTTGCAGCACCATGGAAAAGTACCCCTTGTGGTTTATGTACTGGCTGCCCTGGTGTGCCGGGGCCACGATGGGGATATGCTTTAGGGAACCCCAGTGCATTAAAGCCATCCACAATGGTCTGCACATTTCCCAGAGTCACTACCCTTGATAACAGCTGGTCAATGATTGCATTGGCTACTTGCAGCCCTGCAGCCCCCACAGTAGATTTGCCCACTCCAAACTGATTCCCGACTGACCGGTAGCTGTTGGGCATTGCAAGCTTCCACAGTGTAATGGCCACTCGCTTCTCAACTGTGAGAGCTGCTCTCATTTTGGTGTCTTTGCGCTTCAGGGCAGGGGACAGCAAGTCACAAAGTGGCCCTACGCATACAAAAGTTTCGCAGCCACTGGGAATCATCCCAGACTTGCAACACTATGAGGTCCCACCACTCTGTGCTTGTTTCCCGGGCCCAGAATCAGCGTTCCACGGCATGAACTAGGCCCAACACCACCATGATCTCGCAATTGCCACATGCCGTGCTTCTAGGAATGTCTGTGTCCACGTCCTCATCAGTATAGTAATCGCACTGTCGTCACTTCCTCGCCCAGTTTTGCAGGTACTGCACATAGTGCTGGATAATGCGTGAGGTATTTACAATGGTCAAAACTGCAGCAGAGATCTGAGGGGGTGCCATGCTTGCCACACTATGGCGCCTGCACAGGTAATCCTGGAAAAAGGGCACGAAACGAGCTGTTTGGTTCAAGAAGGTTGATAAAAGGCAGTAAATGGTTGTTTTCTGTAGCTTTCACAGAGTTGAGAAGCTCGTTAGAGCTGCAAGAGCAGGAGAGCAGAGTTTGCGGCAGAAACGTGAGCGGAGTTTGTGGCGGAAGTTGTGTGGTTCTGTTCACGATGGCCGAAAAATGGCGGGGAATTGGTGCCTTCTGTAGCTTCCATGGGAGCCCAGGACAGACAACATGGAAAAAGCGGCGGAAGCTGTGTGGGTCTGTTCATGATGGCTGAAAAACAGTGGAGACTTGGTGCAGGGGTGGCTCTAGGGATTTTGCCGCCCCAAGCATGGCAGGCAGGCTGCCTCCGGCAGTTTGCCTGCGGAGGGTCCAACCAGCGGGCCCTCCGCAGGCATGCCTGCGGGAGGTCCACCAAAGCTGCGGGACCAGCGGACCCTCCACAGGCAAACAGCCAGAGGCAGGCTGCTTGCCGCCCTCGCGGCGCTGGCAGAGCGTCCCCTGCGGCTTGTCGCCCCAAGCACGCGCTTGACATGCTGGGGCCTGGAGCCGCCCCTGACTTGGTGCCTTCTGTAGCTTCCACGGGAGCCCAGGACAGACAACATGGAAAAAGCAGCGGAAGCTGTGCGGCTCTGTTCATAGTAACAGAAAAAAGGCAGGAAATGGTTAGATGAAAGAGTAGATAGAAAGACGAGAGGACATGCGAGGTGGATTCATAGTACCAGGAGACAGGCGGTGCACCGCGCTGCACTGTCTGCTGGTAGTATGGCCCCTGCCGTAGCTTTCACGGAGGGAGGAGTGAGTGACGGCACACACCCAGAAACACCGGCGAGAATGTTTTTGCCCCGTCATGCACTGGGAGTTTAACCCACAATTCCAGTGGGCATCAGAGACAGCGGGAACTGTGGGATAGCAACCGCAGTGCACCACGCCGACATTCAATGCGAACCTCGGTACTGTGGACTCCCAGGTCCCTGCTCTAACCGTTAGGTCACCCTCTTCCAGACTTGGGAACAGACCCCCGCAGGCCTGAATTCCAGCCCCCTGCTCTCCCTGCTAGACTCAGTAGCATTAGAAGCATCCCT
The DNA here is from genome assembly GCF_025201925.1 of Gopherus flavomarginatus. Classification (NCBI taxonomy): domain Eukaryota; kingdom Metazoa; phylum Chordata; order Testudines; family Testudinidae; genus Gopherus; species Gopherus flavomarginatus. Next base: position 2,732,472 of record NC_066641.1, read on the forward strand.
GAGAAAAATCACAATGAAAAATACAGAACAGTCTGTAAGTTTCCGCAGCTTTTAAAGAACCACTGGGCTGGAAACCAAGTCCAGAGCTTTCAAACAGACACTTAATTTAAGTCTTTCTTCATTAGTTTCTCAGCTGTCCGGCTAAGCTTGCCTTTTCAAAGAAATTCTCAGTTCAAGATAAAGCAAAGTTCTGTCGTCAGGCTGATTTTGATGGTAACCAGCCAGGATGGCAGCAAATGCAGCTGACCATCACTGACCGGAGAAGATACCATGTGTGGGGCACTGGAAGTGCGGGTGCCAGCAGGAGGGGCTAGCTGTGCCGAGCACGATCCTGTCTGAAACCCTCAGTCCATACACAGGGCGGCTCGGCCCTGCCACCGCTCGCCCCGCCATGACTGCACAGCTAGTTTGAGTGCGCTGGCTCCACCAAAGCAAGCGCATGCACATCTACCGCGCGGGAAGTTCCGTGCCCAGCCCCCGTGGAGACGGACCCGCAGATAACAAGACCTGCATGGTTAGAGTTAGGCACATGCTTTGCTAACCGGGGTCTTGAGTGTCAAGTGCAAAATCCCCCAGTGCTCAGCCTCCACTCACACAGACACCTGCTGGCAGGATCACTCACACCCGGGTCCTTGGCAGCCAAAGGTTTCAGTGGCGGCCTCCATACTGGCGAGATGAGAACGGGAGGCAGTGACCTGGCGTGGGATCGCTATCCTTTATCAAAGGGGCGTTGTGTCTGCATTTGTAATGCAGGTCAAAGTGCAGACGCTTCGAAGTGCACAGAGACTCCCGAGGACACTGTGCTCAAAATTTCAAAAAAGGCTTATTAATCATAGTTAAAATGATTATTTATTAATTTCTATCACAGGAGTGCTTAGAGAGCTCGACTGAGAGCTGAGCACCGCAGTGCTGGACTCACTACATACACACCACAAGAGACAGGCCCAGCCCTGCCAGCATATAGTCTGAAGATATTAGAAAGATTGGGAGGGGAAACTGAGGTACAGAGCTGGGAAGGGACTTGCCCAAGGCCACCCAGCAGGTCAGGGGCAGAGCTGGGAAGAGAGCCCAGGTCTCCTGACTCATAGCCCACTTTTTAAGTCATATGATAATTCAATAAATGATTCAAACTGCTTAATTCAAACTTTTAAACAACCTATTGGAAGCTAAACATAAACATGTTAATAGCCTAATTTTGGGTGTGGGGGTAAGCGGGGGTGGAGGGGAAGGGCATGTTTAAGCTACGAAAATGTTTTCAGCTGTCTTAGCTAACGCATTTTAATGGACACAAGTTTAACCAGGACTTCGTTGGGGCACATTGTGTAAAACATGTTACACGACCATTTCTCCAGTCACGTCCTGTGAATAAAGAGAACGGCACATATAACCTTGCAGGCAGGTTTTTTCCCATTGTGTGTAAGAGAGAAGAGAAAAGACCAGCATGGTCTCAAGCACGTGTTTTCTCTTCACTAAGGATTAAAGTAAACTCCAGCCAAGAGATGTACGTTGTGCAATGAAACACAAGACATGCCCCAGTTGCCGGGACTCCTTCAAGCATGGCTGGTGCTATTTTTGAAAAGATATTTTCCTTTAACCAAACAGCTCCCTTGCTACACAGACTCTTTCCTTACCCAAAAGACCATGTGTCCCCCAGGAACTCTTGGGTTCTGAGGCCAGCTCTGGAGGAGGGGCAAGTCTCTCTCCTGTGCTGAAATCTGAGTTACGGCTCCCTGATTCTCCAGCCACAGTGGCACACGATACATTAGGGTTAGGGGTTGCTCTGACTTTTGCTGGCTGGCTGTGGTCCCTCAGGCTAGAAGAAAATCAGGGTCTCAAGGGACTGGCTGGAAAGAACAGCCTCTCCCAGGCAGGAAATAATCCCACCCCAACTCCTCCAAGTATTTCAGCAGCTCAGAGCAGAGGCTGGGTCTCCAAGCCAGTGCGTGCGCATGGCTTGGCTCCATCTCCAGCCAAAGCAGAGAGTTCTGACAAGGGTAATGGCACCGCCTGGTCTCAGAGCTTCTCTGGTTTGGAGTTAGCTGCACCACAACGTCTGGGGAATCAGCTCTGTGCAGATTGGTCACTAGAAGTAAAAGCATCCTGAAGACAATCCACACACATCCATGCACAACCTCCCCCTCCAATACACACCCTTTGCACACACAACTTGCACTCCTAAAACACACACATGCACGTCCCACACATACACAACCCCAACACAACATATACACATGCACACCCTTTGCACATACACACACAAACACACATACACACAGCCCTCACATGCACTCACCACAGACATATGTTCACCCTTCTCCCTCCCCATATAAAACCATGCACACCCCGCTCACAAAACACACACAGCCACATGCTCCCCTATTGCACACACACCTCTTGCACACTCCTGCTGAGCAGAACTCCTTTTCCCCTGGAGGGCCCTGCTGTGTCCCTGGGGACGAGGTCTGAGGGGCTGGCTCGCCCTGTGCATCAGAGAAAAAGGCCACGTTGACTCTTACGAGTCTCAAGGATGCTGGGAAAGGAGCACGTGTGGATCAGGCTCTCCCCTGCTGTGGCCACCTCCCAGGTACATTCAGCCATGAAAGGAGTTTACGGGAAGCTGGTGCCCACCCACCAGAGGGGCATGGGGCTCCTGGAGCAGTGCCACACACATCACCACGGAGCATGCCAATTTGCATTTGTTCTCCTCCGCACAAGGCAATAGCTGAGGGTTTCCACTTGTTCTGTCACTCTTTGTTTCTTTGCCAGGGGCCTGGGGGGTTGGCTTGATACATAGCAGACACTAGGACCAGGCACAATCCCCACCTCCTCCTGGCCTCCCCCTCCTTCTGCCTGTGTCACACACACCCCTGGGAAGGCTGGTCCTCTGTATAAACCCCGGCAGCACAGAGCGAATTCCATCCAAGGGCTGCACTCGGGACTCGGCACAACCTGGAGGATGAGCATGACCATGGAGAGTCAGCGACTGTCCTCATATCGGCGGCGCTTCGGCCCCCAAGCCACCGCTGTCCATCAACCCCTGAGATCCTCGCCCCTCTTATGGCTCATGTCGCCCAGCCCCAGCACCAGAGTCTCCATGACCAAGAGAAAGAGCTCCAGCCTGAGCATCCGTGCCGGCCCCAGGTTCTTCCAGGACAAAGCCGATTTCTCTCTGGCTGATGCCCTCAACACCGAGTTCAAGGAGACACGCACCAACGAGAAGATGGAGATGATGGAGCTGAATGACCGCTTCGCTAGCTACATCGAGAAGGTGCGCTTCCTGGAGCAGCAGAACAAGGTGCTGGTAGCAGAGCTCAACCAGATCAGAGACAAGGAGCCCACCAAGCTGTCCGACATCTATCAGGAGGAGCTGAGAGAACTCCGCCGGCTGGTGGACCAGCTGTCTAATGCCAAGACCAGGTTGGAGATCGAGAGGGAAAATCTGCTGGATGACGTCAACGGCCTCCGGCAAAAGTAAGGAGCCTCCTTTGCCGGGCGCAGGGCTGGAGAGCAGCCGCAGTAGCGTCTGGGGGCTATGCAGCCAGAGCAGGTCACTTAGCCAAGACAGGTTACACCCAGAGAGAGCGGTCACTGACCCTGAGAAGCTGCAGCTTCAATGCACTTTAAAGCTGGTGGGGAATCTGTGTGTGGCTGCAAAGGCAGAGAGGGGCAGTGCTAGTGCGTGGGGCTGGGTGTTCGAATTCCTGGTTCCCAGCTCTGCTGCTCCCCGGCTGGCAAGTCACGTCCTCGCTCTGTGCCCCAGAGGCACTGGCCCCAGGAGGGCTCTGCGGGTGGGAAGAGCAAAGTGTTATTCTGCAGCCACAGAGCAGCCTCCCGTTTTCAATGTTCAAAAATCCGCATCCAAATGTCTGCACCTGTAAACCTGCGGGTTCGTAAAACACCCCCCACCCCCAGCTGGGTGAGCAGCGACACACAAAACCCTGGGTCCCTGCCCAAAAAGTGCTTGCCCAAATTGGGCAGGCGTAAACACGGGCATGCATGAACAGCTGGATCTCAGGGGTGGCAGCTGGCCCAGACCTCAGATGGGGACGTCTACGGCAGAGGGAACTGCTCAACCTGACTCAATTGGGGCTGTGGCGCTTCTCTTGCTGAGCCTGTGCTCAGAAATTTGCAGCATTCCTGCCACAACGTGCTCTGGCCGAGACTCCACAGAAAAGACCTTGATCTGGGAGCCAGGCTGCTCACTCTATACATGTCATAAAACCTCTGTCGGACTGAGAATCCGGGGAGGGCAGCAGCAGGAGACGAAGGTTTACCAGCCTCAGAGAGAGGTTTGGTCTTGTATTTTGCTGGTTCTACACCACCAGTCTGTTGCTTTCTAGAGGAAGTGTCATCTAATGGTTAGTGCAATGGAATCGAGCTCTAGCTCCAGCCCTGGAAGAGGAGTGTGGTCTAGTGGTTAGCATATGGAAAACCTAGACTCCTAAATTCCATCTCCTGCTTGGAGAGAAGGTGATCTAATAGTTGGCAGAAGGATCTTGGAGTCGTAACTCCTGGGTCCTCACCATTGACTAGGGCAAGATTGTTACGTCTCTGTGTCGGAGCAGGTAGTAGTAGTGTCTTAGCACCACAGGGAGTTAGAAATGGGGTTAGTTTATGTCTGCGCCGGAAGGGCACAGGATTATCGCTGCTGGCAAGAGTTTGTCAGGAGGTTTCCAATGAAAGTTTGGTTCATCAGAAAATGCTGGTTCATTGAAGCAGAACTTCCCGGGAAGGGGCAGTTTGGACGAATCTCCGGATTTGAAAAGGTTTGAAATTGTTGAAACGTCCCATTTTGACATTTTCCAAAGGAAAAGTTTCATGTTTCTGCTAGAAATGACTTTGAGTTTAAAAGTTTTACAGCGTATATGCTTTAAAAAGGTTAAAAATGTAAAAGGACAAAATTGAAACAAAACTGATCAAAGTGAAGCATTTCAGCAGATGCGGATGATTGGTTCATGAAAAGTTTTCACATTTCTCCTTTTCTATCCCAACTCAGGATAGGAAAAAGTATTGATATGTGTCAAACTCTCTGGTCTGGGACAGCATCCCCCCATCCCCCCCAGCTGTCACTGAGTGAATCATGGGGGTGGGGCAGCAAGAGGCTCTCTGTGTGACTTTGGCAAGCACCCACAACTGGGGCCGGATTTTCAAAGTGTTCAGCTTGTGTTGAGTTCAGCGCTTTAGAAAATCTGGCCCTGAATCTCTCTGGCCATCAGCTCCCCATGTGCAAGGTGAGGATATGGCTCCTTCCTTTCTCCCTGGCCTCCTCTTGTCTCTTCCGAATGTGAGCTGCCTGGGCAGGGACTGTCTCTTCCTCTGTGCCCCTGCAGCATGGGGAATGCTGGGCCTCTAGCGTAGTAACACTCAATAGTTACAATAACACTGGGCTGCGGACAAGGGCAGATGTAGGGGATAAAACCAGCAGTTAAAAAAGCAAGGGGCAACAGTCGTAGCAAGTCTCACACACACACACACACACACACACACACACACACACACACACACACACACACACACACACACACACACACACACACACACACACACACCCCTCTCTATAATTCAAGAGCCAGACAGAGATTGGAAGGCAAGCAATGTTTCTGTCTATAAAAGATCTTGTGTTTGGCAGAATTTGCTCCCCAGATGTCTGGGAGACATCCAGATGATGAGCTTTGGGGATGCCCCTGACACAGAGCCCATGGAGCAGGGATCGAAGGAAAAAAGTCCTGCTTCACTGGGCAATAAGACCTTTGCCTGCCTCCACAATCTGCACAAATACCAGCAAATCCAACCTCACACACTCTCCACTGTGGGCAGTGGATGAACAATATCCCCCTGTCAGAGGCAGGGAAAACGAGCACTGGCAAGAGAAGCGACAGGCTCAAGGTCACACAGTGATTCCATTGCAGAACAAGGAATGGGACCCAGGGTCCAACCCCTTCCCCTGTCTGTTCTGCTTATCACCAGCCCAGCGGTCTCCAGACCTGGATTATTATACATACACTAGGCGTGTGGTTTTCAACCTTATTCTCTGTGCAGAACCTAAGCAATTTCGAATACAGGTACGGACCACTGTGGAAATCTGAGACATTGTCTGTGCACCCTCGGACCACTGGTTAAAAACCATTGACTAAGTGACTGCAGGGAAGACTGCTTTTAATATGAGACATCACAACTAACAAAACCCACTCAATCCATCTCACCTACCTACCCAACACAACCCCCACAATCCATCCCACCTACCTACCTAACCAACCCGCACAATCCATCCCACCTTCCTACCTAACCAACCCGCACAATCCATCCCACCTTTCTCCCTAACCCAACCCATACAATCCATGGATGGATTAATTTAACATGCACAACCCTCACACCTCACAATCCTCACACCGTTCTCTTCTACTTCCCCCTGGACTGACATCTTGGAATAGCCCTTTTCCCCAGATAGGGCACCTGTATCTGTGTCCTCTGCATTGGCCACCCACACCTCAGCGTCCCGGGTCCCTTGGCCTAGTGACACTTTTGGGCAGCAGCTGTCATTGGCCTGGCTGCTGTTCTCGGGGGTGCTGTTCTGGGTACCGTCTTCCCGTTTTCCTGCTGTGGCCCCTCGATAATGTGCATTCAAGCTCTGCCTTCCTCTCCTGCCATTGCAGAGCTCCTTCTGCTGCTCTGTGCCCCTGCTTTGCACTAGGGTCTGAGTGGCTCAAGAGATTGGCAATATGGAGCCCTGCACCTCAAGGCCCGTTTCCACTCTTCGCCATAAAGCAGGGTGACGCCTCCTGGCAGGGAGCTATGACGGAGTTGTTCCCTGCCACTGCCCGCGCTGCACCAATGTGGGAGTGACTGGAGGGAGGGATATGGGTGTGTATTGGTGGGTATTAGCTAGGGCAGGGCGATGATGGGGTGTGCATGTAACAGGAAATGGGTTATCGGTGCTGGTGACAATGAGAGGGGCTGAGAAGGAGTGTGTGTATATTGAGGGGACTGTGGCTGTCTGTGTGAGGGGGACTGTGTGTACATGTGTGTGAGAGAGAAGGATCAGGTGTGTGTGTCTGTGTGAAGAGGGGAGCTGCGTATATGTGTGTGACAGGGGAGGGCAGGGTTTGGGTGTCTGTGCAACAGGGACTATGTGTATGTGTGTGCGACAGAGGAAGTTACAGTGTGAGTGTCTGTGTGAAGAGGGGGGACTATCTGTATGTATATGTGACAACGGAGGATTGGGTGAGGGTGTCTGTGTGAAGAAGGGGACTGTGTGTACATGTGTGCAAGAGATCATGGTCGGGTGAGGATGTCTGTGTAAAGAGGGGCACTGTATGTATGTGTGTGTAAGAGGAAGGTTGTGTTTGTATGTCTGGGTATGTGTGTGCGCGCATGCAAGAGAGGAGAGTCAGGTATGCACGTATGTGTGTGTGACAGAGGAGGATGGGTTGTGGGTGTCTGTGTGAGGGGCACTGTGTGTATGTGTGTCTCACAGAGGAGAGTCAGGTGTGCATGTATGTGTGTGTGACAGAGGAGAGTCAAGTGTGCATGTATGTGTGTGTGACAGAGGAGGATGGGTTGTGGGTGTCTGTGTGAGGGGCACTGTGTGTATGTGTGTGTCACAGAGGAGAGTCAGGTGTGCACGTATGTGTGTGTGACAGAGGAGGATGGGTTGTGGGTGTCTGTGTGAGGGGGACTGTGTGTATGTGTGTGTGACAGAGGAGGGTGGGTTGTGGGTGTCTGTGTGAGGGGCACTGTGTGTATGTGTGTGTGACAGAGGAGGGTGGGTTGTGGGTGTCTGTGTGAGGGGCACTGTGTGTATGTGTGTGTGACAGAGGAGGGTCAGGTGTAAGTTGTTAGGGGGTTTATTCCTTCACCCTCTCACCTCCCTGGTCCTTTCCACATGAACAGAGAGCAGCAATACCCGAAGTCCAAAGGTGCAAACTATTTGATGTTTATTGAGGTGAACTCCCAGCAAGCATGATTCCAGTTTCCTTCCTCAGTGTCCCCCTTCCCAGCTCTGATACAACACATCCTTGCCTGTGTCCCTGTTCCCATTCCCCACCCCTTAGCAAAACATGATTCCAATTCCCACACCCCCGTTCCCAGTTCCCATTCCCCCCCCTTAGTTCCTGATTGACTGCAGAGTATTGTTGTATCAAACAGGCGAGTTCAGTTTGTCTAAATTTGCATTTGGACCTACTGAGCTTGAGGCCTGCTTTGCGGATGCAGTTTAGTACAGACTGCAGGTTATTGTCATGCTCCTCAGTGGTATTTCCAACCACGATAATATCATCCAAATAGCACTGAACTCCATGGTGTTTCTTCAGAATCAATGACATCATTTTTTGGAAGGCACTTGGGGCTGATGCGAGACCGTATGGAACACATTTAAAACGAAATAGCCCCTCGTGTAATAAAGGCTGTGAGGTCTCTGCTGTCCTCATGCAACATAACCTGGTGGTATGCGCTCTGCAAATCAAGAGTAGAAAACATCTTTGCTCCATGGAGTTCTGCAAATACTTCTCCAATGTGAGGCAGAGGGTGGCTGTCAATCACAATAGCTTTATTTGGCTCCCTTAAATCCACACAAAGTTGAATGCCTGCACCCTTCTTCTGCGTCACCACTATAGGTGAAACCCATTCCGAGGAGTTTATCTCTTCAGTAATGTCCTTGTGAACCCGTTTTCTAAGTTTCTCTGAAACAGCTTCCCTGACAGAAAATGGTAAACGCCGTAATTTCTGTCATACAGGCATCACATTATTCCGCCTTTTAACTTTACGCAGAAACCCGTAAGCACAACCGAGTTTCTCCTCAACCCTGTTGGGTCCCAGCTGAAACTGGTGTGTGTACCGCAAGAGTGCTTTGCTGAGGAAGGTCAATTCGTCCATTAACTGCCCTGAGATTTAAAGCAGCCAATAAATCTCTGCCAAGGATAGGAGTGCCTTTGTGGACAATGTAGAACTCTGCAGTTACGCAGCAACCACCAAAAGTAACTATCGCTGGCAGGCAGCCATGTATGGGAATATGGTTTTTCAACTAGCACACCAACTGAAGCTTGGGTTCAGTAAGAGGCACATCTCTAAAGTAATGCAAATAGATGGAATCAGGTAGTATAGATACTGCTGAGCCAGTGTCCAACATTAGCTGAACAGAGTGTGATTTGCCTGAGGGGATGGTGGAAACGTTTACAGTGCACTTTATCTGCTCTGGAATACATGCAGTAGTGGTTTGATCCACACTCAGCACAGTAACATCTGGTATTGTAACTGCATGCCCCTGTTGATTGAACTGGCTACTGCAACATACTTTAGCAAAATGCCCAATCTTTCTGCAGTGATTGCACTGAGCTACTTTTGCTGCACATCCTGCGTAGCTTGCAAGGTGTTGTGGGGATCCGCAGTGAAAGCATGCTTTTATTGTATTTTGCATTTGCTGATTCAGTGGCTTTTTATTAGTTTTCCTCTTGCAATGGTTTGTCTGCAGCGATAGTGAACTTTTTGGAAAAGGAGTCACAGGCTGGACTGTGCCTTCTGTATCTTTGCTCATTACCTTGGCTTCAGCTGTAGCTGACTCAATCTGAGTAGCAATGGTTCTTGCTTTTTCTAGTGTGAATTGTGGTTCTAGAAGTAAGCATTCTCTTATACGAAGCATGGTTGTTTTCTCAATGAGCTGGTCTCTAATCAGCTCATCTGCCATATTTCCAAAGTCACGAGTTACAATCAGATTCCTCAGGGAAGCAATATACTGCATTATAGTCTCCCCTGGTTTCTGCTCACACTGGCGAAATCTGTAGCGATTAGCTACTGTGTTCACTTTTAGCACAAAAAAGTTCTTTAATGCAGTGAGTGCAGTCTCATATTTATCATCTGCAAGGGGAAAAGTGTAAAATATACGCTGCCCTTCTGCTCCAAGGCAGTGGATTAGCGGAGCACACTTTCTTACTTCAGAAATCTCTGTAGCACTGATTGCAAGCAGATAAGTCTCAAACATATGGATCCAGACAGTAAAAGCAATTGGAGGCTCACCTGGGCTTTGCAGAAAGGGTGCAGGTGGATTCAGAGGCAGAAGATCCATCCTCGTCGCCAAAATGTTGTATCAATCAGGCAAGGTACTAACATGCTTCAACAGGACTTTATTTTTACAGTGGATACCCCTTTACCAAGCTGCTGCTGCACCCTCTGTAACGCTCCCTCTGCCTCCTCAACTGCTCCCCCTTCCTTCCTGTTTGCTGTCCTTTCAGACTCCCAATAGCCAGTGCTCCCAGTTCTAATCATTACAAGCACATCTAAACACCACAACTACACCTCTACCTCAATATAAGGCTGTCCTCGGGAGCCAAAACAATCTTACCGCGTTAGAAGTGAAACCATGTTATATCAAACTTGCTTTGATCCACCGGTGTGTGTAGCGCCGCACGCCCCCAGAGCGCCGCTTTACCACAATATATCTGAATTCATGTTATATCGGGCCACGTTATATCAGGATAGCGGTGTATATAGTAAAACTTGAGTTCTGCTTAGCTATACCTTAACCAATCATTTTACTAAAATTTAACTAACCAATCCTAACATACTGTAACATGGTTATTTAGCCAATTATATCCCATCCCCTTAATTGGTTTACACCCAACAAAATTATACAGCAGACAGAAACAATCACAGAACCAGACAGAGATTATACAGACAAACAATAGGGAAGTGGAGACTGCAGTGACAGAACAATACAGAAATGAGGATTTCACACCCCAGCTATTGATAAGTGAGTTCTTGCCAGACAGGCTACTATCAAACTAAGTTCCCTTTTACATCTTCTAGGCTCTTCCCTTTCTCTGGAGGTGATAGGAATATCAGGACAGGATTGTATTCCTAACAGCCCAATAGCACCTTATTTCAAAGTGACTAGTTTGGAATGTGAGGATGTGACTAGACACTTCCCAGCTTATGGCTGCCTCTGCTGCTTAGCCAAAGGCTTTAGCCTAAGAACCAGGCCCAGTGAGAGAAGGCCCATACACAGACAGTGATTTTGATTCTTTCTTTTATACGTCTATAACTAGCTAAGTGATAAGAATACACCTACATTCTAAAGTATAGGCCTTTACAGGCAGGCCTGAATGTCTATATGCTAACATAAGTGTCTCCGTGAAGCCGGGGACTGGATGTATGTGTGTGCGACAGAGTAGGGTCAGGTGTGGGTGTCTGTATATGGGGGACTATGTGTATGTATGCATGAGAGATAAGGATCAGAAGTGGGTATTTGTGTGAAGAGCGGGGCTCTGTGTATGTGTTTGAGACAGAGGAGTATTGGGTGTGGGTGTCTGTGTGCGACCAAGGAGGGTGGGGTGTGGGTGTCAGTGTAAAGAGGGATACTCGTGTGTGTGAGAGAGACAGGAGGTTGGAGGTGGGTGTCTGTGTGAAGAGAGATACTCGGGGTGCGGGGGTGTGTGACAGAGGAGGGTCGGAGGGGGGTGTCTCTGAGGAGGAGTAGGGGAAGTGGCTGTACATCAATGAAAGGGAACGATCAGGGCTCCGCACGCTCCCTGGTTCTTTTGACTCTGAGCACTTGTTTGTGTGGGTTTAGCTCAGAAAAGCTGATAATTATATAACACTGCCAAGCGCCTGTTTGCTTCTTGTTTCAGGTTACAGGACGAGATTAATCTACGGCTGGAAGCTGAAAACAATTTGTCTTCCTACAGACAGGTGAGGCGTGCTCTGCTCGTGGCCAAGCGGGCCCTGTCCTGGAAGCTGGGGGCCCCTCAGCCTGGAAACCAGAGCCTGGCTTGGCAAGCCCAGGCCGCTGTGGCAGTGGAACAGGGAGAGGGTGGGACTCAAGTAGTTGGGCAGCCCAGTGTCGGGGAGACTAAGGGTCACCAGTCCTCGCGGCCCCTGCCAGGGCAGGGAAAGGATTACGTGAGATACACCAGCTAATCCGGGCCAGTGATCGGCCCCCTACACTGCAGGGGAAGGCAAAACGCCCTGGCAATGTGGCCTGGGAGGAAATTCCAGAGCTAACTCTTCCCCATGACTAAGCTGGTGAACAGGCCCCAGGAGCAGGCTGAGCCCTTGGTTGGCCCAGGTACCTGAGCCCACACCAGTCACTCAGCCTCTAACACATTGTGCACAAAAGCATAGCTGGCCCTGGAGTCAGGCCGGGTCCCCAGACCAGCGCGCTCGGAGCTGCACATGCTCCTGGCAGGAGCTGTGACTTCACCTCCCCTACTCTCACCCACATGGCAGGATGTTGACAATGCTGCATTAGTGCGCCTGGACCTGGAGCGGAAAGTCGAGTCTCTGCAGGAGGAGATCAACTTCCTGAGGAAAGTCCATGAGGAGGTATCGTGCGTGACCCATCTCCGGGCCCCTAGGGTGCCTGGGTGGGGATGGGATGGCAGAGAGAGCCCCGACGTCTGTCCTTGCCTTGGGACCAGCTGTCCAGAGGGGCAGGGACCTTACAGTGGGAACGGCTCGTCACTCTCCTTTGGGGGGTTTCTCCTCTCCCCTAGGCCCTCCCTTGGGTTCCATTGTGCACCGGCGTGCTGGGTTCCCATCACCTGGCCTGTTATTCCTGCCAGCCAGGAGGGAGAAGAAGGGAGAAATCTTTGGCCCAAACTCAAAGAGTGACATGTAAATTCTGCATCTGCGAGGGGGTGTCAGGGGATCTTCGCCGGTGTAATATACGCCCCACAGGCACATAAGAAGGACCTGCACCTTCTTCTGCTGTCCTGTCAGCTCCACTCTTTGCTGTGAGCTAGGGGAACTCCTTCCTGTAAACCACAGCACGGACGGGGAACTTCCACCAGCTTGTCCAGAGACCCAGAGAAGGATGGATGGATGGAGGTCTGCAGCAGCCACAGCAATGGCATGTCATAGCACAGAGTGACCAGCAGTGGGCACTGCAGAAGGGATGTGGCTGGCCCAATTTCCCACAGGGTCAGACCATTCCATGCCTTGGGAGCTAGTGCGGTGCCGGTACCGATCCCCTCCACGCCGGGATCCGCAATGGCGACTGTGGCAGATTCAGTCCCGCACCCAGCATGGGCGCCGCTGCCTGTCTCCCAGCATGGCACAGCCCTGTCTCCGTGCCGCCAACCCGCCTCGCTTGTATCTTTGCAGGAACTGAGAGAGCTGCAGGAGCAGCTGGCGCAGCAGCAGGTCCACATTGAGATGGACATGTCAAAACCAGACCTGACGGCTGCGCTGCGGGAGATCCGCATCCAGTACGAGTCCATGGCCTCCAACAACATGCATGAGACCGAGGAGTGGTACAAGTCCAAGGTAACAGGGCCTGAGCCAGGCCCTCAGACCAGGGGCGGCCAGTGAGGCACATCGTGGGTTGCACATGCAGTACCTGCCTCTTACCCCTCCCACTGCTGCTCTGACTGGTCCCGTGCGTGATGCCCCGTGTGCCATATGCCACCCAGGGGAGTTACCAGACAGGTTGGAAGGGCTGGTTCATGAGACATTCCCCTGCAGTGAGTCCCCTGAGCTTCATGAACTCGGGTGTCCCGGCTACCAAGCCCCTGCTGCAGCCACTGGCTTACTTCAATCAGCTGGTATCACCCCCCCGTTCTCTCCCCAGTTCCTGTTCCCGTGGGCACCAAGCCCCTGCTGCGCGCTCTCCCCGCGGAGGACGTCCCTGGCTCGCCGGGCCACGTGCACTAACTCCTCTTCCTCAGTTTGCAGACCTGACGGACGCAGCAGCTCGGAACATTGAAGCCCTGCGCCTGGCCAAGCAGGAAGCCAATGAGTATCGGCGCCAGCTGCAGGCACTCACCTGCGACCTGGAGTCCCTGCGGGGGATGGTAGGTGTGGGTGCTGGGGGCAGGGGCAGGCAGCAATGGGTGCCCTCCATTAGCACAGGCCACCCGATGAACATCACCCCGGTCACTGAGCCCTGCTTTGGGCTCCAACTTCCCTTCATCTCCAATTAGCCTCGTCAGATAAACCTCGGCTCAGAATCAAACATGCCAAGCTTGGACGTAAGGACTCGACGGACACCAAACAATGCTGGGCCTTGTGCTCCTGTAATGTGCGAAGAGGAAAGCGGCCAAACAAGATGGCCTGTGAGGCAGGGGCAGGACACTGGGCTAGGGGATGGGGTCTGCGCCCGTGTGGCAGGGGCAGGACACTGGGCCAGGATTGGGGTCTGCTCCTGTGGGCATAGGCGGCGGGTTATATGGGCTCAAGGTGCCCGGGTGCCAGGAATATTCAGGGCTGGGGGCCCTGCTCCAGCAATATTTGGAGCTGGGTGTCTCCCCCGGCCCTGCCTGGATCGGGGCCCGTCCCCGGCCCCAGCGGGTCTCCCCCCACCGCTCCGCCCCACCGCGTCCCTGCCTGGAGCGGGTCCCAGCCCCCGCGGGTCTCTCCCCTCCGCCCCGCCCCGCCGCGTCCCTGCCTGGAGCGGGTCCCGGCCCCCGCGGGTCTCTCCCCTCCGCCCCGCCCCGCCGCGTCCCTGCCTGGAGCGGGTCCCGGCCCCCGCGGGTCTCTCCCCTCCGCCCCGCCCCGCCATGTCCCTGCCTGGAGCGGGTCCCAGCCCCCACGGGTCTCTCCCCACCGCCCGCCCCCCCGCATCCCTGCCTGGAGCGGGTCCTGGCCCCCGCGGGTCTCTCCCCACCGCCCTGCCCCACCGCGTACCTGCCTGGAGCGGGTCCCGGCCCCCGCGGGTCTCCCCCCACCGCCCCGCCACATCCCTGCCTGGAGCAGGTCCCGGCCCCCACCGCCTCGCCCCACTGCGTCCCTGCCTGGAGCGGGTCCCGGCCCTCGCCTTCCACCCCTCCCCCTGCGTACCCCCTCCGCCACGTCCCTGCCTACTCCTGCTGCCCGAGTAGAGCAGTTCCTGGCAGAACTGCTGTCTGCTGCCCCAGGGCCCTAGCACCTGCCAAACCCTAATGGCAAGGCAGGCTGCCCTTACCCTGCCCTTCTGCCCTAGCCCTGAGCCTCTCCAATGCCCCAAACCCCTCATCCTCAGCCAGAGCCCTCATCCCCTTGCACCCTAATCCTGTGCCCCAGCTCTGAGCCCCCCCCCCACAGCACGAACCCATTCTCAGCCCCAACCTTCATTCCCCTGCACCCTGAGCCTCTGCCCCAGCGTGCACCACCTCCCCCTTCCTACACCCCCACCCCCAGCCAAGCCTGCACCCAAACTCCATCTCAAAGCCTGCAGCCCTCACCCCCTCCTGCACACCCACCCCCTGCCCCAGCCCGGAGCCTGCACCCAGCACCCAAACTCCTTCCCAAAGCCTGCATTCCTCCTGCACCCTAATCTCCAGCCCAGGACCTGCACCCCAGACCTCCTCCCTGAAACCCCGCCCAGAGCCTTAGGCAGGTGGAGGCGGAGTTTGAGGGGGCGGAGTTGGGAGGCGGGTTCTGGGCACCACCAAAATTTCTACAAACTTGCCTCCTATGCCCATGGGGTAGGGGCAGGATGCTGGGCTGGGCCGGGGTCTGCGCCCATGGGGCAGGGGCAGGACACTGAGCTGGGCCTGGGGTCTGCTCCCGTGGGGCAGGGGCAGTACACTGAGCTGGGCCTGGGATCTGCTCCCGTGGGGCAGGGTCAGGACGCTGGGCTGGGCCTGGAATTTGCTCCCATAGGGCAGGGTCAGGACGCTGGGCTGGGCCTGGGGTCTGCTCCCGTGGGGCAGGGGTAGTACACTGAGCTGGGCCTGGGATCTGCTCCCGTGGGGCAGGGTCAGGACGCTGGGCTGGGCCTGGAATTTGCTCCCATAGGACAGGGTCAGGACGCTGGGCTGGGCCTGGGGTCTGCTCCTGTGGGGCAGAGGCAGGACACTGGGCTAGGGGATGGGGTCTGCTCCCATGGGGCAGGGGCAGGACACTGGGCTGGACCTGGGGTCTGCTCCCGTGCGGCAGGGGAAGGACACTCGGCTAGGGGATGGGGTCTGCTCCTGTAGGGCAGGGGCAGGACACTGGGCTGGGCCTGGGGTCTGCTCCCGTGGGGCAGGGGCAGGACACTGGGCTGGGCCTGGGGTCTGCTCCTGTGGGGCAGGGGCAGGACACTGGGCTGGGCCTGGGGTCTGCTCCCGTGGGGCAGGGGCAGGACACTGGGCTGGGCCTGGGGTCTGCTCCCGTGGGGCAGGGGCAGGACACTGGGCTGGGCCTGGGGTCTGCTCCCATAGGGCAGGGGCAGGACACTGGGCTGGGCCTGGGGTCTGCTCCCGTGGGGCAGGGGCAGGACACTGGGCTGGGCCTGGGGTCAGCTCCCGTGGGGCAGGGGCAGGACACTGGGCTGGGCCTGGGGTCCACTCCCATAGGGCAGGGGCAGGACACTGGGCTAGGGTAGGGGTCTGCTCCCGTAGGACAAGGAGGAAGAGTAGCAGCTGAAGCGAATGACAGGTCTGGCCTGGTGCAGGCAGGAGGTGGGGGACTGGGCTATGTGCTCCAGTGGGGCGGCTCCCCCACCTCTCTGTAGGAGCCCTGGAGCTCGATGAACCCTGTTAGGATCACGTGACCCTGGTCTGCTGGCACCAACCATGACATAATCCCTGGGGGCGACCAGCTGAGGGCAGGGAGAATCCGGATTAGTAACAGCCCCTCATCCCGCCCCCTCAGAATGAATCCCTGGAGAGGCAGCTGCGGGAGATGGAGGACCGCTATGCCATTGAGACAGCCAGTTACCAGGACACAGTCATCCGTCTGGAGGAGGACATCCGGAGCCTCAAGGAGGAGATGGCTCGGCACCTCCAGGAATACCAGGACCTGCTCAACGTCAAGCTGGCCTTGGACATTGAGATTGCCACCTACCGCAAGCTCCTGGAGGGAGAGGAAAGCAGGTGAGCCTCCTGCAGACGGATGGAGGGATGCACCCCGGGGGGCCACTGCCTCTCTCCCTGTGCTAATAGCCTGTAATGCACCTGGAAGTGGTTATCCCTAGGCCTCACCTCCCCCATCCAAGGGGCCCCTCCAATGGCAGGATGAGGAAGGGGAATTCACTCTTTCAGGGGGACTCTGAGGAACCTGTTCTGTGGATACCCAGAGGACACCAGTGCCCAGGGCTGCCAACCCAGCACCCCTTGTCTTAGCTAACAGGTGCTCCAGGCCACTGCTGGATTGAGTGCCTGGGGTCTCATGCTCTGTCACTTAGAGAAGAGCCTGAACCAAACCCTGGATCCAAACTCTCCCAACCTTTGGAGGAAAGCTGCCCGGATCCCCGCCTGGCAGCGTGGGCCCATCTCGCCCATGTGCTCTTGGAAGCGAATGACTTTCAATCGTCCCCCTGCAACCCCACTGACCTCAAGAGCATCCATGCAAGCAGAAGCGTCCAGGCAGCCAGACGCTGAGGGTATATGGCTGGGCTGGGTACGTGGTGGAAATGGGCCTCTGGTCACCTAGGGCTGCCGATTTTGGTTGGAGGGATTCCGGGGGTTTCATCACATGGCATAATATATCATTAAAGATTCATCTTTAATTCCTGGACACTCCTAGGGGGTTGGTAACCCCATTGTCAGCTGCCTGTTCTAGAGCTCTCTGACGAGCTGGCCTGTCACGTAGGTCTCCCAGCAAAGGCCTCCTTTCTCTCAATGAGTCAGAGGCAGCCTTGCCTAGGAAGTGCCTCTTGTGGGGCCCATCTCACACTTGTCCCTCTCCGTTTGCCTTGTTCCTGCAGGATCACCATCCCCGTGCAGACCTTCTCCAACCTGCAGATCCGAGGTCAGGATGCTGCGCGCCCCAAGGGAGGAGGGATGGGATGGGTGGTCGTGGCTACGTCGCGCCTTCACGTTCGGGTGTGGACTCACTTTGCCATGGTGCCGCCCCCGCCACGCACAGGCTCTGACTCTGGGCCAGGACTGGAGGAAGGGCTGGGTAATGTGATGGCCACTTGCGGCTAGAGGCGCTAAGATGGGGGCCATCCAATCTCGTGCTCCAGAGCATATGCTGGTCACTGTGCTAACTTCTCCTTAATGCACAGAGTTGTGCAACTTCTCCTGCATTGTGGGGTCTTCTCCCATCTTCCTCTGACGCACCAGGGCTGGTAGCACAGTTCAATGGACAGGGAGCCAGGAGACCTGGCTCTGCTCCTGTCACTAACCTGCTACGTGACCTTGGGTGACCCTTCCCCGCTCTGTGTCAAACAGGGATAACCATACCACCCGCCAGAGCCTGGGGATGTAAAGTCTGAGTATTGGCACTGGCACCAGTGGGAGGCGGGTGCCTGGGCTGGGGCCCCACTGGTCTGATCTGGGCCAGCCCATCCAGTGTGTAGATGATCCCTGTGTCCAGCCAGGCCAGGCTCCAGGAGGTACAGGTGAAGGGAAGCCTGCGCCGTGGCCTCCTTTGGGACCCAGCCTGGTGACATGGGGACCCTGTAACAGGTACAGGAGCAATGAGAGTGTCCCTGAAGCCACTTCTCTGACTGCAGCCTGCTCTGTGGTGCAGGGGGACCCTGCAATGTGGGATGGGGGAGTCCCAGGGAGCCCCGAGCTTCGGGATGTGTTGGGGCAGGAAGAAGTGGAAATTTGGAGCATCTGTGCCTTGCCCTGGGCCATGTAACTTTCCAAGCAGGAATTCAGGCAGGCGAGACCCATGGTGACTCTCCCACTGCGGGGCAGTCCCACAGAGAGGGGACCAGGGTGCAGTGCCATCGCAGTACCCAGCCCACAAACTCTACAGCCCCGTCCGAACAAATGGTATCACGTCGGGTCAGCCCAGCCAGGTGCATGCCAGGGGACAGCCCCAGGGAATCCACAGGGTACTAGAGGTGCTGGGACAATGTGCACAGTGGGGGGCTGAGAGCCATTGAACCAAGCTGTAAAACCTGCCTGTGATGGAAACCACTTCAAGCCCCCAGCACCCCTAGTTCCAGCATCTGTGCTGTGTGGGTTTTTGGGTTCACTTGCTGTGAGCCATTCCCCTCTGGTGTGAGTCAGGGAGGGGAGCACAGATCCCTTTGCTAACAGATCTCAGAGCCCAGTGAGTGCGGAAGGGCTGTTAGCCACCGGCAGGAGAGGGTTCATGGCTCCTGTGCCATGTGCAGGGAATCTCAGCTCAGGCCCAGAGCTAGCCCGACCTGGCAGCCTGTGTGGCCCAAAAAGCTTCGCTCTGCCTTGTTCTGCCTGGCTGGGCTTTCTCAGAGTGGAGACAATGGCCAAATCTGCTCTTCCCCACAGAGACCAGCCTGGATACCAAGTCAGTGTCTGAGGCTCACCTGAAGAGGAACATCGTGGTCAAAACTGTGGAGACCAGAGATGCAGAGGTAGGAGATGGTCTCCCCTGCCCTTGCCCCATCATCCAGCCCCACCCCTGCCCGCTGGACACCACCTGACCTTGCCATGATGCAGTTCCCTGTTGTCTGGGGCTTCCAGGTAATGGGCCTGGGCCTGGTGGGTGATGGGCATGTGCCTCACTTGCTGAGCTGTAATGGCCTGGTGGGGACAGCATTCTCCTGGGGAGAAGCAGGATGGTTGTTCTGTTGGTGGATCTCACCACTAGTCGACTGCCTGCCGAGTCAGTGACTCCCCGTGTGTGTTTGCTGAGGTGTCCAGCGAGGCTGGGGCGTGTGGCAGGCCAGGCACTGGGGAAGGACGTGCTGCTGTGCGGGAGAGCTGGGCAAGACAATTCAGTGGAACAGGTTCTGTTGGACAATGCAGTGTCATCGAAATCAGGCCTTGTCTACACCACAGGGGAGGTGTACACGCGACAAAGCGACTTCTGGCGGCAAAACTCTGCTGTTTTGCCGACAAAATAAAACCACCTATGGTTATGAGAGGCATAATGCGTCGGTGTAGACACTGCGGTTTGTTTTGTCGACAGAACTGGGTTCTGTCAGTATCCTACAATGCCCGCCCGCTGTGACCGCTCTGCTCACTGGTTTGAGCTCTGCTGCCCTGCAGGCATGTGCCCCTCCCCTTTCAAAGCTCCCAGGACGTATCTGACAGCTGAGCCTGTGCTCCCTTTGGGGAACAAAGAGCAAATCACAAGAATGATCCTGCTCTGCCCTGCACTGGGAGCACAGAGGCAGGCAGGCTGCTGCCGCGGGGAACGGGGGGCGGGGGGAAGGAGGAGACTGGAGTGGGCGGGGGCCAGGGGACCGCCTGCTGCTTTGACATTCCCCAGCAGGGAGCGCTCACGGAGCTGCTCAGGATGCTGCTCCCGGCTGTGGGAGAACTCGGAGGGAATCACAGCACCATGGGCAGGCAGGGCTTTTCTTTAGGGCTGAGAAAGGCACTTTGAGCATCCCAGCTAAACACAAATGGGGAGAACTTGTTAAGCAGAAGCGTTAAGGCATGTTGGAGGCAGTGGCTGGAAATGAAGCCAGCAGTTCTAGGTTAGATTATTATGCACAGAGGGGTTGAAGTGGGTAATTAAGGGTAGCAGGCAGTGTGGTGTTACAAACTAATAAGCCTGGGAACTTAAATTCATAACTCTGCTAGGCACCAAAAAACATGGACTGAACAGGGACACTTTATGGCTCATTACAACAATTCACAACACAGCACACTGCCTGCGACCTTTACTTGCCCACTGCCACGCTGTCTGGAGCGACTCATGGCCGTAAGTGCCAGCCTCAGGGCAGACTGTCAAAGAGCAGGGCAGAGACCCCAAACGGGTGGTACGTTCTAGAATTAGATTTCACCAACCCAGTAATGAGAGTGACCTCCTCAAGCACTAGACCAGTCTGACCGTGGACTCACAGACAGTCCCCTTGGGCATTCCAGTCTATCTCGCCACCCAGGCAAGCTGGACAATGTGATAGATGGTCACGGTACACTAAAAATCACAGCAATATTCAGGCTATTCCCAGTCCCAAAGGACCAGTCACTTACCCAGGTCAGTTGTACTCAGATTTCAGACCAGAGACAATGCCTGTCGCCAATCCTGGCTAAAGCTGTAGCAATTAAGAAAAGAAATGAGAATTATTTACAAGGTTAAATCACAAACAAGTTCCACTTTTTGATTTAATATAAGCCTCTACAGTGAGCAGCTCTCTATGTCCTTTGGGCTGACCTGTGTCAAGCAGCATGGGGATCTCTTGCTTATGCTTAGGAATCTTTGCCCTTCTGCATCGTTTCTCCTTTGTATCCCTTTCACCCCAGATGCCAGGCTGGTGGGATGAGTTCTTGCGCAGCCTCCCCTTCCTGGAGGGGGTGAGGGGTGCAGCCAGCAAGGTGTCTGGCCTTTGATGCTGCACAAAGCCTCATTTGCCTTCAGTGGGCCCCCTTGTGTGCAGGACGAGCACTTCACCTTAAGTCATGCTGCTTTTTCCTGTTACACCATCACGGAGGTTTGCAGTGCAAACACTCAATGTCGCTTTATACCAGGGGATACAGGTGTTACAAGCAGGATTCATACACGCAGCATCCTACAAGCATTCCATGAAGTCTAAACAGGACGCACATCCTTATAACACTGACACTCGTTTTAACTCTAGTGACCCACAGCTGAGCCAGTCTGGTTTCCAGCTCTGCATCTGCCAGTGTTCAGGGAGGCCCTGGCATGAGCTGGCACCTGGCTTGCCAGTGTCATACCCACTTCAAACCCTTTATGCACAACAATCTAACCCACAACTGCCCATGAAACCCCAACTGACGCCGGTCGTCAGGATCGAACCGGGGACCTCTGAAGCTCAGTCCATGAGCCTCTATTGCAGGGGTTCTCAAACTGGGAGTTGTAACCCCTCAGGGGGCTGTGAGGTTATTATGTGGGGGGTCGTGAGCTGTCAGCCTCCACCCAAACCCCTTTGCCTCCAGCATTTATAATCATGTTAAATATTTGTAAGTGTTTTTATTTATGGGTGGGGGTTCGTACTTGGAGGCTTGCTGTAAAAGGAGTCACCAGTACAAAAGCTTGAGAACCGCTCCTCACTGCATGAGCTAAAAGCCACCTGGCCCTTAGCTAAGGCTGTAGCAGACTCTTTAATTTCTCTCTAAGACTCAGGGGTAGGCAAACCACGGCCCGTGGGCCACATCTGGCCTGCGGGACTGTCCTGCCTGGCCCCCGAGCTCCTGGCCCAGGAGCCTTGTCCCCGGCCCCTCCCCTGCTGTCCCCCTCGCCCGCAGCCTCAGCTCGTTCGCTCCATCTCTGGCACAATGCTCTGGGCGATGGGGCTGTGAGCTCCTGGGGCCCAGCAGCTGCAGGGCCCAGCCTGACCCGATCTCTGTGCTGTGCGATGGCGGCAGCGGCATGGCCCAGCTTCACCAACAGTCACCGGTGCTGCAGGCAGCGCGGTAGGGGGCAGGGAGGGTTGGATACAGGGCAGGTGAGTTCGGGGTGGTGGTTGGAGGCAGGGATGTGGATGGTGGCCAGGGGGTTGAATGGGGGCAGGGTCCCGGAGGGGCAGTCAGGAAGGAGGAGCGGGTTGGATGGGGCAGCAGGGGGCAGTCAGGGGACGGTGGGGTTGGATAGGGAAGGAGTCCTGGAGGGGAGGCAGATAGGAGGTGGGGGCCAGGCCACGACCCCCTCCCCTAACCGGCCCTCCATACAATTTACAAAACCTGATGCGGCCCTCAGGTCAAGAAGTTTGCCCGCCCCAATCTAAGTGGTCTTGGTGCACTCACTTCATTTCAGGTGACATCCTCCAACTCCAGGTACCCCTTCTGCTTACAATCCAGTCCAATTTGCATTCAGCTTCCTGCCCCACACTGGAGAAGAGCTTCTGTGTCCCTCGAAAGCTTGTCCCTTCCCCTGGCAGAAGCTGGTCCAGTAAAAGATATCCCCTCCCCCCTTGTCTCTCGTTTGGATTGTAAATCTTGGGGCAGGGGATGTCTCTCCTGGAGTATTCACACCCTGGGAACAAAGGGGAGAGGGGCTGAAAAGACAAACTTTTGGTGGGCTTATACTACAGGATCAGGCAAAGCTCAGCCCAGCCTCTGCAGGGCATTTTAGGTCGCCCCAGGGGGAGCCCTGCAAGAGACATTTTGATCAGGTCACACATAAAAACTGCTGTGCCTCCACAGAGCAAAGAATGCACCACTTTGAGCTTCCCCTGACACAGCTCTGGGGATGGATACTGCCCTGGAGGAGATGGGAGGGGACTGGGAGCCAGGCACGTGGCGCTCTGGCCAGGCCAGTCGACCTGCAGGTGCACAGGCAGAGTGGGTGCATCCACCCATCTCTCTCTCACTCCGCCGGCCGCGAGGAGATGGGAGAGGACTGGGAGCCGGGCACGTGGCGCTCTGGCCAGGCCAGTCGACCTGCAGGTGCACAGGCAGAGCGGGTGCAGCCACCCATCCCTCTCTCACTCCGCCGGCCGTGAGGAGGGGGAGGTTCCCCGCATGCGCCATGCACCTGCCAGGAGGTTGGTGACTGCCCTCCCTGGAAGGCTCTTTGGCTGCAGTTACAGGGAAGAGGTGGCTGCAGAGTCCCCTCGGCTGGGCGGAGCTCTGCACTGCTCCAGCTGGCAGCATGTGGCTTTCCCCATTGACTTTGCATGTTGGCTCTCGGAGGGCCATGACTCTTCCTGCCACCAGGCACGGAGGGACAAGCAGCTGAGGGGCACAGCTGGCATGTCAGTGACCCAGCCTCAGGGTGTGAGTGGCCCTCATGTTCCCTCGGTGCCCTAGCACACTGAGGAGCTGCGAGTCCCAGCAGGCTGTGTCAGCTGCAGGAGCGCTGAGGCGGGGAGCAGCTGGGCCGGCTCAATAGGGACGAACTGGGTCAGGGGCGGAAACACCCTTTCTGGATCTCCAGCCAAGCACTTTGCTACCCTGGGCGGCCTGGGCATTAGCCGCACGGCTGGACTGGCCTGCCAGTGTCCAGTGACCAGGCGAGGAAAAGAAGCCAGGGTGCCAGGGCAGTGGGGGCCCGGGTTCAGGGACCCTTGAGGTGCTAACCCGCCACCTAACCCACGGGCCAGCCCTGGCTCCACACAGGGACAAATCCCCCACAGGAGAGTGGGGCTTGCTAGGGACTTGCCTCCGGGCCTCTCAGTGGCTGGGGGCCCCTCGGCTGGCTCTGAGCCAAGGAAATCCTGCCGGTGGAGGGGGGCAGTGACTGGCCATGACAGTAACAGTCGCCTTCTGTCTGCCCACAGGTGATCAAGGAATCCACCCAGGAGCACAAGGACTAAGGGGGCGGCAGAGGAAAGCGTGCAGCCGTAGATCACTAGCAGCGTAGATCCCGCCTGGCACTCGGCCCCTCCGACGTGGAACCAGCAGGGCCCAGCGGCTGCGAGGGACCCACCCGGAGGGAACGTGTTTCGCTTGCCAGAAGCGGAGTTAACGAGACTAACTGAGGAGCTAGAGTAACCAGCGCCCCTTAGAACTGCTGCGCACGGTTCCAGTGCGGGCCACGGGCTAGTGCTTCGCCTGAGCCCCATCTCTCCCTTCCGCCACCCCTGCCCATTCTCCCATCTGCCTTGGTCCGCTGCAGTCTATGGGATAGGCCTGCTGAGCTGCTCCAGAGCCTGGCAGGGTTTGAGGCCCTGCTGAGGCTGCCAGAGCTCCCCTAGAGAGAGGGCTGTGCTAGGCCCACCCAGAAACCCCCTAACACCGGCTCCCTTGGGGGGCTCTGCAGGAGGCTGCGTGGGGAAGGCAAAGCAATCGAAGGCCCAGCTCGTGCCCACAGAAAGGGCCAAATCCATGGCCCGGGAGCTGCAGAGTTTCCACTGCCTCCTGGAGCCAAGGGGCAGGATTTGGCTGCACCCCACCACCTGCCCCAGATCTCAAAGTCCCTAGGATGGTGGAGACCCTGATCCCGGCTCAGGCCTAGGCATCCCCAGGAGAGGTAGGAGAGGCCCTGAGTGCGAGTCTGCCCAGGGAGACCCCTGTGGAGTTGCAAGAGCGGGGGATGCTGTGGAGAGCAGCTCTCCTTCAGCACTGCCCCCCACCACACACCCCCACCGGCCTCCTGGAGATCAGGCTTCCAGGGAGGGAGATGCTGCTGCCCTCCCTGTGACAGGCTTGGGCCCACAGGAGCAGGGTTTCTGTTCCCTGGCCCCTGCAATGGGGCCTGCTCCCCAACGCACCGGCGATGGGCACAGGGAGGCAAAGGCACTAGGCAGCTGCGCTGCACCAAACGCCCTGGCCCGCCCAGGGGTTGTGGCTGGGCTAACGTGGAGAACAGCTGATTGGAACCGGAGGCAGGACTGGGCTGGCTGATGTCTCCCCCATTTGTGCTGAGGACTAGGACTGAGGTTTCCTGCTGACTGAGCACCAGGCAGATGTAGCCAGAGGAGCTGGGGGGACGGGAGGGACAGAGCCTCGCAAGGAAACAGCTTCCTGCTGCTGTCAGGAGGCCATGAAGCCTGCTCAGGCTGCACAGAGGAAATCAGACCAATGATGGGGGAGAGGTGCAGGCCACAGCCTCCTGGCAGCCTCGTGGTTTAATCCTGGCCTGTTCCCAGAGCCCGGGCTGGCCAGCTGTGAGGGGTGGGGCCCTGCCGAGCAGCGATGCGCAGGGTTTGCCCTGCTTGGCGATGGCAGCGTCCAGCCCTCGCTATTCCGGCTCCTCCAAGCGGCACGGCAGAGCCAGGGGCTGGTGAGCTGAGCTCTGTGCCTAAGTGGCTACAGCCTGGGCCAACGCTAGCCAGGTCAGGGGCTCCCTGTCATTGGCTCCCTGGGTGCAGAGCAGGCCGTTAGCTCCCCCATCTGGGGGTATTTTCCTCCCTCCTGGACAGGCTGAGAGCTCGCGGGTGTTTGGGAGGGGCCGGGAGCCATCGCAGAGCAGGCCCTCTGGCAGGAGGGGCTGGTGGCCTGAGTTAAAGCCCAGGACGGACCCTGCGCCCTTCCAGCACGAAGGGCTTGTTACCAGATGCCCTCGTCTCCCAGTTTCCTACAGGGTTGCTCTGACTTGCTCACTCTGTGGGGCAGTGCCAGTGCCAGCGGAGGGTGCCTGGCTCGGGAGGGTGGCAGAATCAGGCTCTACGGATTGTGCTCTGTGTGTCCTGAACAGTTGGACCGTGGTGTGTGCCGGTGGACAGCTGCCACCTTCTGCCCCAGAGGTGGCTGCATGGCAGCCGGGGTGAATACAGTGCAGGGATGTGACTATGGGTGTAGAGCAGCAAGGTGGCTGATCTCAGCCAGCCACTGCTTCTTCCCCCAGGTGGACGTTTCTAACGCAAGTGAAAATGGAGCGGGTGGAGAGAAAGGGACTGAAGGGTTAGAGAGGAGCTGGATGGGGCCAGCCTGTCCGGGAGCCCCGTTGTGTGTTCAAGGGCAGATGTTCCTAGCGACCACAGCTGCGTTGGGGGGGAAGGGGGCTCCATTGTCACTCCAGCCCCAGCTGCGCTGCAGCCCCCCATGGGCCATGCTCTGCCAGTGATCTAAGTGCCAACGCTGCCCCCACTGCCTGCGCCCTGCAGCCTCATGAAGGGATGGGCAGCGGGAGAGGGAGGGCAGCAGCAGGCCCAGAGTTTATATATTCTGTGTCCCATAGGAGCCTGGTCAGCTGGTACTGCCTGGCAAAGACCCTGCCAGCCATCACACCTGGGCAGTGAATCCTGTGAGCGAGAGCGCGCCTGTGCGTGGGGTGGAAAGGCAAACCCGCAGGCCCCCGCTACACACATGCTTTCCAGCCAAGCCAGTGTGAGCCAGCCACCCCGCAGGGCAGGACGGCCGTAACTCAGAATGACCTCCCCAGTGCTCAGCCTGCGGGACTGGGCCTGCCCGCAACTGACCCATATCTAGTCCGAATCTAGCTGCCTGCCGATGCTAGGAGACTCCGCCCCAGTTCCCTCGTGCACAGTTGGTTTAGGAGCAAAGATCTAATGGCTGCTTCCAGGAGCAGTTAATGCTGTTCATCGGCCCCTGCGCTAGGAACTCTGCTCGCAGGCTCCGAGTGCAGGTTATCAACATGAATCCATGCAGCCATGCAGCTCCCCGGAGGCAGGGGCGTATTCTTATCCCTTATGTGCAGCTGGGCCGGCTGAGGCAGAGAGTTGTGACGTGCCCAAGCTCACCCAGCAAGGCAGTGGCAGAGCCAGCACAGCCCCTGGTTCTCCTAGCTCCCATGCCTGTGCCCTAACCACTAGGCAACACTCTCCTTGTAGAGTCTCCACAAGAGCTTCCTGGAGCGTTGAGGGGATGGTGATGCTGACGTGGTCTTGCGAGGCACCTGCAGCAGCCATGCTGGGCCCTGGGGTGACTCTCCCAGCCAGGTGCCAACCCGTTCAGAAGGGATCAGAGATTCTGGGTGGCTCAGATTTGGGGTCTGGGGGATTTTCAGAGGTGAGTGCCCAGCATTTCTTAAAACCAGAACCCTTAAAGGTGTCTCCAGATGGGCCCCCAAAATGAAGCCCTGCCCCCAACTCGCTCGTCACTTATGGACATCTTGCTCCACGACCTTTGGCCTCCGAACCTGTTTCCATCCCCCAGAGCCCAGACCCTCATCCAGCCGCAGGGAGGGGCAGGGTCCCCGGAGCTGCAGGAATTGGCTGGGGTGTGTGTGGGGCCCAGGCAGGAGGTGGCCGGGGGCGTGCCAGGGAGCAGGTGTGTTGTGTGTTGTTTGTGTAGAACCCTCGCTCTGCGCTGATACGTTAGTGAGCCGTCCCCCGCTGGAGTGTCTGCATCGCGCGTCGCTACTCAATCCATACGCTAACGGCAGCAGCAGCCTGAGTCAAGCAATAAAGCAAAAGCAAGCAGTGCCTTCTCGCTGGTCGGCTCAGTCTCCCTGCGCCGTGCCAGGGGCGGGGGAGGCTGCGTTCCGCACTCAGAAACATGAGCACTTGGTTGTATCTGCAATAAACTAGTGTGGGCAGCTCCTGGGCAAGCTTAGCACTCCCAGCGCCTCCTGATCCCAGCTGGCTTCCCCTCAACCCTCTGCTCTGCCAGTGCCCCATGCCCAGCCTGGAGGCCCCCTGCTATACCAGGCCTGGGGACCCACACAGCTTTTGCCAGTGCAGCTCAATCCTGACCTGAAACTTAACCCATGCCAGGTCCAGCTCCCACCCCCAGCGTCTTTGCTGGGGTGTCTCCATCTTGAGCTCCGCACTCCCTGCTATAATCCTGCCATAACAGTTCTGCCAGCGCACTTCAGTCCCAACCCCAGATGTTCTTCTGAGCTGCCAACACCCAGCTGCACCATGGAGCCATGGGGCTTGCGACAGGAACTCAGGCACAGAAGGGGAAATAGGCAGTGGATACCAATTGGCTCCAAGATAATATGGCAACTTTCCCAAACTGGGGAGGACAGGCATGCGAGGGCTGTAGGTGCGAACCTCATGTGGAAGACAGCAGCCAGGCAGCATTAGGAAGGGATCCCCTCATGCCTCAGGAGAGAGGAAGAAGGATTGAACCTGGGTACTTTAGCAGCAAAAGCACAGGCTTGAGCTGCAGGCTGCCTCGGAGGA
This sequence comes from Gopherus flavomarginatus, assembly GCF_025201925.1. Lineage (NCBI taxonomy): Eukaryota > Metazoa > Chordata > Testudines > Testudinidae > Gopherus > Gopherus flavomarginatus. Next base: position 2,760,688 of record NC_066641.1, read on the forward strand.
GCTGGGACCAAGCCAATTTTCAGCATTGTGCCCCAATGTTCCAGGCCGGAAAGGGGAGTGAGCAGGGAGGTGGTAACATCTGCAGCTGACACCACGTTCTCTGGACTTGAGAAGAAGGGCAGGAAGTTCAGAGGCCCCCAGTCAATCAGGGTGAACTGGCAACACGATGGCAAATGAAACAGTGTTGTCGACTGCAAGGAAAAGTTCATTGGAAGGAATAATCCGACCTACTCAAGCCTGTTGTTCAGGTTCTAAATTAACCGCAAGCCCTCAGGAAACAGCCATGTGCTCAAAGTGCAGTGAGCAGGCAGAGAAGGAAACAACCTAGATCACTGACTGGTGTGAACCGTCACACACCATGGGTGGGACTGGTGTGAACTGACACCAGGGGCGGCTCCAGGCCCCAGCACACCAAGCGCGTGCGTGGGGCGGCAAGCCGCAGGGGGCACTCTGCCGGCGTTGCGAGGGCGGCAGGCAGGCTGCCTCCGGCGGTTTGCCTGCGGAGGGTCCACTGGTCCCGCGGCTTCAGAGGACCTCCCACAGGCATGCCTGCGGCAGGTCCGCTGAAGCCGCGGGACCAGTGGACCCTCCACAAGCAAACCACCAGAGGCAGCCTGCCTGCCATGCTTGGGGCGGCAAAATCCCTAGAGCCGCCCCTGACTGACACACACCATGGGTGGGACTGGTGTAAACTGACAAACACTGCCAGTGAGACTGGTGCGAACTGACACACACCATGGGTGGGACTGGTGTGAACTGACACACACCATGGGTGGGACTGGTGTGAACCGTCACACACCATGGGTGGGACTGGTGTGAACTGACACCAGGGGCGGCTCCAGGCCCCAGCACACAAAGCGCGTGCGTGGGGCGGCAAGCCGCAGGGGGCGCTCTGCCGGCGTCGCGAGGGTGGCAGGCAGGCTGCCTCCGGCAGTTTGCCTGCGGAGGGTCCACTGGTCCCGCGGCTTCAGAGGACTTCCCACAGGCGTGCCTGCGGCAGGTCCGCTGAAGCCGCGGGACCAGTGGACCCTCCACAAGCAAACCGCCAGAGGCAGCCTGCCTGCCATGCTTGGGGCGGCAAAATCCCTAGAGCCGCCCCTGACTGACACACACCATGGGTGGGACTGGTGTAAACTGACAAACACTGCCAGTGAGACTGGTGTGAACTGACACACACCATGGGTGGGACTGGTGTGAACCGACACACACCGCCTGTGGGACTGGTGCAAACTGACACACACCATGGGTGGGACTGGTGTGAACTGTCACACACCGCCTGTGGGACTGATGTGAACTGTCACACACCATGGGTGGGACTGGTGTGAATCGACACACACCATGGGTGGGACTGGTGTGAACTGACAAACACTGCCGGTGGGACTGGTGCGAACTGACACACACCATGGGTGGGACTGGTGTGAACCGACATACACGGCCTGTGGGACTTGTGTGAACTGACACACACCATGGGTAGGACTGGTGTGAACTGACAAACACTGCCGGTGGGACTGGTGCGAACTGACACACACCATGGGTGGGACTGGGATGGTAAATAACACTGAAAATCTTCTAATGCTTTTATATAGATCAGTGGTTCACCATCACCAGTGTCAGGAAGCCCGTCTCAGAAAGGACACCGCAGCACAAGTGAGGTTCAGAGACAGGTGACAAAAGAGATCGGAGTCCTGGAGCGATTTCACTATGAGGAGAGTTTGAAAAGACCAGTCTTCTTTAGCTTAGAGAACATGACAGTGAGATCCAGACTAAGGTAAATCAACTGCTTCTCTCTACAATGTCCAGAGACACCCAAAGGCAGCTCCTTGAAAGGTGCCAAAAGGAAATGCTTTTTCACACGGTGTGGTTTAGCCTGTGGAACCCATTGCCACAGCTTGCACTGAGACAGGAGCTTGGTGGGATGTCAATGGCTAACTAGTGAGAGCATCCACAGTTACATGAGAGAGGCAAAAATGTGGATATAAAACCTTCTGCTTCAGAGAATGACCCAACCCCTACAGGCCTACGCAGATACTTCCCTTAAGGACAGGTTATTCCACCATTGTCCAGTAGGGCGTTCTTGCACCTTCCTCTGAAGCAGCTGGTGCTGGCCATGGCTGGAGATGGGCCAGCTGGACACCTGGACCCCTTGCCTGACCTGGCATGGCACCCCCTGCGGCCAGTCTCCTACAGACACAAGCATCTTTCTCCACTAGTCACGGCTTGCAACACCCAGTGCCGCAGTGCTCAAGGGATTTGACCCCAGTGTATTACTCCAGGACACATACGCACTGGTTACCCTGGCCTTGCCACATTCTGGGCAGGCTCTGAAAGAGAAGCAGGTGAAGGGAGTTAGCACCCAGGGGAGAATAACTGGGCACTGACACGGCTGGCAGCTGGAAGAGAAGAACCACAGATGGTAGGGCCTGCAGTGCCCTCGTCACACCCCAATGGCCCCCTCCCTCAGGGCACCTCTGGGGAGGCAGATCAGCATTGTATGTTGCTAACGCTGTTGCAAGCATCGCAAGGCATTTTGGGAAGGATTAAAGGTGTGAGTGTGGAGTGGAAGATTCCTTTGCAGGTTGCGAGAGTCCGAAGGGGGAGGAAGGGAGACGAGAACGGGTTAACGCAACGCCTCAGCTCAGTCCGAAGATAAGACACCGGCTCCAGTCCAAGATCACTGCACTTGAACAGACTCTATGCAGCCAAGAAGCCTGCAGCTGTACCTGGATCTTACCCAACCCCAGCCAACTGTGAGAAAAGAGAAATAAGCTGAACCAGACTGCAGGGAACTGCAAAAACTAAGGAGACAGTGAAGGCCAGCGAGGGGAAAAACAACGTCCCTGAAGCCAGTGAGTTTTCGAAACACTGAGGCCACAGAAAGCCGGTTTGGACTGGTACAAAGAGCACGGGGGACAGAGGTCCCTGAATGAAATGCCCTCAAAAGACCCCAGGACTTAAAACCCTCCTGAGAGCTGAAGCAAACTGGAGATCAACAGCGAACCCCGGACAGCCTGTGCACAGGACAGAACTCTCGTCCAGCCTTCCCCCTCTTCTGACATTACACCCAGCTTGGCCAGCCTCGGGTCGAGTGTGTGTGAGTATGAAAGTGGGTTAGGGCTGGGGCGCTAACACTTTCTTTCTTCCTCTGAGTGACGTGGGAACGTTCCCAGCACTCACTGCTGTTATTTTAATAAAGCTTTAAAACGTAGACCCTTGGTGTGCTCCTTCATCTCCTCCCCTAACGATCCTGCGGCCTCAGCCGGATCACCTGACGCCTCAGGCAGATTGGTAACGGAAGTCTGTCGCACTCTGTGCCCTGGGATCCTCTCCAGACAGTGCTCTCAGCCCTGCCAATCAGGATTATTTTATAATTCATTAGCTCTATGGCAGCAGCACCCCTAGAGGCCCCAGCCAAGGTCAGGGTGCTGTCCTGCAGGTGCTGCACAGACGCAGTGAGAGACAGGCTCTGCCCCAAAGACATGAGGCGTAATGTGACACGCTGATGCACGTGGGTTACAGGGCCTGGTGCGCAGACTGAGCTTGGCACAGTATTTAGGCAGCTTTAGCAGCTCACACATTTAGCTGTGGAAGTCCCTGGCTCAATCCCAGGTGTGCTGACCAGCCCGCATCACCATACTAACATTTGCCTTAACCTTTGCAGGGGAAAAGGGGGGGCGAGATGGACAGCGCCTCCATCTGGCCTAGGGCCTCAGGATTTAAAGGGGTGCTGCTGGAAGGTGGCAGCTGCTGCTCATGTGGACAAGGCACCTTGACCTTACTAGGGGCTAGGCTGATTCGGCTTTAACTCCACCAGCTAACTCGCGTTACAGTCCCACAGCTGGTCTCCGTGTGCTAATCCACCCTTTTAGTCCTTGTCTAGATGCAGCCTGGAGGGCGGCAGCAGGGATCCTTGTGCTGTGCTCTGACAGCTGACAACTCTGAGCTGGGGCAGATGGCCAGAGCACAGGCCCCTCGCTCAGGCACCGGCCATCTCCCAGGACCAGTGTCACCGGCCCTGGCAATTTTTTCACCACCACATGGGTTTGCTGGGTGAGACCCTCCATGCATCTGCCAATGCCAGCCCTGCCTGGGGGAAACCCCCTCTGATTGGCTGCCTTCCCCACTGCCCCACCTACTGGGGAAGAACAGCCAATCATGGGTGCTGCTGGAAGCAGGCAGCACTCTACCCCCTCCCCTCAGGAGCCAAGGACCCAGTTCTCACAGGAAGAGAGGGAAAGGGAGCAGAGAGTCAGCAGCTCAGCCCTGCTCCCTCCTGTGAGCAATGGGGACAGGATGGGGCCTCTGCCCCATTGCCCTTCCCTCAGCAGGATACACCTGGGAAGTGAGCTGAAGAGCCCCTGGAGTCACATGTCCCCAGCCTGGAAGGGGCAGAGGGGACCCCACTGAAACCCCCCAAGCCTGGGAGAGGGAGGTGAAGAGCCCCTGGAGGAACAGAGTTGAGAGGGTGCAGGGCAGAACTGATGTGGGCCAGATTTGTTGCTTGATCGGGGTGGGCAGATATGGGGGTGGTTGCTGCTGCAGCAGGGTCCAAAATCACTGTAATATCAGTGCTGTAAAATCAGTGCTGGTTGCACCGATCCTCACCCACACCCTGGCGCGGGTAGGGCCTCTACAGTCAAAGACAGACCAAAACCACAATATCGTGGTTTTTTAAATCCCATGATTTTGGGCCAATCTCCTGAGTCTGGAGTCTGACCATCCATGACTTTTGAACCTGTGGGGTTGGCCATGCTGCAGGAGGCTCCTGCTCCCAGCTGCACAGACAAGGTGCTCTCCTGGGGACTCCGCAGCTGCCTCCTTTGGATGGCATTGGCATCACCGAGGCATGCCCCAGAATGCATTGCAGGCCCCACAAAAGGGAGCCCACTGAGGTTGAAGAGAGATAAGGAAGCTACCTGCGTCTAGGTCACCAGACAGCAAGTGCGAAAAATTGGGACGGGGGTGGGGAACAATAGGTGTCTATATAAGACAAAGCCCCACATATTGGGACATCTGGTCACCCTATCTGTGCCCCACCCTGAGGCCTGGGGTTTGGGCTGGAGATTTTCCCCACAGGGCACCCTGTGGTCTTAGGTGTGTACGTGAGAGAACCGAGCGTAACTTTTTCCAAGCACAGGCGAGGGGATGAGGACAGGGGATCTGAGCAGCAGGAAGCCTTCATGAGCCTGCAAACAGGTGCTCTGGGGAGGGGCTGAACTGACTTGTTGCTGGAGCCATCAGACAAGAGCTAGAATTGCCAAGGGCTCAACACTTGCAATGGGATTGTTTAGTCTGCAGAGGAGAAGAATGAGGGGGGATTTGATAGCAGCCTTCAACTACCTGAAGGGAGGTTCCATAAAGGATGGAGCTTGGCCATTCTCAGTGGTGGCAGATGACAGAACAAGGAGCAATGGTCTCAAGTTGCTGTGGGGGAGGTCTAGGTTGGATATCAGGGAACACTATTCCACTAGTAGGGTGGTGAAGCACTGGAATGGGTTCCCTAGGGAGGGGAAGGAATCTCCTTCCTTAGAGGTTTTTAAGACCTGGCTTGGGAAAGCCCTGGCTGGGATGATTTAGTTGGGGTTGGTCCTGCTTTGAGCAGGGGGTTGGACTAGAACCTCTTGAGGTTCCTTCCAACCCTAATCTGTGATTATATGAAATGCAGGGCCCCAAACTAGCTTTTGAAAAGGTGAAGGCGGGGAGGGCTTAATGGCCTACGTGTCTGGTTTGAAATCCCAAACCCCCCTGAAACCATGGGTTCAAATGCAGGCAGTGTTGAGCCCTCCCCATTCATCTATCCCAGAGGGATACATGGGATCCCATGCAACTTGTCAACCAAAACCTTAAACAACGGAGGTCTTGTCTGCTCTGCAGCAATATTCACAACCAATGTTTGCCCTGATATTTTGAGCAAGCTAGAGTGGTGGAGAGCAGACCTATCAGCCCTGAAATGATGAAAGCCCTGTTCCCTACGAGCTGAAAAAGGGTGACCTCAAGTTAATCAGAGATACCTGAGCCCAGTTAAGGGCTGCCAGTGACCTTTAAAATCCCCGTTTCTGGTGAGAGAGGGGAGGGGAGAGATGAGAGACAGGCTGCAGCTGGGGCAAGGGCAGGGGGAAGGAGGAAGGAAAGGCTTTCTCTGGCTGGAAGGCAGTCTCCCTTCCCTAGAGGAAAAGAAACTAAGACAATGCTGCCTGGGGAAACTGGCAACTAGGAGCCACTGTAGTAGGGTAACTCCCTAGAAGGAGAGGTGGGGAAAGCATTTCTGTTTGTATTGGGGGGTTCTGTTGTTTTGCTGAAGGGCACTTCTTGGGCCTACCCTGAGGCCCACCATATAAGAAGGAAAAATAAAAGAGGAGTGAAGAGAAAAACCTTCCAGGGTCAGATTGGTTTGCTCCAGGCCTCCTACTGCCCAAGGGAGTAAAGCGGAGGCCTGTGAGGCACAGGAGGTGCCCTGCCACACCACACAGTTGTGCGGTGTACAGGTGACTTACCTGGCTGTTGCCTTGCACTCAGAGGTGGCTGCGTTTGCGTACACATCTGTAACATGCCTTGAGTTGCAAGGGCTTGTTTATTGTCTGAGACTCCCATTCTCAGGGTTGTGTTCACATTCTAGAACCGACATGAGGAAAAAAGAAAAGGTTCTAGAGTTAATGTCTCTGAGCACCCCGTCGATAGCCTTGAACCTTCAGTGCAGGACAAACACAAAGTTCTTTAAAACAGTTTACAATAGCTTCCCCAGCAAGCTTAGGCTGTGATGAGATAATCCCAACTGCTATCCACCCTCTCCCAAAGCAGTTCCAGAGGGGAAGAGTCTACTGCCGAACTTGACTACAAAACCCATGCTTATATAGTGAAATGTATTAAAATCGTCTGCCCCAGCACTGTTCTCTGGCTGTTAACCTTAGTGACCAGAGGATAAGTAAGGATCTTGGGATGGTTTGATGCTAGACTGGCTAATGGAGATGAGGCTGGTTGGAATTGCCATTCTCCTTGGGATGGCAGATGTTCTCCATGCCTTTGCAATCATGGAGAAGGAAGATGTATTCAAGAAAACACCCTGCCCAGCCTTCCTGATGTTCGACAATGCTGCCTACTTGGCTGACATGAGTTTTGAGCTCCCTTGTAAGTGCAAGCCAGAGGAGGTCACCTCAGTCGTGTGGTACTTCCAGAAGAGCATGGGCAGCCGGCAGACTAAGGTCTTAACAGACTTTGATGGAACCATGTTCTTGGACTCTGGCCACATCCGCGTGGGCAGCGACATGCTGAAGCGCTTCAGCATTAGGATGTTCAGTCTCATCGTCTTCCAGGCCCAGGTGAAGGATTCAGGCCACTATCTCTGTGGTACCAAGGAAGGGGACTTCTTCTATGGCTATGATGTGGACGTGCAGCCCTCCCAGGCCATCACCGTGGCCTTTGAGGACAGGAGCCAGCACCCACAGAAGGATCACACAGAAAAGCATTTCAGCGTGTTCACCACCTTCTGGGACTGGACCAAGTGTGACCGGTGTGGGGTGAGAGGTGAGCAACGGAGAATTGGCCTCTGCTACGTGAAGAGCGCCTACCTCTACCCCAGGTACCGCACAGTCCCGACAGACGTGGTGTCCTGTGGCTCAAGATCTGTCCCCGAGCGCTTCCAGGGCACCATCCGGCGCAGGAAGCCCGAGGTTGTCATCCGAAGCTGCCTAACGCCCTGTGTAAAGAAAGAGGGCCCACAGGAAGGAGTGCTGTCCATCTCCAATCTCATTGCAAAGATTGGCCAGAAACCCTGGCTGCCCAAAGTCCCCATTCAGTTCCACAAGCAACAAATTGGCAGCGGTCTGATAATTGCCTGCCCCGGGGCCAGGCCTGAGCATGCAGTGGCATGGGACAAAGATTCGACCCGATTGTACCGCACCAGCTTCCTCATCGGGGTCAACAAAAGCATGCGGGTCTTCATTGACCATGGCAACCACCTGCACATTCGATTTACCCAGCTGGACGACAGGGGCACTTACTACTGCTGGTGTGAGGGGCAAATGGTTGCTGGCTTTCGGCTCTCCGTGGGGTTCCGAGGTCACCGCAAGCGAACCCTCGATGACCCCGAGACGAGATATGCCATCAAGGCCATCCTCACAAGCTATGTCCTCATCACCATAGTGTTCGTCAGCATCCACGTCAGCCGCTGCTGCTGCTATGTGTTCAGATGCACTCCCATGGAGTAGCCTGACTGACGAACACTGGCTGCAGGCCAGGGAAATTATTTCTCATTTGTTTGTGATTATGTCTTGGAACATTTTCGCTTGGGCTATTGGGAATTTTCCTAATGCACATTAGCAATAAATGCAAGCAAAATGCTACCAGTGCATGCTCATTAATTTCCTTTCATTGTGGAGAAAGAGAGAACTGAACCATAACGAGAACTGCATTCAGCTTGTTAGGGACAGAGTCTGGGAACCAGGACTTCTGGGGTCTGTTCCGAGCTGTGCCACTGACCTGCTGTGTGGCTTTGGGCAAGTCACTCAGTAAATAATACTAATATTTTGCACTTCCTTAGGCTAGTGTACACTAGAGGCGCTACATCAGCACAGCTGCACCGCTGTGGCACGTCTGGTGAAGATGCTTTATGCCGATGGGAGAGAGCTCTCCCAGCAGCGTAACTCCGCCGAAAGCGGTAGCTATGTCAGTGGGAGAAGTGCTGTCCACGCTGGTGCTCAGGTTCTTGCAACTTACGTGGCTTGGAGGGTGACTTATTCACACTCCTGAGCGACATAAGTGATACCAAAGTAAGTGGCCAGTACTGGGTTTACAGAGCTGGGCCCATGCTCAGAACGGGCCCCTGGCCTGCTCCACTTGCACTGCACCCCGAGACCCTGAGATCCACCAGCCTGCTGACTCCCCCACACCCACCACTTGCTCCTCTCGGCCAGCTGGCCCCACCCACCAGCTCCTCTCTGCCCCCCGGCCAGACCCCAGCACACCTCCAGCTCCGGGTAATCTTTGCTTCCCACCACCTGTGGGGCCCCACCTGTTTCCTTGAAGCTGAGCCACCTAGGACTGGTGCAGAAGCCTGGCCAGTCTCAGACAGTTGGGGGGAGAGGGAGAAGTGTGGGGCTGAGTAGAGCGGGGCCATTCCTGCCATGCCATGCCATGCCCCATTGCCACCGACCAGGCCCTTTCTCTGGGAACCCACCTCCCTGCGCCATACTCCTTTGCCCCCATGGGGCCCCAAAAATATGTTTAGCGTCGGACCCACAAAAGGTTAAACCAGCCCTGTAAGTGGTAATGTCAGCAAGGCTTTATTTTTTCTAGCCAAGGGTCTCAAAGCCCTGCACGAAGGTGGCTAAACACCATACTATTATCCCCATTGTACAGGTGGGAAACTGAGGCACAAGGGACCAGCTTTTCAAGGGCTCAGCAGCCAATATGCGCCACAGTGTGCTGGGCTCTTCTGAAAGTCCAACCATTTATCTTGGCAACTAAAAGGGAGCTGAGCACTTTGGAACATTGCCCCCATTCATAGAATATCAGGGCTGGAAAGGACCTCAGGAGGTCATCTAGTCCAATCCCCTGCTCAAACCAGGACCAACCCCAACTAAATCATCCCAGCCAGGGCTTTGTCAAGCCTGACCTTAAAAACCTCTAAGGAAGGAGATTCCACCACCTCCCTAGGTAACCCATTCCACTGCTTCACCACCCTCCTAGTGAAAAAGTTTTTTCTAATATCCAACCTAAACCTCCCCCACTGTTCCCTCAGCCTCTCCTCATAAGTCATGTGCCCCAGCCCCCTAATCATTTTTGTTACCCTCCACTGGACTCTCTCCAATTTGTCCACATCCTTTCTGTAGTGGGAGGCCCAAAACTGGACGCAATACTCCAGATGTGCTGAAGAGAGGGGAATAATCACTTCCGTCAATCTGCTGGCAATGCTCCTACTAATGCAGCCCAATATGGCGTTAGCATATAGAGTGTGAGACTCAGAAAGACCCGGTGGTGGCTCCAGTCCTACACAGGGCTCAGCTCCTAGCTCCCGCTGGTCTGGTTAGAACGGGATTGCCTCTTCCCCTGCACAGCATCCAGGGCCAGGTCAGACCCACCCCTAGATGTCTACCCCAGCTTAAGGAAGTTCTGCAAACTCTCCTTCCTGCACCCATCGCTCCTCAGCTTCAGGGGGAGAGATCACTGTACGGGGAGCTGCTCCGCCATCCACCCCACCCCTGTGCATCCAGACCCCCTCATACAGACTCCCTCCACCCCTGTGCCGAGCCTCACACCCTGTGACATCAGAGCTGCGCCCCTCCACTTTGCGCGCCTGAGGCAAGTGCCTCACTCGCCTCGCCCTTCTTACGGTGCTGTTTTAATTTGCTTGGTAATTTAGTTTGTTCTGTCTGTTATTACTTGGAACCACTTAAATCCTACTGTTTATATTTAATAAAATCCCTTTTTGCTTATTAATTAACCCAGAGCAAGTAATTAACACCTGGGGGAGCAAACAGCTGTCTCTCTCCAGCAGTGTTATAGAGGGCGAACAATTGATGAGTTTACCCTGTATAAGCTTTATACAGAGTAAAATGGATTTATTTGGGGTTTGGACCCCATTGGCAACTGAGTATCTGGATGCCAGAGACAGGACCATTTCTTAAGATGTTTTCAGTGGGGGATTTGGTTCAGATGTGGGTCTATGTTTGCAGCAGGCTAGTGTGTCTGGCTTAACAAGACAGGTTATTGAAGTCCCAAGCTAAGCCAGGGAAAACAGTTCATAGGTAGTGCCACACCGTCACCCACCCCCAGAACCCCACCTACTGAGCCCCACTCCCCCTGAACCTGGACCACCCCAATGAGTCACCTACACCCGGATCCTCACCCCACTAAGCCCCACTCCCTCCTGCATCTGGACCCTCCCAACCAGACCCCCCTGCCAAGCTTTATTCCCCCACACACACCCAGACACCACCACCCCTGCTGAGTCCCAACCACTTTCACCTGGACCCCCCTGCAGAGTCCCATTACCATTGCACCCAGAACCCCCAACAAACCCGTGCCTCCAGATCCACCCCGCACCTAGATTCCCCACTAAGCTGCCTGCACCTATACTGCCCCATACAGAACCCTCTCAATGCACATCTGGATCCCCTCACACTGAGCCCTTCCACACTTGGATCCTGCTGGGTTGAGCCTGCTGGCCCACACTTGGTGCACCTGGCACAGAGCAGCAGGGTCCTGGGGTGTTTCTGGGGCAGGCCCAGTTCTTGCACCGTGTCAGGGTTGGGTGCAGAATCACCGCTGAGTCCATATCCCGGGGGGAGCTACAGAGTGACCTCCCACCTCTGTGCAGCCAATTGACTGTGCTCCCCAACGCTACGCTGGATTCTCCACATTTGACAAATAAAATTTGCAGAATTTTTAATTTTTGGTGCAGAATTTTTAATTTTTTGCCCCCAGCATGCCCCCAGGAGTATGACTGTGGAAATTAGCAATGTACATTCCATGTATTTATCCCAGATTCTGTTTAAGGAGAGGGTCAGATCAGTCCCAGACATGGCTGTACACATGAACCCATTCCTCATTGGGCTGTTACCTGTTTCACTATTATAATACAGCTGCTTATGTTTCTAAAATCCCGTGTTGACCAAGAACAGGGAGCCAGAGAAAAGAAAAGAGGTGAATTAATCTTTTCCCACTAATACTAGAGTGATTTTTTCCCCATCCCTAAACAGTATATTCAATACTGTTCTACTGATTCACAGCAAGTGTTGCCTCCTGTGTGACGGCCCCTCCCCCAGTAAAATCCTTTTGGTGACTAATATTTATTTGTACCAGGCACGTGAAGCAGGTACAAAGTAAAACTCAATCAACAACTTTCTGTAGAAAAGGGGCTCTCACTGTCCTTCCATCTTTGATGACAGAGCAGTACAGGAAGGGTCCCTCCTGGCCCTCAGTTCCTAGTAACCCTGGTGGAGCGTGAGCTGCAGGGAGAGCCTGTGCTCCTTCAGCTAACAAGGTAACATTTCACCAGCTCTTTAATTAGTTTGTCATCTGCCCCCTTTCGCTGGCCAGCTCCCCTCAGATGGGTTTCTCTCTCAGCCTCATTCTCCTCTTCCTGTAAAGCAGCTGTACCTGCTTCAGCTGTGCCCGCAGGAAGGCCATCAGCACCACAATTCCTGCCCATACTCTGCAGTTTCCCAAACAAGTCCCTGCAGCTATCCTTCTCCACCTGGCTCAGGAGAGCCACATTTAGTCCAAAGCGGTTGGTCCCACAAAGGCTCTGTAATATCTGAAGGACAGCTTCTCTGTCTTCCCTACAGGCATGCTCGGCCAGCACCACAAGAAATTCACCCAGGAGACCAAAGCCAACATCAGCTTGAAAGATTCTGCCCAGGCCCTTGCCGCCGAGCTGAAACAGTAACTGGTATTTTTCCTGTCCACTTTTCAAGCATCTGCGCCAATATCTGTAAAAGTCTGCGGACGTTTCAGGGAGTCCATCCCATCCCTGGATGAAAAGATGATCAATAACAGTTACATAAAACAGGTGCAGAATCCCACCAGCTGGTGGGTGTTGGGAGCAGAATTCCCCTCTGGACAGGTCATTCCATAACTTGTAACTGAAAGGCTGTGCTATCGCTGAGTTTAATTCGTAAAGTCAAAATGGCTTTGCCATTCAAGTTTATGGTTTTATGGTAAATATATGAGTGAGAGTGGGTGAGGGTGTGTGTTGTGCTAGTAGATTTTTTTGATTTGTGCAGCAGGTGAATGAGAGGTATGGGCTGTGATGGGAGGCTGTGTGTGTTTGGGGTTATTGTGTGTGCTGGTTGTGGTGTGTCTGGAGTAGCTGTGCTGGGAATTTGTGTTGATTTGTATTTGTGGTGCAGGGAGATTTGTGTTGAACTGTGTCTGGGGGAGTGCTGGGAGATGCTGTGTGATGATTTGTGTGGGTAGCAAATGAGGGGCTGTATGCTGTGGCCCAGCCCGCCAGGGTGCTTACCCTGGCCAGCCACGTGCCAGAGGGTGCCGACCCCTGTTCTAAACAAAAAAAAAACTTTCAACCATGCTTGTGGTTGTTTCCATCATTTCACACAGCCTCAGAAGACATTCTCCGTGTTAGAGTGACACCCAGAGTGAATCCTGGAATATTATTATACAGATTATTCCCTAGAGGGAGCTTTGCACTTTCCCCTGATGCAGCTGGTCCTGGCCATTGTCAGAGACAAGACGTAGGACTAGATGGTCTGATCTATTGTGGTGATTCTGGAAATTTCTTCTACTGCTTGTCTACACATTGTGCTAAAGCAGGGGTTTTCAAACTGGGGGTCTGGACCCCTCAGGGGATCGTGAGGTCAATACATGGGAGGTCGCGAGCTGTCAACCTCCACCCTAAACCGCACTTGCCTCCAGCATTTATAATGGTGTTAAATATATTAAAAAGGGTGTTTAATTTACTGGGGGGAGGGGGTCTCACTCAGAGGCTTGTTATGTGGAAGAGGTCGCCAGTAAAAAAGTTTGAGACCCACTGTGCTAAAGCTATTGTGCTTTAAAATTCACCCCCACCCTTAATCCGAATTAATTTTTAAGTGTAGACAAGCCCTCAGCTCAATCCACTTTGGAAGCAGATTAAACTAAAGTGGAACAAGGCACTATTATTCTGAAATACTTGTCCACACATGGAATTATTCTGGAATAGCTACTGCATTTTAGATTCACCCCTACATTAATTTGAATTAACTAGTGTGTGTAGACAAACCCTTACTGATGGAGTTTTCCTCCTCACCTGGGCTAGTTCCATCTCTCTGTCCTGCTTGCCGTTAGCTTGGGTAGCATAGGAATTCCACAGAAGGTTTTTCTTTTTTCCCATTTTGTCCTTTTTCTCTAGAGGTTTCAGGTGTGATGCCAGCACAATATCCCTGCAGGAAATATAAAGGGAGTGGTAAACCCTGCAAGAGCAAATGCTCGCTTGAAATTAGCACCATTTCCAGTTTGATTCCTCTCTGTGAGACTGGCACAGTCACTGAGTTTGTGGTGCAAAGTTCTATCAAGTAAAAGACCTGGGAGATCCACCACCTCCTATGTACTCCAGGCAGGCGTGCATCTGCAGCATAGTCAGCTGGGCAGTTATTAGGTGAGCTCTCCATGCTGAGCAAACAGGAAATGGAATTTCAAAAATGTGCAGGGATTTAGAGGGGAGGGGTTTATACCTGTGTACCTGGCCACCAGGCAGTGGAGTTCAAAATGGCGACCAGAGCAGTCATGGTGGGGCATTGTGGTACATCTCTTGGAGACCATTAAAGTTGACATAAGTAATGCAGTGTCTACACTGACACTGCGTCTACCTAACTACGTTGACCTAAGTGCTGGGCCTCTTGAGGAGGTGGAGTTCTTAAGTCGGTGTAGTAAGCGATCTACATCAGTGGGAGCAACATTTTCGTGTAGCTGCCTTACATTGGCCTAACTCTGTAGCGCAGACCAGGCCTGACTCTCGCATGAAAACAGGGACTTCAACAGTGGTGCTGGAAACAGAGTACAGGGCAACGGCTGACTGCTAGAGGAAGCTTTGGACAGTAGCAAAGCAGAGACTGAGAACTGGATGTGATGTGAACTCGTGGAAGAGATTAAAAAGAGAAAAACTACAATGTAGCTGGATACAGATGGACGAATAAATGGAAAAGAAGGAGGAAGTACAAATGCTTCTTGGGTCTAACATGGCATATATTTAACAGCATGGGAATTGTGGGATAGCATTGGCAGGTTATCTGATCATGAGCACAGCAACATGTACTCTAGCTACAGCCTCACTCTAAAGTGGGTGGGCAGAGACATGCACTACAGTGGGCCCCAAGCTTGTACCTATGCCCCCAGACAAGCTAGCGCACCCATGTTCTGAGGGCATGCAGGCACGTCTGGGGGTTTATATATGGATGACTGGGGAGAAGGGGGTTGGGCATCAACATGCGTCAGGCCTGCTGGGAAGCAAAGGCTAGGAAGCAAAGACCTATCTTATTCAACTGAAGCTTCAGGAACAATTTAGAGAGATTGAATGTAATTATCCAAAGCATCATTTGATCAAGGCATGAGTTAGCATGTTACTGTGAAAGTGTCACAGGATCTTTAATCATCCTAGGTGGTGAGGATCTCAGTTTTATGTCTTCTGCAAAAGTTAGCACTTCTAACAGCACAGTGACCTCTGACGCCATGCCTGAGGAGTAGTCTCACAGTACCAACCAGAGTGCCATCTCTATCTCCTTCTGCACCCAAAGAATCCCCTTGAGGTCTCTCATATAAGTACTGACCCACCAAACCCCTATTTCATTTTCCAAAACCGACAGGATGCCAGTGGAAGATGCAACTGTGTCACTGCAGGACATTCATTTGATCACCCTTCCTCTGTGTGTTAACAAGGGGGCAGAGCTGACCTAGTAAAGAAGGGCTTAAAAGCCAGATGCAAAGTGACCGAAGGGAGCTAGCAAACAGGGGAGTTTGTAGGAGGAAGACAGAATAAATTCAGCATGGTTCGGAAAGGCCACATCGCCAATGCCGACATTGCTCCTGGCTCCTTCACCTGCTCCTGCATCCAGCCATGGATGTCTCTACCCAGGTTGTCAGCGTTCCCTCCCCACTTTGAACTTCAGGGTACAGACATGAGGACCTGCATGAAGACGCCCTAAGCTTATTTCTACCAGCTTAGGTTAAAAAACTCCCCTATTCCTTGGATTAAGTAACGCTGCCACCACCAAGTAATTTAAACAAACATTTAGGGAGGGCCACTTGGAGCCCTACATTCCCCAAATATCCCCCCAAGCCCCTACACCTCTTTTCCAAGGCAGGCTTGAGAATAATCCCCCAAGCCCCAACACCCCCTTTCCTGGGGAGGCTTGAGAATAATATTCTCACAAATTGGTACAGATGAACACAGACCCAAACCCTTGGATCTTAAAACGATGAAAAATCAATCAGGTTCTTAAAAGAAGACTCTTAATTAAAGAAAAGGTAAAAAATTACCTCTGTAAAATCGGGATGGTAAGTACTTTACAGAATAACAAAAGTCTCAAGAACATAGAGGATCTCCCCTCTACGCAAAACCTTAAAGTTACAAATCCAGGGATAAACCTCCCTCAAGACAAAACCTCCTTCTAGACAAGGAAAATCACAAGCCAAAATCAAAGCAAGCTAACGCATTCCCTTATTATTACTTACTAATTCTAATTGAGTTGGATTGCTTACCTCCTTGATCGTCGCCGGCAAGCACACAGAACAGACAGATCAAGAACAGACAAAACAAAGCCTTTTCCCCCTTCCCAAATTTGAAAATATCTTGTCCCCTTATTGGTCCTTTTGGTCAGGTGCCAGCAAGGTTACCTGAGCTTCTTAACCCTTTACAGGTAAAAGAATTTTGTGTCAAGAGGGATTTTATAGTACTGTATACAGAAAGGTGGTTACTCTTCCCTTTATATTTATGACACAGGTCCGGCAGAGAATGTGGCCTGCATTTCCCTGTCACAGAAAGCCAGAATGGGAGGGACCATCCAGTGTGAGAGGGGCCTACTGGTACTATCTCTCAGGAAGCAAGCAGCAATCCAGCTGGTCAGGACTGCAGGAGGGCCACCAGGGGAGGAAGAAATGGCTCTTTCACAAGGTGGAAGCTGGCTGCCAGTTACTTCTGGCAGCAAGCAGTGGTCCCCGCCCCCTGCCCAACCCACTATCTAGAGATAAAAAACTGGTATGCTACCTTGGCAACAAGTGAGGAGGAACTTCCCCTAAAGGTAGAGGAGGAGAAGACATGTATCCCTAAATCTGGGAGGATTGCGGCCACCACTCCGAGGAAGAAACTAAGGGTGGTGGTAGTCAGTAATTCCCTTCTAAGGATGGTGGAGGCATCCATCTGCTGGTCTGACATGGCATCCTGCGAGGTGTGCTGCCTGCCGGGGGCCCATATCTGAGACATTATGGAAGGACTGCCAAGGATCATCAGCCCTCTGACTACAACCCTATGCTGGTCATCCATGAAAGCACTAATGATAATGCAAGGTCTCACTCTGAGCAGATCAGAAGTGACTACAGGGTTCTGGAAGTGAGGGTGAAGGAGCTGGGGGCGCACGTGGTGTTCTCATCATTCCTTCTGGTCAAGGGTAGGGGCCCAGGCAGAGACAGACATCCTGAAAGTGAATCATGGCTGCATGGATGGTGTCGCCAGGAGGGCTTTGGTTTCCTAGACCAAGGGATGCTGCTCTGAGAAGGACTGCTGAGCAGAGATAGGGTCCATCTATCAAGAGGAAGTATATCTTTGGATACAGACTAGCTAACCTAGTGAGATGGGCTTTAAATTAGGTTTGATGGGGGCAGAAGACAAAAGCCCACATGTAAATGCAAAACAGAGATCTAGGTGAAGGGTTGGAATCTTAGGTGAACATAGTAGAAATCATAGAGAAATCTAGATGTCTGTATACTAATGTAAGATGTATGGGGAATAAACAGGAATAACTAAAAATACTAGTGAATAATCACATTTATGATATAACTGGCATCACAGAGATTTGGTGGGATAATTCACATGATTGCAATACTGGCACAGAAGGGAAAGACAGGCAGGGAAAAAAGAAGGTGTTGTTGCCTTGTATGTCAAAGATGTAGACACTTGCATTGAGGTTAAGATAGAAGTGGGAGGCAGACCTATTGACAGTCTCTGGATAATGCCTAAAGGGGTGAAAAAAGAAAAAAAAAGAAAAAAAAGGTGATCACATGGTAGGGTCTACTACAGACCACCTACCCAAAAAGAAAAGGTAGATGAGGATTTTTATTAAACTACAAACAAAATAATCCAAAACACAGGACTTGGTAGGGATGGGACACTTCAACTTCCCATACATCTGTTTGGAAAACAGCACAGCAGGGCAAAGATTATCCAACAAGTTTTTATTGCAGAAGTTGGAGAAAGCAACTAGGGGAGAGGGTGTTCTAGATTTGATTCTGACAAATAGGGAGAAACTGGGTGAGAGTTTGAAGATGGAAGGCAGTTTGGATGAAAGTGATCCTGAAATGATAGGAGTTCATGATTCTAATGAATGGTAGGAGGGAAATATCCCAAATATCCTGTTGGAAACAAGTTTAAAAGAATTCAGGAGAGCTGGCAGCTTTTAAGAGGCATTATTAAAGACAAAAGAGCAAACTATCCCAATGCATAGGAAAGATAGGATGTATGGCAAGAGACCACCCTGGCTTAACCTGGAAATCTCTGTCCTGAAAGTCAAAAAAGAATCACAGAAAAAGTGGAAACTATATCAAATTACGAAGGAGCATGTAGGGATAAACGTGTCGGGACAAAATTAGAAAGGCCAAGGCACAAAACAAGATTAAACTGGCTAGGGACACAGAGGGTATTAAGAAAACATTTTACAAATACATTAGAAACAAGAGGAATACCAATGACTGGGTAGGCCCATTACTCAATGAAGAGGGACAGACGACAACAGAAAAGGCAGCAACAGCCAAAGTTTTAAATGCCTTTTTTGCTTCAGTTTTTGCCAGAAAGGTTAGCAGTGACTGTGCAACTAACATAGTGAACATCAGTGTAAGTCAAGTAGGATCTGAGGCTAAAATAGGAAAAGAACAAGTTAAGAATGACTTAGGCTATGTCTACACTACGCAGCTTTTAGCAACACAGCTGTGCCGCGACAGCCATGGTGCAAAAAGCCGCGCAGTGTAGCCACTGTTTGTCAGCAGGAGAGAGCTCTCCTGCTGACAAAAAGTTTCCACCTCCAAGTAGCGACATTAGCGTTGTCAGCAGAAGAGCGCTCCTGACAACAAAGCGCTGTTCACATTGGCGCTTGTCATTGGCAAAACTTTTGTCTTTTGGGGGGTGTTTTTTTAATACCTCTGAACAACAAAAGTTTTGTCTTTCGTTTGCCAGGGTAGACAAAGTCTTAGATAAACCAGATGTCTTTATGTCAGCAGGGCCTGACAAAATGAATACTCAAGGAGCTAACTGAGGAGATATCTGGGCCATTAGCGATTATCTTTGAAAACTCATGGAAGACAGGAGAGATCCTCGAGGACTGGAAAAAGGCAAATACACTATCTAGCTATAAAAAGGAGAATACGGATAATCCAGGGAATTATACACAAGACTTTACTCCTGGGAGAATTCCGCACCACTGTGCATGCGCAGAATTCATGTCCCTCACAGAAAAATGATTTTCTGATAGGGAAGCAAAGGGAAGCTGCAAGAGCAGTCACACACCACTCCCTAGCTACACAGGTACATCGTTTCAGGCAGCCGGCAGAGAGGTAAATCACTGCAGGGCTGGGGACACTCCAGCCAGTGACTTCTACCCTGAGCTGGGATCAGCTGCTAGACCCAGCTGGGCTGGAGGAAGAAGAGGATGGGACTTTCTCTTCCCCTGCAAGCAATGGCTGGAGCTGTGTCAGGCTCACACCCAGAAATCTCTCTCAGCTGCAGGAAGCTCAACATCCTCCCCTGCTTCCTCCCCCAATAGTTCCTCAGCTGTGGGGGGAGCTGCTCCCCATCCACCCAACCCCTGTGCATCACTGAGCTGCCTGCACCCAGATTGTCCCACACAGAATCCTCTCACCCCACACCTGGATCCCTCCACACTGAGCCTCTCCACACTTGAATCCTGCCTGACTGAGTCTGCCTTCCCCACACCTGGTGCAGTGGGGCAGGATCCCAGGGTGTTTCTGGGGCAGGCCCAGACCTTGTGCTGTGTCAGGGTCGGATGCAGCCTCTCACCGCTGAGTCAGTGTCCCAGGAGTGGGGGGTGAGGAAGCTGCTGGGTGATATCCCACTTTCATGCAGCCAGCAGGCTGTGCTCCCCACTGCCATGCTGGAGCCTCTGCATTTCTTTATTGACAAATGTAACTTGCAGAATTTGCAGGATTTAAAAATATTTTGCATAGAATTTTTAACTTTTTGGCACACAATGTCCTCAGGAATTATAAATCAGCTTAACTTCATTATCTAGAAAGCTAATGGAGCAAAAATAATCAAACCATCCTAATATCCTTCTTTGACAGAGTAACAAGCCTTGTGGATGGGTGGAAGCAGTAGATGTGATATATCTCAACTTTAGTGAGACTTTTGATATACTGTCTCACATGACCTTCTCATAAATAAAGTATGGAAATATAGCCTTGACAAACCTACATAAGATGGATGCATAACTGGTTGGAAAAATATACTCGGAAAGTATTCACAGTCAAGCTGGAAGGGCATATTGAGTGGGGCCTCACAGGGATCTGTCCTGGGTCCGGTTCTGTTCAATATCTTCACAAATTATTTGGATAATGTGTTTGCATATGGTAGCAAGCTGGGAGGGGTTTCAAGTGCTTTGGAGGTTAGGTTTAGAATTTAAAATAATTTTGACAAACTGAAGAAATGGTCTGAAACATACAGGATGAAATTCAATAAGGACAAATGCAAAGTACTACACTTAGTAAGGACTAATCAGTTGTACAACTACAAAATGGGAAATGACTGCCTTGGAAGGAGCACTGCAGAAAAGAATCTGGGGATTATAGTGGATTGCAAACTAAATATTAGTCAATAATGTAATACCGTTGCAAAAAAAAAAGTGAACATAATTCTGGGATATATTAGCAGGAACATTGCAACAAGACACAAAGTAATTCTTCCATTCTAGTCAGCACTGATAAGGCCTCAACTGGGGTATTGTGTCCAGTTCTGGGCACTGCACTTTAGGAAAGATGTTGAGAAATTGGAGAAAGTCCAGAGGAGAGGAACAAAACTGGTTAAAAGTCTAGAAAACATGGCTTACACAGAAAAATAGAAAAAATTGGGTGTATTTAGTCTGGAGAAGAGAAGACTGCTGGGGGACATGATAACAGTCTTCAAATATGTAAAAGTGTGTTTTAAAGAGGAGGGTTTAAAGAGGAGATTGGTTTAAAGAGGATAAATTGTTCTCAAGCACTGTGGACAGGACAAAAAGTAATGGTCTTAAATTGCAGGAAGGGAGAAGAGTAGATATTAGGAAAAACTGCCTGTGTGTACGGGTAGTTAGGCACTGGAACAAATTCCGCAGGGAGGTTATGGAATCTCTGTCACTGGAGGTTTTTAAGAACAGGTTAGACCAGGGGTAGGCAACCTATGGCACGGGTGCCAAAGGCGGCACGCACGCTGATTTTCAGTGGCAGTCACACTGCCCAGGTCCTGGCCACCACTCTGGGGGGCTCTGCATTTTAATTTAATTTTAAATGAAGCTTCTTAAACATTTAAAAAAAACTTTATTTACTTTACATACGACAGTAGTTTAGTTATAGATTACAGACTTATAGAAAGAGACCTTCTAAAAACGTTTAAATGTGTTACCAGCACACGAAACCTTAAATTAGAGTGAATAAATGAAGACTCGGCACAGCACTTCTGAAAGGTTGCCGACCCCTGGGTTAGACAAACACCTGTCAGAGATCATCTAGATAATATTAACTCCTGCCTCAGCACAGGGGACTACTGTACTAGATGACCTATCAAGGTACCGTCCAGTCCTACGTTTCTCTGAATCACTAATATGAAACTTTCATCCTGATGAAAGAAACATTCGATTGTTATATTCCCAATTCTGTGACTCGCCACAGAAAACAAAATCCTGCAAACCTGAATTCTTCGTAGGATGCCACCTTCTGATGAACGGCTCGGAACTTGGCATCATTTTCTCTTTGATACTTTTCATCAGCAGCAACTGCAGCCTGCAGTTCTCTCTCTAAAGCACAAAAATCTATTGCTCCAGTTTCCTCCATTTCAAAAACCTAAGAGCAACACATATAACCATGAGAGTGACTTTAGGTGCATGAGCATCATACAAGAAAATACTCCTCACTCTCCCACCCATCCATTTCATCACTAGAGTTCTTGCTAGACTCACTATAAGTAACTAATAATACAGGGTGTCATGAGTTAATGATCCCACCTTAGCCAGGCAAACTCCTGTCTTAAATAATCACTTCAAACTATGCCATACGTGCTGGAACTAAGGGTGTGTGTGGGAGGTGCTGCAGCACCCCCTGACTTGAAGTGGTTTCCATTATATACAGGGTTTACAGTTTGGATCAATGGGTCTCAGCACCCTCACTATACAAATTGTTCCAGCACCCCTGAAGTATGCCCACATTTTCCAGTTCAATTTCATTACACATATGTTTTTATTCTGGACCCCCAGTTAGCCACTGAAAACAGGTGTCACTGTATATCATTTTATCATCAGACCCCCTAAACATTAACTTAAGGCTGCCAAGATATAAACTTTGCTAAAATTACAGACTATATGTTACAGTTAATGAATCCTAAGGGTCAAAAAAAAGAGTCAAGTGTCATGTTGCCAGAGAGTACAAACAATTTACAGTTCACACATACTCCTAACAATATTCAGGGTCAGATACAGACACTGAAAATAAAAACACTATGTGCCAGTCAGGCATGCTTCCTCGTGCTGAGTAGCATGTTACCCTGCAAATCATCCCATTTATTTCAATGGCAATACTCATGGAGTAAGGTACTTTTCAAAGTGCATAAGGATGTGGCAAAGGATGTGGCACCCTGTGTTTTATTTTTAAAGTGCTGAAGAAAAGCTCCGGGTAGCTAAAAGCTTGTCTCTTTCACCAACAGAAGCTAGAGGGACACAGAGCTCTTCCTCAGGGGGCGGGTGGGGGGAGGTACTCAGTGTCACAGCTCACAGATCAAACAGATTACTTAAACTAAACAGTTAGCACATATTCTAAGGGGCATGTTAACATCCCAGTGCCTTAGGACACCACCTTTGTGTAGGCTTCCCACACAATAACTATAGCTGGGGTAGTCCCAGCAGGGGGGTGGGGGCTCTAGACCAGGGGTGGGCAAACTACAGCCCACAGGTTGGATCCAGCCCACCAGCCCTTTTAAGATGGCCCTCGAGCTCCTGCTGGGGAACAGGATCTGGGGCTTTCCCCACTCCGGTGTTCCAGCCAGGGAGCAGGGTCGGGGGCCACTCCATGCAGCTCCTGGAAGCCACAGCATGACCCCCTCTAGCTCCTATACGCTCTAGTGGCCCCCTCCGGCGCTCCAATGGGAGCCGCAGGGGCAGTGCCTGTGGACAAGGCAGCACACAGAGCCACCTGGCTGTGCTGCCACTTAGGAGTCCAAGAAGGGACATGGCGCTGCTTCCGGGAGCCACCTGAGGTAAGCGCCGGCCAGGGCCTGCACCCCATGAGCCTCTCCCCGTGCCCCAACCCCAGCTCTGATCCCTCTCCTGCTCTCTGAACCTCAGTCCCACCCCAGAGCCCCCTCCTTCACCCCAAACCCCTCATCTTCAGCCCCACCCCAGAGCCCCCACCCCCTGCCTTAGCCCAGAGCTCCCTCCTGCAGCCTGAACTCCTCATTTCTGGCCCCACCCCAGAGCCCGCACCCCCTGCCTCAGCACAGAGCCCCCTCCTGCACCCCAAACTCCTCAGCCCCACCCAAGCCCCCACCCCCTGCCTCAGCCCAGAGCCCTCTCCTGGAGCCTTAACTCCTCATCTCCAGCCCCACCTGAGCCCCCTCGCCTCAGCCCAGAGCCCCCTCCTGCACCCCAAACTCCTCATCCCCAGCCCCCCCCTCAGCCCAGAGCTCCCTCCTGCAGCCTGAACTCCTCATTTCTGGCCCCACCCCAGAGCCCCCACCCCCTGCCTCAGCCCAGAGCCCTCTCCTGCACCCCAAACTCCTCATCCCCAGCCCCCCCTCAGCCCAGAGCCCACACCCCCTGTCTCAGCCCAGAGCCCCCTCCTGCACCCCAAACTCCTCAGCCCCACCTGAGCACCCTCCTGCACCCCAAGTCCCCACCCCCTGCCTCAGCCCAGAGCCCTCTCCTGCACCCCAAACTCCTCATCCCCAGCCCCCCCCCTCAGCCCAGAGCCCACACCCCCTGCCTCAGCCCAGAGCTCCCTCCTGCAGCCTGAACTCCTCATTTCTGGCCCCACCCCAGAGCCCGCACCCCCTGCCTCAGCACAGAGCCCTCTCCTGCACCCCAAACTCCTCAGCCCCACCTGAGCACCCTCCTGCACCCCAAGTCCCCACCCCCTGCCTCAGCACAGAGTCCCCTCCTGCACCCCAAACTCCTCAGCCCCAGCCCCCCCTGCCTCAGCCCAGAGCTCCCTCCTGCAGCCTGAACTCCTCATTTCTGGCCCCACCCCAGAGCCCGCATCCCCTGCCTCAGCCCAGAGCCCCCTCCTGCACCCCAAACTCCTCATCCCCAGCCCCCCACCTCAGCCCAGAGCCCACACCCCCTGTCTCAGCCCGGAGCTCCCTCCTGCACCCCAAACTCCTCAGCCCCAGCCCCCCACCTCAGCCCAGAGCCCACACCCCCTGCCTCAGCCCAGAGCTCCCTCCTGCACCCCAAACTCCTCATCCCCAGCCCCCCCCTCACCCCCTCCCCAATTCCCCGGGCATTCAGGGCCCGCCAGACAGTTTCCATTTCCAGATGTTGCCCCGGGGCCGCAGCGTTCGCCCACCTGCGCTAGCCACTAACCCCGGCACTGCGATCCCCACGGTGCCGCCAGCCACGAGCGCCCCGTGGGCGGCTGCGATGGGACCACGGCGGCGGCTGCTCCGCTAGCGGGCACGCGGCCCGGCGGACGGAGCAGGGGCCCTGGCCGCAGCGGGGCTCGTCCCGGCTTCGCCACGGGCCTGCGGGTGCCCCGGGCTAGTCCTGCACTGGGGGCGCCGAGCCGGGCGGGGGGGGGAGTCAGGGCCCGGGCCGGGCCAGGCCGCCTCGGAGCTGAGCCCAGCGAGCCCCCGGGGACCCTGCTGCGCCCCCGGACCCCAACCGCCAGCCACGCGCCCGGCCTCACCTGCGGTCTCCATAACAACGGCCGCGCCGCGGAGCCGAGGCCCCCGGCTGGGGCTGACTGTGCCAAACGCCTGATCAGAACCGGCTACACAGCCGAGACGGCCCGGCCCCAGGGGCCGCGGACCCAGCCGGGCTCACATCTCCGAACTCCCCGCCCCGGCCGCGGCGCTGGCCGCAATGGGG
Source organism: Gopherus flavomarginatus (assembly GCF_025201925.1). NCBI lineage: Eukaryota > Metazoa > Chordata > Testudines > Testudinidae > Gopherus > Gopherus flavomarginatus. The sequence continues at coordinate 2,785,665 of NC_066641.1, forward strand.
TTTGAAGCGGCCCATTAGGCAGTCGAACGCCACCCCCGGGTCCTTCCGCGCTGCTGTCGCAGGTAGCGGCTGCCGGGAGGGGAGGCGCGGAGCGCGAGCGTTGGGTGAGGCGCGCGGGCCTGGCCTGAGCTGGGGCCATGGGGCGTCTTGGGCGGGGGGCTGCTTGCCGCTGACGGGACGTTGGTGTGGGGGGGACGCTGGGGGCTGTGGACGAGGTGATGTGAAGGGGGGATGCGGGGCACTGGCTGGGGGGTTGTGGGGGACACTCGGGACTGGGGGGTGCAGGGCACTGGCTGGGGGGATGTGGGGGACACTCGGGACTGGGGGGTGCGGGGCACTGGCTGGAGGGATGTGGGGGACTCGGGACTGGGGGATCCAGGGCACTGGCTGGGGGGTTGTGGGGGACACTCGGGACTGGGGGGTGCAGGGCACTGGCTGGGGGGTTGTGGGGGACACTCGGGACTGGGGGGTCCCGGGCACTGGCTGGGGGGGCACTCGGGACTGGGGGGTGCAGGGCACTGGCTGGGGGGTTGTGGGGGACACTCGGGACTGGGGGGTGCGGGGCACTGGCTGGAGGGATGTGGGGGACTCGGGACTGGGGGGTGCGGGGCACTGGCTGGAGGGATGTGGGGGACTCGGGACTGGGGGATCCAGGGCACTGGCTGGGGGGGCACTCGGGACTGGGGGGTGCAGGGCACTGGCTGGGGGGTTGTGGGGGACACTCGGGACTGGGGGGTCCCGGGCACTGGCTGGGGGGGCACTCGGGACTGGGGGGTGCAGGGCACTGGCTGGGGGGACACTCGGGACTGGGGGGTGCAGGGCACTGGCTGGGGGGGCACTCGGGACTGGGGGGTGCAGGGCACTGGCTGGGGGGGCACTCGGGACTGGGGGGTGCAGGGCACTGGCTGGGGGGACACTCGGGACTGGGGGGTGCAGGGCACTGGCTGGGGGGTTGTGGGGGACACTCGGGACTGGGGGGTGCGGGGCACTGGCTGGGGGGTTGTGGGGGACTCGGGACTGGGGGGTGCGGGGCACTGGCTGGGGGGTTGTGGGGGACTCGGGACTGGGGGATCCGGGGCACTGGCTGGGGGGGCACTCGGGACTGGGGGATCCGGGGCACTGGCTGGGGGGGCACTCGGGACTGGGGGATCCAGGGCACTGGCTGGGGGGGCACTCGGGACTGGGGGATCCAGGGCACTGGCTGGGGGGGCACTCGGGACTGGGGGATCCAGGGCACTGGCTGGGGGGGCACTCGGGACTGGGGGATCCAGGGCACTGGCTGGGGGGGCACTCGGGACTGGGGGGTGCAGGGCACTGGCTGGGGGGACACTCGGGACTGGGGGGTGCAGGGCACTGGCTGGGGGGACACTCGGGACTGGGGGGTGCAGGGCACTGGCTGGGGGGACACTCGGGACTGGGGGATCCAGGGCACTGGCTGGGGGGTTGTGGGGGACTCGGGACTGGGGGATCCAGGGCACTGGCTGGGGGGGCACTCGGGACTGGGGGGTGCAGGGCACTGGCTGGGGGGACACTCGGGGCTGGGGGGTGCAGGGCACTGGCTGGGGGGTTGTGGGGGACACTCAGGACTGGGGGGTGCGGGGCACTGGCTGGGGGGTTGTGGGGGACACTCGGGACTGGGGGGTGCGGGGCACTGGCTGGGGGGTTGTGGGGGACACTCGGGACTGGGGGGTCCCGGGCACTGGCCTGGGGGGTGTGGGGGACACTCGGGACTGGGGGGTGCGGGGCACTGGCTGGGGGGTGTGGGGGACACTCGGGACTGGGGGGTGCAGGGCACTGGCTGGGGGATGTGGGGGACACTCGGGACTGGGGGGTGCAGGGGACTGGCTGGAGGGATGTGGGGGGATGTGGGGGACTCTCAGGACTGGGAGGTGCAGGGCACTGGCTGGGGGGATGTGGGGGATACTTTGGACTGGGGGGATGTGGGAGGATGCAGGGGCCTCTGGACGAGGTGATGTGAGGGACTGGCAGAAGGGGCTCTACCAGCCCCCAGCACATCCCCCTTCTAATGTGGGTGGCTCTGTTGACTGGGGCTCAGAAGGATTTTGGGGCGCTGGGGTCTGATGGAAGGGGTAATGTGGGGGACTTGGCAGAGAGGGGTTATCTGGGGGCACACTAGGTGCTGTGTTGGGGGCTTTGGGGAGGATGATGTGTGCCAGTGATGCTAAGTGCTGGCAGAGGGGACTCTAGGGAGGATGATGTGGAGGGTGTGTGTGCTGGGATTGGCAGGGGTGCAGTGTAGGATGGGCTCTGGTTGCTGGTTAACCAGGGGCTCTAGGGGGAGTGATGTGGGATGGGTGCTGGTGAAGGGGGGCCTGGAAAGGGCCGTGGGGGGGAGCACTGGGTGCTGGCAGAGGGAGTCAGTTATCAAATGTGTTCAATGAATAAACTTAAATGACAGGGTGGAGGGATGGGGGTGAGATGCAGCTTCATCCATGGTGCAGGAAAACAATTTCCCGATTATTCTAGTTACACATGGCTTTGTCTCTCTTGGTACTTAGCATCATGGACACAGACCTGTATGATGAGTTTGGGAATTACATCGGGCCAGAGCTGGACTCTGATGATGATGATGATGAACTGGGCAGAGAGGCCAAGGATCTTGATGAGGTGCAGTGAGACTTGTGCAAAAAAATCTTAATTTGTATTTTCACCAAAATAATGTAATACTGAAATGAAGGTTATTCATGTCTTAAGCTTTCCTCCTCCTACTCTATCCTGTTTCTCCTGAATTTTAATCCTGACTATAGTTATCAACAGACCTCTGGTGCAATCTGAAGAGTAACTATTCCTTCTGTGTCACTGTCTTCTGTCCCCAGAAAATTTTCTCTCTCTCTCTCTCTCTCTCTCTCTCTCTCTCTCAAAAAAAAAAAAAACAGAACAAAAACACCCCATACCATGGCACACTTACTCAATGTTTTCAAGGAAAACTTTGATACTATTAAGTATTCTGATTTAGTAGATTTCTAAAAACATAATAAAAATTTAAAATCTAATAAGAAGCTTCCCTCTTGATAGCTAGAAAGAGACAAGGAAATTCAGCTTCCACTTGAATGTGTGAAAAAAATAAGAAACTTTATCTGTTTTAAGTGAGGTTCCCAGCTGTTGTACGCTTTGAGATAGGAGCTCCATATCCTGTGTTTTAAGCAAGATCCTTACACTGAGTCCCTCATTATTTTACTCATACTTTCTGGTGTCTCCCATTAAGAGATGTTAATTCCAACACATGACGCATGTTAATTGTGTTTAATACATGACTGGAAGATGTTCAGAGATTATGATGGTGATCTTAGTGTAAGAACATTTTTGGAATAGAGGAATATGAGTAGTATTTATATTTATGATAACAGAAATAGCCACTGATATGTTTAGGAATGGTGTTGAAAATTGCTCTTTCACTTACTTTCTTTGGCAGATCTTTAGTGATCTAAGAAATTGGAACTAATCACTTGGTTGTTCCTTTAAATTAGTAGAGCTCCTAATGGTGCAAGTATATGTATATATATGCAAAATAATCATTACTGTACTAGTGAAATCATAACTCTCACACACATGGGGTTTTTAGATTTAATGCACCGGGTTTGGTAGCCACACTTTGATGCAGAAGGAAGTCTAGTGTGTCTCACTACTTGTACTGCCAACCTTGGGTATGTTGTGCACATTGATAAAGGGTATTGGTATCGATTGCTTGCTGTGCAAGCATCACCTGTGTGTGGCATTGGTATCTGTTTTAAAGATGACCTATTGTTCATTGTGGCTATCTGGAATGGATTCAAGGTGGAAAAATGGCCTCCAAACTGAAAAGTAGGGGAGCCCCTCAGAACCTTTTTCTGGGCCTGACTTTGATCGGTGCCTGATACAGCAAGACTGGGACCTGCACTGCATTTGCGTATGATCTAAATTCTAGTGATGGCTGGATTCTTTTCCAGCTGTGTCAACTACTTGAAGTGTGATCATCAGCAAATCACCTACCTGCTCACTGCCTCCAGTTTCCTAACTATAATATAGGGATGATAATACAACGGAGTTTAATGTTTGTATAGTGCTCTAAAGAATAGCAAAGTATTGTTCTTGATTTCAGCTTGATGATGATGATGATGAAGATGATATAGGAGATCATGATGAAGATCATCCTGGAATGGAGGTGGTACTGCATGAGGATAAGAAATACTATCCAACTGCTGAAGAGGTTTACGGACCTGAAGTAGAGACCATAGTGCAGGAGGAAGATACCCAGCCTCTCACTGGTAAGTAATGATAGATTAGCAAATTGTGGGTGTGATCAGGGAGGGTTTCTTAAAACAAACTTGTAAGGGAGAAGGAAAATAAAGTCTTGCTGCTGGCAGTATCATTAGTTTCGTCTCTTCAGAATTCATTCTGGTTAACGTTTTGTTTCTGTCATTTTAACAGAAGTTCTATTGAGATCGTTAAGAGAGAATAATTTTGTTCGTGAGTTACTTTAAAGAAGGCAAATTAAAGCTTATTTCAATTTAATTTCTGAGCCTCTGCATGTACAAAAGTCAAAGGGATGCCATTAGTTGAAAATCCTATTGGCAGCTGAAAGTTTTTTCTACTCTTTATTACAGTGAACCTCTAAAATTAGAGAGAATGTTGGGGCTGAGGGGTACTAAGGAATACCGTTTCATTTTTCTTTGTTTTCAGAGCCTATTATTAAACCTGTGAAAACTAAGAAATTCTCCCTAATGGAGCAGACGTTGCCTATCACTGTGTATGAGATGGAGTGAGTACTGTGTGGCTTTTTCTTTCAAAAGTTCGTATTTGGTTCAAGTAATTCATACTGTGTATCCTTCGCTTTCCCATGTTCACAGCCTGAGGGGAGATAAGAGGGATGGGTATGTACTACTGGGAGGAAAAAGTTGCTCTAGAGTGGAGGTGAAAACGTCTTGTCTTCCAGCTTTCCAAAACTGCAGCAGTTTGGCCTTTCATTGACATAGGGACACCATCATCAGTACTGCAAAAGCACTTGGTTCTGCTTTTTCTAGCTAGAGGGGAGAAGGACAAAGGTACAAAAGGAACTGAAGCTTAAAAATGCATTTCACTCACTGCACTGCACAGCACGTGTAGTGTCCTTACTTCACTAACTTCAGAACCCTAGTTTTCATCATTCCCTCCCGGTAATGTGGAGTTTGTCAGTCAGAAACCCACACCTTGAATTCACTTAAAACGTACCTATTTTCTTGAGTCACTCAGAAGAAATATAGAGAGAGTCTGGAACCGTGGGTGCTAGTTACAGCTGTCCTACTGACTGTATAAGGCACTTTGTAGATTGTAAGGCCAGAAAGGACCATTGTGGTCTTTGACATCCTATATAATGCAGTGTGAGGCATTAAGCAGATCTTGTAGAAAAACATCCAGTCTCAATTAAAAAATGTCCAGTGATGGAGAATCCATCAAAGCCCCCGATAAATAACTGAAGAGAAACAGTCAAAGGAAAGAGTCCCATTCAGTTACATCACATAAGGGCAGACGACTAAATATTGACAAATTTTATAAGAGCTTGTCTACAAATGCAAGAAAATAGGTGAACTTGAGTGCCTGGTATTAAATGAAGATATTGTTTTAGCAGGCATCACAGAAGCTTGGGACATGGTAATGCCAAGGTACAAAATATACTGGAATAACAAAATAAGTCACACTGGTTGGGGACTGACACTATATGTGAAAGAAAGCATCTAGTCAAACATAGTAAAAATCTTCAGTGGATCAAACTGTATCATAGAATCTCAGTGGATAGAAATTCTGTACCTGAATAATAAGAATATAGCTGTAGGAATATACTACTGACCACATGACCAGGATGATCATGGTAACAGTGAAATGCTCAGGCAGATTAGAGAGACTACAAAAACAGAAAATGCAATACAGTGGAGTCGCATCATAGGCGCATTTAACTTACGTGATTTTAACTGTAGGCGCTTGGCAAAACCAAAAAAAATAACAATTTAAATACTGTACCTGTAGTGTGGACCATTCCACCCGCCATTCAGCATATTGAGCGTTTGACTATACGTGATTTTCGCCTTACGCACTGACTTCAGAACCTAACTCCCGCGTAAGATGCGACTCCTGTGTACTTTCAGCTATCCCCATATTGACTGAGTACATGTCATCTCAGAACAGGATGCAGAGATAAAATTTCTAGACCCCATTAATGACTGCTGCTTGGAGGAGTTAGTCCCAGAGCCTTCAAGGGAAGAGGCAATTTTGATTTAGTCCTAAGTGCAGCACAGGATCTGGTCCAAGAGGTGAATATAGCTGAACCACTCAGTAATAGTGACCATAAAGTAATGAAACTTAACATCCTTTTAAGGGGGAAAATACCAAAGAAACCCTCCACAGTCGTGTTTAACTTCAAAAAAGGGAACTCCACAAACATGAGGAGGCTAGTTAAACAGAAATTAAAAGGAATGGGCACAAGAGTGAAATGCCTGCACATTACTTGGAAACTTTTTAAAAACTCCATAATAGAAGCTGCAACTATATTTATGCCCCAAATAAAAAAGAGAGGAAAAAACAGTAAGAAGATCAAAAAAAGCCACCATGGCTAAACAACAGAATAAAAAAGGCAGAGACTAAAAAAGGCAGAGACAAAAGACATCTTTTTAAAAATTGGAAGTCAAATCCTGGTGAGGAAAATGCAAAGGAACGTAAACTCTGGCAAGCCAAGTGCAGAAGTATAACTAGGCAGGCCAAACGAAGAGTTTGAAGAGTTTACGTCTTTTGCTAGTTAAACTTAACAATCTGAAGCAGGAAGCTTACCGAACAATCAGTGGAGCCACTGGACGGTTGAGGAGCACTCAAGGAAGACATAGCAGTTGCAGAAGCTAAATGAATTCTTTGCGTCCATCTTCACTGCAAAGGATCTGAGGGGAGATTCAAACTCCTGAGTTGTTCTTTTTAGGTGATAGATCTGAGGAACTTGAAGCAGTTTGAGGTGCCAATAGAGGAGGTGAATAGGAAGGTTCCCCAAGAATCTGTACTGTTCAACGTGCTCATAAATAAGGCTAAGATTTAGTCATGGGTATTTTTAGTAAAAGTCGGGGCCAGGTCACTAAACAAAAATTCACTGCCTCTGACCGGTCCATAACTTTTTTACAATAAGTGCCGCTGACTAAATCTTAGCTGCTCCTGGGCATCGCTGCTCTGGAAAAATGGGTAAACAGTGAGGTGGCAAAGCGTGCAGATGATACTAAGCTACGTCAGAGAGTTAAGTCGAAAGCAGATTGCAAAGAGTTATAAAGGGATCTCACAAAACTGTGAGATGAATGGCAGGTGAAATTCAGTGTTGATAAATGCAAAGTAATGCCCATTTGAAAACAATCCAAACTATACATACAAAATGATGAAGTCTAAATTAGCTGTTACTACTCAAGAAAGAGATCTTGGAGTCATTGTGGATAGTTCTCTGAAAACATCTGCTCAGTGTGTGGCAGTACTCAGAAAAGCTTGCAGAATGTTACGAACCATTAAGAAGACAGAAATATCATCATGCCACTATATAAATGCATGGCACCCCAGACCTTGAATACTGCGTGCAGTTCTGGTCCTTCCATCTAAAAAAAAAAAAGAGAGAGAGAGAGTTGAAAAAGTACAGAGAGAGGCAACAAAAATGACTAGGTGTGGAACAGCTTCCATATGAGGAGAGATTAAAAGGCTGAGACTGTTGAGCTTGGAAAAGAGACGACTAGGGGGAATATGACAGAGGTCTATAAAATCATAACTGGTGTGGAGAAAGTAAATAGGAAAGTATTATTTATCTCTTCACATAACACTCAAACCAGGGATTGCCCTATGAAATTAGTATGCAGCAGGTTTAAAACAAACATAGGAAGTATTTCTTCACACAACACATAGTCAACCCGGGGAACTTGTTGCCAGGGGATTTTGTGAGGCCGAAAGTATAACTGGGTTCAAAAAAGATTAGGTAAGTTCCTGGAGGATAGGTTCATCAGTGGCTATTAGCCAAAATGAGCAGGAGCACAACCTCTTGCTCTTGGTGTCCCTAAGCCTCTGATTATTAGAATCTGGGAATGGATGACAAGGAATGGATCACTCAATAAATTGCCCTGTTCTGTCACTCCCGGTGAAGCATCTAGTACTGGCCACTGTCAGAAGACCAGCATATTGGGCTAGAAGGGTCATTGTCCATTTTTATGTTCTTATGTTAAAGTTCTTACAGTAGTTAATTACCCTCGCTGTTAAAAAATTGTGCCTTATTTCTGGTCTGAATTTGTTTAGCTTCAACTTCCAACCATTGGATCTTGTTATATCTGTCTGCTCGATAGAAGAGTCCATCATTACTTTTCTGTTCCCCCCATAGGTCCTTATAAACTATGATCAAGTTATCCCTTAACCTTCTGTTGGCTAAACTAAATTGCGTTAGCTCCTCAAGTCTATCACTGTACAGTATTTTGTCCAGTCCTTTAATCATTGTCATGGTTCCTCTCTGAACCCTCTCCAGTTTATCAACATCCTTTTTGAATTGTCCAGAACTGGACACAGTATTCCAGCAGTATTTGCACCAGTGCCAGATACAAAGGTAATATAATCTCTCTGCTCCTTCTCAAGATTCCCCCAGTTTATACATCCCAGGATCACATTAGCTTTTTTGGCCGCAGTGTCACATTAGGAGCTCATGTTCCATAGATTATCCCCCACTGACCCTCATGTTCTTTCCAGAATCGCTGCTTCCCATAATAGAGTCCCCCATCCTAAAAATACAGCGACCATTCTGTGGTCCTAGATGTATAACTTTACATTTAACCATATAAAAATGCATATTTTTTGCTTGTCTCCAGCTTATCAAGTGATCCACATCACTTTGTATCGATGACCTAGTCTCTTTATTTACCACTTCTCCAGTCTTGGTGTCACCTGCAAATTTTGTTAGTGCTTATTTTGTTTTCATACAGGTCATTAAATAGCATCGGGCAAAGAACTGCGGAATGCCTTTAGAAGAACACATGCTCAGTCATGATTCCCCACTTAGTTATATTTGGAAACCTGACTCTTAGGCAGTTTTTAATCATGTAATAATTGCCGTGTTGATCTCGTATCAATCTAGTTACTTAAACAAAACATCATGCAGTACCAAGTCAGATGTGTTACCGAAGGGAACAACATTTGTTACCTTTTATGCTGAACTTGATAGTGGTTTGAAGGGACTATAAATTAATTTGACAAAATTTATTTTCAATAAATCCATGTTACTTGGCATTAATTATATTAATCTCCTTTAATTCTTCTTGAGCCCTATATCAGCCATTCCATTATCTTGTCAAGGCGACGGGTCTCTATAATTAACTGGGTCAGCTCCTTTTTAAATGTTGGCACAACATTAGCTTTCTTTCAGTCTTTTAGAACTTCCCTAGCGTTCCAAGAGTTACAGAAAAACAACATTAACGGTCCAGCAAGCTTCTTGGCCAGCTCTTTTAAAACTCTTGGATCCAAGTTCTCTGGACCTCTTGATTTAAAAATTTCTAGCTTTAGTAGCTGTTGTTTAGCATCCTGTTGGAATGGAAAGTGTATTATCATCATCATATGATATAAATACATCATCTGTTGTACCCAAAGTACAGATCAAAATAGTTATTGAACACACTTCCACCTTTTCAGCACTGTTTTTGACAATTCTACCATTTCATCTAGCACTGGATCAATACCGTTGGTCCGGTACTTAATCTCTGTGGGTCAGGTTCCCAGTCCGTGAATTTATCTACCTGGCAGGGAGCTAGGAGAATGAATGTTCTAAAGCACTTCAAGACTCGGGGATGAAAGGTGCAACTGAAGTGCCAGGTCTTACTGGGGGATCGTACTGTGAGCAGAATAGAAGCAGCTAACTGTCACTTGTTTCTTCTCTTCCTCTAGTTTCCTGGCAGATCTGATGGACAACTCTGAACTGATTCGGAATGTTACCCTGTGTGGGCATCTCCACCATGGCAAGGTACAGCGAATACAGGGCTGTGCCTAACTGAGGACAGAGGGTGTCTTCTGTGTTAATTAATCAGCTGGTGCTGTTGAAGGATAACAGCGCACTTGTGCAGGGACATGCCTTGCTAATAGTGCATATGTGAGAGCTCACTGGCTCACAGGAGTGACTGTTTTTTGATTAGGAGGCCAAGCTGATTGTTGATAGTCTCTCAGTGGATAAGTAGTAAGACAGAAGCCAGTTTATGTATTCAGTTCTGTGTTCTCTAGCTAATGCATATGTAGTTATGTAACTCTGCTTTAAGAAGTGATGTGTACACATCAGCTCGGGAGTGTTTGATAGTATATATCAGTACAATATGTAGGTAAATCTAACCAATTAGGGGAGAGGGGAGCAATACCCTTACCATGGCTTTGTCAAAGCTCCCCTCTGCTGTGATGCCTGCAAAACCAGGCCTGCTCCTCAGGGCTAGGGAGCTGACAGAGTGTAACAATCCCTCTTTCCTTCCCTCCTTTGCTCTTACTAACTCTCCCATTTTCCCCTGTACTCCTAATAAATAAAGAAAAGGAAAAAACCCCACATGTAACTAATCATGCTGTGTCCATTCTTCACAGTGTTCATCTACTTGTATGTTCTTTCCCTGTTAAACATAAGAACAGCCATACTGGGTCAGACCAAAGGTCCATCTCGCCCAGTATTCTGTTTTCCGACAGGGGCCAATGTCAGCTGTCTCAGAGGGAGTGAACAGCACAGGGAATCATCAAGTGATCCATCCCCTGTCGCTCATTCCTACCTTCTGGCAAACAGAGGCTGCGGACACCATCCCTGCCCGTCCTGGCCAATAGCCATTAATGGACCTATCCTCCATGAATTATCTAGTTCTTTTTTGAACCCTAGTATCGTCTTGGCCTTCACAACTTCCTCTGGCAAGGAATTCCACAGGTTGACTGTTCATTGTGTGGAAAAAATACTTCCTTTTGTTTGTTTTAAACCTGCTGCCGATTAATTTCATTTGGTGGCCCCTAGTTCTTGTGTTATGAGAAGGAGTAAATAACACGTCCTTATTTGCTTTCTCCACACCAGTCATGAGTTTATAGACCTCTGTCATATCCCCCCTTAGTCATCTGAAAAGTTCCAGTCTTATTCATCTCTCCTCATACAGCAGCTGTTTCATACCCCTAATAATTTTTGTTGCCCTTTTCCAAGTCCAGTAGATCTTTTTTGAGATGAGGCGACCACATCTACACCCAGTATTCAAGATGTGGGCGTACCATGGATTTATATAGAGGCAAGATGATGTTTTCTGTCTTCATTATCTATCCCTTTCTTAATGATTCCCAACATTCTGTTCACTTTTTTGACCTGCCGCTGCACATTAAGTGGATGTTTTCAGAGAACTATCCATAATGACTCCAAGATCTTTCTTGAGTGGTAACATCCAATTTAGCTCCCATCATTTTCTATGTATAGTTGGAATTATGTTTTCCAGTGTGCATTACTTTGCATTCATCAACATGGAATTTTATCTACTATTTTGTTGCCCAGTCACCCAGTTTTGAGAGAGCCTTTTATAGCTCTTCGCAGTCTGCCTGGGACTTAACTATCTTGAGTAGTTTTGAATCATTTGCAAATTTTGCCACCTCACTGTTTATCCCTTTTTCAGGTCATTTAGGAATATGTTAAATAGGACTGGGCCCAGTACAGATCCCTGAGGGACACCACTATTTACATCTCTCCATTCTGAAAACCGACCATTTATTCCTACCCTTTGTTTCCTATCCTTTAACCAGTCACCAGTCCGTGAGAGGACCTTCCTTCTTATCCCATGACTGCTTATTTTGCTTAAGAGCCTTTCGTATCCACTGGATCCCTCTTGTCCACGTGCTTGTTGACCCCCTCAAAGAATTGTAGTACATTGGTGAGGTATGATTTCCCTATACAAAAACCATGTTGATTATTCCCCAAGAAATTATGTTCATATGTGTGTCTGACAATTTTGTTATTTACTATAGTTTCAGCTAGTTTGCCTGGTACAGAAGTCAGGTTTACTGGCCTGTAATTCCTACGTCTCCTCTGGAGCCCTTTTTAAAAATTGATGTCATATTCGCTATCCTCCAGTCATTTGGTACAGAAGCTGATTTAAATAATAGGTTATAGATGACAGTTAGTTGTCCTGCAATTTCACATTTGAGTTCCCTCAGAATCCTTGGGTGAATACCATCTGGTTCTGGTGACTTATTACTGTTTGGTTTATCAATTTGTTCCAAAACACCCTCTGACACCTCAATCTGGGACAGTTCCTCAGATTTGTTACCTAAAAAGAATGGCTCACGTTTGGGAATCCCCCTCACATCCTCAACCTTGAAGACTGATGCAAATAATTCATTTAGTTTCTCCTCAATGGCCTTGTCATCCCTGAGTGCTCCTTTATCATCTTGATCCTCCAGTGTCCCCAGTGGTTGTGTAGCAGGCTTACTGCTTGTGATGTACTTAAAAAAATGTTTTTGCTGTTACTTTTCAAAGTCTTTGGCTGTTCTTCAATTTTTTTTTGGCCTTCCTAATTATATTTTTACACTTCATTTGCTAGAGTTTATGCTCCTTTCTATTTTCCTCCCTAAGATTTAACTTCCACTTTTTAAAGGATGCCTTTTTGCCTCTCACTGCTTCTGTTACTTTGTTGTTTAGCTACGGTGGCTCTTTTTTGGTTCTCCTACTATGTTTTTTAATTTGGGGGTGTACATTTAAGTTGAGCCTCTATTACAGTGTCTTTTTAAAAGTTTCCATGCAGCTTGCAGGAATTTTACTTTTGGTGCTGTACCTTTTAATTTCTGTTTCACTAACCTCCTCATTTTTGTGTAGTTTCCCTTTCTGAAATTAAATGCTACAGTGTTGGGCTGCTGTGGTGTTTTCCCACCACAGGGATGTTAAATGTAATTATATTATGGTCACTATTACCAAGTGGTCCAGCTATATTCACCTCTTGGACCTGATCCTGTGTTCCGCTTAAGCCTAAATCAAGAATTGGCTCTCTTATGGTGCATTCCATGAATAGCTGCTCCAAGAAGCAGTCATTTAAGGTGTCAAGAAATTTTATCTCAGCATCCCTTCCTGTGGTGATATGTACCCAGTCAAATATGGGGATAGTTGAAATCCCCCAATCCATAGAGATTTTGTGGTACAGTTTAGTTTAAGATTTTTACTTCATTTGATTGTACGCTTTCTTTCACATATAGTGCCACTCCCCCACCAGCATGACCTGTTCTGTCCTTCCAATATATTTTGTACCGTGGTATTACTGTGTCCCATTGGTTATCCTCATTCCACCAAGTTTCTGTGATGTCTATTATATCGATATCCTCATTTAACACGAGGCGCTCTAGTTCACCCAGCTTATTATTTAGACTTCTAGCATTTTCATGTAAGCACTTTAAAAAGTCTCACTTTTTAGCTGCCTGCCATCACATGATGTAATTGAATGGCACTGTTTTTCATTTGACTGTTTCTTTTCAGATCCTACCTGTATTTTATCATCTTCCGTCCTCTCCTCCTTATTAGGACATAGGGAATCTCCATTTATAGATCCTCCTCTAAGGGATGTCCGAACCACATGCTCCTCTGCACTTGTCAGCTTTCCTCCAGCCCTTAGTTTAAAAACTGCTTTACGACTTTTTTAATTTTAAATTCCAGCAATCTGGTTCCATTTTGGTTTAGGTGGAGCCCATCCTTTCTGTATAGACTCCCCCTTTCCAAAAGTTTCCCCAGTTCCCAGTAAACCTAAACCTCTCCTCCCTACACCATCGTCTCATCCATGCATTGAGACCCTGCAGTTCTGCCTGTCTAACTGGTCCTGCATGTGGAACTGGAAGCATTTCAGAGAATGCTACCATGGAGTTCCTGGCCTTCAATCTCTTACCTAGCGGCCTAAATTTGGCCTCCAGAACCTCTCTCTTATCCTTCCCTATGTCATTGATACCTACGTGTACCACGACCACCGGCTCCTCCCCAGCACTACACATAAGTCTATCTAGATGTCTCGAGAGATCTGCAACCTTCGCACCAGGTAGTCAAGTCACCACGCGGTTCTCCTGGTCATCGCAAGCCCAGCTATCTATGTTTCTAATGATCGAGTCGCCCATTACTAGCACCTGTCTCTTCCTAATAACTGGAGTTCCTTCCCCCGGAGAGGTAACGTCAGTGCAAGAGGCAACCCCAGCACCATCTGGAAGGAGGGTCCCAACTATGGGATCATTTCTTTCTGCTCCAGCTGGATGTTCTCCATCCCTGAGGCTTTCATCCTCCTCAACAACACAGAGGCTGTCATCTATGTACCTCTCTGTCTCCCTTAGCTCCTCCAGCTCAGCCATCCTGGCCTCCAAAGTCCGTACACAGTCTCTGAGGGCCAGGAGCTCCTTGCACCAAATACATACGTACGCCACCAGCCCATAGGGCAGGTAGTCACACATGCTGCATTGGGTGCAATAAACTGGGTAGCCACCACTCTGTTGCTGGACTTCTGCCTGCATTCCCTTTTTACTCCTGCAGCTGGGTCCTTTATTGTTGTTTTGTTTTTATTAGGGGATGTTTTGTAGCTTAAGTTCCAAGAAGTTTAAGAAATGTTAAGTGCTATGTAGCCCACCCCTGCTCATCCCTCCTTCACATTCCCCCTGTAAACTCCCTCACAAAACTACCCTGTTAGCTGCTCCTCTTCACTAGCTCCTCTGGTTGCTTAGGAGGGGTCTTTTTAAAGCCCTGGTCTTCCGGAGTAGCCCTATCCCCTAGTTAAGGGTTGTTCGTGACCCTTCATCTCTTGTGTGTTTTAGATTGGAAGCCCTTCAGGGCTCAGTTATATCTATTTATGTTTGTACTGGTGCCCAAACAGTGGGGCCCCCATCCTGAGTGGGCCCATAGTAAAACTGTAGTAGTAGTAATGATCTGTCAGTTACTTTATCGCTACTCGCCATTCTGATAGTTTTAGTCCCTTAAGAGATTGCTATCACAGACTCCACTTCAAATAACATACAATTAGCCACCAGCTCTGCTCCCTCCCACCTCTCTGGCTAAAATAGAAGAGATTTGGTGGCCTTCTCTATCTGTTTATCACCCATAAGATCACCTTGCTTTTTCTTGCCTTTTGATACTTTCAGACTTGTTTTGTGGATTGCCTGATAGAGCAGACGCACCCAGAGATCAGGAAGCGCTACGACCAGGATGTAAGTGTCATCTCCATATGTTCTGATCGTTCAGGATGACAGGAGGGCAGAGGGTGCTCACATTCAAATTAAGAGATTCTGTGCATGAGGGAGAATGTGATATAAAGGTTAGAGCCAAGAACTGGAAGCCAGGCGTCTGGGTTCTGTTCCTAGCTCTGCCATGTATTTACTGTGTTATTTATATATAAACAGCTATCGCTTCCTATTTCAGACTTTTAAATGTTTGATATAAAAACGTCTTATTTCATGATCTGACCCTGAGAACTGTCTCTGTTTCTGCAGCTTTGCTACACCGACATACTGTTCACAGAGCAAGAGGTAAGTGCACCTTGAGATAGGCACTAACTCCAGCAAACAGCGCTCAAGCTGCAGAAAGACACGAAGTAATAAATTCTTCACTCGTAATGCTTCCAAGTGTCACCTCTTGTGCCCTGTATGCTGGAAGGAAAGTTCTTTTTCATTCACTGCACCAGTTGATCTATAAACCAGGGATCTTATCGCTTAAGGCAATGAGAAGCAGACCAAACCTTATCTTCCTTCCATTACTAGTGCCTCCCTGTAAAAAACCTTAATAGTCACATTTAATTAAATAAAAAAATCTACTGAAGCTGACCACCTGTGGCAATCTGGTCAATTGTCCTTGTAGCTGAAACAGGCAAGAGTTTCTCTGATGCTGAGGCTAACATGACCAATGTAGTGTTGTGAAAGGGCCATTTGATATCCTGTATGTTGAAGGTAAATGTCAAATTGGTGATGGACGTATTATTTGGATGGAAGACCAATGAATGCTGAAGTGTGTGTGCCAAGAAAGGCCACTGTGCATTTGGCAATCACATGGGAACCAAAACCTTCAGTGGCACAGTAAGATCAGACAGACACAGACTCCTTAAGAATGCGGGTGGCGTTCGATCTGCAAGGAGGCTGTGTCCCTGGGGGATTTGCCGTGATGATGATGATGATGGTTATAAATGTAAACTCTCTTTAATTTTGGAGGCTGTCCCAGTGGCACGAGTGGGTTCAGTCTGTGAAGGGAAGGCGTGGGCCAGGGGTTATTCACCCATATTGGAATAAATAGATTCCATTTTTCATAAAGCCTGGCTTTCTGGGATTTGATCCTTTAGACTGGTGTCTTTGGTTATGTTTAAGAAAAAAACCAAACTGGGTCACACTGATTACATGTTGGTGTAGGGTCATGTCTGGATCTGTTCTGTGAACTTGGTATTTCCATACCCTCACTGTTTCTTTACACTGCCTATGGGCGGAGTTCATGTGTCAGGGCGCGACCTGGGGGCAGCAGCGAGAAGAGAGGCAGAAGGAATTTATTCTCCCATGTACAGCATTGCACTGTTAGCTGAGTGCAGTATTCAGGAGATTTCTCCTTCCTCGGATGAACTGGGTGTTGGCTCCTGCTAGAGCAAGTTTACTGGGTGTCTGGATCAACGGCCCAATCCAGTGTAATAGGAGATGGGACATTGGGATGGGTGGGCGATTTTCTGTGTCTTGTCTGATGAATTCTCTTTCCATGGCTGACTGCCGCTTTCTCCAGTCATGTGGCACTGTAATTTATCTGCTAATCCTGACTTCGTTTCTTTCAGAGGGGTGTTGGCATCAAGAGCACCCCAGTGACTGTGGTTCTACCAGACACCAAGGGGAAATCCTTTCTCTTCAACATCATGGACACGCCAGGTGTGTTGAGCTGACCCAGACACTGCCAATTTGTGGGCTCAATCCTGCTTGTGAGTTAGGCTCAGTAAAGCCAGTGGTGCTACTGGTGTGAGTAAGAAATGGACGTTTCAGTAAAGGCTTCCACAAATGGGCCCCAATTCATAAAACCTATAGGTCTTCTGAAGGAAGGTGCATAGACATGAATGGAATATGAAAAATATAAACCGGTGTCTACCAAAGGAGGATCTGAGGGGGGGCTTTGGAGCTAGGGCATAATGGGGTTTTGCGCCAAACCAGTTTACATTTTCTCAAATCCAATGTCTGTCTATTTAAATTTCACAGACCAGTTATTCAGTTTAGACTTTATAAAGTGCAATGACACACTGAAAAGTTTCCCTTCAAAGATGACATCCTGGGATTTCATGTTTAATCTTAGTGATTCCATTTCAGCCCTAACACAGCTTCAGATCTGACCTTCCAGCTGGCTGCTCTCTGCTTCTGAAAACACTACCAGCTATAGAGAGATTTTGCAGCTGGAATTTAGCTGGTAGTTTTTTGTTTCTGATGCTTAAGGCAGCATAGGCTTCAGCTCATGCTCTCTTAGCTGGACTAGTTCCTTCAGGGCTAATAAGACTGAGAACGTTGCTCTCTCTCTTGTTCGAGGTCAGACAGGATGATCAGAATGGTCCATTATTGGCCTTAGAACCTATGAAACTTGTTTGTATATGAGCTGAATCAGCAGCAGTGACTTAAATATATGGGAAGTAGCTGTGTGGCCAGATTTTCAAGGTCTCGGCACCCACGTTTGAGCCAGTTTTTTTCCAAAGTGCAATTGTGAGATTTACGCTTAGGTTTCCAGAAGAACTTGTGCCTGCCGTACTGATGTCTGGAGTTACAAAACAGCCAGGGACTGGAGGCTGACACAGCGCCGTGTCCAAAGAGCTTTCAGTCTAAGCCAAGGAGAGACAAGCACGGAAGACACCAGAAGAGGGAGGAGAGAAGGGTTTTGCAGGGATTATTTTGGTTACTGCCCCGCTCTGCTCCTTAACCTAGTTCATTCACCTCTCTGAAATTACTACTTTAATTACCACCTTTCCTCAGGCATTTCCACAAAGCTTTGTGGATAGCGTTACAGTTGCAAACAGACTACTAAAAACAACATTAGTAGCATGCTGTAGTCTCAAAAATCAGCATTGGACAGTGTGAAAGGTCCTCATACACAATGCTGGCAACAGTGCCCTTGCTAGATTAACTGAGGTGCTTTCTGCAAGGCAAAGGAATGCCATTCTTCTCACTCCTGCCCTCTGGAGTGCAAGCTTGTGACCAGTGACAGGTCACCACAGCTGGGGGTCAGCTTTCCCCACTCCAGTGAGTGATCTCTGAACTGGGATCACTGAGCTTTGATTGATTTTTGTTTTGAAGGCCATGTGAACTTTTCTGATGAGGTTACTGCCGGCCTTCGTATTTCGGACGGAGTTGTGCTTTTCATTGATGCAGCCGAAGGGGTAAGTGTTATCCTCTTTTACCTCCTGTGGATGTATTTCAGAATCTCTTGGCCCCCTTGATCCTGACTTCAGACTAGGAAGCAATCTGTGCAGAGTTCACTTGCATTAGTGATGGGGCTCTTTGGAGCCTGATTTAGAAAGGGTAGCATTTTCTAGCTATTGAAGCAGAGAGTCATGGCTCCTTGGTTCTATTGCCAGGTCTGACACTGATGGACTATGACTTTGGACTACTCGCTTAACTACTTTGTGCCTCCACTTCCTCCCCCATCTGAAATAAAGAGGTGGCTTAAAGGAATGCTGCTGGGTTAAACACATCCTTCTAAAATTCAAATTATTAGCAGGTCACTGGTGGCCGAGCTTAGACTTTTCTACAGGCTGCTGGCCTAGTGGATAAGGGTCACTGCTTTGTCTGCTTTGTCTGTCACGCCCCATATAGCATGTTATCAGGGGCTTTAGCTCGTCTGGTAATGCTCCTTGTTTTCCGCAGGTTATGCTGAACACAGAGAGGCTCATCAAGCATGCAGTGCAGGAGAGGCTGGCAGTGACCGTGTGCATTAATAAGATAGATCGGCTGATCCTGGAGCTGAAGCTTCCCCCCACCGATGCCTATTACAAACTCCGACACATAGTAGATGAGGTCAACGGTTTGATCAGGTACAGATTTGTGAGGGGGGGTGGTTTTCTTTTTATTCCATCCCTGCTTTGTTTGTCCTCTGTTGGTCTCTTTCCCTCAATTGTCCAGAAGTTTTTTTCCTTCTCCATTTGTTTGATGTATTTTAAAAAGAGAAAACAATAGTTAAACTGCAAAATGTGTGTGTGTACCAACCCTGAAACACAGCTCCTTAGTGCTGGAGCCTTCTTGTAGGCCCCTGTGGGCAGTGCAGAATTCCTCCAGTAGATTAGATCTCATTTCTGGGCTTGGGTTTACATTCATTGACAGTGTCTTCCTCTGTTTATAGCTCCAGTCTCTGCTCCATCACGCTGTAGAGTTATGCTGTACATAAAAGCTCTCTCTGTTTCAGCATGTATTCCACCGATGAGAACCTGATCCTCTCCCCTCTTCTGGGGAACGTCTGCTTCTCCAGTTCCCAGTACAGCATCTGCTTCACACTTGGCTCCTTTGCAAAGATTTATGCAGACACATTTGGTAAGACTCAGCCAAAAACCATGCACACATCAACATCTCAAGTCCTATTCATTTCTGTGGAGCCCTTTCAAGTACTTACAGCAGCTCAGGTCTCTGCTGGCTCATATATGCACTTGTATCCTAGCACAGGTGCTCAGAAACATTTAGGGAGCTGAGAGTTATTGCAGAGCCCAATTGGGGTATTTCTCACCAGCCACTTTCAGGTTGCTGAGGAAACAGGAATCCCAGTGAGGAACATTGCGGGATAAATATTTTCTCCTGTAATTCTTTATCTTGTAAATATTGGAATGGGTGGAAGCCACTATATGGTACATACATCTATAATGGGGAAAACCACTGTCACTGTTCTAGATAAATGGTTGCATATGTGTTGCACTCTGCATGGGGTAACATGGTTCAGAGCTGAAAGGGTTAAGAATCTTTCAGCATAGCCGGAGGAAAGTCCTGTTCTCTGGAGTTGAGACTCAGCTGTATGGAGGCTGAAGCTTAGCCCTGGGGGGTCTTGCCCTCTAGCTGCCCCCTGGATCTCTTTTATGTAACTGTCCTGGCTGTGGTTTGCATCTCTGCTCCCTCGTTGCCAGCCTGAGGCAGTCTTTCTGGTTTGAAAGAGCAGGCAGTAAAAGAACAGCCATGTGCTTAGCCTGGCCGGCTAGAACTCCCCGAGTCCCTGGGTTGGAATGTTCCATGGGGCTGCAGTTGTGGTGAAGTTGGGATCTAGGAGGTGGTGCCAGGCAGCTGGCCCAACTCAGGGGCAGGGGGGGTGGGGCCATGAAAAGCAGCCTTCGTTCAGAGATCAGGGGGCTGACACTCTCATGTGCCATAAGAAGGAATAAACAAGATCCTCTTTCATTGTGGCATCCTTCGGTGCCCGTCCTGAGGTTTTCCCGACTCGGGCGAATTTAGCGTGCGGGCAGCGGTTGGTAAGGCATGCTAATGGACTGTGCTCTTAGTAGAAGGGGTGTGAGTGGATGCTGATGTCCTATCACTTGTAAACTCAGCATGGCGTGAAATCTAGAGCTACAGTCCCGCCTATTCCCGGAGCATATGAGGAGGGATATTCTGCAGCTCTGAACTCCCTCGATCATTTACAAAGAAAACATGACCCCGTAAGTGGAGAGAGGTGTTTCACCGTGTGATAGCTGAGGTTATTTCTTTATTCCCTTGTAGGAGACATCAATTACCAGGAGTTTGCAAAGCGACTTTGGGGTGATATCTACTTCAACCCCAAGACGTACGTAGTGTTTTTAGTGATCTTTGTTCACCAGCTTTCTTACTGTCCAAGCAACATCTCTTGCTCTCCCCTCCATCCTGTAGAGCAACAGGCCGAGTTGAGCCTCTCCTCTACTAGGTGTGAATCCACATTGCTGTGTGTCCTGCCAGTTGGCGGCGCAGCGCTCATGTTCCTCCGCAGGCATTGCTAACTGTCACTGCTGGGCTTACCCTGGGGCACAGACATGCCTGCTCTAGCTCACCGGGATTATGCAGAGGGACTTTGGAGGAGGATACGGGATGGCATGTGGCTAGACTTCCAGTTTTCTGAGTGGTTGTGGGTACCCTGGAGGCGTTGCCGGTTCAGTTCCTAAGGACTGCGAGTTCCTACTAAATGTCCATGAGAGTTCATTGGGGTCTGTCTTTTTGAATAATGTGTATAGCTCCATAGGCGTGCGCTGAGCTTCCCAGGACAGGTCAGGTCAGGTTCCCTTCCCTGCATATCTTACACTCTGCGTAAGGACCAGAAAAGGAAGTGGGAATGGGGAAATATGAATATCCAGGCATGCAGGGGCTAGTGTACATATCACAGAGGTCATAGTGCTTTTGGGTGGCAGAGCATTTTCCATTCACATCTTTCCTCTTGGCTTTCCTGCACAGACGAAAGTTCACTAAAAAGGCCCCAACCAGCAGTTCCCAGCGGAGCTTTGTGGAGTTTGTCCTCGAACCGCTGTACAAGATCCTGGCTCAGGTACATTCTTGCTTTCCCCTTTGCTGTGACGTGAGTGCAGTACCAAGTAATTGAAGCCTGTAGTTCCTGTCTGTCACTGAGCGTTTAAAGACTGACCACTAGATGATGCTATATATGAAATCTGTCTGCTGTCCTGTTAGGAAAATTCCGCAATCACAAATGTTTGTGTCTGAGGGGGCAGCCCCTACTCTTCCTGTACCCGTTCTGCTCCTCGTTCCAAATACGCCCTCCGTTCATGGTGCTCTCCTCAGCAGGACCTGCACCAAGCGTGCTGGTTTTGGGATGTGTCCCAGTGACCACCAAGTACCAACTTTTAGCTACCCAACCAGTTTCACTGCAGGAACTAAACTGATCTGAGCCTAGCTCTCCCAGGGTAAAAGGCCAGATGTTGGCTGCAGGCCCCCCAGTCCTTTCACACTGATGTCCTATCCCATCGCCATTTGAATGGCTCGAATGTACCATTATCTGCACCCGGGAGTCAGTGGCAGTGAACCTCTCAGTAACTGGCGGTGGTGGGTGCCGTCTCACAGGTGGTTGGTGATGTGGACACCACCCTCCCCCGCACTCTGGATGAGCTGGGCATCCACCTGACCAAAGAGGAGCTGAAGCTAAACATTCGACCCCTGCTAAGGCTCGTCTGCAAGAAGTTCTTTGGGGAGTTCACAGGTGAGTCCTGTCTCTCCCTTGCCCTAGCTGCTGGGCTCCTGGGCGGGTAGGTGAATGCCCCCTAGTGTCAGTTTAACCTGTTGTTGGCAGAGCATTAGGGCTCCGTTTTCAATGGCGAGGTCCCCACGTTGCAGGTTCCCTTTGCTTCTCAGCTGGTGCCAGTGGTGTCCATTGCTCCACCAGTCAGACTGCTTATTTCGGTGCCTACGTTTGGATTTAGAGATGAACTGTAGGTTTCTCGTTTTTAAAGGTCTTGGCGTTTGCACCTAAACCCAGTTGACCGACTTTCCCCTTTGGAGGAAGTGAGACTTAGTTGCCCAGAAGCTCTGGTATAGTTTCCAGGCCATACGTTGTACGTGACATTGATTTGCACTGGGTACAATGTGCCAGGAAGTCCCTGAAAGTAATTCATTTGCGCACACATGGCCTCAACTCTGCCTTTAGTGTGTTCTCCTGAAAGGCTTCCTCTGAATGCCCCAAAGTGCAGTGAAAAACCAGTAGGCTGGCTTCCTGTGGAGGTTCGCTGATCCTTCGCCAGCAGCGCAGTGTGTCCTGATGGCAGTTCCTGTATAAGCTGTCCGCTCCCAAGTGAATTGTGTCACCCAGGACTGTAGACTGACTAGTCCTCCGGGTTAAAGCCCCCTCAGTGCTAAATTCTGGATACCTCCACTTAGCAGCATTCTCATGAAGCTCTGCTCTCCTAGGCTTTGTGGACATGTGTGTGCAGCACATTCCCTCCCCAAAGGTGGGCGCCAAGACCAAAATCGAGCACACCTACACTGGCGGCGTCGACTCAGACCTGGGAGAGGGCATGAGCGAGTGTGACCCTGATGTAAGGACCCCTTTCACTTACCATTACATCTCCAAAAGCAGCATGGGGTAGCAGAGAAGTCCTCCTCACCTGGGGTTGGCAAGGCAGCCGCCTCCTAGAGAGTCATCCAGCAGCATTTCACAATCTCTCATCTGCTACTGAAGCAAATCTCTCCACTCTGAGAAATTCAGCAGCCTGCCAAGGCAGCTGTAAAGAGAGAGGGTTATTGGAGAATGTGCAGGGGAAAGGCAGAGATTTGGACAGAACTTTCCAGCACTTGGGAACTGCACTGTGATGGCTGGATGTTTTGGAGCCTTTTGGGGACAGTTATTTTCCATTTTAGATGAAGGCAGATTCTCTGCATGAAAATCTGACCTGAAGAATTGGTTTGAGTTCGCCTGAGCAGAGCATCTGCCTTTATATTGTCCTTTGTACTAAAGGGATCGCTTCTTCAAATGTAGCTTCCTCTGGGGTGGCACTCGGCAGCTGTTTAACAGCTCCACCAATGCTCAGCAGCAGCGTGGGAAGGGAAGAATTGACCTGTAAATAGTAGATCATTGCCTTTAGACTGCTGGGAGAGACAGAGTGCCTTACTCCAGTTAAGGGCTGTATGACTAGTGAAAGTTAATTACCCAAGCAGAGTTTTACCAGTGCAAACTGTCATGAAACCCGGGCATGACCTGGATTTTGTGTCTCATCTGAAATATGGCACCTCCAGCAGCACAGAATTTCTAGCACTGGGTCTTATGCCAAGGAGTGACTTGGCAGGTCAGCAGTGGGGTTCTTCTCTCCAACCCCCCTTTCTAAAGTGGTCCATCCAGGGAGAGGCCTGGCCCAGACTTCTCAGTTTGAAATGTCAGGGATCGTATTGTGAGGTCACACAGCTACAGGCTTCCATGATGGTGTCTACATGAAGAAAGCACCAATCTGCCTCAGTATGCACCGGAGAAATGCACATAACCGTGCCTTTTCAAGGGGTCTGGCCAATGGGGAGGGAATTCCAGGCGGAGGAAGAAAATTGAGGACCCAAAAACTGTTCCTTGTGGCTTTTCAGACAGAGTTCCTGATAATCTCACATGGGTCTAATCACTGCTTTGTGAGTGCATGTCTTGGGAGTGACTTACTTTGATTTCTTTTTTTGGGGGGAAGGGTCCACTAATGTGTCACACCACGAAAATGTACAGCACAGACGACGGGGTTCAGTTCCACGCCTTTGGCAGGGTGCTGAGTGGGACTATCCATGCAGGTCAGCCCGTGAAGGTACTGGGAGAAAACTACACGTTAGAGGATGAAGAGGATTCCCAGATCTGCACTGTGGGACGGCTCTGGATCTCAGTGGCAAGGTACCAGGGTATCAGTGAAGAGGACAAACCTTGGCAATTTGAGAGAGGAGTCCCCACTCATTGCTGCTGTTCTTGATGGTGCAGCGTGCGGAAGAAAAGCTCGGGGCTTTGGAGGCAGGGAGGGGTGCATTTAGTGCAGTGAAAAGTCCCAGATTGACGAACTGGATTGGGGCTATGTTGAGTTTATGAAATTGATCCAAAATGCCCATTAAGCCCCAAAGATCTTACAATGGGAGAGGATAAGTAACATTCAAAGGGGGCAGAGAGGGATATGATCAGCACAGCTATAGATGCGATTGTATTCTCTTTTACCATTATCCGATAGATCAGTGGGTCCCAAACTTTTTACTAAGTGACCCGCCAACTGCATGCTACTTTTTTTTTTGTGATCCATCATCACAAATATGCACCTTTCACCCCAGCACCACAATGCTAATCCTGACCATGGTGGGGTGCAGGAGGGTTGGAGACCGAGCATGTGGGGGGCTCCTATCCTGTGGGGCTGGGCCCAGCATTGGTCGCAGCATCGCTCCATTTGAAGGGCTGGCTAAACCCGAGTGGTGCTGCGACCCCCATACACCAGGTTGTGACACCTGAAGCAGGGAGCCAGGCCCAGCCCCCTGCAGGACAGGAGCTGCTGCTGCAAGGTGAGTGTAGGGCATGCTCACTCTCCAGTCCTTCCCCTTCCCTCCGGGCCAGGAGAAGTGTATGTTTGCCTAGACTAGGGCCCAGTGATGAGTTAATCTGGCCATAGACATAACTACCAATCTAGAACCTTGTTGGGGCCATTATCAGCATTGTCTGTGTGCCTGGAGTTGCGGCAGGAGAGAGGTTTGCAGGAGAGGAATGCAGCCAGTCTCCCGCTCAGCACAGGAGCGTTGTTCCACAGGGAGCAGGCAGCATGGAAGAAGGTGCAGACATGTTTGTCTGAGAACCAGGGGGCGAGAGGTTGCGATCTGATGAGGGCGGATGAACAGAGGGACAGCATTGTGAGAGGTGTGGACAGCGGTAACTAATGGCTGTGCTCTCCCGTTCTGTATTTCAGATACCACATAGAGGTGAACCGGGTCCCTGCCGGCAACTGGATCCTGATAGAGGGGGTGGACCAGCCCATTGTGAAGACTGCAACCATCACAGAACCTAGAGGCAATGAGGAGGTACCGTGTGGGGCTTGGCATCGTTCGGAGTAGGGGAGTGTCAAGGGGCGACAAACGTGCTGGCTGTCTAGGATGGTCAGGTTGGGGGGGGCAGCGATTTCCTCCAACCAGAATGTTACTTTCTTCCATGAGCAAGGCAGCCCCATTGTGGATTGTCAGTCTTCAGGGTGCCTGGCTGGGTCTGTCAATACAACAAAACCCACTATGAATGCACGGAATGTAGCCGGGCTCCTCCTAGCCTGCCCTTGCTCCATAGTGCTGTCCCAGCAATGACGGGCATGTCCTGTGGCTGACACCAGGCTCCAAGGGGTGGTTGTCCTACCAAGCGGAGATATCCCTTGTCACCAGAATCTTACTGATTGCTCTGATTTGGTTTCAGGCTCAGATCTTCCGTCCATTGAAGTTCAACACCACATCTGTCATCAAAATAGCCGTGGAGCCGGTCAACCCTTCGGAACTCCCTAAAATGCTGGATGGCCTGCGGAAAGTCAACAAGAGCTACCCGTCACTCACCACCAAGGTGTGTGGCCGAGGCGAGGCTGATCCCGGTGCCCCCTGCCCTGCTCTCTGGGCCCCCTTGTGCGATCTTCAGTTAACACTTTACATGTCAAAACCAGCCCTGTTTTGGCTTTGCCATTCTCTCCCCTGAAACCCACTTGCTGTTAGTCTGCATGGACGAGCTGAGCTTGATTCTCCAAGGGGTGAACCCTACGTCGTTCCCTGGGAGGGCTAGGCCTGGCAAAGGTACAGGTTTCCCACAGAGCCTGCATCTCCAGCAAGAAGAGGCTGGGAGCGGAGTAACTGGTGCTTCCTCAAAGCCAAATGGTTCAGCAGCATGTCCTGCAGTGTCCCATGCTGGGAACCTAGGTTACTGGGAATCAGGGGGAGGGATAGCTCTGTGGTTTGAGCATTGGTCTGGTAAACCCAGGGTTGTGAATTCAATCCTTAGGGTCATTTAGAGAACTGGGATAAAAATCGGTCTGGGGATTGGCCCTACTTTTGAGCAGGGGGTTGGACTAGATGACCTCCTGAGGTCCCTTCCAACCCTGATCTTCTATGATTCAATGACTGGGGCTGCTCTTCCTTCTCAGAAAGCCAGGAGCTGGCCCCACTTGCCTGGTTGCTTAGACTCAGGAGCTAGGAACTTCCCCTCTTGGTTCTCTGACTATAATACGTTTCCCTTGGCCTTGTGGACAAGGCTAGAAGGGGCTAGGTCAGAAGGAATGCCGTGCTGTAGCTTGGGGCATCTGTTCTGGTGTTTCAGGTGGAAGAATCTGGGGAGCACGTGATCCTGGGGACCGGGGAGCTGTACTTGGACTGTGTGATGCATGACTTACGGAAGATGTATTCAGAGATTGATATCAAGGTGAGGAAGCGAAACGAGCCTTTCCTGTCATCATTACTGAGGGTACATAAAATGGGACTTCCTCCCCCTTGGGAGTGTGGCAATCAGCTGCTGCCCCCAGACCCATTGCTCCACAGGGTCTCATGACTCTAGCTCCTGAGGTGTAGAGAGACCGCTGAGACTTGCGGTGCTATTCCTGCCTCTGCCATTGACTTGCTGTCTGACCTCAGACTCGCCACTTACCTTCTGTTGTGGGCTGCACTTTATCCATCTGTGACACATACTTGCGTGCCTCGCAGGAGAGTGAGGTTTGGGATGTCTGAGATCCCTAGATGACAGGCACTAGAGAAGGGCGAAGAATTGTTTTTCCCTTTCCAGGAGTTCCAGGGAGATGGAGAGAAGTTGCCCTTTATTTCTTAATAGCAAAGAAAGCAAATGCGTCCCTCCAGGACAGCCAGGGCCCTTGGCACAGAATCGTGCCTCGGAATCTCAGCTCCATGTTTTTAAAATTGAGCTTCTAGCCCCCATGGCTGCAAAGATAACTTTGAAAACCTGAACAGAGTGTAACCAGTGCAGGTCTGAGTCTGCAGAGAGCCTCGGTGACTGGCTCAGAAGGGGCTGCACGGCCTAGATCCTGTCATCTCCACAACTGCTGAGCTTGGCTGTTGGTTTTTTCCCAAGATGCCGTAGAATCCAGCAGTTTTACTGCAGAAGTTACCATTTTGCCGGATGCAGGCACCCGGCGTTTTGTTTCCTGCCGAGACCTACTGCAGGTCTCGAGCTTCTGTTCCATGGGGTGGGAGCTGCCGAGCAGCTTGCAGGCAGAGCCAGAAGCATAGCTGTAGAGCAGCCAGGAGCCAAGACCTGAGAACTGACATGAGCCACCCAAGCTCACTACAAGCTGCCCTTTCTTCTGACATATGTGGGGGAACGGCCATGCGGAGCCAGGCTGCCCAGGTGACACCATGACAACTGAGGCCCACAAAGCTGGGCTGCCTGGGGAACACAGAGAAAAAAATCCATTGTCAGAAATAGCCATTGCTGGAAACAATCCCCGCTGCATAGTAGGTCACTGAGCACTTTCAGCCCTGAGGCCCAGCTGGGGCGGGTGTTTGGGGAAGGGAGGAGTGGGAATGAAGACTATTTTGTGGAGCTGCAATACATTCCCATTAGGGGTGTTTGCTGAAGAATTTGGCCCCATGATGCTGCAGAGTGCATGGGGCTCAGAGTGTAACCTAGGGAGCCGCTCTCCTGGAGCCAAGTGCCTTAAAGAAATTCAGTCAGTTTCAAACCCTGAGAACTGTTTTCCGAGCTGCCCCTGCCCAGAGCCCCTTGTGGCCTCACAGTCACGCTTCCTTGGTTTGTAAATGTGTTTCACTCCCTTGCTGCTGTGAAAGACCCACAGTGACCCACACCTGACCCGTGCAGCCTAACTAGTTGAGAGGAGGGGGGACGCTGACTCGGCACCGAGTGCTACCAGGTGAACAAAACAGGCACCTGCTTTTTCTCTCGTTGCTTTTGATTATAGTGATCTCAGGCATTGCTGGTAACAATGGGAGGTTTAAAAGGTTTCAGACAGTACCTGTGTAAAGTGTGTTTGTGAAGTTGAAAAGTTCAAAGAAAAGACATAAACTACTGCTGTTGTTGTTTTTAAAGGTTGCTGATCCGGTTGTGACGTTCTGTGAGACTGTTGTGGAAACTTCCTCCCTGAAGTGTTTTGCTGAGACACCCAATAAGAAGTATGGCTTAGTGACCTGATAGTCCAACTCTGAAATGGTGTCCCCATGGGAGACAGTGGGGTCCCCTTCCCCTGGACTGAAGCCAGTCTCTGGTGTGCTTAGGAGGAGGGGGGAAGGGACACATTATCTCACATTAGCACTTTCCTCTGCAGCACCTGGCACTGGCAGCTGTTGGAAGTTGGGTACTGGGCTAGATGGACCTTGCATGTGGTCTGGTCTGGCAAGCCCTGTTTCCAGCACTCTGTAGTGTACAAGAGGGCGCAGTCCTACACCGGCCTCAGGAAGGGACCTGCTAGGAGTTTCTGTTTTGACACGTGCTGGTTAAAAGGACTGCTTCCCAGTTTCCGGGGCTCATTCTAATCAGATTCCACTGCACATGGTCATATGCAAACCTTCTGGCTGCGGAGCTTCAGGTTCTGCCATTCCCACAGCAGGACTCTGAGTCTCCTGGCTTTCCAAGAGCTGTGAGCGAGTCAGTCCTGGAAATATAAACAGGCAGTAAACTGACTCATGTGTGTGGCTGGCTCTATCTCCCTAGCCACATTCCAGGTGCAAGCAGCTGTTGTAAGAACACAGTGGTTTCCCACAGAACAAGAGGGGAACATATTTTTCCATTGTAACTTTCTCTGGATTCCTCATCTCCTTTCACTTCAGTCTGTTGCTGCTAACTGTGCAGATTGGCCTCTGGGAGAGCTCCCATCTCTGCTAGTAGCTGATTGGTGTCATTTCTCTCTGCACAGGAACAAGATCACAATGATTGCTGAGCCACTGGAGAAGGGGCTCGCAGAGGACATTGAGAATGAGGTGGTCCAGATCACCTGGAACAGGTCTGGCTAACTGGGGAGAGCAGAGGCTTTGTGTGTGTGAGAGGGCGGTCGCTGGGGAAGAACTGGAGGGAAATGCACAGCTCTGGAAGTCACACAACATCAGTGTAGAGGAAGAGAAACCTAATAGGGAGGTTGTCTCTAAATGTGCTACCCTGCCAGTCCATGGGTCACCCTGAGGCTAAGCCTGTGTCTACACCACACACCTAAGTCGAGCTATATTAGGTCAACTTATAGCCAGCACAGTAATTACTGCGGTGGCACATGCCACGCTTTCCTCCATGGCTCAGTGGTGCGCGGCCTCGCCAGGGGCATTTCCACCAACCTAAAAGGAGCAGTCTGGGGAGCTGAGAGCCCAATCACTTAGCTCCACTAGCAGCTCCCTGCCAGGAGTCTGGCTGCCCTACAGACTCTGGTGGGCTACCCATTCTCCGTTCCCCTCAGGGAGCGGGGGAAGCCACCCACATCTTCTCCTCTACCCGTTCCCTGCTGGGAGCAGGGGGAAATCGTCTGAAGCTTCTGTACCCCCATTCTCCAGGAGCTGGGAGAAGCTGTCTGGAGCTTCTCCCCACTGGACAGCGAGGTCCAGCTACCCCGGCTTCTCGGCCCCACCCCCTGCCAGGATCTGGGCAGTCTTGTCAATGTCAGGGCTCATCCAGCTGTGAAATTGACAAGGCTGCCAGGCTCCATGCAGGGAGCTGGCCGGGGGCTGCCCTGACTTCTCACCCTGTCTTCCAGCCAGGTGCAGTGTCCAGTCTCCCATCTTCCCAGGGGAGTGGGGTCCTTCTTGTCAATTTCACAGCTGGTACCATGTATCCTACACCAACATAAGCCTTTTGCCCCTGGTGGAGGTGGAGTTATGATGTCAGTGTAGCGGAGCACTTACGTCGGTGGGAGCAAGGTTGCAGCTGCTTTATGTCGACCTAACTGTGTAATGTAGAGCCCCCCGAAGAGCAGGAGGAGCTGTGAGGCTGCTTTGTGCCTGCATGTCTCTCTCCGGTGAGCCAGGAACTGGGCTAACATTTTCCATCTGTTCCCTTCTCACCAGGAAGAAGCTGGGCGAGTTCTTCCAGACCAAGTATGACTGGGATTTGCTGGCTGCCCGCTCCATCTGGGCCTTTGGGCCAGACGCTACTGGCCCAAACATTCTGGTAGATGACACGCTGCCCTCGGAGGTGAGGAAGGCAGCCGTGGGGAAGGAAGTTCGATGTGAGGAGCACAGTCACACTGCAATGACTTGGGGCAACTTTGTCCACCCTGGGGTTCAGAGGCAACATGTTTTCCCCAGGCCCTGGCAGGAGGGTCTGGAGCTGTCTTACTGGTTGGAACAGGGGCTAGCAGTCAGGGCATCTGTGGCTAGTCCCAGCTTTGTCACTGACTTGCCTTGACTTCAGGTCCAGCCACGTGTGGCTTAAATGCCCTGTGATCCAGAGTTGCTTCGCACCCACATAAGTGAAGCCACTTTGATTTATGGGTCGAGGTGCCAAATTCTGAAATGCTGGCTCTGAGCTCTCTGCCTTATTGTACCCCTCTGTCAAAGGAAGAGGACACAGAAGTGCAAAGCAGTGCTGCTCCTCTAAGAATTCACTCATGAGAATGGTCCCTTGGTGCAGCTGGATGCAGCATCGCTGATTTATGATGTGTCTGTTTCTGTGTAGGTGGATAAGGCTCTGCTGGGCTCTGTGAAGGACAGCATCGTACAGGGGTTCCAGTGGGGCACAAGGGAAGGGCCCCTCTGCGATGAGTGTAAGTAAGATATCTTGGGGCAGATGCAAATAATAAGACAAGAAGAATGAATTCTCCTCTTTGGTAGCCAAAGTATCTGTCTATGATATGCCCCAGGACACAAGGTCTGCTCTAGTTTAGCCACCAGTCCAAACAGGACTCGCTGAGTAAACTCTCCGGCCTGTTGTACAGGAGGTTGGACTAGATGTCTGACAATGCAGAAAAGGCAGAAGTATTCACTAAATATTCCTGTTTTGTGTTTGGGGAAAAATCAGACGTCATATGCTGCTGAAATACGTTCCATTCCAGCAGTAACTAAGGAGGATGTTAAACAGCAGTACTGGAGCTAGACATTTTTAAATCAGCAGATCCAGAGAACTTGCCTCCAAGAGTTTTAAAAGAGCTGGCCAAGGAGAAGATTAAGGGATGACTTGATCACAGTCTATAAGGAAGGCTACGTTTTAGTCATGGGTATTTTTAGAAAAAGTCGTGGACAAGTCACTGGCAGTAAACAAAAATTCAAGGCCCATGACCTGTCCATGACTTGTACTATATGCTCCGACTAGATCTTGAGGAGAGGGTGGGATGGCATACAGCCCGGGACCAACGCTGGTGCTGGAGGGATGGGGGCGGGGCTGGCAGGCTCCCTACACGGCTACGCGCCTTTTCGGAAGCAGCGACATTCCTAGGCGGAGGCACAACCATGCAGTTCTGCATGTTGCCTCCTCCCCGAGCGCCAGCTCTGCAGCTTCCATTGGCTGGGAACCACGGCCAATGGGAGCTGCGAGGACAGTGCCTACAGGTGTAGACAGCGCGCAGATCCCCCTGTCCTGCCTCCCCTCGGAGGTGAGGGATGACGCTGCTTCCAGGGACTCCCTCCTCCCCCCCAAGGTAAGTGTCGTCCAAAGCCCTCACCCCCTCCTGTGCCCCAGTCCTGAGCCCCCCACCTAAACTCCTGCAGCTGCTGGGGGGGGGGGGGGGGGGGCCTGCAGAGGTCACAGAAAGTCACAGAATCCGTGAGCTCCATGACAAACTCGCAGCCTTATCTATAAGTACCTATATGGGGAACGAAACTTTGAAGAGTCCATTATCAGTCCAACAGATAAAGGTGTAAGAAGATCCAATGGCTAGATGTTGAAGCTAGACAAATTTACACTAGAAATAATGATTCCTCATCACTGGATACTTTTAAATCAAAATTGGGTGTTCTCCTAAAATGTGCACTCTAGTTCAAGCAGGAATTAATTCAGAGATGTTCTATGGCCTGTGTTACACAGGAGGTCAGACTAGATGATCACAGTGGTCCCTTCTGGCCTTTCTCCTGTTCCTGTGCACCCAAGCTGTGTGTCTGCTGTGGGCGTGATGATCCCTGACTATGTGCGGTTTGGGCTGGTCTTTGCGGAAGGGTTAACCTTCCGTTCCTAACGGGACTTCCTCCAGCCACGGTGTCAGTCACTCCCTGCTCTCTTCCTTCCCACACTCAGTGATCCGCAATGTGAAGTTTAAGATCCTGGATGCCGTGATCGCTCAGGAGCCGCTGCACCGGGGGGGAGGGCAGATTATCCCAACAGCCAGGAGAGTTGTGTACTCTGCCTTCCTCATGGTAAGGACTGTGCTGTGCATGGTGAGGCCGGGGCCTAACATGGCTTCTGTCTCCTTCAGGGGCAGTGTGGAACTGTGGGGTTTGGGTGGGTGGGTGGTAAGTACCGCGGAGGTGCGTGGTGAATTCCTGCCCTGAGACATTTACAGCCTAAGTCAACTCAGTCATCAATTAATCTTCCCAGTCCCCAGAGAAGGATGCAGGCACAGTGATAGCGGTGTCATTCCTGTGCTACAGACTAAACCCAGTCTGCTTGGGAACCTGCGAGAATCTGCTCAGTCTCCAGGGCCATTACTGTTGAGACCGGGAGGGAGCAGCCTGGATGCTTTGAGCCAAGATGAGGGATCCTCCCTCTGGAGGTTTGCTCTGGGATGGTCATAGGACAGACCCGACGCCTGCAGCCCCTGCACGAGGTTCTGTTTATCTGCTGCAAGGCGTTCAGCGGGTCAGGAGCCTGGCCAGCTGGGTCAGGATCACTCCGCCAGTAAGTCTTGGTCCTTCCCTTATGTGCCCACAGTGCTAACTGTGTCCTGTTCACACACATGTGCTGCCTCCTGCCCTGTAGGAACACCTGGGGCCTGGGCTCGGGGTGTGCCTATTGTCTGATTGCCCCTTCCTTTTCCCAGGCCACTCCTCGGTTGATGGAACCGTACTACTTTGTGGAGGTCCAGGCCCCTGCTGATTGCGTGTCTGCAGTGTACACTGTGCTGGCCCGGCGGAGGTAAGCTGCAGGGAGACTGTGGCTCTGCAGGATGCCCTCGTGTGTGTGTTTGCGAGGTGCCGACTCTGCCTGGAAGCAGTGTCCCCTTGGGATTGCAGGCCACGTGAGGAAATCAGAGCTGCAGAATGTGCAATCATGGGGTTTGTTTTCCGGTGGCATTGCATGAAACCTTCTCTGGCGGACCTAGACTGCCCCCCAGTGTGGGGGGAGGGTGTCTCGGGGAGCCCCCACTGCAGCCATAGGGGGTGTTCGAGATCAGATTTGGTCCTTTGTGTGTGTGGTTCTCTCCGGCAGTGCTGGCAGTGGAGGGGTGAACAGAGGTGATGTCAAGAGGATGTTTTAATAGACGATGCCTCAAAGGCAGATGTGGGAGGGTTAATTCTTTGTGACTCTTCGCCAGAGGTCATGTGACTCAGGATGCTCCAATCCCAGGCTCCCCGCTTTACACCATCAAAGCCTTTATCCCAGCCATTGACTCGTTTGGGTTTGAGACTGATTTGAGGACTCACACGCAGGGACAGGCTTTCTCTCTATCCGTCTTCCACCATTGGCAGGTGAGTGTCTCCACCGTCTGCAGCCACATGGGAGGCCGGGGGGGGCATTTTTTGTTTAAGGCCTGTGCCCCACCAGCCTTGCTGGATACAATGAGCAAAGGGAATGGATGATTGCAGGCCCTCGGTGGTTGGGAGGAGCCTCTGCTCCCCTCCGTTTGTATGTTAGCTGTAAATGTACTGCTGCTAGCCAGATAACCGGTCCTAGGCCTCAGGCCAGGAGGATCCAAGCTGCAGCTTCCCCCTGGATGGGGTGGTCTGGATGGGATTCCTTTCACCGCTGCTTAATGGGTCCTTCATTAGTGACAGAGGAAGCTGCCTCAATGGCACTCCCAGCCCTTCAACTCAGGGAGCAAGGAACCAGGGCCAGGACCTGGGATCTAGGTTTCTGCAGTGCAGGCCCTAGAGCCCACAGGCTCCCCTCAGCCGTTAACTATTAAAGGACTTGTTTCAATGCCTCTGCTCTGTGAAAGTACCGGCTGAGCTGTGAGCTTCAGACCGTACTGGCACCTAAAACACTGGGGCTGCAAGAGGCTAGTCAAGCAAGTCCTCCCTCGGCAGGAGCAGGCAATAGGCCCCTGCTAACGGGCACCTCAGACATTAAACGACTAGGCTGGACTGTAATTCCTTAGCCTGGAAGTTCCCAGTAGAATGAGCCCTGAGCCAGCACCTCCATTCATGTGGGAGCTGCCAGCTGGCAGCCGTATCGCTGCGGCGAGGAGTGAATTCCTTTGATGGTTGGCATGCACGTTCCAGAAGGTCCTGGGGCCTAGGCTCAGGATCTGGCCTCCACGCTTGTGAGATGGGTTACACACCTTGTGTTTCAGAAAACGAAACCCTTCCTGGTTTTGACTGGCAACAAATCGTCCCGTGTGTACCTTCCTAAAGCTGATGGTGACGCTTTGAACCAGTATGCAGCTTAGGGCTTTTCTACACTGGCAATTAACAGCGCTGCAGCTTTCTCGCTTGGAGGGGGTGAAAAAACACCCCGCTGAGAGCTGCAAGTTTCAGCGCTGTAACATGCCAGTGTAGACAGTGCCCCAGCGCTGGGAGCCGCGCCCCTCGTGGAGGCGGTTTTTTGAGCGCTGGCAGCGCTTTAGTGTTGGGGGGAGCGATAGCTCAGTGATTTGAGCAATGGCCTGCTAAACCCAGGGTTGGGAGTTCAATCCTTGAGGGGGCCACTTAGGGATCTGAGGCAAAAATCAGTACTTGGTCCTGCTAGTGAAGCAGGGAGCTGGACTCGACCTTTCGAGGTCCCTTCCAGTTCTAGGAGATAGGTATAGCTCCAATTATTACTGTTGCCTGTGTAGATGAGCCCTTAGCGCGTTCTGCAAACACCTCTTCTCCACTGCCTGGCACCGTGGTAACATGCTCAAACCGACAGAGGTTGGACATAGCCAGAATTAACCCGTCGGGGGCTGTTGGTGGCAGTAACTGAGCAGGCCTGCAGCTATGTTGCTGCGATACCCAGTTGCCCACGGTGTAAACAGGTCTGTGCCAGGTGCCCTTGTGCCATAGGCACAGGTGGGGATGCTGTGGAAGACTAGGTTGCCTAGCCCCACACGGAGAAGGGGCAGACTGGCTGTGAGCGGCAGTGACCGCAGAGTCGCCAGGACTCAGATTTACTAGGGTTTCGCCCAGTTTGCTCTAGCTGAGGGTTGCTCCCAGAATCCTTCAGTGGCTCTTCTCTCCTATGCTGACTTTCTGGCCCGTGTTCCAGATTGTGCCTGGAGACCCCTTGGACAAGAGTATCGTCATCCGGCCCTTGGAGCCCCAGCCGGCACCTCACCTGGCCAGAGAGTTCATGATCAAGACCAGACGCAGAAAGGTAAGGCCAGCAGCAGCCTCACCCACTCTGTGACTCTTCTCCCCCATCTGCACAGTTCACAGAGCCCAACGTGCCCCTCGCACCACAGGCGTGCCCCTCGCACCACAGCCGTGCTTTGGACTCCGTGTGCTGCCTGATGCATGGAGCCATCCCCTTGCACTGGTGCTGGAATGGGCTCGTGCTCTGGCTTCGCTGTTTCCCTGCTGGTCTTTCAGCAGGGCTTTGAACGCGCCAGGGTGGGCTGCTCGGGTCTCTGGGAGCGCTGCTGGTTCTTACCTCTCCAGCTCACGCTGCTTCTCCGTCCGCAGGGCTTGAGCGAGGACGTGAGCATCAGCAAGTTCTTCGACGACCCTATGTTGCTGGAGCTGGCCAAGCAGGATGTTGTTCTGAACTACCCCATGTGACCGTGCTGCCGCAGAGGCTAACCAGAGACTGCTCCAGTGTCTGCCGGCCCAGCTCCTTCCCTTGTCCTGCAAACATCTCCTCCCTCGCAGTCCAGCCACCCTGGTACCACATGTGCCGTGCACTTCTGCTAAGGCCTCAGAAGGACCCTTACTCGCGAGCTTACAGGCTCTGGGTGTTTGGTCAGGAGTCGGCACTCAAGAGCGACAGAATATGGACATGGCTGATATCACTCTTGGTCCCCTGCAGCCTGTCACTTCCGTTGCTGTGTACAAGTGAATTTTATAGCCGCACGAGGCCGTTCCAGGCCCGAAGGGGTTAATTCCCACCCCTGTTCCCCCAGGATTACTGGGGACAAACTGCAGTTTCATGCAGGGGTTTCATGTTGGGTTCAGCCGCCTGCAGGTGCCTCTGATAAAGCTGAGAGCTGCCGCCAAGCTCCTGCAGCCGGTGACGTGCGCAGGCTTCCCGGGCAGGGCAGAGCCTCTCCTGGGGTGCTGAGGAATGCGGGTGGCCTGTGTCGGGGGGGTTGTTAGTGACCTTGCAGGGAACAGGTGGCGGGAGTCTGGACCTGCTGCCAGTCTGGATTTTTATTTCTATTTTGTAGGAGTTTATTTTTGAGCTTTGTAATGACTAAATAAAACCCCTCTCCCTTGGCGCGTCTCTTCTGGGGGGTCTCAATGCCCGTAGGGGGGAGAGGCTTGGCTCAGAGCCCACATGGTGACCCTGGGACCAGGTAGCCAGCACAGAAACAAAGATCCTCTGACGGTTGCTTCTGTGCTGTGAGCTGCACCCATCCTCTGGCCCATCTGCCTCGGGGGAGGCAGGTGCTGGGTGAAGCAGTTCCCAGTGCAGCTCCTATGTGGATTCTCTCCAACAAGCAGGATGGAGCAGTGTGAATCACCCCAGCTTACTGCGTGGCAGGGTCACCGCTCACATCGCTGCAGCCTGTGGCTCACGAGCTATGGGGCGCTGGCACGCTGGCTTGGTGCCTGCACGCCTCTCGGCAGCCCTGTGGCTCACGGGCTGGGGGGCGCTGGCACGCTGGCTTGGTGCCTGCGCGCCTCTCGGCAGCCCTGTGGCTCACGGGCTGGGGGGCGCTGGCACGCTGGCTTGGTGCCTGCGCGCCTCTCGGCAGCCCTGTGGCTCACGGGCTGGGGGGCGCTGGCACGCTGGCTTGGTTCTGCCTGCGCCTCTCTTGGCAGCCCTGTGGCTCACGGGCTGGGGGGCGCTGGCACGCTGGCTTAGTGCTGCCTGCACCTCTCTCGGCAGCTCTGTGGCTGTTGGCTCCTACGTACCATGCAGTGCCTGTGCTCTCCTCTTCGCTTTCGAGCGCAGCTCTGCAAATTGTAATTTCCCCTTCCCTTCTGTCACAGATCTCGCGCACAACTCCTGCTTCCAGGCAGCCTTCACTGCTCGCAGGAGGGGACCGGCCCAGCTGGTGGTGGCACAGGAATTGTCCCATCTCCTGTCAGTCTCTGAAGAGGCCAGTCACTGAATGGCTCAAGGTGGACACTGACCTTTTGCCCTCCCCGCTAATGCTGCCCCCTCTAGGTCAGTGTTGGAAAGTGGGCACTGCCCCTGCTTGGGCTGTACCTCTTCTCCGCATCCCCCGCGGCCTTTGCTCTAGGGCTGTCTCTGTTCACCCTCCAGCTTGCTGGTTTGGTCTCGTGGAGCGAACACTGCCCTGGTCCCTGGGCCCTTTCCAGCTCCATGTGACTGTGCTTCCCCTGTGTCAGTCCCTGGTGGACCCATGACCTAGCCAAGGCCCTTCCAGGGCCCATCCTCATCCTGCTGAGCATGTGGGTCTTGCTGGCCTGAGCTGAGGCAAGGTGGAAAGTCCTCGGGACGTCAGGCCCCCGGCAGCAGAAACAAGCTCCTGTCCTATGGGCAGGCACCTGTGCGCTGTGCCAGGCGGTGAGCATGGCCCTGTGCCAGTGGCAGGGAGCAGGGCTGTGTAACAGCAGGTCTCTGTCATAGCTCCCTAGGGCTGGATGAGAGGGCTCGGCTCCAGGGAGACCAGCTTGGCCTGGCTTCAGTGCACGTTGGTAACAAGCCTGCGGGGGCCTGAGCCCTGTTCTCTCTCCGTGGAGATCTCTGCCCTTGGCGTGGCTCTGGCCCAGGACCTTGCTGCTCCCCTC
The DNA here is from genome assembly GCF_025201925.1 of Gopherus flavomarginatus. Taxonomy (NCBI): domain Eukaryota; kingdom Metazoa; phylum Chordata; order Testudines; family Testudinidae; genus Gopherus; species Gopherus flavomarginatus. The sequence goes on from NC_066641.1 coordinate 2,823,972, forward strand.
TCCCAGCCCTGCAACAGGCCTTCATTGTCACTGTACCACCCCCAGGCTACAAGCCGGGCAAGGGGGAGGAGGAGGGTGATTGCCCCCTTTCAGAGCTGGGGGAACCACGGCTCAGACACTATTGCCAGGCCCCCCGGGGCAGAGCAGGGCGTGGAGCCCAGGCCCAGGCCTTTGCCACATGGACACCCTTCCTCTCTTCGCCTTAGCACCATTCATCCCTCGTGCAGGGCTCTGAGCCCTCCCTCCCTCAGCTGGGACTAGAACCCAGGCGTCCTGCCCCTCAGAGTCCTGCACTGCACTGCTTGCCTTGCTGACCAGAAAGTGCTACTGCAGCTCCCTGCACCGGATCCAAGTACGTTCCAAGAACTGGACCAAGCCTCCCTTTAACTGTAACTTTATAAACCAGAAAAGCAGGATTTGTTACATGCACAACAGCAGCCTCAGGGAGTGCTGGGCTGCAGGGCCAGGTTCTGCAAAGGGAAGTTACTGTGGTCGGGCCTGAAGATGCTCCATCTCCACCGCTGCAGCTTCCTCGTGTCTATTTCTGGGCTCTGTCTGCAGCCGGTTTCAGCAGGTAGTCTTGGTACATCGTGTAGGTTGCCCCTGCAAGACAGACAGTGACATCAGCGCAGGCCCACTAGGGACAGTGGCACCAGGAATGTGCCAGATAAATAACATATTTCAAGAGCGTCGGTTGTCCTGGAGATCTCTGGATCACTTCACCCACTCCTGGCCACTGACACAGGTACCCCCAGGCTGCGGGCGATTCACCTTCCCTCAGGTGCCTTTCTAAAAGCTGCTTGAGTTCTGCTGTTGCCCTCGCTGCTGAAACGCTCCGGCTGGGGCCGTGCAGGAGGGCAGACTGGATGGGCACAACGGTCCCTTCTGGCCCTCAAATCAAATTGCCCAAGTCTCGGGGCCGGCGAACTGCTGCAGGCTTGCCGAGCTGGAGTCGCCGGGGGGCAGGGCCTAAGCCTCAGGAGAGCTTTTTCCAGCAGCCGCGGCCTCAGCACTGTCGGCTGATGCACTGGGCCTGCTGGAAGTTGCTAACTGCACGCTCCAGAGAGTGTAGGTGCTGCTCGCTGGGGCCCATCAGCCTTCCACACGCTTTCCCCAGCCAGCGGCCTGGCCCCCTGCCTGCTGGTAGAGAAGGACTGCGTTGTCACTGGGCGGGGAAGGGGAGGAAGGCAGGTTTCTCCAGCAGGGTGAAGGAAAGGGGAGGCCACTCACAGCCCCATTACAGCCTGGGTGATTCAGGTGCAGTAGATGATACTCAGCAGCAGCCCTGGATGGGGACAGAGCGTCTCCCCTTGTACTTGAGGGCAGGGACCTTGGACTTCATGGCCCAAGACTGTGTGTAACAAGAGTCCCTTCGATCCAGCACCAAATTCAAATAAACCCCTCTACTTGCATGACCTCAGCCCCCGCTTCTTCTGCGTGACTCGGGCCGTGGCCCCGGGAGAAGGTGGCCAAGGCCAATGCACCGTCCAGCAGCTGCAGAATCCACCACCCTGGCAGGGTTTCCGTCGCCTGGCACAGTGCAGCCCCCAGCTGTGCTCCCAGCTTCCCTAGGCTACTGCCCATGAGCAGCCTGGCCCCAGCATTCCCCAGCCCCACTTACCGAGCATGATGGCTCCAACCACGCAGGCTTGGGCAGCCATGCGGGTGTGGATCAGGTGCACAGACATCTTCAGCTTTCCTCTGGCCTTCAGTCTGTACAGGCCATAAGCGGCCACCATGGCAAAGCCCCCGATGCCTGTGAGAGGGAGAGCAGGTGGCAGCTGGGTCACTGGGAGCTCTCCTGGGCACCGCCGGCTGGAGGAGACTGATGCTGTGGCGTGAGCTGCTGGCCAAGTCCCTCCCTGCTAGCTTTGGTTTGTTTTACTCTTCCTGGCTTCTGGGCTACCCCACTCCCGTCAGCAGCCCCCACCCATAGCACCGTTAGTGCTGCACTTCCACCTGCAAGGGCTGGTCGTTACGAGCTCTTCCCCTCCCTGGGGCTCTGAGGATGGGTCCGTTTCACACGCCAGCCAGCGCTCTGCACCCAACGTCTGTGGGAAGCCAGGAGCTGCCCTGGCCCGGCTGGGCAAGGGTTTTTCACGTCTCTCTCATGGCCACGCAGCTCATGGGGCAGGTGCTATGTAAGCTCCTGCGGCTCAGATGTTACCTGCCAGAGCTCTGCGATTCCAGGCCTGCCTCCAGGGAGTGGCTCCTGAGGCCGTCCCCTCGCTGGGTCCCGGGGAACGCTGCCCTCCCAGCCGCACCCCTTCACACCCACTCACCAACAGGCACAAACGGGGCCGCACCCGCCTTCTGCAGGAGCTTGGAGGAGACGGTGCGTTCGCGCTCAGGGACCCACTGGCTTTCGTCCATAACCATCCTGCCCCTGCAGCCAAACAGGCCCCATGAGCCACCTTTCCAATCCCAGCAGTCAGTGACTCCCCTCCTCCAGCACCCCCTTCCTCACAGAGCTGTACCTGGGGTCTGCCTGGTGCCCCAGCCAGGGCTCTGCCTGGTGCTTCCTCCCTACAGAGCTGTACCTGGGGTCTGCCTGGTGCTTCCTCCCCACAGAGCTGTACCTGGGGTCTGCCTGGTGCTTCCTCCCCACAGAGCTGTACCTGGGGTCTACCTGGTGCTTCCTCCCCACAGAGCTGTACCTGGGGTCTGCCTGGTGCCCCAGCCAAGGCTCTGTGTAACTTCCTCGCGCTTCCTCCCCACAGAGCTGCAAGTGTCTTATCACAGGAACAACCCATGCCCCCTTCCCTCTCCCCACTGGGGCCCGCAGAGGGGTGGGGGTCTATCACCCATGGTCACAGAGTGAGTTGGTGGCAGGGCCGAGGCAGAACCCAGGAACCTGCCTCCCTGGGGCCTGTTCAGCAGCTGCCCCGCTAAGGCATGTGTATGGCTGGGCTACCGCTGGCCACTTGTTTCTGTTGCCAGCGGCTGGGGGGGAAGGTTCCCAGAATAGAACCCACTCAGTCTGTGCTGTGTCCACTGTCCTGCTGCCCCCAGCAATGGGCTCGCCCTGCGGCTGCAGCAAGCGTCTGCTCCAGCGCCTCAGCCCTGCAGCGCTGGGCCGTGCGTTCAGGCTGAGCTCCCAGCGTCGCCGACGGGTGAGACTGGGTCTGCAGTGCAGGGGCCGCAGCATTCGCACCAACCAGCCCAAGGCCAGGCTGCACCTGGGGCCTGTTTCGTGCCAGCACCAACCTGAGGCCACTATCTGACCCTGATCCAGCAGAACAATTCCCAGATTACCTGGATGCTGGTCATGAGCCACAGGCCAGGGTTAAGCTGTAGCTAGTCAGTGACGGGACTGTGAGCATGACAGCGTGAATGTCCACGTTTGTCCTCGGGATCCTAAAGCAGAGCAGGCTGAGCTGATGGTAGGGAGCGAGTGTCAGGGTCCCCAGGGGTGCAGTAAAATACTAAGGGCTGGTACGTCCTCGGGGGGGGTCCTTCCTCCCTCTGCTAGAGAACCTGCCTTCCTCTGCGCAGGAGCCGCCAGCCTCTGGTCCGTGACTGGGCGTGCAGGGGATGGGGCTGGAGCAGATTTCATGCTGCTAACCCTTGGCAGCCCCGCAGCCGTTACCTGCCCCAGTAACGGGTATCTCCAAGCCCCTCGAGGATCCCTGGGCTGCTTCCCCAGTGCCAACAGCTCTGCCAAGCTGCCAAGACAGCTTCAGGCCCCACCCAGCAGAGCCGAGCGACGCGCCGTGAAACTGAACCTCCCTCCTTGTGCAGGCAGCCCAGGCTCCCCGAGCGTCTGACACGGCTGCTGGCTTGGGGGGCGCTGTCCAACCCAGAGCCCTGTGCCAGGGGACCTGGGTGTGGCCTGCTGGCATTTACCTGTGCTCGGTGCTGCTGCGCTAGGTGACAGTCCGCAGGCTGCCCCGGCTGGACCTCCTCTCCCTGCCGCACCAGGCACATTTCCCAGCCCTTCGCTTTAGGGTTACAGCAAAGTCACCGGCCGAGGAGGGGGAGAGCGCGGAGAGGGGGCTGGTAACTTGGCACCAGTTCCAGGGACAGTAACCCTTTGTCTCCCAGACTCCAGCTCCCGTCCCGGAGGGAAAGGTCTCCTGTGAAACCAAGACCCCACCCACTGGCTGAGCACCCAGGCCCTCGGTTTTGCCCAGGATTCCCCGAGCCAAGAGCCACAGGCAGGAAAAGTCCCTGCTCCACCAGCACCTCAGGGTGTCCACCGACCTCCCGTCCTTCCCTGTCTCCCAGCCACCTCCACACTCCAAGCTCATAGTAGACTCCCACCCCCAACCCCAGGGCATGCTTGGCCTTCCTCTCACTCCCAAGCCTTTGAGCTCCCACCCCTGCCTTTGCTGCCAGCCCCCTTTAACCATGGGGCTCCCATCCCCTGGGCCCTCCCTTACATGGCCCTCAGCCTCTGCCATCCACCCCCATGGGTAGGCAGTGACGCCCAGCCAGGCCCGGCCCCTCATGCCCAAGTGATGGGGGAGGTGATGGGACTAGAAGATGCTCTGGTGGCAGGTGGTGCTGGGCAGTGGCAGGCTGGTGGCAGGAATTACCCAGCCCCCTTTGCTAACGTTAGTACGGAAGAAAGAGCCCAGCCTCTCCCTCCACCCCTCTCCACAAGGAAGGACGGGTTGTCTGCTCAGGAGAGACAGCAAGGGCTGCGAGTCAGGACTCCTGGGTTCTGCACCCAGGTCTGGCACTGATTCATTGGGCAAGTCATTTCCCCTCCTGGGGCCTCAGTGTGCACATGTGTAAACCGAGGACACCAATATCTGCCGACATAGGGGGCTGTGCAGCCAAGTGAACAGACATTGTTAAGGTGCTTGGAAAGCCTCTCGTGGGCGGTGCCACCGACATGCCCATGGCGTTGTTCGATGTTGCCCACTGGCTGTGTCCCAGTGGGCCTGGAGAAGAGGCCTCAGCACCGGTGCTTTGTGACAGTCAGTGACATCTGGCTGGGAAGCAGGGCCCCTGAATCTTCGGGTTTTCTGCTGGATTTAGACCTCTAGAGAACATCACCATGGAGCATTGCCTGCATACTGCTCCCACACAGCAATTCTGCAGCAAATGGTGTATGGGCTTTGCGTGAAATCCATGGCAGAGGCTTTCCAGGGCTTCTCTTCCAGGTTAGCAGGGGCTTTAGCCACAAGACCATCTTCTCTTTCCAAGGGCTTTATAGATTTGGCATAGACCTTTCATCACTCTAGGGCGCTGATAAATGGAAGGCTGCTGCAGAGAGTGATCCAGGCCTGGTCTGTCCAACTGCATCATTAATGTGGAGAATAGCTGTCTTGGATGATCATGAAGTGTAAGGCAATCTCTGATAAACCAGGTCTCAAGCCGTTAATTCAAAGCTATATATATATATATATATAACAATAGATACCAAATGGAAAAGGGGGGAAGTTGATTGCACTGAATATCAATTAGAAGCTAGGAATTATAGAAAATTGATAAGGGAAGCAAAAGGACACAAGGAGGCATCTATGGCCAGCACAGTTAAGGACAATAAGAAGAGGTTTCTTTATGTATATTAGGAACAAAAGGAATCCTAGCAATGGTATTGCCCATTACTAAATGGAAATGGTAGAACTGCAGACAAAGCAGAAGTGTTCAATAAATATTCCTCTTCTGTATTTGGGAAAAAGCCAGATGTAGGTATATCATAAGATGACGAAGAAATACTTTCCATTCCAACAGTAAGTCAGGAGGATGTTAAACAGCAGCTACTAAAGTTGGAGATTTTTAAATCAGTAGGTTCAGAGAACTTGCAACCAAGAGTTTAGAAAGAGCTGGCTGAGGAGCTATCTGGAATGTTAACATTGATTTTTCCAGTACTTTTGGAAGAAAGCTCATGGTGTGCCAACATTTAAGAAGAGAAATGGGACAATGCGAGTAGTTACCAGCCTGTCAGCCTGAAATCAATCCCAGGCAAAATAACGGAATGGCTGATTCACTCGTCAGTTAATAAAGAATTAAAGGAGGGTAACATAATATCAATCAACATGGGCTTGTGGAAAACAGATCATGACAAACTGACTTGATATCGCTTTTTGACGAGATTCCAAGTTTGGTTGACAAAGGTAAAATATCATTAGACTTCTGCAAGGCATTTGAATCGATACTGCACAGTATTTTGATTTAAATACTAGACTACAAAATGGCCCTGGCCCACATTACATGGATTAAAAGCTGACTAAATGTAACTGTGAACAAGGAATCATCACGGAGCAGGTGTGTTTCCACCGGAGTCCTGCAGGGAGCGGCTCTTGGCCCTTCACTATTTCACAGACCCAAACCAGAAATCATCACCAGGAAACTCTGCAGACGACACCCAGCTTGGGGAAGGGGTGAGTGGGGAGGAAGCCAAGTCCCTGGATTGCCTCAGAAACTGGGCAAAGCAAAGGCTGTAGCCAACTAATCGGGCTTTGTGGGTTAGGAGCAGCCCTTTGAGCCCCATGCTGAAGCCGCAGACAAGCTCTTAGGGGGCGCGGGAGGTGGCCCAAGGCCTGAGCTTGGCCACTCAACGCCCAATCCATCAGGTACAATGTGACAATCGCCGTCTTGGCCAAAACACAAGGGATTGCGCTGGGGCCATCCAGGGCTCAACACCTGAGTCCCTCCAGCTGGCGCTCCCGAGGCCAGGGCAGGGCGTCACTAATCGTACACACACCCTGAGCAGTGGGCTAAGCTACCCAAGACGCTCTGCTGAGCAGCCAGTCCCCGTCCTGCCGGGACACGCCCAACACCTGGCAAGTGTTCAACGTCTCACACAAAGGGGGTTCCAGGGGAGAGGATTCTGTCCCAGTGGATCTTGGAGGCAGGCAGCTTTCCCTGCTCTTTTGCCCCATTTTCCTCTCTCTTAATCTAGTTCTGCCTGCCCCCAGGAAGTGCTAAGTTAATCCCCCCGGTGGAACCCCCACTAGCCCGGATACATTGCCCCACATGCACCTCCAAGAGGCCTCTGCGAGAGGCAGGCAGCAGCTCCTTGCCCACGGTTGAGGGAGAGGGTGTAAGAAATGTGAGAGGGATAAACTGGGATGCGCTGGGGCAAGCCCCTGCATTGGCTTGGCAGCAGAGCGCCCGCCTGGGACACTGGCACTCTGGCTGCTGCTTCCCACTGCAGCGATTTACCCCCCCACCACTGATAAACCAGCTGGCAGGTGTGGGAGGGCAGCCCCAGCTGGGGTGCCGCAGCCCCTGACCCCTCAGTGCAGCACCAAGGACCCAGTTCTGCGTGCAGACAAAGGTGGGGAACTTGTGAGCGCGTTCCCCAGGGAGCTGAGCCCAGAGCCCCATTAGGGTTGCAACGTGCTCCTGGCTTCTGGAGCATGTGGCCATCTTGCCTGAGTGACGGGGAGTGACTGGGTAGAGGCTCTGTTCTGCGCTGCTCTAACTCTTCCGCAGTCCCTTAGGAATTCTCCGGTGTGAGCAAGATCAGGCCGTTCCCCCTAGCGCTGCCCTGAGGATCTCAGAGCACCCTGGTCAGTGCCAGCGTCCTGGCCCCATTCTAACTGGGGGAAACAGAGGCACGGAGCGGGAAAATTACTTGTTCAAGGTTACCCAGCAGGCTACAGCCAGGAATAAACCCCAGGTCTCCTGGGTCCCAGGTCTATGCTCCACCCACTGGACTATACTGCTTCTCGAGACCTATCACCGTGGTATCTGGCCCACTGATTACAGCCAGCAGAGTCAGTTGAGTTACTCTGGCCTCACAGGGAGTGAGAAGTGCGGCTCCATGAGCTGGGGTGGGGCTGGCTGGGAGGGAGGTTCCAGCAGATGTGTCCCACCCGTTCCCACCAGGCTGGGGCCAGGGTTGTTTCTCATGAGGGATGTTTACAGAGGGACCTGGGTCAGAGCCTGGCGACCCGGTTGCAGCCACCAACATCCTGTTCCCTCCCTCGCTGCAGGGAGCTCGAGTGGAAAACACTGACCCCTCCTCAGATCAAAGGGCTGGAGCCAGGCCCCAGCCCCTGTGAATTCCAGGGGCGAAAGGGAGAGAGATAAACAGCCCTTTCCCAAGCCGGCTGTGGGAGCTCCACGGGGTCAGGAGCGAGGGCGGCACGGCCCTGCTGCTTCCTCTCGCTGGAGTCCAGAGCCGCTTCCAGCCACGCCGCCGCTTTGGCTCTGTCAGACTCTCTCTGAGCAGGGCCGGGGGCAGGAACCCCTCAGGACGACCCCGGCAGCCTGCACCTGGCAAAGCCCCTGTGCCTCCCCATGCACACGTGGCTGCTGTCACACTCTTTTCCTGGCATCAACACCCAGCTGCTTCCCTCGCGCGGAGAGCTCCTGGGCGGGGGGCCGGACCCTGCCCACGTGCCCCCTGGCTGTGCGTGGCTGGAAGCCCAGGCGGCGAGCCGGACCACGTGCGCTCCCAGGCTGGCTGATCGGCCATGCTAGCTGTCCGCACTCTGGGACCCGCAGCCAGAGGGGTGAGCTCTGGAGACCACCCCACAGGGAAGGGGCCGTGTAAAATGGGAACTAAGCTCACCCTGCTGCAGTGGCGCCGGTGCCATAGGAGAGCAGGCAGGTCAGGGCCTGGCCCTCTCCAGAGGCAGGAGAGCAGCTGGAGCTGCACCGCTCTGGCAGCGTGACATGGGGGGCTGCGTGACCAGGGCAGTGTGGGGCTCTCTAAGCAGGACCCCGGCCTGGGATGGTTTGGAGCTAATCCCCGCACCCGCCTGGGGAATGCTGGGCTGTCACTCCAAAGCGAGCAGCTCCCCTCCCAGCTGAGCCCCTGCTCCTTCCCGGCAAGGGAGGCTGCACTACCGCGTGGCCTAGGGCTTGCCCAGGCAGCGACTCTGTTGAGGCTTGGGCAGGAGACTATCTGGGCCAGCGTGGGGAGAGGCAGCTCGGGTGCTTGTAATGGTTCACTTCATTAAGCTAATTGGCTTTTCGTGCAGCCAGGACCACACATTGTTTTGCTGGGGGGTCCTGTCGTTTCCTTTGGAGCATGGCAAACCAGTCTGGTGAGTGCCGGTGTGTCCTTTGTCTAACAGCTGGCCCGGCTCTGGGAATGCAGCAGGAACTGAAGCTTTTGTTTGCAGGCTCAGCTGGGGCTCGGGATGGTTCTGACAGATGCTGAGTGGCGTTTGCTTGCGCGCTGCACAGGCCTCGCAAGTGCAATCGGGGGGCAGCTTGCAGCTGGGTTAATGGGTGCATTCCTTCAGGGTGCCGGTGCAGGGCACGGTGGTGCTTCCCAGCCGTCCACTGAGACGCCAGCCACAGTGGGACATTTAATGGGATCGATTGAGAAGTACTGTCCTTGTTTACCTGGAGCAGCGAGAGGCCCTGCCCCAGTTCAGGGCCCGTCTGAGCTGGGCACAGCACGGACACGGAGCGAGAAATAGTCCCAGCCCTGCAGAGCTCCACAGGCTGGGAGAACGGGAGCATCTTTCTCCTCAGATGGGAAACCAAGGCTCTGACTGACTTGTCTGCGGTCACGCAGGCTGTGGCAGAGCAGGGAACTGAGCTCAGCTATCCCAAGTCCCAGGCAAGAGCTACCTGACCACTGGGCCAGCCTCCCTCCAGTTGTAGCCTTTGCTTTGTACAGCCTCTTTCATCCCACTTCCCGAACGGAGCACCTGTCCGGTCTCTGCCCCGCCGGTGTCTCTGGGGGTGCTAGCCAGGTGCATCCCATTAACCCTTATCCTGGGACGCCGTCTCCCTCCCTGCTCCCAGAGCAGCTTCAAACACCATCCCTGCCTGCTCCCCACAAGGTGGAATTTGCTCCCTCCCCACCCCCATACCACTCCCCAGCCCAGCTGGACAAGGTGCCGTCCTCGGCCAGGAAATGCTAGCTGAGCTAAAGTGCAATGTCTGGAAGCAGACTGAAGGGAGCGCCATATACAGATGGGAGGGGAGTTTCCCCCTCCCATTCCCCCCCACTGCAGCACCTGCCTGCAGTGTGGCCACTTACCTGGGCCTCAGAAGCCGACTGGCCCCTTTAGAAGAGTCTCCGTTTGGGCACCCAGAATGATTAGCTGCTTTTGGAGATCTCAGCCTTGGCTCCTGTGTGCACTGAGATGCTACATGAGCCCCGAGACGGAGAAACACCTCTGGCGGTGCAGACGCCTCCCACAGGGGCTGCCAGCTTTGGAAAGTGCTTGGGAGACCTCCCATCAATGGGCTGGAAAAGGGCAAAAGCAGGTCAGGACGAGGCACTCGAGCGTCTCATCTGCTGGGCCTGGATGGCGTCTGTCAAGATGCTCCGTGCAGGGGTGCTGGCACCAGGGGGCCCAGCGGGACCATGGCCTGCTCTCTCAGAACAAGTGACCAGGTGCTGAATCCCGGTGACAGCCGGGTGTATCTGCTGGGGACAGCTGGGGTTGGCTGTATCCCTCAAAGACGAGTCGGGGAGGATGGTGCACTGGGGAGATATAAGAACAGCAGTACAACTTGGCTTGGGCTTGCGGATCTCAAAGCATTTCACATATTAGAATGAAATAAACCTCGCAGTCCCCTGGGGGGACAAGAGCAATATGGCGACTGACATTTTACAGAGGGGGAAACTGAAGCACGGAGCAGGGCAGAGACTTGGGAAGCATCAGGGACAGTCCTGTGCTTTGCCCTCATTCCAGGTAGGAGGGGCTGGGTGAAGAGCTTGGCACCGTTAGCATTGAGACTGCCATTTTCAAAGGGCTGGAGGAAGCTAGCCATTCCGAGCCCATGGGTGTTGGTGTCTGAGCCCGAAGGTATTTAGGTGCCTAACTCCCACTGGGGATCTGCGCCTGACTCCCTGAGATCCCGGGAGTTTTGTCTGGGCTGAGGGAGTGAATGGTTCTGTGACCAGACCCAGGGCCCCTCTGACAATGCAGGTCTCTGCGGTGCCACCCCCTTCCTCGCTGACTGGAGCCAGGCTGGGGTGGCTCTGGGAGGTCACGCCTGGCCCCGGATACTCTGCCCTGTTTCCAGAGAGGCTGTGAGATTTCCCCAGTGCTGATCCCGCAATGCAAAGCAATGCAAAGGGAAGTTAACTGGGTGTCAGGAAGCCTTAAGATTAGCTGCCAAGCCTGGTTAGGATGCGGCATCGCAGGGAGGGGGAAGGAGAGCGGAGGTCAAACCCTAGGACACAGAGCATTGTTAGACTCGAAGAAACCCAAACTGGTGACATGTCACTAACAAGGTCCAACGAGCATTTGTGTCATGCGGCCCACGGGCTGCATTCATTACTGTTAATAAACCAGCCTCGGAGCGGGGAGACGCTCTGAACAAAACGAGGAGGCGCCGAGGAAACTTGAAATCCCTCCAGCTTCCCCAGAGTGAGCCTGACAAGGCGCTAATGAGGGGACTGGGACACTGAAGTTAACAGGAGCGGAGCGTGAATTCACCTGGAACACAGAGCCTGTGTCCTTGGCGCTGCTGGATTTGTGCGAGATTCTTTGCTAACACCTGCTTGGATCCTGACCCACAGCCGTGCCCCTGGGAACCCGGCCTTACAAATGTCTGAAGGGGGAATGGCCGTTCATTGTCTGACACTCCCCTTTGAGTGGAGACAGCAGGATTTGGGGGGTGAAGAAGAATGGTCATTGGTGGCTATTCACCTGCTTTAAGAAGTCCCATCCACCCAGTCAGAAAGCAGACGTGATACCAGGTGACACATGGCACACCGCAAACAGCCAAGGGTTCAACCGAACAGCTCCAGGGATGGGAGTAGCTTGACACCAGCCAAGAAAGGGAGCCAGCTGCGGAGCTCAGGGTGGATTTGTCAGCAGAAAGAAAAAGGCCATTGCGAGCACTAGTGCAGACCTGCCTGCGGCCCTGGCCGGCTCCACAATCACGGGGGCTGATTGGAGTTTGTCCAAGTGGAGGCTGGAAAATCGAGAACCCCTGTCGCCCGACCAGCCTTCCCTCTTGTGCAGGTAAGAACTTGCTGAGGGCACCAGGATTGCTAGGCTGGGCTGTTCACTCACCATGCTGTAGATTCACAGAATTGAAGGCCGGATGGATCCATTAGATCACCTGGTCAGAACTCCGGTAAATCACAATTCAGAGTTTCCCCCCATTACTGAGTCCAATAGCTTGTTTGGCCAAAGCATCTTCCCTAAAGCCTCCAGCCTGGCTCTGAAGACTCCCTTGGTGTTTGGCCCAGCAGTTAGTCATCCTCCCTGTTACTGGTGCCATTCCCAGCGTCTGACTTGGGGCTCTGCCTGTCTATTCACTTTGAATATGACGGGGGGCATTGCTACCTCAAGGTCACCCAAGTGACTCAGTGCAGAGCCCAGCTCCTGACTTGCACTCCTACCGGCTGGTCTCAGCTCTGCCCAGGGCAGGCAGAATTGTTTGGAGCCCAGGATCTGGGCTGCTACAGCCCCACACTTGGCCCATCTGCGTTTTCCCAGGGCAGCAGTAGTGTTGCCTGGTGTCCGGTTTTCAACTGGAACATGCGGTTGAAAAGGGCCCCTGGTGGCTCCAGTCAGCACCGCCGACCGGGCCATTAAAAGTCCAGTCGGCGGTGCTCCAGGGCTAAGGCAGGCTAGTGCTGCGCCCCAGAAATGGCCAGTGGGTCCTGCTCCTAGATAGGGGGCCACAGGGCTCCACGTGCTGCTCCCACCCCGAGCACCGGCTCCGCACTCCCATTGGCCGGGAACCACAGCCAATGGGAGCAGGGGAGGCGGAACCTGTGGGCAACAGCAGTACACAGAGCCTCCTGTCCGTCCCCCCCCAAGAGCCGGATCTGCCAGACTCTTCCAGGGCGCAGCGCGGTGCCAGGACAAGTGGGGACTAGCCTGCCTTAGCCCTGCAGCTGCTGACCAGGAGCCGTCCGAGGTAAGCCTGCGCCCCAACTCTGAGCCCCAATCCCCTGCCCCAGCCCTGTGCCCCCTCCAAATCCAGAGCACCCTCCTGCACCCCAAACCCCTCATCCCTGGCCCCATGCCAGAGCCCACACCCCCAGCCCACAGCCCGTACCCCTCCTGCACCCCAACCCCTTGCCTAAACCTGCAGCCCCCTCTTGCTCTCTGAATCCCTCAGCCCCACCTCCCAGACTGGAGCCCCGTCCTTCACCCCAAACTCCTCATCCCCAGCCTCACCCCGGAGCCCGTTCCCCCAGTTAGAGCCCTCACCCTCTCCCGCACCCCAATCCCCTGCCCCAGCCCAGTGAAAGTGAGTGAGGGTGGGGGAGAGCAAGCCATCGAGGGAGGCGGAATGTAGTGGGCGGGGCCTCAGGGAAGGGGCGGGACCTCGGGAAGGGGTGGGGCTAAATTGTTCAGTTTTGTGTGATTAGAAAGTTCCTAGGCAGCAGTAGGGCAAATGGTGCTGGGCCAAGGCACAGATTCCTGTCCCCAGATGGTCCCAGTGTGAGGGTCGTACCACTCCATACACTAGGGAACAAACCCCGCGGGGCCTGGGATCATCCCGCTGGGGGTGTGAGGCGGGGAGGGGTTTGAAAGAAGGCAGGGCGGGCATTGGCCAGCATTCATCAAGATGCTGTGGGAAGTCCCCAGGGTAATGTGGACGCAGCTGTGAGGTGGATGGAGACAAAGGGAGAGGCCGGGCTGAAACCTGGGGCGGGGGAAGTGTAACATTTTACCCCAGTCCGGTCCCAGGGCAGAGCTGTGGCACAGGGCCACAGGGCCCAGCCACTACGAGGATGGGCTCCTGGCTAAGGCAGAGGGCTCGTCTTGGGGTCTGTTCCCCCTTCCTGTGTGACTGTGGGTCTCTCTGTGACCTACCTGCCCAATGGGGATGATACCTGCTACGCAGGGCAGGGTGTGAGCCTCGATGCATCAGGGCTTCCAAGGGCCGTGGAGATTCCTGGATGGAGAGTGCGGCATTGTGACTGCGTTACTGCTCTGGCCGGGTCAGTGCGTGGCACAGCCATGGCCGGTCCCTTCAGGTGTGGCTCTCCCTGGAGGGGAAGGGAAGGGCCCCCGGCCCAGGCCGTGCCCCGAGAGGAAGCAGGGGGGAAGGTGCTTCCTGCTCAGAGACAGGGACAGAGTTTTTGTGTCAGCCCCATGCGGGGAGCTGGCTCAGTCCCTCTGCCAGTAACAAACACAGGTTCTGCTGTTTCTGTGTTGTCATGCAAGGGACTCTGCCCACATCTGCCAGCCCACCGTGAGGTCGCCCACGCTGTGGGTGTGAGGAAGCAAGGAGGCCGTCCCAGGAACCTCAGAGCCTTGACCTTCCAGCCTGGGCTGCGGGGAGGAGAATTAGGGCTTCCAGAGTCCAGGGAGAGGGAGCCTCGCATCCTGTGCCGCCTTCAGTTCCACAAAGGTGCACCTGCCAGAGCCCAGCCTGATGTCCCTTCCCCTCAGAGCCAGTGCCGGGGGTATGGCCGGAGCCTGGCACTGCTGCGGGGAAGGGGTGCAGGGGGCGCTGCCTTTAGGGGCTGAGGGAGGGTGCCAGCCCTTGAGTGCACATTGCTCTTGATCAGAGCTTCCTTGTGGCCTCCACGGAAACCTTCCTCCAGAAATGAGCAAGGTCTTGGCGTCCCTGTCTTGGCTCTGCCGCTGCCCCATGTTTCCACTCAGCACTTTGCACAAGACCCTGTGGCTGCAACTTCAGAGCCTCTCTCAGTTTCTCACTTTCAGCCAATGACACAGAAAAGCAAGAGACCTGAGATGTGATCAGCAGCTGGGCAGGGGCGGGGCCCGTGGAGAGCAGGTGGCATCCTGGGGATTTTCTCTCTGGCCTGTGGGCAAGGGGCACGTGGATGGCCATCACCTGCAAGAGGAAAGAAGAGTTGGGAGAGGCCAGGGCCCTCACATATCTCTCCCTTGCCTCACTGCGAGTGCAGCAGCTCACAGCTGGAGCGTTGTGATCATGGCAGGGAAGCACCTGGGGGGGGCGAGGGGGGAGCGTGTGTGACAGGGAGCTTTGCCTTGTTTGAGAATCCCCCTCCCAGCAATGCAGAGCAGGGACAAGAGAAGACACAGATGCAAAAACATGCAATGGAGACACCAGCAGTGAGTCCTGACATGACGCCGCTGTAGGAGGAAGCCGAGCTGTGGGCCCTGCATTCCAGGCCGCCTCTCCAACAGCCGCACCCCAGGCACAGCCACATGCAGATGAGGAGCAGTGCCCATGTCCCCTCGCCAAACCTGCCCCCCGGCCAAGGATTTAATTGATTCCTTTTTGCTTTTGTTTTGTTTAACAATTGGCTCTCCAGGCCCTGCTGTCAGCTGGGAGTGTTCATGGCTGACCCTGTGTCTGCAGCCTGGCTGGAGCAATGGAAGCAGAGCTGATGGCAGCCTAGAGCTGGCAGCGCAAGCTGTGGCACTGTGCTATATATAGACAGCTCGGAAATCACAGCCGAGGAAGTAAAGCCAGTGCTGTTTGTGTGTGTCATGGCGGCCGGCACTGCGCTTTTCCGTCACTAGGCCTCCAGAGGGCCCTTCCTCCTCACACACCCTCATCAGCCTCATTCAGCGGACATGGAGATGCAGATAAACCTGGCTGGGCTAGTCACACCCGCCTGTGGCATTCTTCAGGGTGGTCTAGAGCAGAGGTGGGCAAACTGCGGCCCGCGGGCCACATGCGGCCTGCGGGACTGTCCTGCCCGGTCCTTGAGCTAGCCCCCAGCCCCTTCCCCGCTGTCTCCCCTCCCCTGCAGCCTCAGCTCCCAACGCTCTGGGCAGCGGGGCTACGAGCTCCGTCTGGGCGGCACGGCTGACAGACATGCTGCTCTGAGCGGCATGGTAAGGGGGCGAGGAGTGGGGGGGTTGGGTAAGGGGCAAGGATCTGAGGGGGCAGTCAGAGGACAGGGAGTGGTTGGATGGGGCGTAGGTTCTGGGAGGGCGCTCAGGAGATGGGGAACAAGGCGGGTTGGATAGGTGTGGGAGTCCCGGGAGGGCTGCCAGGGGGCAGGGGTGTGGATAGGAGTTGGGGCAGTCTGGAGAAAGGGAGAAGGGGGGGTTGAATGGGGGTGAGGTCCCAGGGGGGCGGTTAGAGGCGAGTGCTCCCTGGAGGGGGTGGTCAGGGGACAAGGAGCAGGGGGGTTGGATGGGTCAAGAGTTCTGAGGGGGGCAGTCGGGTGCGGGAAGTGGCGGATAAGGGGCAGGGGCCAGGCTGTTTGGGGAGGCATTACTAATCTTTTTGGTAAAAACTGAAACAAAAAAAATCATTTAGCACTTCGGCCATTTCCACATTTTCTGTTATTGTCTTTCCCCCCCATCACTGAGTAATGGGCCTACTCTGTCCTTGGTCTTCCTCTTGCTTCTTAGGAAGGAAAAACTGAATGCACAACTACAAACTGGGGCATAACTGGTGAGGTGATCATACTGCTGGAAAGGATCTGGGGGTTATATTGGATCACAAATTAAATATAAGCCAACAATTTGATGCCGTTGCAAAAAGGCAAATATCATTGACAGGAGTGTCATATGTAAGACAGGGGAAATAACTAATGTTCCCTCTAATTTTTTCCATCCATGTGCGGAATGAATTTTGTTATGTGCACCGATATCAAGGTGATGTGTGGATGTGCGCCACCCGTAGAAACAAAAAACCTGGATATAAATCACCCTCCCATATTACAGAGTATAGTTTAGCCCAACTGGTTTTTTCATTCAGGGTAAGGCAGCAATTTAAACTAGGGCCAAAGTCTGTGCTCCTCACTTGAGCAGAAAGCCCCTCGGGGCTTTGCTTAATTAACGATGGCAGAATTTGGCCCTGGAGGTGAACACTTTCAAAAATCTACAATCAGCAGCATATTTAAACCTGGATTGTCACCTTCAAGTTCAACACATTTAAAAATTCAGTCCACCTGCTGTCTGGCAACATCAAATGTTCAATCTGTCAGTTTGAAAACAAAACATCTGGCCTATAATTGTGCAGTGAAGTATTTGGACACGGTATTCTACTAATGTGAAATCTGAAAACAAAATTCAAATCTTTATGTGCAAGCTTCCTAGCTGCGACCTGCTAGCAATGCGTGCAATCTGAAAATTAGAATCCCTATTAGTCTTCTTTAAAGCGAGTGCCACACAGAGCATCTATCTGAAAGGAAATGACTCCAGGACAGTACTAACAGCAGTACGTGCGCCATTAACATGTTCTCTTCATATTAAAAAATACATAGTACCCTTACAATCCAAAGGAGAAAATTACCTGATTCTGACACAGTGGATTGTGAAACTGCATGGAGCTTATAGAAACACAATATTGATTGTTACATTCGCTCAGTGGGTTGCTATTTCTACATATTAAGCTGATGGTCAATATTTGCCAACGTATTCAGCACATCAGAGTTCACGGGAGTCTTTGCAACAGGAGCAGGAGTTAACATACAATGAAGGCCCCAAATAGATTAATACCAAAGCCATTTATTTAGGAAGTGTTTTGAGCAAAGTTTAAGGAGTCAAAAATCAAACAACGTACGTGCCACAAAGTTCCAGCTTTCCCTGCAAAAATTCAGAAGAAGCCACTTTCTTTGGATGTGCAAGTTGTTTATCGAGACCAGGGGTGGCCAAACTATAGCTTGTGAGCTGCAGGCGGCTCTTTTACACTTGAAGTGTGGCTCTCTAAACCCCCCGTGTTCCCCCCGCTTCTCTGCCTACCAGACTGTTTTGGGGAGCTCAGGGGCAAGGGGGGGCTAAGGGCTTCAGCCTGAGACCTCCCAACACAGCAGAAGCCCCTAACCCCACCACAGGGCTGAAGCCCCCAGCCCCGGCAGGCATGGCCCAGCTCTCAAATTTCTGAAGATTGTCGTATGTGGCTCAGAGGGTCAGTAAGTTTGGCCACCCCTGCTCTAGACTCTTGAAGATTATCTACAAATAACCCTTAGTCAGCTTCCCAGGGGAAACTTGCAACTATACAGAAAAGGCATCTTCAGTTTTTTTTTCTTTTAATTCTTCATCTTTCTTTTTTTAAAACTTAGTTCCATGATTTTTAAAAAGCACAGACCATGCTACTAAAATCTACACAGAAAATAACTGCTTGGGTTTTTTTTTTTTTTTGGAAAAGCAACAGTTGAATCCTTTTTTTTTCAGACTATGTTGCAGCCGAATTCCTGATAAAGTGGATTGATTGATTTATAGCAACATTTTTTTTAAGTACTTGATCACAACTCTCTAAGGAATTGCATGAGCTTTAACAGAAAGAAAGAAAGAAAGAAAGAAAGAAAGAAAGAAAGAGGTGGGGGGGCGGTCGAGGGAGCAATGCAATGTCCAGAGTGGAAGAGCAATTAAAATCTTGCTTTAAAAAAAATCGTCCCCAGCTGTTCAGCCCCCTCCCTCCATTTCTGCAGAGTGCAAACAGCATTGGTAGCCCAGAATCAGACCCACAGCTTTGTGCCAGAGAAGTCGCCCACTCTCTCCCCACATCCAATACCCCTTAGCCCAGAATTTCCAGTTTGGGTTCCCTCATGTGGCCCAATCACACGCCTGGCCAGTGTTTTGAAGCAGACCCAGAAGTCGCTGGTGCTACCTGTGACATTCTGTTGCTTGGGGGAGACAGAGTCCTGGAACCTCATATTCCTCATTTTTGTATAATCACGATCTCATATATAAATGATCTCATATACAAAATGTTCATTACCAGGTCAGTATTAGTTTGGATCTTACCCAAAATACCACGCTGGCAGCCTGTCCTTTAGTGTTTAAAACTAAAAGTTTATTATAAAGAAAAAAAAAGAAAGAACAAGAAGAGAGTTGTTAAAAGATAAAGCGCTCAGATACATACAGAGACTTCAAAGTCCACATATCAGGTTTTTAGCAGTATTGGTGAGTTTGCTGCCTTGAAAGTCCCCCTAGAACAGATCCCCAGCTTGGATGGGTCGTTCAACCCTTTGTTCAGAGCTTCGTTTGTAGAAAAGTTACTCCAGAGGCAAGAAGCAGGAATGGAAACAAAATTGAGAAGATGCAGCTGCCCTTTATATTCCTTTTGCCATGTGACTGGTACTTCCTTTGTCCCAGAACACAAGCTGCCCAGCACATGGCATGGAAAAGCCTTAGAGTTCTCTGTCCACAGGCATGCCACATCTCTTGCTGACTCATAAGCTGTATCCCCTAGTTCCTGTCAATGGGTTCACTGTCGGGCTGATGACCTGTGATGGGCCATCGAACAGGCTCAGCAGTGCTGCTGCCAATCTGTCGGGGGGGTGTCACCCAGAAACACAGCACAAGCCTGGAAATACAGATATACCCTACAGACCTATAACGCACAGTACAAAGGTGATACAAACATATAAACAAGATCATCATACTTGACTAATTTTCACAGATACCTTACATGGCACATCTGGTCAGATTCCCTGCAGTTTTATAATATCAGTATCACTAATATTATAAAACGGTCTCCCATCTTCCATACAGCATCACATAGGTTTCCAAGGAAGGTATCTGTATATCCGATCTTTGGGTTACACCAATACCTGTCTGGGATGGTCTTAGTTTACTTGGTCCTGCCTTGGTGCAGGAGGCTGGACTTGATGACCTCTTGAGGCCTCTTCCAGCCCAATGTTTCTATGATTCTGTCTTTCACAGAATTAGAGCTGACAACTGAACCCCAGAGTCCTGCCACCATAAGTCCTAATTTAAACACAAGAGGTGACGTCCTGGCCCTACTGAAGTTTTGTCTCCCGTTGAGAGTTTTGTCATTAGCTTCAATGGAGCCGAGAATTCACCAAGAAAACACTGCACCTTCTTATACATCATCATAAATTGATTAAAATGACTTTATTTATTTGATGGAACAGTTCCAGGATATGACAAATGCTTATTTATAGATGTGAGGACAGATCCTCAGCTGGTGTAAACTGTCCTAACTCCACTGAAGTCAATTGACCTGTGAAAATGTACGCCTGGGGAGGATCTGCTTGCTCCCTGTATTTTAAAGCATTGCAAGGAATGCTATTTAAGAGCAGAACAGGGAATACAAAATGTGAATTCTATTCCCAACTCAGATACTGACTCCCTGTGAGATGTTGTGCCTCATATTCTTCATCTGTGAAATGGGATTAATGATACTCCTTTACCTTTGTAAAAGTGTTTTAAGATCCTTGGATAAGGGTTTTTTTTCTAGATGCATAAAGAAGATTTTTAAAATCAACTATTGCCTTGAAATTAAATTTGAAATGAACAAGACTGACTTTATAAATGAGACTTTTATGTTATACTGATGTAATAAGCATTTTGAATAAAGTAGGTACCAATATTACTCCAGTGTTCTGGCAGAATGCTGACATAGGTCCTACATTCTGCCCTCTCACATTGTGCCTGTAATCTCAATTGGATATAAAATTCTTCTGCATTTCCTGCCCTGAAGTGTGGTATTCTCTGCTCAACAGCTGCCTCCGTCCTCTGCAGAAATGGCTGTATTTCTGTGTGGGCATGCTTCCAGATGAAAGGAACTATACATAAGGTACTAGTCCTGTTTTGTTATTATTATTGCTGTTTCATATTTATTTTTCAAATGACATAGGTAGAAAGATGCAGTGTAGTTGTAGCCATGGGGGTCCCAAGATATTAGAGAGCTAAGATGGGTGTGATAATATCTTTTATTGGACCAACTTCTGTTGGTGAGAGAGACAAGCTGTGTGTGGCTGGAAAACTAGTGTCTCTCACTAACAGAAGTTGGTCCAATAAAAGATATCACCTCCCCCCACCTTGTCTCTCTGATAAGTAGAGAGGAGTAGTATAGAATAATTACTTTTAAAAATGTTTTATATAATTTGGAGTGGGGGAACACATTATTTTAAAATGTTGTTTTAAATAAATTGCTTTCAGGAGAAGATGTGGGATGCCAGGATTGCCAGCATCTAACCAGAAATAAATGTTCAAAGCAAAACAACAGACCCTGTTGCATTCAGTACTGAGCCCTTATTACCAGAAAGATATTGACAAACTGGATGGAGTTGGGAGAAGGGCAATTCAGAAGTGGCCAGGGAGCTGGGGAGAATGATTTAGAACAGTGGTTTTCTGGTCCACACACTATGTCTAAGATTTCCAATGGGGTCCACATCTCCATTTAAAATTTTTTAGCAATCTGAAAATGAAAATAAGGTTGAAAATCATTGATTTAGAAGATCGAAAGAGCTAACTATGTATAGCTTGGTGAAGTGATGACTAAGGGGATGCGATACATGTCTCAGCATTGAGAAAGGATTTTTGGACACCCTGCAAGGCTGGGGAATAGCTGTAATGGGGTGTGCCAGGGGTATAAGAGAAACAGGATGAAATTAACAGAGAGAAACACCTTACAATCTAACTAGCATCAGGCAAACAACTTGCAATGTGCAGCTGGTATCAGTGTGTAACTGGCATCAGCCAGGAGCTTGCAATGTGCAGTTGACACCATATACCGGGGGTAAGCAACCTATGGCACACGTGCCGAAGGCAGCACACAAGCTGATTTTCAGTGGCGCTCTCACTGCCCAGGTCCTAGCCACCGATCGGGGGGGGGGGGGGGGGGGGGGAGAGGGACGCTGCATTTTAATTTAATTTTAAATGAACCTTCTTAAACATTTAAAAACCTTATTTACTTTACATACAATAGTTTAGTTATATATTAAAGACTTATAAAAAGAGATCTTCTAAAAACATTAAAATGTATTACTAGTACACAAAACCTTAGAGCAAATAAATGAAGATTTGGCACAGCACTTCTGAAAGGTTGCTAACCACTGCCATATACAAAAACACATGCGTCAGGCATCCTGTATGCAACCACCCTGTGCTATGCAACTGGCATCATGCGTGCAAACACCTTGCATTGTGTGTGCAAATAACACATATGGCAAATTGCCAGCACTATTATGATGGGTCTCATACTTTCTCTTCGGGGGGTGGGGGGGGGGGAGTTCAGGGCACCATTTCTTGCCCTTAAAATGGAATATTAATTACCCCACTAGTATCCTAAAGAAGGGGAGTGGAGAGGAAGAGACCTGGGCCCATCCTCTACTCCAGGTCCCAGCCCAGGGGCCCTGAGGATAGTGGTGAATCACGTGAACTGACATTTCCTTCCCCTGGGCTACTTCACTCTCCTGCCCTTCAGCTTGTGGGGGGGGGGGCTTCCTACCCTCCCTCTGCACAAGCCAGGTGCCCCTTACCTAGGGTCTTGGACTTCTGAACCCACCACAGCACTTCTCCAAACTGTCCTCTGCTCCAACACCAATGCTTTCTGCTCCTACTCCCACACTGTCTGATTGCAGCAGGAGGGTTTTCTCATGTGACTAACTGCAGGTGCTGTAACTGGCTTCAGGTGCTCTAGTTAATTTATAGTAAACTTTCTTCCCCTTACATGGAATAAGGCTTCGTCCTAACCCTCTCCTGCTGCCCTCTGGCCATGCTGTACCACACACTGCATGTGCAACCACCACCTTGCACAGGGCACCTTGCATCGCACTTACAATCGCCTTGCACTGGGCAACTGGCATCACGTGAGCAAACGCCCTGTGCTGTGTGTTCAAAGGATATCGGGCGTGCAAACACCACCTAGCACAAGGCAACTGGCATCACGTCAGCAAACGCCTTGCACTCTGTGCAAATGACATCGCGCGTGCAAACACCACCTTACATTGTGCAACTGGCACCGCGCGTGCAAACGCCTTGCACTCTGTGCAAATGACATCGCGCGTGCAAACACCACCTTACATTGTGCAACTGGCACCGCGCGTGCAAACCCCTTGCACTATGTGCAAATGACATCGCGCGTGCAACCACCACCTAGGACAGGGCACCTGGCACCGCGTGTGCAAACCACCGCCCCCGGCAACTGCCGTGCGCCCCGCGCCGTGCACCGCCCGAGCGGAGCCCCCCCCGCAGACAGGAGCGGCCGGTGGGGAGCTGCGCATGCGCCCCGCTGCCCTCGCCTGGCGGGGGGCGGCCCCGGGAGGCTCCGAGCGCTGGGTCCGGCCGGCCGAGGGGAGCGATGCGGGGCCGCTCCCGGGCACGGACCGGCCAGAGACCCGCCCGGCCGCGCCCTGGAGCCGCCGGCCGAGTGAGTGAGCGGGGGACACCGCCGGGCCGGCTGGGGGGCGCTGGGGGGGCAGTGGGGCTGGGAGAATTGGGGGGGTTGGCTGGGGCAGTGGGGTTGGTAGGAGTAGTGGGGGTACTGGGGCTGGCAGGGTTGGGGGGCAGTGGGGTTGGGGGGGTTGGCTGGGGCAGTGGGGCTGACAGACCGTTGGGGGTACTGGGGCTGGCAGGGTTGGGGGGAAGTGGGGTTGGTAGGAGTAGTGGGGGTACTGGAGCTGGCAGGGTTGGGGGGCAGTGGGGTGGGGGGTGTTGGCTGGGGCAGTGGGGCTGACAGACAGTTGGGGGTAGTGGGGTTGGTAGGGATAGTGGGGGCAGTGGGGCTGGTGGGGGCTGGCTGGGGCACTGGGGCTGACAGACGGTTAGGGGTACTGGGGCTGGCAGAGTTGGTGGGGGCAGTGGGGCTGGTGGGGGAGCACTGGGGCTGGCAGGGCTGGCTGGGGCAGTGAAACTGGTGGGGGTGGGAAGAGGACATCAAGTGTGTGTCAGGGACTCAGGGTGGTTTACAAGCTGCCTCCATCCTGTGAGTTTTGAAGCATTAAAAATCCCAGTGGTTCCCTGGTCGCCGCGGGTCCTGTGGGGATGCAGCTCAGCAGGGCCAGTGCTAGGCGTGAGCAGACCAGGCAAGTGCTTGTGTCCCCATTAACTATTAGTGTGTTTTATTGGGGGGAGGAAATATTCCTGTTTAGGCCCCTCAGTGGGCTAGTACCATCACTGCAGTTATAGGGTGGACAGAGACACCCAGGTGACCGGCAGGGGTAGGGCCCTGTATGCCATGGAAATACCCTGCTGACCATACGGATGAGCTTCATGCAGGGAATTGGCCCTTGTCAGAGACAGGACTGAAGAGGGGGAGGGAAAAGAGGGGACCCTCTTGTCTCTTATAAATGTGTATAGTTTGGAAACAAGCCCAAATCCAACACAGTTCCAAACCTTTTCAGAGCATTTCATAGGAACCCTATAACAACCGAGGGTTATAAGTAAAGTGTAGGGCTACGAACAGTCTTCAGCTAGTTAATGCAAAAGATGGGGAAGGAATGTAAGGCTATGTCTACACCAGCAACTGAACGACAAAACTTTTGTCTTTCAGGGGTGTTAAAACACACACGCTCCCGAAAGACAAAAGTTTTGCCAACGACACGCTCTGGTGTGAAAAGCTCTTTTGTTGGCAGGACCACTCTAATGCTAACAGCACTCGTTGGCGGTGGAAGTTTCAGGAGAGACGACAAACAGCGACTACACCGTGCTCCTTTTAGTGACGCAGCTGTAGCGACATAAACCTGTCGCTAAAAGCGGCGTTGTGTAGACAAAGCCAAAGTAGCAAATTTGGAAGAACTTTCTGAGAGCAGTAAAGAGCCAAGCTGGAGTTAGTGTATCCAGAGTGAGCGCGGCAGAAGTATAGATGATGTGATGATGGAGCAAGCCATCTCCTTAGGAAAACAGTTTTTCCTTCTGGGTACTCCCCATTATTTTCTGGGGTTCACATTCAATCCTTTCAGCTAGGATCCTATCCCCCATTTGTGTTCACGCTCAAGCTCCAGTGAGACCAAGTGAAGTGAGTGCAAGTTTGTTTTGGTTTCTTTTTTTGTTTTGGTTGCTTTTAGGATAATAAAAATGTTAACAATTTAAATTCTTGTTTGAGTTGGGGAGGAGGGGTTGTGCTTAAAATCTATCAAGCCACCTGCAGTTGCGAAGAGATTGTGCTTTTGGGTGAGGGTTGAATTTGTTAGGGTGTGGTGGCGCTGATGGGTTGGCGTGGTTTGGTGATAGATCACCAGTATTTTTTTCAACAGCATTGTTTCAGTGTCTCCGTCATGGTTGCATTTTGCTTCCCAGTAGCTATGCCTGCACACATGGAGTCTGAGATATCTGCTATAATTAGAGGGGAGGGAAAAGATTAATGAAATATTATTGCCTAAACTACTTTGTTGAAATAATTGGCTGGGAGAGGATAGAGCTAGAAAGAGACTGGAGTTTGCGTTTCTCATCATTACTGATTATTGTCAAAAAGGTTTTCAGGCTCCAGTACGAGAGGAAAACCCATGGTATCCCCCTGGAGTTGTTCTGACTTGCATTGCAATTTGTCTGCACAGTATAGGGGGAGGAGGAAGGGGGCTGTGCTAGGAGGTTCTCAAACAATAACAGTGTTGGAAAATGACTTTCTTATGTTTCAGCTTCTGTCAATTTTTTTTTCAAGAGCACTTTAATTTTCACCCTAGCTGAAATAGATGCTCACAGATTATTTCTTCTCCACATTCAACAATATAATTTTGAGTATCTTGTCTTTGTCCTTTTGGTACAACACTTGACGTCTCCTCGCATTGAGTCTAATATTTTTTCCACTAGGAACCAGTGAACCATGTGAGTAAATTTTAGCAATAATTCTGTGCTGCTTCTGTCTTTCCCCTCTCTTTCTGTTAAAAAATCCAATCCACTTTTCTTACTTTGTGAAATTTTGGTTTCAAGTGTGCTGCAATTTCCGCAACAGCCTATTGTGATCACAGAGGTAAAAGGGAAGCTTTAACGATATGTATCTAGTGAAATCAACCCTGTCAAAGCTATTTTTATAGATCATGCTCTTTTGTAGCAGAGTTCAAAAGGCAGGCTGGAATTTGCTGTTTTGAATTTGTTCTTCATAATTATTATTTAAAAGGAAGTTTTAGAAGTAACCTTAGCTGATGAGTGTGGGCCAGATACAATACTACAATAGTTTTTCTAGTTTGAAAACTTTCCAAAGTGAACCCAAGAGTCCTACTTAGGTGTTGTTGATGTAACTTGATCATTTGAATTGTCAACAATTTAGAGGTTATTTTACTAAATTAATTCTCTGGGCTATTAAAAATTAACTATTAACATTTACAAAAAATTGGAAGTTGCAGGGGGTAACAAGTAACGTATACTAGATTTAGGGGAAGATTTCAGAGGCACCTAACCAGTGAAAATCAATAGGAATTGCAGGGGGTAACAAGTAACGTATACTAGATTTAGGGGAAGATTTCAGAGGCACCTAATCAGTGAAAATCAATAGGAATTAAGTGGCTAACTGCCATTTGAAAATCTTTCCCTTAGGTTTTAAATGTGAGCAGAGAGGAAGGATTGCTTAGTGAGCAGAGAGGAAGGATTGCATGGAAAACCTAAGCAGCTGACACACATTAAGACTAAACATGTGTATATATATTCCTGAGCCAAAAAGTGCAGGAGTCTAGAAAATTTAATTGTGAAATGTCTTTTGTTATCAGAGCTGTTTTTTTAGTAAGAACCAAGACTGTAAATCTTTCCAAGTAGCTATTCCATAGATGTGGGCTGTTTTGCAAAGCTATAGTTTTATAGATGAAAAAGGATTTTAGATATTCTTTTTGAAACTAAATAGGATATTTGGCCGTTATGGGAGGTGAAACTTCTGTGTTAGCATTAAGTATTTGTATTCGATTATGGGGGGGACAGTGGATTGGTGCTCAGGATGTGTCCCCCATAAGTACTCAGCTGCAGTTTGTCTGGGGAAGTAGACAGTCCAACTAGCAGTGCATACGCCAAAAAATATCAGATTATGGGCATATAGACATGAAGCCTTGAATATCTCTGAATTCGTTATAATGCAATCTCTTCCTTTTCTAAGTAGAACAAAATTTACTTACATATATATGTTTTGACATTGGAGGGAATATGTTATATCCTGGTAGTGTAAGGATTGAGTAATGTTAACACAGCCTTCAGCATTAGCACTTGCTTTTTTGCTTGGTAGAGAATATTGGCCCCAAATTACAGGGTTACTTTCTCTTGGTTTCAAGACATACCAAGGAGTCTATAATTTCCATCGGAACAGCAATAAGCAGACGGACCTTTAATACTCTTTCATGCAAGGATGCGCTTCTACAAGCAGATCTATGCTGCTTCTCCCCATCCCCACCTCTGCCCTCCAGAATAGCCTGCAAGCATTTGGTGCAAATACAGATCCCAGTGTGGGAACTTGATCTCATGACCTTTTGGCCCCAGATTTTAAAATTCTACCAACAGCACCAAAATCAGGTTGCAAATAGCTACCTTAAATCACCGTATCTTACTACATTTATGTAAAACTGTTAAAATGGTGATAGGCTAAGACAGTGGTTCTCAAACGTTTGTACTGGTGTCCCCTTTCCCATAGCACGCCTCTGACTGTGACCCCCCCTTATACATTAAAAACACTTTTTATATATTTAACACCATTATAAATGCTAGAGGCAAAGTGGGGTTTGGGGTGGAGGCTGACGGCTCACAACCCCCCACGTAATAACCTTGTAACCCCCTGAAGGGTCCCGACCCGCAGTTTGAGAACCCCTGTTCTAAGAAGAGAAGAGACTGTTCCCAACCTGGGTTTAGCAGCAGAGGCGCCATCTGACTTCTCTGTGTGCCTAGACAGGAAATGTGGAAGTACACAGCTGCATACTCTCTGCTCTGAGATGCAACCTCCTGAAGGACTGGTGTACGTACAGTCTGTCCTGTTCTCCCCAAAAGTCATTGAACTGAGGTAGGTATTTGATCTGACTTGTATAAAGCTTTGTGGAGTAATTTAAAATGCAAGCTGGAAAAAGTTGTGTTTCTGGATGTAGTATAGCACATGTGGGGCTGGCCAGGAGGTGTAGATTTAGGGTGAACAACTTTTTTTTTGGTTTCTTTGTAATGAAACTATATGCTGTACTCATGAGAGCTATGTATTCTGTGGTCCAGTTGAAAGGATGGGTGTGTGTGTCGGGGGAGATGAAAGAAGGATATAAATATGCTAGCAGCTATTTTAAGACTTTGAAACATCACTAGCAGCAAGTTTTGCTTGGGCAGATCAGAATGGGTTTAAGCCAGCTATGGCCTGACAGTCTTTGGAACTGAGTGCTAAAGGCTCTAAAGCAATGGTTCTCAGTCAGGGGTATGCAGGAGACTGAGCAAAGGTGCAGGTGCTGTTCATGAACCAAGTCAGCTGTACATTCAGACTGATCACCATTTTAGAGTCTTTTGGCTGAATTAGATCAGAATTGGGAATGCGTCTTTTACAAATATATCTACAACTCCTGTGAAAGGAATTTTTTTCAGTTTTCAGTATCTCTTTTCTATTTGAGTAGCTGTAATTTGACTGTAACATTTTGCTCTGAATTGAATTGTTGCACGTAAAGTCTTGGTCCAACAATGAACTTCTTTATATAGGTTTGGGAAGTTGTTTTGGATTTGATTATAGAGAAATCTGTTTTAAGAGACCATCCAAGATTCCAGAAATGTTGCGTACAATTTTGATACAACACCTACTTCTGCTAAGCCACCCGTTTCTATCAGTCTTGTGAGTGGTCTCTTAGGATGGTTTTCGCTGTGTTTTTCAAACCAATCCAACTTTTCAAAACTTATGAAGGGGAATTCTTTCGTAGACAGAGACTGTATGTGCCTGATAAGGATTGAATTCTTGCACAGATTTTGCTAAGTTGTGGTGTGTGTTCTGGGTGGGGGCTAGAGAGCATGTGGATCTAGGTGAGAGTTTGTCCTTTTGCCTTTCAGAAGTCTTTTGAGGTTCAGAAAAAAATTAAATGAATCATGAAATCAGCTATTGCAAATACTCTTAATTTAATCACAAAATGAAAAATAAGGGCAAAGGACCACAAAGTCTTTATGAACTGTTTTAAATTACCATGCTGTCAAGTGTGTTTTGGTAATAGAGCACAGTGACATTCTAATGGAGTGATATTTTCAGAAGTAAAACTTTTTGGCGGGAGGATTATGTGTATAATTTAAAGTTCGGAGCTTTTCTGCAGCAAGATACGATACTTACCATTGCACAGTGGCAAAAAGATCAACTGCATTCTACCTGCTGAAAATGTATATTGCTTAGTTAAAGGCTAGCTATAAAACATGTTGAACTATGGACTATTTAAGTAGTGGTGATGTTTAAATTAACATCTCAGAATTTCTGTGATAAAATGAATTAGAAGCTTCTTTTTTTAACCCTATAAACAAAAAGATCTATTTGAAATAATGAATAGTGTATTTATGGTCATAGCTGTATTAAGGGAAATCCAATGGAAAATTTGAGTCAGCTGAGCTGATGTTTGAGGCATTTCCCTATGGAATCGTTGGACTGAAAAATGATGTTTTGTATGCTTAAACTTGAACAGATGCTTCAAAACACAGACACACAATCTATTTCAAGGCAAGTTTAACATTAGCAGTTCCATTTACACGACCAGGATTAACTTGTGAACACTTCCATTTTAAATACCTATTTTCAGTGCCTTTTAGTTCACCTCCAAGGCCCAAAGTCAGAAAGGTCTTTAAGCACGTGTCTAACTAAGTAGTCCAATTGATGTCAGTAGCTTATAGTTAGACATGTGTTTAAGTGACTTGCTGAATTGGAATCTAAATTTCCACTTAGGAAATGAGGATAAATCCTGCATTCCTTTCTTAACAGAAGTTTTGCCTAAATAAGGACATGGGATTGGTCTTCAACTATAACAGAAATTAGTTCCACCTTTTTAGAAACAGGTTTGTCAGACAACAGAATAACAGCAGCTTACGGTACTTGTCTGGGCTCCAGTACTCAAAAGGAAATGTAAACTTTATAACAGGCAATCAGCAAGTCTGACACACCAAACTCTTTTATGCAAACACCACATATTTGGTGCTGCTGAACAGGTGATACATTGCATGTTATCGTTCACCTTTCCCCCAAGTCTCACCTGTACTCTAAACGCTAATCCTTGCCCCCTAGGACTATTTTAAAATTTCTCAACGGCTTCAAACAGTTGCCATTTCTCATTCAAGAAACAGCCTGTTAGAGCACTGAGTCTTCTTTACTCCCCAAGTGTGGAAATTTGTACTGGTAAGAGGAGCAGAACTGGTGACATTAGTGATAGGGTCTAACTTGATCGCCATATTTGGGGTTGGGAAGGAATTTCTCCCTGGGTCAGTTTGGCCAACACCCTGGGAGGGGTTCGCTTTCCTCTGCAGCATAGAATCATAGACTATCAGGGTTGGAAGGGACCTCAGGAGGTCATCTAGTGCAGCCCCCTGCTCAAAGCAGGACCAACTCCCGACTAAATCATCCCAGTCAGGGCTTTGTCAAGCCTGACTTTAAAAATCTCCAAGGAAGGAAATTCCACCATCTCCCTAGGTCATAGGTGTCATGAGTCAAGCATAGGTCATGAGTCATGTTTAAACTAGTATAAATGGTGAATTGTTTGTAACTTGAAGTCTTTAAACCATGATTTGAGGATTTCAGTAACTCAGCCAGAGGTTATGGGCCTATTTCAGGAATGGGTGAGGTTTGGTGACCTGCAATATGCAGGAGATCAGACTAGATGGTCACAATGGTCCCTTCTGACCTTAAAGTCCGTGAGTCTAATATAGTTCAATGGCTGGTGAAGGGCTGAACTTGGGCACTTTGTTATTTGAAAGGTTCCTGGAAACTCCTGAGGCATTAGACTTTAGTAGTTTAATACTATTTTAGGAGGATCAATTTTAGGTCACTTTTTTAGAAGATTCTTAAATTTATTACATGTCTTTTCCCTCCGTCTGGCAGTTGGATTGATGTTATTGAAGGACCTGGGCTTTACAGGTGAAGGAATGTGAAAAATAATCATGCTTTTTTTAAGAGAAATTAAACTATGAAGTATTTCTAAAATATGTGGCATCTACAGAATACATGATAGTACCGTTTGGCGTAATGGCTTTATTGGCACTCATTTGGGGAGCTCTGAATAACTCACCCATGACTTGGCCACTTGTGAATAATGTGGCCATTGCTAACTCGTAGATGAAGCATCTGTGTATCTAATCACCATTTATAAAGTGCTTTACATCACACTATCCTGCATTCTCATTCCCTCTCTTACTGTAACTCATGGTATGTATTTATATAACAGTGTGCTATCCAAAGGACTTGAGTGATGCATTGAATTTCTGGTGTGTGTGTACTTTTTATTTTAAGGGTTAATGGTGAGTAAGGATTGTAGGATCAGGCCATTTAATTGGAAGAGGCACTTTTAAGAGGTCAGGGTTAAACAGTTGTTGTATTAGTTTGAAAGGATGAGTACAAAGTTAACACTGACCAGGATTTACAGACATGGAATACATTTGTCTTCAGGGCTGTGCTCTCTTGTATAAAACCACTTCCTTTTTGATTGTATTAAAGTAAAAATAATCTCCCAGTTCTCACTTCAAACATTTTTCAAGTATTTTAAAAATACGTGTATGCTTTTGGTTAAAAGCAGACATCTATTTAAAACAGATACTCAGGCTAATGCAAAGATACTGAGGTTAAAAAACGTTCAGAAATGGAAATACTCTTAACAACTGAAAACTTCAACAGAACCCAAATAAAAATACTTTGTTAAAAAAATTAATTCAAGTGTACAGAAAAACTGTGTGCAAGTATCTTCATTTTCACTCCATCAGTCTAAAAATTATCTTCCCTAGCCCTGCTCCCAAATCAAGTCTTTTTCTATGTTCCTACTGCCCCCTTCGCTGGAACTTTCCTTCTCTTCAACTCGACATTTCCGTGCCGCAATTCAGGTTGTTTTACAGAATGGCCTGATCCTACTCCCATTGCAGTCCATGGCAGAATTCTTAACTGACCTCAGTGTCAGCAAAATGTGGCTATTTTCACTGGTGTTGAGGGCTGTGTATATTATTACCTTGAATGAATCCCTGTGCTGCATTCTGGAAGAGGAGGGAAGTGAAATTCAGCTGCTAAGCAAACTAATCCAATAAGCGTGGCTCGTCTACCAGTGGCACGATTGTTTTTACTTTATTATTGTGTTACTCCAGCTAATTGGTTTGTGTATGTTGTTTTTATATCTAGCACATGCATATTGAGGAGGTGCTGTCTTTTGTGATCTACTTGTGACTTGTCCCATGTGCACTAGGAAATTAACCCATTGCTGATAATGGTTATCAGCAAGGGGTCCCCCTGAAATGGTGGTCAAAACAGCTGCCCTGGTAGCAGAAGTGAAGTGATGTGAAGGAGCCTGTTTTCAGCACCCTTATACAATTGAGACCTGATTCCACCAAGTCAGACAAGGGGAAATTTCCTAGTGTAGATGGTGCCTTAGAGATGATAAACCAACAGATGATCAGTGCTTCCTTGTTCCCATGTCCTGCTGGCAGCCATTATGGATGAAGAGCTTGCATCTGTCTTCTCTTTCAGAGTGAATGAGGCAGAAAATGTGGCCGGGGCTCAGATTGTCTTTGTATTAAGCAGGGTCGCTGATGTCTCAATCAGAAAACAGTTACATCAGTTTGGACAGACCAATGCTGTTACTCTTCCAAATTATTAGTAAATACACATGTACTGTATTACAACAAATAGCATGGATGGATGTTGAAGCATTTAGAACAAAAACTAGCTTGTCTATAATGTTTTAACATTTTTCTCTATCTTTACAATCTCCTCTTAAATTTTTATTTTTGTAAAGCAAGTGGGAGATTATTGGGATCCATATTTCATAGTGTAAACCTGCCCAGTCTTGGAAAGAAGTGTCTTATCTGACTGAGGACAACCTGGATCTCAAACTTGGTTGTCTGACAAGAGAAAGTATGTTTTTAAATATCTATTTTTTAAAATATCTAAATTGAGTTTTTAAAAGATTTTGTTGTGTTCTGGGTTGTGTGTTTGTGAAGTCCCTCTTATAAGGACAAACTGCTAATCTGATCTGGCCAGCACTTAAAATTCTGTGCCCCTGACTCCACAGTGTGTCTGTGCTGAGGCTGAAGTTGAATAATAATCTTACTAAGCAGTAATTCTGTTCCATGTGGCGTTCAAGTAAAATGTGTATACACAAGCAAAAACTTAATTTAGTGAGTGTTAAGCTTGTATCAGGATACACCCTACTCACCCAAAATCTTGAAAGCATGAAAATAAGAAATTAAAGAAGTCTCTTGGCTTCCGTGACATTTTCACATTACCTACAGTGCTGTTGGTAACACACTCCAGCATAAAGCATTCACTTCCCTCTCCTAAAAGCAGTATGTCCCCCAGCTTGCACTCTGCTGCAAAACCTTAGCAGTGACTTCAGATGCTCTTGCATCAGCAGATCGATGCATCTAACTGTCTCACATTCTGTGCAGTTGGGAAGTTAATATGCATTACGGTTTTGGAGGTTGCTGGTAGGTTTCATGGCCTTACTTAATAATAAGGTTGGTGAAATACATGGCAATATAAACAGCAGTTAATAGAGGCAAGGTTTGAACTCACACAATCTAGGCTCCTAGCTTACTGTAGTTTTCTCCAGGCTACAAGATATGGTCCATGAAGGTCTTTTTCCTCCTTCCCGTTCTAACTACAACTGATTACCCTGTGGCACATTTCTTTTCGGCTATTTTAAAAAGTGAAAAATCATTAGACGAACAAATACAGCCAAAGCAAAACCGATAATGTAGTAATTAACACACGAAGAACAATATATGGTGTAAAGCCTAGGATTTCAGATTTCTTGTAAAAGGAGTCCAGAAAAGATCAGATGCGCAATCAAATCTTTAGAAAGTGGTAATTTTGAAATTTTTGTTCTTAGTCTCCACCCATTTTACATCAGCCTACCATAACAATTCAAATATTACTCAATGTTTGCATTCCATATTTCTGGGTTTTTTGAGTATTTTTAGAAAATGAAGATTTTAAAATTCCTGTTAAATTGAAATGTGTGTCCCAGCATTGACTCTACTCCAGCAACAGCTCCAGCTTACTATATTTGCTTTTCCCAAAACAAAGCAAGTGGAGCTGAAGTGTCAGTTAATTCTAGTATTTAATAGCATTTACAAGGAAACTGAGGCAGCAGGCTAATATTTTTGCAGAAGGAATGGATGATTTGCTTGCCCAACCTGCCGTTTTGCTAATCTCCTCTTGTTCCACTAAATTATTTGCACCTGTACTGAATTTTGGAAAGGGTGCCCATGGCTAAACACACGTTGTCCATATAGTGCTGTATGGCACCCACCGGTTATGTGTGTAGGGTACAGTGTGGTTTAGAAAACTCTGCTGATGGTTTGGTAGGACAGCATAGTTATCTTTTACCCTTGAGCACAGATGACCCCTCCTTTCAAATGCTGCTCAGAAGTCATTTTGGTATACAAACAACCTGCAGGCGATGAAGCAGTTGTGAAGAAGGCCATTCAGCTCATCTCGCTGGTGGCAGCCATCCTGCTCAGAGTTCAGTGCTT
Source organism: Gopherus flavomarginatus (assembly GCF_025201925.1). Classification (NCBI taxonomy): domain Eukaryota; kingdom Metazoa; phylum Chordata; order Testudines; family Testudinidae; genus Gopherus; species Gopherus flavomarginatus. The sequence continues at coordinate 2,858,036 of NC_066641.1, forward strand.
GCTGTAGAAGGAGTCTTGCAATCCTGTGCTGTGCTGGAGGCTTAGAACGTTTTCCTTTCCTGCAAAGCCTAGACCAGCAGGGATTTCAAAGTGCTGGGTAGCCTGTTAAATCCAGGCTGTCTGCTCAGATGCAGTCAAACTTCTCCACTAAAATTTACAGGTAAATTGCACCCAATTGGCTGTCTTTGTGGGAGCAGGATCTGTTGTAGGAGCACCAGTGATCTGTATGCTATGTATAACCTGTATGCTCAAAAGGTCTGTTACACTCCCCTCCCTCCCGCCCTCCTTGTCTCCTCTCCCTCTCTGAATACCTGTGAAGTGGCTTCCCCCTCCCCCTCCCTCCTGGAATTTTTGTGGGATGAATGGGCTGGTTGAACAGATGGAAGATCAGAAGAGCTTCCAGGTAGACAAGGTGTCTGGGACTCTAATTAGGCAGCACTCACACACCCAGTGCATGGACACTGGTTGAGGTGGAGTGTAACCAACCAGATGCGGCCAAGTCATCTCTAGTTGCAGGCCATGAGGAGCAGGTCCTTAAAAGGGGAAGGGGCCATGTGCTCAGGAGTGCGCTCACCTCCCGTGGAGGCCCTTCGCCCGGACCTCCTGGCCAGTGGTTCTCTGCATTGCATTCCTTCGTGCCTTGGGAAGACTTACCTTCATCGCACCATCAATTGCTGTGCTGTGGGACACTTACCTTAAAGGATCCTGGCATCTCCAGTGCCATACCTGTCCTGGGAGCGTGAGTATGTGAGTGGTGACCCCCCCCCCACTTCTTTTGAGCTTAGCTATCAGTATAATAAACGTGTTGCTTTCTGCCAAACTCTGGTGGATTATTAGTCCTCCCTAAGTTCACTAGCTGGCCCGATTTTGGGTAACAGGATCAGGCTAAGAAAGCACTTGTATGTCAAAGCAATGAGTGTGGTATAAATGCTGCAACCTGACAGAAGCTTTGTGTGACGAGTTGGATCACAGAAACTCCCTTGGGAACTGCCAACTGATGTGCCAAGACTACTTCCGCCCTTGCTTTCCCTGCCAGCCTGGGATCCCAGCACCCGGTCTTGTTGAGCCGGGGTCTGAGCCGTGTGCCCCAAAGCTGCAAACTTAACTGAAAGCAACTTACAGAAATGTTCCTGTCTTTAACACTCAGATGCCCAACTCCCAATGTGGTCCATACCCCAAATAAATCTGTTTTATCCTGTATAAACTTTATACAGGATAAACTCATAAATTGTTCGCCCTCTATAACACTGATAGATATGCACAGCTGTTTTGCTCCCCCCCCAGGTATTAATACATACTCTGAGTTAATAAGTAAAAAGTGATTTTATTACATACAGGAAGTAGGATTTAAGTGGTTCCAAGTAGTGACAGACAGAACAAAGTGGATTAGCAAGTAAAATAAAATAAAACACGCCAGTCTGTGTCTAAGAAAACTGAATACAGATAAAATCTCACCAGTTCCAGTGAGCTTCCTTTTACAGATGAGTCTCCTGCTAGTCTGGGTCCAGCAATCACTCACACCCCCTGTAGTTACTGTCCTTTGTTCCAGTTTCTTTCAGGTATCCTTGGGGCTGGAGAGGCTCTCTCGTTAGCCAGCTGAATACAAAATGGAGGGGTTTCCTACGGGTTTAAATAGACTTTCTCTTGTTGGGGGGGGACCCCCTCCTCTCTCCTATGCAAAGTCCAGCTCCAAGATGGAGTTTTGGAGTCACATGGGCAAGTCACATGTCCATGCATGAATGACATGAAAGACACAACTCTGCAAGCTGTTTTCTGAGTGTGCAGACTTTTCTGAGTTCATGACAGTTGTGCTTCACTTCTGAATGCAATTGGCGGTGGCTTGTATAAAGCCTGACGACTTAAATGATATCACCATTTGTCCCTGTGTAACTTGCGATGTTTGGGATCTTCTACGGTGCTGACAGCTGTTTTGGAGACTGGAGGCAGGGGGTTGTCCATGTAGGTTCCTTCAGATTGGAACTTGCATGCTTTGTCGGTTAGTGGGAGCTGCTTGCTAACTAGCAGGCATCTTCCTGAGATGGTCTGGATGTGAAGAACTTGTTGCTAAGAGCTTAGTTGGGGACATTCATCCGTGTGAGTCCAGAGACTGGGCTGTGAGCTTATGTTGCCACAATCAAAATACGAATGAATGAATAAAGTAAATTACTGTGCGATAGCAATTACAAGGAAAGTGAGGAGAAAGATCAGCTTCTATTTTCTGCCTCAAGTCGGATTTGCCAGACAGACAGTAGATATACCCAGAAGTTTTAGGTGCTGGCAGGCACTTCATCTTTACCATGGGTTTTCTCCCAAGCTGCTGGAGAATTGGATTCTTCCTAGCTTGATAGCTGGATGTGAACAGGTTTCTGTAGAGCTTGTTCCTGTGCTATTGAAATGTGCTTGTTGTGTGGGCCTGTTTTGGGAAACGTGGATTCTGTGTGTGTGTGTGTGTGTGTGTGTGTGTGTGTGTGTGTGTGTGCATAGCACTGTGATAGGCACCTTAGAGAGCAGGGGGGGGTTCTTCTCATGTGGGGAGCCCACAGCAGTTAGATTGGGTGGAGGAACAAAAAGAACTGATTGATATTCTCTCTCACATACTCTCACACACACACACACACACACACACACACACACACACAAAATCAGAATTAATTGCATCATGATGGACGGGAGTCTTAGATATTCAGTTTCTTTTTGTTACTGGGAGTTGTTATTCTTCCTCGCACGTTGCACTGGAAACCACCTTTTTGGACATAATGAAGTAGGTACAGGGCCGGTGCAACCATTTAGGCGGACTAGGCGGTTGCCTAGGGCGCCGAGATTTGAGAGCGCCAAAAAGCGCCCCCCAATTTTTTTTTAAATGGTTGAGCAGCCGCTGCTGCTGGGACAGAGAGGTAGTCTGAGCTGCTGGCGGTAGCCGGCAGTCCAGGGTGTCCCCTGGGTCAGGGCACCGCCGGAGGGGGCGGCAGGCAGCTCCCGTGGAGCTGCCGCAGTGGTGCCTGCAGGCAGTCCGGTGGTCCGCGGCTCGGATGGAGCTGCCGCAGTTGTGCCCGCGGACGGTCTGCTGCTCGCGCGGCTCCGGTGGACCTCCCGCAGACACCACTGCAGCAGCTCCTCTGGAGCTGCGGGACCAGTGCGCAGGGCGGCGAAATTGCTGTCCACCTAGGGTGCTCAAAACCCTAGTGCCGGTCCTGAGTAGGTACTGCTTTCATGTGAACTATAGGGGAGCATTCCTAAACTGAAGACCATTTTTGCATCCATATTAGTTCACTTATAGGGCACAGCAGGCTATTTGGAGGTTCATTCCGTAGCTGTAAATGTAGGTTTGTGTTCTGATCTGATTTATATAATGTGGATTGTTCAAAAAGAAAAGACGTGTTCTCGACCTTTATTTTTTTGACATTACAAGTATTTCACGGTTCTATCTAGGCTTGGCAGAATTCAATATTTACTTATTTTTTAAAAAGTTTTGACAGATAATATTGATGTTTATTGTAAAGCATTTTTCCCTATTTTTGTCAATTTACATTGTCACAGTTGCAGCAAATTATGGAGAGTCAGACACTGTGAGAGTCAGACAATTATTGAATGACAGGAGAGAGTAGCCAAGTGAAAAACTTTAGAAAAGTTAAAGCACAAATTGTCAGCATCACATGTCAAAATATACAAAGTAAATATGCTTAAATCAAACTGATAAGTTCTCAAACAACATTTTTCTGTCTGTCTTTAAATTTCCATTATTATTCTTGGAAATATTTTTTTATCTCTTGGTGCACGTACAGTGAAATTGATGTTTACAAACATTCATAAAAATCTATTCCTTGCAAAACCCATTTATATCTCATTTTAAAGTCTTATGGGATGGGATCTAAGGTCTCATAATTTCACATACAACTTTAAACTGTGGGGAAATGATGTAGGGAATCAACAGAACCTTGTTCAAATGCCCAAAATATGAGGGCAGAATAAGACTAGTCATCAAATGTCTGTTCAGGAATCTTGTCCAAATAGACATTGACAGTGTGGCTTTTTCTGAACCCTTTTCTGTTTTTAACATGTCACATGAGACTTGCAAGATGGACTGAATAGCCCAGCTATTTGAAAAACAGGGTTTTTTAAAAAAAGTAGCCGAATCCTCTGTCAGACATGTTATATAAGCACACAGAAACAAAGAATTTTTATCCACTGGTTTAGCAACTGGTTTTACATGAATCTATTTCAGCTGTGTAAAATCATAAACTTTAATTAACAATTCTGGGATAGATGGCGCCAGGGATTAGTGGAGAGTTGGGATCAAATCCCATTTCATGTCACAAGTTTCACTAAGAGGGTGATGACACACTGAAATGGTTTACCTAGGGAGGTAGTGGAACCTCCATCCTTAGAGGTTTTTAAGGCCCGGCTTGACAAAGCTTTGGCTGGGATGATTTAGTTGGTGTCGGTCCTGCTTTGAGCAGGGGATTGGACTAGATGACTTCCTGAGGTCTCTTCCAACCCTGATATTCTATGATTTTAAGTGAAGGAAGCTTAATAATATTACATCGTCTCATCCCTGTCTCCGTTTGTCGGCATTGCAAAACTCCTACACAGTTCCGCTTGTCTAATTCAGGAGGGACTCAGCACTGAATTGCAGGTCAAGATAGATGCCTGCTGGCCGCGCTGTGTTGGGGAAGCTTGCACAGTGCCTGCATTGGGTTCAGCACAAGCTAATGACTTTTATTCCCTCTCTTCATGAACATTAAGATCTTGCTAATTTTTAAATGAAAGAAAAGGAAGCTACTTCCCTTCCTCTCAAGCACTTGTACATCTTGTGATCTCTGATGTTTGAATAGAAATGAGATTTGAATGAATAGTCATGATTAGTCATTTTAATTGGCCTTTGGGAGCAATTACATTTCATTCTGCATTTCTTGGAAGCACAATTGGTTACCAGTGAACTTACCAAATGTTAACTCCCACGTTCTTCTCAGCACACAGCTGCTAAATTGTTTGAAAGCAAAATGAAGTGAATATGATTTGAAGAACATGAATGGACCTAATTTAATTGGAGAAGATGTGATAAGATGTGGGTGGTGAAGGAAACCCCTTAGTTTGAGTGCCTTCCTCCTAAATGATTGCTTGTTCACGATGCAAGTGAACACGCACCCATACTTACTATTTAAGGCTGAACTTTTCAAAATAGTACAGAAGAGTTAGGTGCTCATATCCTATTAAAATTCAGTGGGAGTTGGCAGCCTAACTCCCTTAGGCTCCTCTGGAAAGTCCAGCCATAATATACAGGAAGATCCACCAACCCGTGTGGTCAGGTAGGCCTCTTGGTCACATATGGCTTAGAAATCACGAGACGGGAGGCTGGATCTGGTGAGGCCCACACCAGGATCATACCTGTGTCTGCCCAGGTCCATGGACTCTCTGTACTCCATATACAGGGAAGGGTAGGACTCTGTAGATCTGTTGGCTGGACTCCATACATAGGGACATGTGTGGAGCAGCTCTACTTCTACTCCATAGCCTGGGAACTGGGTAGATTCCATTCCCTGCCCAGTTGCTGCAGGACCCCTTTGTTCCAAGCCTATTTAGTCAGGCTTCGGCAGGGCAGTGGATTTGACCCATAGAGTGTTGACTCCTGACCAATTTCTCCAAGATCCTACTTCTTCAGCAAACTCTGTGGATAATGGAGCCAATGTTATACATCACTGCAAACAGCCAATGAGTGTTACAATAATAACCTCATCCCATCACCTGAGTCAGTGTTTATGCCAAGTCCATTTTTCAGTTCCTCTTTAGAGTGCCATCTGAAAGCAGGTAGGCAAAATTTGATTAATAAAGGTGTGATCTGGACCAACTTGCAGCCAGAGAAAAAGATCGTGCTGTTTGTATTGTCTACTCTGCCTGCTCTGAGCAGCTCTAAGTGGTGTTATGAACTTATGACAAATATAAGGAATGAAGGTTTCTCTCAAATGATGTAAATTAGTGGAAATGGCTGACAATTTGCCTTTTTCAGATGGGTGTCACTGTCCATAAACCTTTGTTTCAAACAATAGAGAGTTATTAAGTTAAATGTTCCCAGAACAGCAAATCTGGGAAGTATTAAGTGTACAGTGTGTATGTGAAGGTTACTGTTATAGCTGAGTCCTGCAGTATACATGTTGTAAAGGCAGAGACATGTATTCTGTAGCTGCAGCCAGTTTCATAAGGCTATTAAAGGATACCGTCAACTTAAAAATCACATTTCTATTTGTAATTTTTTTTGTCTCCTGTTTGTCACATCTATGATCACTGTATCTGACATCATAGAGAGAGAGAAATTTTCATTGTGCTTACATTTAAAAGCACTGTGTGCAATTAGTCTGTTTCCCATGTTTATGTTTTGGCACACAGCAAGATGAGAATTTTTTTTTAAAATGTGTTGTAAAATCACAAAAAAATTGGCAATGGGGTAGGAAAAGCAACTGAAGGGACTTTTAACTAACATAAACTTGCTAGATTTCACGACAAATGTCTTCTAAAACTAATGATCCAATTTCCTTTGTTATACTGTTAGCTGGTCTGTTTTAAAAGTTGGCTTCTCTGTTTTCAGCTCTTGGGAACTTGGAATGAACATTAATGCAGCCTGGAAATTAAAGGCCAAATTCTGCTTGTACTCCACATTTACACTGATGTAGCTTCACTGAATTCATTTCAGATGTATATTGTGGCTACTTAAGGTAAATTTAGGGCCAAATTTTGCTCTGAGTTGAGATATCAATTAAAAAAAAAAAAGCAAGTACATTTTGTGGCTCACTGGCCAACTACCAAGATATTAACTAGCATCATACATGGTCCATGTGTACAGTCAGAATTCTCAGGTAACTAGATTTGTATGGTTTAAAACCAGAAAGGACAATTAGATCATCTACTCTGGCCTTCTGCATGTCCCAAGCCATTACATTTCAGTGTTACCCTGTGTTGAGCCCAATAACTTGTTTTGACTAAAGCATATCTTCCAGATAGGCCTCTAGTCTTGATTTGAAGACATTAAGAGATGGATAATTCAGCACTTCCCTTGGTAATTTGTTCCAGTGGTTAATCACTCTCACTGTTATAAAATTGTGCCTTATTTCTGCTTTGAATTTGTGTGGCTTCAGCTTTCAGCCACTGGTTCTTGTTATGCTCTTCTCTGCTAGATTAAAGAGCCCTTTGGTACCCTGTATTTTCTCCCGATTTTCTGCATATTCATTGTAATTAAGTCACCTCTCAGTCTTCTTTTTGAGAGTCTAAATAGATTGAGCTCTTGAAGTTTCTCAGTTGTAAGACATTTTCTCGAGCCCTTAAACCATTTGTTTGGCTTTTTTTCTGCAATCTCTCCAACTTTTCACCAGTGTCATATGCAGAGATAAAATCTCCTCTGTAATCCTCCTCATTGATCCTCTGTATATACATCCCAGGATTGCTTTAGCCCTGTTTGCCACAGCATTGCACTGCGTCCTGATGTTGAGTTGCTTGCCTGCTATAACTTCTAAATCCTTCACAGAGTTCCTGCTTTCCAGGATACAGTCCCCCATTCTGTAGGTGTAGCCTGCATTTCTTGCTCCTACATGTAGAGCTTTGCATTTGGCCGTATTAAAGCTAGAACTGGGTGAACATATTTTGAGAAACAGTAAATTTGCCCCAAAAATGCATTTTTCAGGGCATCAAAACTATTCGCAGATTCAGATCAGATTTGGAAATAAAAAAAGGAAAAAACATTTTGAGAAAGTTGAAATGGTTCGTTTTGACCATTTCAAAACTAAATGTTTTGACTTTTTTCATTTTGAAGTGTTTGTTTTTGACTATTGTGAAATGAAATGGGGTTTCATTTTGAAATATAGCTGATTAAACAAGGGTAAAAAAACACCTGAAAACTACCTGAAACAAAAAAAATATATACTTTTGGGTCAAATGAAGCATTCTGTTTGACCCGAAACAGAATTTTTCCATTTTTTGTTTGTCTGTTTCAGAAAAGGGAGGAGGGGGCAGGGAATCCATTTTGGTCAAAGTCGATTTGAGAGGTTGAAGGAAAGGTTAGGCTTGGCCCCTGAACCAAAAAATCAGTTATTCACTCTAATTAAAATGTATTTTGTTTGAATGGACCCACTGACCATGCGATCCATGCCCTGTCCTCGTCATTATTTACTCTTCTGCGAATCTTTGTGTCATCTGCAAATTTTAATTTGATGAAAATGTTGAAAAGCATAGTACTGATTCCAGTGGAACCCAGTTAATGAAGATTCCCCATTGGTGACTGCATTTTGAGATCTGTTACTTACCCAGTTCTTAATCCATCTAACATGCACTCTCTTGGTATTGTATAGTGCTAATATTTTAACCATAATTCCATGCAGTATAAAGTCAAATGCCTTACAGATGTCTTAAGTATTTTCCATCTGCGCAGTTACCTTTATCAACCAAACTTGAAATCTCAACAAAGAATGAAATTAGGTTTGTCTGACCTGATCTTTTTCCATAATACCATATTGACTAGCATGAATTATATTCATATCCTTTAATTATTTATGAATTGCATCCTGTATCAATTTTTTTCCATTATTTTGCCCAGGATTTATGTCAGACTAGCTGGTCTGCAGTTACCTGGGTCATCAGCTTGTCCTGTTTGAATATTGGCAGAACATTATCATTCTTTCAGTCTCCTGGAATTTCCCCTGTATTTCAAGATTTATTAAAAATTAACATCAGCAGGGCAGAGATCTCCTCAGCCAACACTTGTAGGACTTCTGGGTGCAGATTATGTGGGTCTGCTAATTTAAATGTGTTTATCCTCAATATATATAGTTTAACATCCTTGGTTATCTAAAGAAGAGTTCTGTATAGCTTGATGAAAGCTTGTCTCTTTCACCAACAGAAGTTGGTCCAGTAAAAGATATTACCTCACCCTGTTTATCTCTGGAAATACTTTGTCATCCTTGTGATGTGCGTCTTTTATCCTGCTGCTTTCCAAATGAAGAACAGAAATATTTATTGAACACTTTGGCCTTTTCAGCATCATTTCTCCATGGATCTGAAGAAGTGGGGTTTTTGCGCACGAAAGCTTATGCCCAAATACATCTGTTAGTCTTTAAGGTGACACCGGACTCCCCGTTGTTTTTGTGGATACAGACTGACACCACTACCCCTCTGATGCTACTTCATCATCATTAACGGTTTTATCATCTCTATCTAATAATGGGTCTGTATCATTATTAGGATTTCTTTTGTTCCTAAAATACTTTACAAATTTAGTAATTTCTACTGACTGCTATTGATTTCTCTTTTCCCTGTTTGTTACATTTTCCTTTTGCCCCCCAGCTAGCACTGCCTATTAATCTCATGGTGACTCCTGTCAGAGTAGGCACTTCTTAGGTATCTTTTGTGCAATGAATGGAAAATGTTACACTTACGTTAGCCTCACTAGGATCCTAATTCAAAATCCACTGAAGTCAATAGAAAGACTCCCATTGACTTTATTAGGCTTGGGAATAAGGCCTTGGAATAAAATCCTCCTTGAGGAAAAAAGGTGCAGTTGTGTTTCTGCTACAATTTCTTGTCTGTAAGGATGTTGTTACTAGCGTTATTCGGCTTTCTGTGTACTGTATTTTTCACAATTCAAGGGCAGAATGAGTGGATTTTGTTAAATCTTTTTTTTAATATGCAAGTGTACAGGAGAGCCGATGAAATGTTTTAGTGAGAGTACACGTTGAGTTCTGGATACTCAATGCCCATTACATTTCATCGTAATTGGGCTTTCATATCCCATAGGTTGCTGTGAGAATCTCAGCCTAAATGTGTAAACAGTCATTTTTATTCAAATTTGAGGTACAGAAGCATCAGCATGTTTATCCCACCTTTTTGTAATAACCTGGGAAACGTTTGTGGATTGGTACTTAAGAACTTTTTTTCTTCTTCTCTATTTTTAGTGGCATTCTTGAAAACCTAAAAAGGAAACTTAGATTCTTCAGGCAAATTTTGGCTGGTAGAGATTCTGGATAACAGGTGAGACAGCAAAAGAGTTTAGATGTAGAATTTTTGTATGGATGATTACATTTCCTTGCTCTTTTGATTAAATGTTGGCAGTATTGAGGCTGAGTGTTTTAAACTCTTAACATGTCTCTCTTTTTTAAGATAAAACGATTTGACCACCATGAGTTGGAGTTTCTTGACCCGTCTGTTAGAGGAAATCCACAATCATTCAACATTTGTTGGCAAAATCTGGCTGACGGTTTTGATTGTCTTTCGGATTGTCCTTACGGCTGTGGGAGGGGAATCCATCTATTATGATGAACAAAGCAAGTTTGTATGCAACACGGAACAACCGGGATGTGAGAATGTTTGCTATGATGCTTTTGCTCCTCTTTCGCATGTGAGATTTTGGGTGTTTCAGATCATTCTTGTAGCCACTCCATCGGTGATGTATTTAGGCTATGCCATTCATAAAATTGCCAGAATGGTGGAACATAACGAACCTGATAAAAGAACCAGGAGCAAAACCTTTTCAATGCGCTGGAAACAACACCGTGGCTTGGAGGAGACAGAGGATGACCACGAAGAAGATCCAATGATGTACCCAGAAATAGAGCTAGAAAGTGAGCGGGAGAACAAGGAGCAGCCAGCCCTCACTAAAGCTAAACACGATGGCAGGCGGCGAATTCGAGAGGATGGGCTCATGAAAATCTATGTGCTGCAGCTGCTATCTAGGACTATGTTCGAAGTTGGCTTTCTTGTTGGTCAATATTTTTTGTATGGGTTTGAAGTCAGCCCCACGTTTGTATGTAGCAGAAAACCATGCCCACACAAGATAGATTGTTTCATTTCAAGGCCTACCGAAAAGACCATTTTCCTTTTAATAATGTATGGTGTAAGCTGCCTGTGTTTACTTTTGAATGTCTGGGAGATGCTCCATTTGGGATTTGGTACAATCCGAGACACATTAAACAGTAAAAGAAAAGAGCTGGAAGATTCTGGTACCTATAACTACCCTTTTACTTGGAATACTCCATCTGCTCCTCCTGGCTATAACATTGCAGTCAAGCCAGATCAGATCCAATATACTGAATTGTCCAATGCCAAAATGGCCTACAAGCAAAACAAAGCGAATATAGCTCAGGAGCAGCAGTATGGGAGCAACGAAGAAAACATTCCAGCCGACCTAGAAAATCTGCAGAGGGAGATTAAAGTGGCTCAGGAACGTCTGGACCTTGCAATCCAGGCATATAATAACCAAAACAATCCCACCAGTTCCAGAGAGAAGAAATCCAAAGCAGGCTCAAACAAAAGTAGTGCCAGTAGCAAATCGGGGGATGGAAAGACCTCTGTGTGGATTTAACGTTCGCTGAACTTGTACTTTTTTTCTTAGTTAATGATAACCAGCAATTCACTGAATAATTACTTTCATTAAGTAAACATTTGATTCTGTTTATCTTCAGGGATTCTGTTGGCTAGTGATCCAAGCTCTCAGAAAGTTTATGCACATGCCCTAGAGTTACAGAATTTTATTCTTGTGTCTTCCAGGTCAGGAGACAAACAGGTATATTTAAATCATTCTTGTTGAACGGTTTACACTGTATGTACAGAATTATGGTGCATTTATTCTGCACAATTTTTTGTATTTGTACGTTGGACCTCTGCAGTTATACTTTTTATATTAAAGAAAAGAAACTAATACAGGTAACACTTAGCATTTTGCTAGTTCTGTTACTGTGGTCAGCAGACTTATTTTTCTCTTGTTTTTTGCTTTTGTTTGTCTGTGCTGCATTTCAGAAGTGCCTTGTACATGCGCACAAGACAAGAGGATTCTTCAGTTACCTAGGGAGCCTATATAGTGTTGACTGCTTATCAGCAGAGCAGTCAAGGGTTTGGAGAATATTTAATGGTGCCACTGGTTGCATCTTTATACAGTTATGTGCAGCTCACAGGATGAAAGTGTCATATACTAACCAGAATGTGCCAGAATGTTGCACCTTGTGGTTTAAATTATTTAGACAAACATACGTGGGTTGTAAGGCATCAGTTCAGAGTAAGAATGCCATAGACAATTGGGGAGGGCAGGGTTTTGTAAGCTTTATCCAACAGGAGAAAGAGAAACTTAGAACTACTATAAAATGTTCTAAGAAAAAAATGGGTAGAAATTACTGTGTATTCAATAATTCCATGACATTTATGTGAAATGCACAATAAGGTATTTGTTTCGTTAAGGTCTTACTATAATGCAAAACCCTGTGAGGGCATTAAATTGTTACAGTAACTTCAGGGTAACTGATTTTTTTTTTTTTTTACAAAATGACCTGACTTTGTGTAGTCACTGTAAACTGTATTTGTTATGCATTACATTAGAAGGAAGCTTTTGATAGTCCCCTTCCTCCCCCACCCAGAAAAAAAAACCACAACAAAAACTTTGTTTATAGGAATATATTGAAAATTTGACAAAGATCCCTCACCCCCAAGCCATCTTTCTTCCATTGTGTCCTAGGAACTCAGCTCAAACAGAGCAATATGTAAATATTAGATTTCTGCTTGAGAGACTAGTTGGATGTAGCATTCTGAGGGTTTGGCATTAAAGTTAAATTTATAATTAGAAAAAGGAGAATGCAGTATTACTGCCTTTGGCAGTGTCTTTCTGGCAAGGGGAAGCATTAATGTTTGAGAGATGCTGATGAGTTGTATATGCTTTTAGCTACTATTTATAATATAGTCAAGGCCATGCTCTGTTTTCTCTTCTGTGAAATTTTAGTCCATTTAATAGATTGGGGGGGAAAGTATTAAGGGAAAACTCCTGTTCTGTCGTGAGGCTCCCTCATTCCCACACCGCCGTGGATACAGTTAATCAGGGGCACATTTCCAGAGGTGAGAGAGGGAATCATTAAGAAAGCGATAGATGGTACGACAGAAAATATCATATTGCCTCTATATAAATCCATGGTATACAGCATGCAGATGTGGTCGTCCTATCTCAAAAAAGATACGTTGGAATTGGGAAAAGGGCAGAAAAAATGATTAGGGGTATGGAACAGCTTCCGTATGAGGAGAGATTAATAAGACGCAGACTTTTCAGCTTGGAAAGGAGATGACAAGGGGGGATATGATAGAGGTCTATAAAATCATGACTGGTGTGGAGAAAGTCAATAAGGAAGTGTTATGAGAAGGAGTAAATAACACAAGAACTAGGGGTCACCAAATGAAATTAATAGGCAGCAGGTTTAAAACAAAGAAAAGGACGTTTTTCTTCATACAGCACATGGTCAACCTGTGGAACTCTTTGCCAGAGGATGTTGTGAAGGCCAAGACTATAACGGTTCAAAAAATAACTAGATACATTCATGGAGGATAGGTCCATCAATGGCTATTAGCCAGGATGGGCAGGGATGGTATCCCTAGCCTCTGTTTGCCAGAAGCTGGGAGTGGGCCACAGGGGATGGATCATTTGATGATTCCCTGTTCTGTTCATTCCCACTGGGGCACCTGGCATTGGCCATTGTTGGCAGACAGGATACTGGGCTGGATGGACCTTTGGTCTGACCCAGTCTGGCCGTTCTGATGAGGCAGTAAGGGAGCTCAGCCCCAGTGCAGCAGAATACTTAAGTATAAGTTCATTCCTGTTCCCAAAGCACCTAAGCATACGCTTAACGTTAAAAATAAATTAATGGGACATATGCATATGCTTAAGTGCTTTGCTAAGGGATGATTTGCTGAATTGAGCCCTGAAAGTACTAGTTTCATGGAAAGCCACACTGTTCCCCCTTTAATTCCCTCCTTAGCATTATTAATTTTAGAGTATGTCTGTACGTCAAAAAAAGACCCACAGCAGTGAGTCTCAGAACCAGATCAACTGACTCAGGCACATGCTGCCTCTGCGAGGCTAAAAATAGCAGTATAGACATTCCCACTTAAGCTGGAGCCTGGACTTTGAAACCCAGCGAGGCGGGGGAGGGTCTCAGATCCTGGGCTCCAGCTGGAGTCTGAACATCTTTGCTGCTATTTTTATCTCTGCAGCACGAGCCCCATGAGCCCAGGTCGGTTGACCCAGACTCCAAGGCTTGGTGGGGCTTTTTGTTTGTTTGTTTTTTGCTGCGTAGATGTACCTGGAGGGCCCAGTCCTGCTCTCCTTGAAGTCAGCGGTAAACATAGCGTTCATTTAAATGGGAACAGGATAGAGACCTTCTTCCAAAGAGCAGCCCAAGCCAATGCAGACTCCTTTAGATGCACATTGGCAGGCTGCTCCAGTCCGCTTCAGGCAGCAAGATGTTCCATGCTACAGGTATAAAACTTGCGTTCCCGCTTCTTCTCTTGCAATACATCATCCCTTGTTAGTCTGAGAAGTGAGCTTCTGAAGTCTGTATTTTAGCACTGAATCCCTACATGTTGAGTTCTTGGGGATGGTCTATTTTAAGTGAAGAATAGGCCAGGTCATGTTGTCCTCTTTAAAACAGCAAGTGAAATTCCAGACCATCTGGCCAGCGAGAAATGGTTTGTGTCACTAACTTTGCGTTGGTGAGACAGAAGATCGGTGATTGTCTAGTTAAGAAGCAGACGTCTGAAGGGAAGTATGCTGAGATGGAGGGTGGACAGAAGGGATTAGCCAGAGGGAAGATATGAGAGTGATGGGGAGGCTGGGTGAAAAGCAGTGACGTGTGAAAGAACTGTGGAAAAGACATTTGGAGCCTGGAGATAAACATTATCCACAAATGCTGCAGCTTGGTGGTTCTCTCCAGCTTCCCAAGAGGGTTACATTGTTTTTAACCCCTTGTAGTTTCTTTGAATGCTGTTTAATAAGTAGGACTGCAGTAATTTAAAATCCTTTGCCCCTGGCTGTTGTTTACATCTCCTGTACCAGTGTACCACACCTGTAGTTTAAAATTACCTGACAGTCGGTTACTGCCAGCTGCTCCATATGCTTTCTGTATCTGTCATTACTGCTTGCTTTTTGGGTGCAAGTCATCTTTCCGTTTGACCCTAAACAATTACCTGTTTAAAACCACTGGCTCATGTTAATCCTGTGATATTTCCTTCAAAAACAGGAAACAATTCCATTACTGTACAGCTATATTTTGTTTAGAATTTGCATAATTATTCCACTGTGTGCACTGAACTCATTTCAGAAATGCAAAGTAACTGAGCTCAGATTTTTGTAGCTATTTTGTATTCATTTCAATTGTGTAAAAAGTGCACATTTTACTTTGAAACTGAGTCTTTGCCACTCACTAGGTGGATGTCTTTTAAAGCTGTAAATTTTCATGTTTGTGATGATCAGTTTCAAAGTGCATTTTAATTTTCCCTTTGAAGAATTTTCACATGCATTGTGGTGTCCTCTTCGGAAGAGAGGAGGAGGCTTTGGGTTAAATCTGGGCCATCTGAAATAAATATTCAGAAGAGACTTTAAACAAAAAACTGAATATAACTTGGATTTTTGTTGGCGTTAACAGAGTTTTCTATATTTGGACACTTTTTTGAAAGAAACTACCTAGCATTGTGATGAGTTACAGTCTGTGGGTATATGGATGTGCATGTGTGCCGTGATGCTTTGTCTTATAGCTTGTAGACCCAGATCTTGGAATTTTTCATAAACTTGACCTGGGGTTATTCAAAGTCACATAGATTGCGCATTAGAAACTGACAATGCCTCTTTGCAAATGACTCACTCGTCAATGACCAGTGGAACAATCGCACGTTTAAAAAAAAAAAAAAGGCAAACTGTGTGAGAGCATGTCTACACTAGAAACTTAAGTCGACCCATGTTAGGTAATTACTGCAGTGGTTGATGTCTACCCTATGCTCCTTCTATTGGTATTACACATCATAGAATCATAGATGAGTAGAGTTGCAAGAGACCTCATCTAGTCCAACCCCCTGCTCAAAGCAGGACCAATCTGCACTAAATCATCCCAGCCAGGGGTCTGTCAAGCTGGACCTTAAAAACCTCTAAGGAAGGAGATTCCACCCCCTCCCCAGGGAACCCATTCCAGTGCTTCACCACCCTCCTAGTGAAATAGTGTTTCCTAATATCCAACCTAGACCTCCCCCAATGCAACTTGAGACCATTACTCCTTGTTCTGTCATCTGCCATCCCTGAGAACAACCAAGCACCATCTTCTTTGGAACCCCCCTTCAGGTAGTTGAAGGCTGCTATCAAATCCCCCCTCACTCTTCTGCAGACTAAATAACACCAGTTCCCTCAGCCTCTCCTCGTAAATCATGTGCCCCAGACCCCTGATCATTTTCGTTGCCCTCCGCTGGACTCTCTCCAATTTGTCCACATCATTTCTGTAGTGGGGGGGGGACCAAAACTGGACGCAATACTCCAGATGTGGCCTCACCAGTGCCGAATAGAGGGTAATAATCACTTCCCTCAATCCACCGGCAACGCTCCTAGTAATGCATCCTCACCAGGAGCATTTCCACCACCTTAAGAGGCGTGCAGGGGGGAGAGGATCTCAGCTCTGCACGCAGTCCCTGCCAGGAGCCCAGGTGCCCCCCTCCAGGGCTCTTGGCTCCCCACTGCTGGGAGCCTGGCTGTCCCCTTGGGCTACCCGCAGAGAGCCGTGGGGCAGGTGCAGCCTGGGTGGAAGCAGGGAGCTAGGACTCGGGGGACAGCCAGGTAGGGAGTGGGGTGGGTGCAGCCTGGCTGGGAGCAGGGAGCACAGACACGAGGGGCAGCTGGGCTCTAGTGGGGGCCTTCCGCCACCCCACTGACAGCCCATCTTTCTTGTAAATTTGAATCCTTTCTGGAGACAAGAATGACAGCAAACAGCCAATGTAAGGAACACAGCATCTACACAGACACTGCATCACCCTAACTACACCGACATAAGCCCTATGCCTCTCATGGAGGTGGAGTTGTGATGTTGGTGTAGCAGGGCACTCACATCGGCGGGAGCAAGGCTGTAGTGTGTACACGGACATAAGCTGCCTTAGGTCGGCCTAATTGTGTAGCGTAGACCAGGCCTGAGGTCTGTCTTGGACAAGACCGACAATCATGGAAATGTTTGCCTGCTGAGACCTGCATTTGTGTATATGAACGGGCACACTGAAATCCACTGGTGGAAAGTGCACTGTTAGCTGCGGTAGCCGAGGCTGAGATTTCTAAGGAGCCTATGGAAATTGGGTGCCCAGCAATGTTCCCTCTAATATTTTCCATCCGTGTGTGGAATAAATTTTATGTGCACCAAGGTATGTGCAGATGTGTGCCACCAGGAGAAACAAAACACCTAGATATAATATGCCTCTGCCCTGATGTAACGTGACCCGATATAACATGAATTCGGATATAACGCAGTAAAGCAGTGCTCTGGGCGTGTAGGGGTGCACACTCTGGTGGATCAAAGCAAGTTTGATATAACGCGTTTTCACTTATAACGCAGTAAGATTTTTTGGCTCCTAAGGACAGCGTTATATCGGGGTAGAGGTGTACGTATTTTTAAAAAGTTACCATAGGGATAATTACTCCAGCCAGGACAGGATAGGCATTTTATTCCTCACTACTCAAAGAAAAAGGCATACACCAGTCAAAGCCCTAAAATAACACACTTTGAAAGAACAAAATTACACATCTGAAAGAATTTTTTGTGAATCCTGAACAGAGTTTTTAAAGATTTATCTTGTGGTTTGTGCATCTTTTCACAAAAAATTGAAACCAGCTGAAATCAGCTACAAGAAAATTTACAATACTGGCAATTTATCCTATTCTGTATGGACCACGTTGTTGTTAGTGCACTTATATTAAACGTAGCACTAAATATTTACTGTATTCTAATGCTTCTGGATTGACTTGACCACTCTGAACATTAAAGATTTCCTGTCGTTTTTTAAGAGGTGGGGGATGTAAATCCCTGTGTCCTGGTTGGATCTGAATTTGAGTGATTACATTTTGCCAACCTTAATTCCTCTTGCATTTTAACTGGATAATAGTGGTATTCACTTTCTTTCTGAACTGCTGGCACATGTTGCTAAGCAGTGTTAAAAAACCTGGCATTTCTGTGGTGGATGAAGTGGTTGTTATATATTGCTTACCTGCCTCACAGGGATGTTGAGAGCTAATAAACCAAATTTATCCCTGAGGTAAGTCCATTGACTTCAGTGGAATTACCCCAAGGATGGGTTGTAGACATGCTGAGATCCTCTGGTGCAAAATTCTGTATGAGTGCAAGGTGGAATATTCTGCAGGCTCACGCATGTTTCCTGGAACTCAGTTTAAAATGGTGTTACGGGCTGGAAAAGCATGTCAGCCCTTTCACCCAGCAAGTGCTGCACCGCAACTGGCTATTGTGCTTGTGGAAAAGCAGGGAGGAGAAGTTAAGGTGAAAGCTCCATGACCCCATGCTCAAATCAGCTTGATTCCAGAGTCCCTTGCCTTAGAAAGAAGAGAGGAGCGCAAGGAGAGAAGCTGCAACTGGACGTTTTGGCCTATGGAAATTCTATTTACTTGAGCTGGTTCAGGAAAATACTTCTTTTCGTTAACCAGTTCCCTGGCTAATTTGAAGACCCATAAGACAAGTTAAATGTTGGCAGGGAAGTTTTGTGAGAGAGAATCTGGCCTCTGTACAATGTCCTTTAAATCTCCTCTTGAGAATGAAATAGCTTTCCACTGAGCCGAGAGAGACCATTCAGGCAGAACCGACAGACCCCTTTGTCTAACAAGGAAAGCCTGAATCAGAAAAAGTCAGATTAGTCAACCATATTTGGTAATAAAGTTGTTTAGAGTTCAGACAGCTTTTGAAACATTGAGACATTTGGATTACATCAACTGCATGTAGATTCTTCTGTGGGTTTGCAGTAGAGACAAATCCACAACCTCCAAGATTAACTCCAAATAAATGTACGTATATGTCTGTATCCCATCCTTTAGGTTCCTCTAGTAACTGCAAAGCATAATTTATGCAGAAACTTAAAATAACTAAGGCTGTAAAAGAGTGAAGTGGGTGGGTGAGGTTCTGTGGCTTGCAATGTGCAGGAGGCGCAGACTCGGTGATCACGATGGTCTCTTCTGACCTTAAAGTCTAAATCTGAGACCCCTGCAGAGAAAGAGGATGGTCTTGTGCAGTGGCTCTCAAACTTCTGTACTGATGACCCCTTTCCCATAGCAAGTCTGTGAGTGCAACCCCCCCTTATAAATTAAAAACATTTTTTCTATATTTAACACCATTATAAATGCTGGAGGCAAAGCAGGGTTTGGGGTGGAGGTTGACAGCTCACAACCCCTCATGTAATAACCGTGTGACCCCTGAGGGTTCCCGACCCCCAGTGTGAGAACCCTTGGTCTTGTGACTAAGAGACTGAAGTGGACTCACAAGGTCTGGGGTCAGGTCCCACCATTGCCATAGACATCATGTGTAACCTTGGGCAAATCACTTAATCTCTGGGCCTCAGTTCCCCATTGGATAAATGGGCAGAGTGGTCCTTCTGTTGTCGTGTCTCCTTAGATTGTAATCCCTTAAGGGCAGGGGCTTTCTCTCACCGTCGAACAATACAGCAACAATCTTGGCTCTGGATGCTACTGTTATGTGAATAATAATATGGGGCAAGTGTGAATTAGCTAGTGATTTATCCTAGCGAGACTATTGAAACGGGGCAGATGTTTTCCCTGTGTGCAGTTCGGAGCCGCTTACAACAAAGTTGCTTTTCATTGCAGAGATCTATACAGGCTTTCTCCATTTTAGCCATGTCTGCTGAATCCTACTGCAGGTGTCTGGATACCTGGGTTCAAAAAAGAATTAGCTAAGTTCATGTCAGATAGGTCCATTAATGGCTGTTAGCCAAGATGGGCAGGGATGCAATCCCATGCTCTGGTGTCCCTAAACCTCCGACTGCCAGAAGCTGGGAATGGGCGACAGGATGGATCAGTTGATGATTCCCTGTTCTGTTCATTCCCACTGGGGCACCTGGCAATGGCCACTGTCGGAAGACAGGATACTGGGCTAGATGGACCATTGGTCTGACCCAGTCTGGCTGTTCTTATAGGCTTCTCTGCACTTAAAAGGCTCCAGCAGCCCAGCTGTGCCACTGCAGTGCTTCAGTGTAAACATTACTTGCTTCAGTGGGGCGAGGACCCTTGTTCTCCATCCACATATGTCAACGGAACAATTCTTCTATTGAGCTAGTGCTGTATATGAGGACTTAGGTCGGCTTAACAGCATCGTTGAGGGGTGTGGATTTTTCACACTCCTGAGCGTCACAGTTAAACCGACCTAATTTTCTAGTGTAGATCAGGCCTGTGTTACTATCTCTTGTCTCCCGGCACATTAAGGGAGAGAACAAATGGCAGTTAGCCCAGGACATAGGTTTTCAAACTTTCATAGCATGGTCCACATCTTACCATTTACAATCCTAGGCGGCGAGTTATATGGGCCTGTGGTGCCCGTGCTCCACCAATATTCAGAGCTCCACCAGTGTTTGGGGCCAGGCCTCTCCCCCGGCCCTGCCTACTGCCCCCCTGTGCCTCCCCCAGTGCGTCCTGGGAGGCGGCTAGCTGCCACTCCCTGTCCCCCACCTCGACCAGGGCCACAAGCCCCCCACCCGAAGAAGCCCCGAGCACCCACACAGACCTTCACAGAGGAACCTCAGGGCAGCCACTGCCACGGCACATCAACCCAGCCTGCTCTGGGATAAAAGCCACAGCATCTCTTGATTCAAAGATGCTTTTGATATGCCCCCATGCAGGTTCTGGGGCAACCAAGGCAGCAGTATTTGCTTCTCCACTGACTTAGCCTCCCTGGAACCTACATGGGGCATATCAAAAGTGTCTTTGAATCAAAAATCAGGCACAAGTCAGATATTAGGAATGGCAATATTCAAAAACCTGTAGGAGAACACTTCAACCTCCCTGGACACACAGTAGCAGATTTAAAGGCAGCCATCCTGCAGCAAAAAAACTTGACGGTCACATTAACACCACCCTATACCGAAAACCCACTGACTGCTATGCCTCCAGCTTCCATCCCGGACATACCACACAATCCATCGTCTAGAGCCAAGTGCTGAGGTATTAGCTCCAACCCCTCAGACATAGACCAACACCTACAAGATCTTCTCAGAACTATGATACCTGCATGAGAAAATAAGGAAATAAATCAACAGAGCCAGACGTGTACCCAGAAGCCTCCTGCTTCAAGACAAGCCCAAGAAAGAAACCAACAGAACCTCACTGGCCATCACCTACAGTCTACAGCTAAAACCTCTCCAACACATCATCAGTGATCTACAACCCATCCTGGACAACGATCCCTCACTTTCACGGGCCTTGGGTGGCAGGCCAGTCCTCACCCACAGACAACCTGACAACCTTAAGCATATTTTCGCCAGCAACCACACACCGCACCATAACTACTCTTACTCAGGAACCAATCCATGCAACAAACCTCGATGCCAACTCTGCCCACATATCTACACCAGCAAAACCATCACAAGACCTAACCAGATCAGCCACAACATCACCGGTTCATTCATCAGCACTTCCACCAATGTAATGTATGCCAGCAATGCCCCTCTGCTATGTACATCAGCCAGTCTGGATAGTCCCTGTGTAAAAGGATGAATGGACACAAGTCAGATATTAGGAATGGCAATATACAAAAACTTGTAGGAGAACACTTCAATCTCCCTGGACACACAATAGCAGATTTATAGGTAGCCATCCTGCAGCAAAAAACTTCAGGACCAGACTCTAAAGAGAAACTGCTGAATTTCAGTTCATCTGCAAATTTGACACCAATCAGCTCAGGATTAAACAAAGACTGTGACTGGCTAGCCAACTACAAAAGCAGTTTCTCCTCCCTAGGTGTTCACACCTCATCTGCTAGAAGAGGGCCTCATCCTCCCTGATTGAACTAACCTTGTTATATCTAGACTGATTCTTGCCTGCATATTTATACCTGCCTCTGGAAATTTCCACCACATGCATCTGACAAAGTGGGTATTTACCCACAAAAGCTCATGCTCCAATACTTCTCTTAGTCTATGAGATGCCACAGGACTCTGTCGCTTTTTGAATCAAGAGATGCTGTTCCCCAGAGCAGGCAATGGCTGGGGCTCCTGGGACCTTTTAAATCACCCGAGCCCCTGGGCAATTGCCCCCTTTATCCCCCCATCAGCAGGCCTGGCCGGTGTGGAGGGGGGCCCCTCCCCCGGAGCTCACTGCTGCCAGCAGAGAGAGGGCTGGGGGGAGAGTCCTCTGGCCCCAGCCCCAGGGCAGCCTGCCTGCACCCCAAACTCCTCATCCCCAGCCCCACCCCAGAGCCTGCAGCCCAACCTCTGCCCCAGCCCTCAGCCCCTCCTGCACCGTGAACCCCTCATCCCCAGCCCCACCCCAGAGCCTGCACCCCAACCCTCTGCGCCAGCCCTCAGCCCCTCCTGCACTGTGAACCCCTCATCCCCAGCCCCACCCCAGAGCCTGCACCCCAACCCTCTGCCCCAGCCCTCAGCCCCTCCTGCACTGTGAACCCCTCATCCCCAGCCCTCACCCCTGCACTCCAACCCTCTGCCCCAGCCCTCAGCCCCTCCTGCACCGTGAACCCCTCATCCCCAGCCCTCACCCCTGCACCCCAACCCTCTGCCCCGCCCTCAGCCCCTCCTGCACCGTGAACCCCTCATCCCCAGCCCTCACCCCTGCACCCCAACCCTCTGCCCCAGCCCTCAGCCCCTCCTGCACTGTGAACCCCTCATCCCCAGCCCTCACCCCTGCACCCCAACCCTCTGCCCCACCCTCAGCCCCTCCTGCACCGTGAACCCCTCATCCCCAGCCCTCACCCCTGCACCCCAACCCTCTGCCCCAGCCCTCAGCCCCTCCTGCACTGTGAACCCCTCATCCCCAGCCCTCACCCCTGCACCCCAACCCTCTGCCCCACCCTCAGCCCCTCCTGCACCGTGAACCCCTCATCCCCAGCCCTCACTCCTGCACCCCAACCCTCTGCCCCAGCCCTCAGCCCCTCCTGCACTGTGAACCCCTCATCCCCAGCCCTCACCCCTGCATCCCAACCCTCTGCCCCGCCCTCAGCCCCTCCTGCACTGTGAACCCCTCATCCCCAGCCCTCACCCCTGCATCCCAACCCTCTGCTCTAGTCTTGAGCCCCTCCCACACCCCAAATCCCCCAGCCAGAGCCCTCCTGCCCCACTCACTGTGCACTATAGGGAAGCTGTTAAACGCTTACTGTTTCCAATCCATTTTTACAATCTTTTAAAAAATATATATTGGCTTACAAGGCGGGCGGGGGCGGGGGCTTGGACCCATTCTGGACGTTACCAAAAGTTATAAAAACCTGGTGCCCACGTTCACAATCACATAACGCTGCTCTGGCAGTGGCAATTGCTTGTAAAAGTAACAGTCACACTAGGAGTGTTTAATAGACGTTTACCTTCGGGTGCAGTTTAGCCCCTGGGAATGAGGAGGCAGCCAGCACTCCACAGGCCATCGGTGGTCCTTGGCTACCAGTAGTCAGTGGACTTGAGAACTGCTGACTCAGCATAACTCTCGGATTCTTGCCAAGATAATTTTTTTATCTGTGCACTGAGGTAAACGACATATTTTGTTTTGAGTAGTAGTTAGGGGGGATTGACTTATGTCAAACAAATTACTTGGTTGAGTCCAGCATACTAGGCAGCGTATGAACAGGAAAACATGACTCCTGCTCCAACACGGGTGCAATCTGAATGCAATACAGACAGTGTGGTTAGTGCTAGTATTGTAGCTCCAGATGTTTAATTTTCATTCTTGTGACTATTTGTGGTAGCATCTAGCGGCTCCTGCTGAAGTTGGGGACCTGTTTTAATAGGATGATGTATAAACACATAGATACCATCCCTGCCCCAAAGAGCTTACAAACTGAAATAGACAAGACAGGCAAAACATGGGTAGGGTAACCGAGGCAAAGTGGTGCACTGTCGGTGTGAAATCCAGTCAGAAGAAGAGCTGAGAACAGCTCCCAAGGCTGCTAACCTCAGACTATCCACTAGACCAGTGGTTTTCAAACTGGGGTACGCCAGAAAAATTCTGTAATGGAGGACAACACATTTTATTTAGTAAGACTTGGCAATCTGATCAGCGTTTAATCTCCTTTCAGTTAAAACTACAGCCATATTATTGGTGCATGTTTCCTTTCTGCTGTGTGACTCAGAGTTAGAGGTTTTCAAACTGGGGATATGGAGGAACATGGGGTGGGGGAAAAACAATGCCCAGATGGTTCAGGCAGGCCCCACTGGCGCTCAGAGCACCACCTGCACCCCTTGGCTCACCTCAGTGGGCCACCCAGCCTGTCCGGGTTGTGGGGCGCAACCAAAAACTGTAACTCAGGGGGAGCGGGAGAGCTCAGCTCAAAAAGTTTGATAACTTGTGTTGCAAAGAGACAGTCGAAGTGCCAGGAAGCTGCCAGTGTTCTAGACTGTGAGGCTTAGGTCTCTGGGAGTCACAGTAGCTATCCTCCAGTCATTGGGTGCAGAAGCTGATTTAAAGAATAGGTTACAAACTACAGCTAGTTCTGCACTTTCACATTTGAGTTCCTTCAGAGCTCTTGGGTGACACCATCTGGTCCTGGTGACTTATTGCTGTTCAGTTTATCAATTTGTTCCCAAACCTCCTCTACTGACACCTCAATCTGGGGCAGTTCCTCAGATTTGATGCCTAAAAGGAATGGCTCAGGTTTGGGAATCTCCCTCACATGCTCAGTCGTGAAGACCGATGCAAAGAATTCATTTAGTTTCTCCACAGTGGCCTTATCATCCTTGAGTGCTCCTTTATCGTCTTGATCGTCCAGTGGCCCCACTGGTTGTTTAGCAGGCTTCCTGCTTCTGATGTACATAAAAAAAAATTTGCTGTTACTTTCTGAGTCTTTCGCTAGCTGTTCTTCAATTTTGAGGGAGCCTTCCTAATTATATTTTTACACTTCACTTGTCAGTGTTTATGCTCCTTTCTATTTTCCTCCCTAGGATTTAACTTCCACATTTTAAAGGATGCCTTTTCGCCTCTCACTGCTTCTTTTACTTTGCTGTTTAGCCACGGTGGCACTTTTTTGGTTCTCTTACTATATTTTTTTTTAATTTAGGGGATACATTTAAATCGAGCCTCTGTTATGGTGTCTTTAAAAAGTTTCCATGCAGCTTGCAGGGATTTCACTTTTTGCACTTTTAATTTCTGTTTCAGAGATGTTAAATTTAATAATATTATGGTCGCTATTACCAAACTGTCCAGCTATATTCACCTCTTGGACCTATCCTGTGCTCCACTTAGGACTAAATCAAGGATTGGCTCTCCTCTGGTGGGTTTCAGGACTAGCTGCTCCAAGAGGCAGTCATTTAAGGTGTCAAGTAAGGTGCTGCATCCCTTCCTGAGGTGACACGTACCCAGTCAATATGGGAATAGTCGAAATCTCCTCATTATTACTGATTCTTTCATTTTTATAACCTCTCTAATCTCCCTGAGCATTTCACAGTCACTAGCACCATCCCAGTCAGGTGATCGGTAATGTACCCCTACCGCTGTATTCTTATTATTAGATCATAGAATTTCTATCCATAGAGATTCTAGGGTACAGTTCGTTCATTTAAGATTTTTACTTCATATGATTCTACACTTTGTTTCACATATAGTGCCACTCCCTCACCAGCACGACCTGTTCTGTCCTTCTGGTATATTTTGTACCCTGGTATTACTGTGTCCCATTGATTATCCTCATTCCACCAAGTTTCTGTGATGTCTATTATATCGATATCCTCATTTAACACGAAGCGCTCTAGTTCACCCAGCTTATTATTTAGGCTTCTAGCATTTGTATACAAGCACTTTAAAGACTTGTCACTTTTTAGCTGTCTGCCATTACCTGATGTAATTGAATGAGACTCTCTTCCATTTGACTGTTTCTCATCAGATCCTACCCGTATTTTATCATCTTCCATCCTCTCCTCCTTTATAGGACATAGAGAATCTCCATTCATAGATCCTCCCCTAAGGGATGTCTCTGTCCGAACCACGTGCTCCTCTGCACCTATCGGTTTCCCGCTCAGCTCTTAATTTAAAAACTGCTCTATGACCTTTTTAATGTTAAGTGCCAGCAATCAGGTTCCATTTTGGTTTGGGTGGAGTCCATCCTTCCTGTATAGGCTCCCCCTTTCTCAGAAGTTTACCCAGTTCCTAATCTAAACCCCTCCTCATACACTATCGTCTCATCCACGCATTGAGACCCTGCGGTTCTGCCTGTCTAACTGGCCCTGCGGGTGGAACTGGAAGCATTTCAGAGAATGCCACCATGGAGGTCCTGGACTTTAATCTCTTACCTCTGTGCTCGGCTCTGGTTAGGCCTCAGCTGGAGTACTGTGTCCAACTTTGGTCACAAGTGTATAGAACGGATGTGGTGAAACTGGAAAGGCTCCAGAGGCGAGCAACAAAGATGACCAAAGGGATGGACTGCAGCCGTACGAGCAAAGGCTGAAGGAAATTGGATAAGTTTAGTTTGAGGGCTGTCTGGACTCAGAGTATCAGGGTTGCAAGGGACCTCAGGAGGTCATCTAGTCCAACCCCCTGCTCAAACCAGGACCAATCCCCAGACAGATTTTTGCCCCAGATCCCTAAATGATCCCCTCAAGGATTGAACTCACATCCTTCAGTTTAACAGGCCTCTAATTTTTTTCATCTGTGTGCGGAATGAATTTTGTTATGTGCAGCACCAATACGGAGGTGATGTGCGGATGTGCGCCATCAGTAGAAACGAAAAACCTAGATATAATATATATATTTTTTAAAGTTTCTACAGGTATGGAAGAAGACAGAACATTAAAACAAGGGATAAATAACAAGGTGCACTGCTTGAGATGTTTATTTAGTATGAACCCTAATACCTGTCCCCATAAATGCAAAAATGTCTCTCTTTAGGTAATGCTGCTCTGAGGCGTCTGGATTCTCAAAATACACTCTAATGATGGTGCATCCTCAAATTCTAGGGCTAAAAGTGAAGGGAAATGGCACTTTATGCCAACAAGTGAAGAAATCGTTCATTGTAACACAAGGGATTTACATCTTCTAATTTTACTGATAACAGCAATATAAAAATAAAGACATTTTCATATTTCGATTACTGAGTTTTCAGTTGTTTTACTGCAAGTTCTTCATATTTTCAACATTCAGACCAGCAGCTAATGCCAGCCATTTCTTATCACTAAAATCTTTTAGCCACCTTCCTTCTCTGTTTCCACCCTCCCACAGGCTAATACCGGCAGACTCTAAAACAGCAAGATTTTTATGAATACTTTAGAAGTTTTACATCACTTGACTTTTAAACTTTTAGGCAAAATTGTATACACGTAAAACAAATGCCATGCAAAATATAGAAGCTAGTTAGAGAATGTTACTTAGAAAGCTTAACTTTTTAAAGCAAAGAGGGGGAGAGGCATCTCTCCCTTCCCCACCGCAGCCCTGGAGCTGTGGGGGAAGCAGCTCTCCCTGCTGCAGCCCCAGAGCTGTGGGAGAGGTGCCTCTCCATGCTGCAGCCCTGGGCCCAGGGAAGAGGTGTCTCTTCTGACCCCACCGCAGCCCCGGAGCTGGGGCCGGGAGAGAGGCATCCTAGACTGGGTCCTCTCCTTAAAAGTTCTAGGCATTCTAGACAGCCCCGGAGCTGGGACCAGGGAATAGGCATCTCTCCCGTCCCCACTGCAGCCCCAGGCTTGAACAGGACCTTTCCACCAGTCATTAAATCTACAGCTCAGTGGGACCTTAACCTTGTCATATCAGCACTCAAAGGTCTGCTCTTCAAGCCTATGGCAACATGCCATGACCTGCCTGTCTGGGAAGGTGGTGTTCTTAGTGGCCATAACTTCAGCCACAAGGTCCGTGAGCTGGGAGCCATGACGGTAAGCCCTCCGTATAGAATATTCCACAAGGAGAACGTCTCCCACAGGTTGTACCCCAAATTCCTCCCCAAGATTGTTTCTGAGTTCCGTATCAATCAATCCATTGACTTACCTGTATTTTTCCCGAAACCCCCTGCCTCTTCCACAGCCAAGAGACTTCACTCCCTCGACATCACGTGTGCCCTTGTGTTCTGTCTGCCAAGAACCAAACCCATTAGAAAATCGCTGGGACTTTGTTGCCGTAGCAGAATGGTCACGTGATAGGACGTATCCTCACCGAGGATTTCTAAGTGGGTTTTAGGATGCACATCAGAATGGTACAAAATAGCAAAGCTTCCCCCTCGTGGTGGTACTACAGCTCACGCCAGGTGAGCACAGGTGGCCTCTACGACATCCTTACTGGACGTGCCGCTCGAGGACATGTGCGGAGCAACAGCTTGGAGCTCTGGCCACATGTTCGCGTCACACGCCGCTCTCACTCGAGCTGCAGCTGCGGATAGGAACGGCAGTACTGCAAGCATCCCTGCTACCAGCTTCCTCACACCCTCCTCCACTCTAAGCACCACAGTCCAACAGGATCCAGAGCAGAGGGGGAGGAGTGCGGGTCGTGGAGTACACAGAGCGACAAACACTTGTAACTGGAGGAAATGGGTGCCAGCAGGCCCAGGACTCCTTTTATGCCCTTGCTTGGAGGCAGGAGGCACTGCTCTGTGCAGGCCTGGCCCCACACACTGTGCTTTGCCTTCTCCGGTTGAGAGTGCACAGGTACGCATGCATCACACGGTGGAGCACACACAGGGACAAAACATCTTGAAGGGCTCAAATTACTGTGCGGTAAGTAACCTCCCCTTACTGATGCAGCAGCATTTTGACAGAGAAGCTGATCTTGCCCGTAGCACAAGTATCTCCCATTTTGGAGTCGTACTCATGAGGGATCAGACAGGCATTGACCCTCACTTCAGTCCATCAGGTTGCTGCTGCTTGACTGTGTGATGCAAGCAGTAACATCGGATTGTGAGAGCTTGGATTCTGCTCCCATTTGGACTTTGACTGCTGCTTTCAGTGGGCTCAGCTGAGCTCTGGAGAACATGCTCCCAATTTTGCAGAAAATGTGGTTTGCTCCTCAACCTTTTTTCACACTGTGACCCAGGGCCGGCTCCAGGGGCTTTGCTGCCCCAAGCAGCAAAAAAAAACCCCAAAAAACAGCTGCGATCAGCTCTGCCGCTGCTGCTTCAGTCTTCGGCGGCTGGTCCTTCGCTCCGAGAGGGAGCGAGGGACCCACCACAGAATTGCCACCGAAGAGCCCAACGTGCCACTTCTCACCGTTGGCCACCCCAAGCACCTGCTTGCTGGGCTGGTGCCTGGAGCCAGCCCTGCTGTGACCCCATGTTACAACAGTAAAATGTGTCAGGACCCTCCTCCTCATGGAACCATACAGAGAGAGAGGGTAAAACCTATTTGTAAGCCCTAGATCCCATACTCAGACCAGCTGAAGTGTGCCATGTTACTTCAGTGTCTTGGAGGCAGCATGAGACAGGGAGGCAGGGAAACCCTGGATTTTATTCATGGCTCTGCCCCGAATCACTGTGTGATCTTGGGAAAGTCATTTCGACCCAAATGTTCAAAAGTGGCCTCTTAATTAGGGAGCCTGGGAGCCTGACTTTTCAAGGGCACTGAGTCTCCAGAGCCTCCATTGACATCAGTGGGAGCTAAAGCCAAGGATGCTTGTTATTCTAAATGTGTGTGACTAAGGGACGCTCAGGAGAGAATTCAGAGGATGGGTTACAGTCACTTTCTAACTATGACCCATTGTAACTGAGAAGCTGCTGTGAAAATTCATCGAGATTCTACAAGCGCTTCGCACTCCCCAGCTGCGACCCAGCATACAGCTGGAGTGAGAGGCCATCCCAGCATACCCCAGATTCTTAGCAGTCACCAGAAACTTGATACATAAACCCCTGTTTCAGATGTTTCATGCTTAGTAAATTAACCCCGATCTCAGACTGCAGCTGTACCCAACATTCAGGGCAAGGCTTCTGTTTAGAATGACCAGATGAGAGGAAGAAAATATTGGGACATGTGGGGCAGGGGGTCCCCTGGAAGAGGAAAGGGGGCAAAAAAAAAACCCAGTGCTGCCGGCGGGGCGAAATATTGGGACAAACACCTAAATATCAGGGCAGTCCCGATTTTATCGTGACGTCTGGTCATCCTACTCCTGTTGAGCGCACGTGCTGCGGGCAGCAGCAGCAGCAGGACTGAAGTGTGGTTCAGACTGACAGTGCTATGTATGCTGCTTGACAGAAACGAACCAGCTTTTCCCCATGCTGCCTCCTGCCTCTGCCTTGATTTCTCACGCTTGCAGCTGGAGCCTAATTAGCAAATGTCCCACAGCAGGGGAGAAAGAAATGGAACCTGTTTTTATTGTTTTTGTTCCGTTTGCAGCTGTTTGACTGCAAACTCTCCCTGGCCCCAGGGAATTTTCCCATACTTCCCCAGCTGGACAGGAGAAACGAAGGTCCTGTTCAGGCCGTCTATACTCAGACAAGCAGCCCAAACTCAGCTATGTAGAGAGGAAGAAGAATCTTGCAGTTAAAGCCCTGGACTGCAAGCCAGGAAATCTGGGCTCTGGATGTGGTTCTGCCACAGACTAGCGATGTGATTATGGCCCAAGTCACTCAGTCCCGCTAGGCCCCAACTGCCCATGTGTAACATGAGGAGAACAAGGCTTCCTTTGCCTGTCTTGCTTGTTCAGATTGTGAGCACTGGGCCATGGGAATCACCTCTCACTGTGGGAGGTAGGCACCTAGTGGAACGCAGTCCCAATCTCAGCGTGGGCATGAGGTGCTACTCGAATGCACAGAGTAGTGATGGACGTTGCAGACGCTTAGCTTCTGGGCAAACTGAGGGATAAGCCGTTCTTTACAGCGTGTCTCACACTTACTGCACCTTACAGGGTGGGTTTGGGATTAGGTCCTGATTGTGCACTTCAGTGCACATGTGCAGACTGCTGCAGCCCAGTGTCCGGGACCCCCGCTGCCTGTGTGCAGCAAAAGGCATGACCGTGGCTGTGAAGGTACGAGACTGCAGGTGGTAAGAGACCAGGCTCATCAGCTGACCTGTTACCTGCACTCCCCACGCACTGGGTAGAAATGCTTCCTGCTAGGGCATCCCTCATCCCAAATGTGCTGGACCTGCGTAGGAGATTGGCAGCTGCTCCCTGAAGCTCCCGGCAGGCAAAGAGCATCTGTGCAACTGCTTCTACTGAGTCGTAAAGCTACTGAGCTGTGTGTGCCCCTTCCTAGCTGGCAAGAAGGGCCCAGTCTGCGAGTGCATGAGGGCTGTGTGGGATGCATGAATTGTAGCCAATGATTTTAGCTTATTATCCATGTATTGTGTGGTATTATGATTAATCAGTGTGTTATATTACAAATATTCATTGTATGTTAATTACAGTTAATTTGTAGGATTATAAAAGTATAAGATTGATCAGTATTTAGAGGAACCAAGTATTAGACATGAGTAAGACAAGCTGAAACACAAGACCGGTAGGTTGAGGCCTGCAAAACTTCTGCTTAACTATTTTAGGCCTTGGAGACAAAAAATGATGACTTAAGCCAATGACTGAGAAATAACCCAATGTCCTAAGATTATGGGAAAAGAGGTACCAAGTGGTAATATTGCGCAAAATTACCCAGAGGATTAATATTCAATCATAAAAATACTCTAAAGGCACATCTGCCTCCGACATGTGTCTTAAACCACGGGATACAGGTTGTGCACCAGTGGTAATGAGAACAAAAGGAACTTACACAGCTTATAGAAAATTAGGGTCCCTCTAAGTATCCAGGGGACACAGACCAATAAGAGAAAAGAGGGTTGACACTTTTATGAAGATGTGCAGAATGTAGATATAGACGGAATCACATTATAGAAAGGGGATGGCCAGAATTGGAAAATTGAGCTCCTTTCGGGAGACTCCAGCAGGAACCATCCATCTACTGAGAGACCCCTCAGACCCTAACACTACTGATGTAATCCTACATTATAAAATTAACTTTAAATAAAACAAAAGTCCTCAGAATCCAGCATTCATACTTTTAATGGTCTTTGCCTGGGACTGATGCCTTAAAGTAACACGAACCCCTGCAATTCCTGGGCAGCCCTCATCTTGAGGATGACGTCTAGCCGTTTCATTTCCCACTGCAGCATTGTCTTCTGACCATTGGCCATCTCCTTCAGGCCCTGCCTGAACGTGCATTGTAACAGCTGACTGACCTTTCTTATTTCTGAGACAAGGGGGGTGAGGTAATATCTTTAGTGGAACAACTTCAGTGGTGAAAGAAAGAAGCTTTCGAGTTCCACAGAGCTCTTCAGGTCTGGGAAAGGTGCTCAGGCTTGGTCTATGCTAGAACAGTAGGTCAGCAGAGCTACATTGCTCAGGGGTATGAAAAATTAACACTCCACGAACTGTAGTTAAGTCGACCTAAGTCCCTGTGTAGACAGCGCTAGGTTGACAGAAGAATTCTTCCATCAATCCAGCTACTACCTTTCGGGTAGGTGGGTTACCTACACCGATGGGAGAACCCCTGGTCAGCATGGAAGTGCTGCAGCGATCCAGCTGTGCCACTGTAGCATTTTATGTGTAGACAAGCCCTCAGAGTGTCACAGCTAAATACAAGATAGAACAGATTGTTTAGCATAAGTAGTTAACACACATTGTAAGAGACCATTCAGAGTGAAGTGTTAACACCTTTGCAGTTATACCACAATACAGGGTGGGGTTACTGGGTTACAGATTGTTGTAATAAGCCATAAACCCAGTGTCTTTATTAAGACTGTGATTTTGAGTGTCTAGCAGGGTGATGAATTTAAGCTCCATTATGGGGTATCATCAAACAATTATAACCCATATTTGATGGGGACCCCCTCCTGAACAAAATCCTTTTGAACCGCCTTTTCAGGCCTTCAAACAACCCCCCAGTCTGCCAAGCTCTTCATCAGGAATGAGTCCCCCCAGATGAACACACCACCTCAAAGTGGCATCAGACCCTGCCACCCCTATGTATTTAGCTGTGACACTCTGAGTACCATTCCCAGTCCTGAAGAACTCGAAAGCTTGACTCTTTCACCAACAGAAGATGGTCCCGTCCCCGTCCCCCCGCACACACACACACACCCCTTGTAACTCTAATAGATTGGAACCAACATGGCTACAACAACACTTTTTTGTGTGAGAGATGAAAGATGTTAGAGTATGTCTACACTACAAAACCACAGCAGCAGCGCCGCAGCTAGGCAGTGGGAAGGGTTTTTCCATTGCTGTAGTGAATCCGTCTCCTTCAGAGATGGGGCTGGGGAGACAGAAGAATTCTTCCATTGGCTTTGGCTCCAGTGGGGAATAGGTTGACCTAGCTATGTTGCACTAGACCTCTGATGTCACAGTCCTAACGGATTCCCTGGGATTTATGAGACTGTTTGGGAGTCCCAAACAATTTTTCTTTTTCCATGTTCAAGGCCAGAAAGGGAAATGGATTTTGCTTTGCTTGCTCCGTTCAGTCATGATTGAAAAATTGCATCCAGATGGTCTACAGCAGGGGTAGGCAACCAATGGCACACGTACCAAAGGCGGCACACAAGCTGATTGTCAGTGGTGCTCTCACTCCCTGGGTCCTGACCACCAGTCTGGGGGGCTCTGCATTTTAATTTAATTTTAAATAAAGCTTCTTAAACATTTTAGAAACCTTATTTACTTTACCTACAACAATAGTTTAGTTCTATATTATCGACATATAGAAAGAGACCTTCTAAAAACGTTAAAATGTGTTACCGGCACACGAAATCTTAAATCAGAGTGAATAAGTGAAGACTCGGCACAGCGCTTCTGAAAGGTTGCTGACCCCTGGTCTATAGTAACTTCTGGAATCAGGAACAAAGGAGTTGTTCAGAAATTTCTCATTACGTAATAGCAGGGATCTGCATGGTGCTAGCTAAGAATATGCTTTTTTTTTTAATAAATAAGTTTTTTTTTTCCTTCTAGAAGGTTTTAAATCTGCTCTGGATGCTGCCGTAACTGTTAGCAGCTCCTTTGCCTGCTGTTCTCAATGATAAGATGGACGGGTGGGTGTGTGACCTTATACAGGGTAAAACAGTCGCTGCTTTGATGAATGTGCCAATGGAGAATGTGGGATATTTGTGTTATTTTTATGAAAAGTCTGTGTGACTCATGCAGTGACCCACACTTGTCTGGATGTGAAGGAGTTAACCTCTTTCCAGAGACAGGGGCTGAGCACAGACTGACGGAGTGCAGGTCCCCTGGATATGTCTGGGTTGATTGAACTACTCTTCCTAGCAGATGCGGAGCTTGCCAGGCCAATTTGCAGCAGCCTCATCCGCCCAGTGCAGGGCCCTCAGCCCCCCCTCGAATCTGGTCAGAGGCAGGTGTCAGTGACGTGTACATTGCCTGTGGGAGCCTCTTATTGTCCCACGTGTGACGGCTGGCTGCACATTGACCCTGGCCCAATCGAACTCGGTTCAGGAGGGAGGCAAATCCAAGCCAGGTGCATGCTATCAAGCCTGTTTTGCAGTGGCTCAAGACTGTGAGTGCCAACCTCAAGGGCCGGGCAGACTGTCAAGTAGCAACGCACTTAGATTTCACCATCAAATGTAAATAGGGTGACCAGACAGCAAATGTGAAAAATCAGGACAGGAGGTGGGGGAGCCTATGTAAGAAAAAAGACCCAAAAATCGGGATTGTCCCTATAAAATTGGGACATCTGGTCACCCTAAGTATAAACTCAGCAGGCACTGTAACAGCCTTAGCAAGGAGTCACAGACTGTCCCTTGGGTGCTTGCCGCCAGTGAGCCTACACAGCAATGTTCAAGTTACCTCTGGACGCAAAGGAGCGGTCGCTTGCACCTTAGATCTCCCAGTCCTATAGCAAGCTATCTAAAGATTTAATAATAGGAAAGGGAAACGAGTTATTGACGAGGTTAAAGCAGGTAAACATGAATACACACTAGTTACAATCTTCAGTTGCAAAAGGTTAGAAAAGCTTCTATAATAACATCCTGTAGCACTACCCAGCTGGGATCCCTTGCTCTGCCTAGAAACTTTGCCTCCAAAATCCAGGCAGCCTAGAGAGCCAGTTCATTTCTTTCTTGTTAGGGGGTTTTATTCTCTTCCCTTCCCTCTCCCGCCACGCCCGCCATGTGCAAACTCAGCTGATGGGAGGAATCCACTTGCATGACTCATCTCCATGGGAGGAACAGCTGAACAACAAAGTCCTTTGTCCTTCCCACACTAGTCTGGTGGTTTGGTGTTGATGGCTTTTTCCTGCTGGGAAATCAGCATTTCACACTAGTTAATATCTCCCTCCTGGCTGGTGATTTACACAGTTACATATTACCTTACGATATGGGATAGAGATGTTCTTCTTCATGTCGAATCCATGCTAGGTGTGCGCGCGCCCGTGTACACGGCTGTCGGATAGTTTTCTCTTAGTGGTATCCGTAGGGCTGGCTCTGGCGCCCCTTGGAGCCCCATGCTCATGCCTTAGCTGTATGTGAGGCACCACCAGCCCTGCACCCTCTCAGTCCCTTACCACCCATGATGGTTATTGAAATGCGTCTTTCTCTGGCAAGCTCCTGTAGTGGTTCTTGTTCTGGACCCTCCGAGTTATTCTTATTGTACATAGTTAGCTAGCTGGAGTGTATTTTGTTAGTTGGCAGGCCCCAGGATTTAAGATTTGAGATAACTGGCTCCGTGGATATTGGGAAAACAGTGGATGTGATATATCTTGACTTTAGCAAAGCTTTTGATATGGTCTCCCTGTAGAAGAGCGGACTCACCCCTGCAGCGCCTCCTGCTGGTAACTTCTGGGAATTAGCTCATTCCAGCTCCACAGCGCCCTCTGCAGGCTGGTGATCCTCCTGTCCTCTGGCCCGCGTGTCCCTCCCGGACCCGGTGCCCTGTTGTCTGGGGTGCTACCCCTGGTAGTAAGCCCCCCAGTCTTAGGGTCTCTCCTCCCCAGGGAACCCCCACCCACTATCCCCACCTCACCTCAGTATATGGCTACTGCCCGTCATCATCTAGCCCCAGCCCCATGGGACAGACTGCAGTGTCAGGCTACTCATCACTGGCAAGGTTGGGTTTGGACCTGCTGCCTTTGCCTAACCCTGGGCTACCCTCTGCAACCCCCAGGACCTATTAGCCTTGTGCTAGGCCGCAGCCTGAGGCTTTCCAGGCTGGAGCTCCCCGGCTCCTCTGCCTTTCCCCAGCCCTGCTCCACTCAGGTACCCTGTCTCTAGCCCCCTGCAGCCAGGCCCCTTTCCCTCTACAAACAGAGAGAGACTGTTGAGCTCCTGGCTCCCAGCCTCTTCATACAGGCCTGCTGGGGCCTGATTGGGGCATGGCCCAGCTGCAGCCACTTCCCAATCAGCCCAGCTTAGCAGCTCCCAGTCACAACCTTCCCCCACGGCTGTTTTAAGCCCTTCAGGGCATTAGCCGGGTATCCACCCTGCTACACTCTCACAGTATTCTTGCAAGCAAGTTAAAGACGTATGGGCTGGATGAATGGACTATAAGGTGGATGGAAAGCTGGCTAGATTGTCGGGCTCAATGGGTAGTGATCAATGGCTCCATGTCTAGTTGGCAGCCGGTTTCAAGCGGAGTGCCCCAAGGTTCGGTCCTGGGGCCGGTTTTGTTCAACATCTTTATTAATGATCTGGATGAGATTAATTGCACCCTCAGCAAGCGTGCAGATGACACTAAGGTGGGGGGAGAGATAAATATGCTGTAGGGTAGGGATAGGATACAGAGGGACCTAGACAAATTGGAGGATTGGGCCAAAAGATACCTCATGCTGTTCAACATGGACAAGTGCAGAGTCCTGCACTTAGGACGGAAGAATCCCATGCACTGCTACAGAGTAGGGACCAAATGACTAGGTAGCAGTTCTGCAGAAAAGGACCTAGGGGTTACAGTGGACGAGAAGCTGGATATGAGTCAGCGGTGTGCCCTTGTTGCCAAGGAGGCCAACCGCATATTGGGCTGTATTAGTAGGAACATTGCCAGCAGATCGAGGGAGATCTCCTCTTCCCCCAAAAAGGCGGTGGCTGGTCCAGCCACATTATTGCCACCTGACAACTTCCGTGCCCACCAGGGGCTCCTCAAGGGATGGCCTCCAACGTAGGGCTAAAGATTGAGGAGCTTAAGGAGCCGGCCAACAGCCTTTCTGATATCTTGGCTGTGGTGGCCCCATCCAGAGTGGCCCTGTAGTGTGACGGGTGCTTAAACTCATGAAGGCACGATGGCAGACGCCATCAACTTCAAAAAGGTCAGAGAAAAAGTACTGTGTCCAGGCCCAGGGATGTGAATATGTGTATTCTGGGTCTCTGTTGGTCTCCACCACCCATGAGCAGGACAGAGGAGGCAAACTAGTGCAACCCCCCAAAAGTAAAGATGCAAAGAAATTGGACCAGTTTGGCAGAAAGATTTATTTGACTGCTAGTTTGCAGCTGCATCTTGCTAGCCAGCAAGCATTGTTGGGGCGGAACAGGTATAACATTTGGGACTCAGTGTCCAAGGACTCCTTGTCCCAAGACACCAGGCAGGAGTTTTCGGCCATAGTGGACGAGGGTGAGGCAGTGCCAGAGCCTCTCACCAAGTGACATTGGATTGAGTGGATTCAGCAGCACGCTCCATGGCCTCGCTTGTCACCATGCGGCGCAGTTCATGGCTGCAGTCCTCAGGGCTCTCGAATGAGGTCCAGCTCCCCATCCAGGATCTCCCCTTTGAGGGTGATGCTTTGTTCTCCCAGCAGACGGACACCAGGCTTCATGGACTGAAAGACTCGAGGGCTACCCTGCATTTTCTTGGCCTCTATACCCTGCAGGTCGCAAGGTGGCACTTCCAGCCACCTCCACCGCCACCTAGGTACTCAGGTCCTCCCTGGCAAAGCTCCTACAGGAGGAAAGACAGATGAGTTACACAGCGCCACTTGGCCCAGTCTTCCTCAGCCAGGCCCTGCTTGCCAACAAAGTGGCCCATGACAAGCTTTTTGAGGGTGTGCCCGAGGGTGATGCACCAGACTCTTTTCAGGATCCAGCCCCTGCTCTCTTTCTGGACCGGTTATCCCTGGTTCCTTACTTCATGAGCCCAAATGACCTCGACCGTTGGGTGCTCAGCACCATAACATTTGGCTACACCCTGCAGTTTTCCTCCTTTCCTCCCTCCCATCCGCCTTCCCCATCCCTCTTCAGGGACCCTTCTCATAGACTCATAGACTCTAGGACTGGAAGGGACCTCGAGAGGTCATCGAGTCCAGTCCCCTGCCCTCATGGCAGGACCAAATACTGTCTAGACCATCCCTAATAGATATTTATCTAACCTACTCTTAAATATCTCCAGAGATGGAGATTCCACAGCTTCCCTAGGCAATCTATTCCAATGTTTAACTACCCTGACAGTTAGGAACTTTTTCCTAATGTCCAACCTAAATCTCCCTTGCTGCAGTTTAAGTCCATTGCTTCTTGTTCTATCATTGGAGGCTAAGGTGAACAAGTTTTCTCCCTCCTCCTGATGACACCCTTTTAGATACCTGAAAACTGCTATCATGTCCCCTCTCAGTCTTCTCTTTTCCAAACTAAACAAACCCAATTCCTTCAGCCTTCCTTCATAGGTCATGTTCTCAAGACCTTTAATCATTCTTGTTGCTCTTCTCTGGACCCTCTCCAATTTCTCCACATCTTTCTTGAAATACAGTGCCCAGAACTGGACACAATACTCCAGTTGAGGCCTAACCAGTGCAGAGTAAAGTGGAAGAATGACTTCTCATGTCTTGTTTACAACACAGCTGTTAATGCATCCCCGAATCACGTTTGCTTTTTTTGCAACAGTATCACACTGTTGACTCATATTAAGCTTGTGGTCTACTATGACCCCTAGATCTCTTTCTGCCATACTCCTTCCTAGACAGTCTCTTCCCATTCTGTATGTGGGAAACTGATTGTTCCTTCCTAAGTGGAGCACTTTGCATTTATCTTTATTGAACTTCATCCTGTTTACCTCAGACCATTTCTCCAATTTGTCCAGATCATTTTGAATTTTGACCCTGTCTCACGAGCAGCTTCTCACCCAGCAGGAAACCCTCCTACGGGTAGGGGCTATGGAGGAAATTCCTCCAGACAAGAGAGGAAAGGGATTATATTCCTGATAGTTCCTAATCCCCAAGGCCAAGGGGGGCCTCAGGCCCATCCTAGACCTGCATCGCCTAGGATTAATAACAAGAATTTTGGTTATAAATTGGGGACACATCAGTTGGAAGTAACAAGAGGAGGAGAAAGACCTTGGAGTATTGGTTGATCACAGGATGACTATGAGCCACCAATGTGATACGGCCGTTAAAAAAGTTAATGCAGTTTTAGGATGCATCAGGTGAGGTATTTCCAGTAAAGATAAGGAGGTGTTAGTACCATTATACAAGGCACTGGTGAGACTTCATATGGAATACTGTGTGCAGTTCTGGTCTCCCATGTTTAAGAAGGATGAATTCAAACTGGAACAGGTACAGAGAAGGGCTACTAGGATGATCCGAGGAATGGAAAAACCTATCTTTTGAGAGCAGACTCAAAGAACTTGGCCTGTTTAGCCTAACAAAAAGAAGGTTGAGGGGGGATATGTTTGCTCTCTATAAATATATCAGAGAGATAAATACCAGGGAGGGAGAGAACTTATTTAAGCTTAGTACCAATGTGGACACAAGAACAAATGGATATAAACTGGACACTAGGAAGTTTAGACTTGAAATTAGACAAAGGTTTCTAACCATTAGAGGAGTGAAGTTCTGGAACAGCCTTCCAAGGGGAGTAGTGGGGGCAAAAGACATATCTGGCTTCAAGACTAAGCTTGATAAGTTTATGGAGGGGATGGTATGATGGGATAGCCTAATTTTGGCAATTAATTGATCTGTGATTATTAGCAGGTAAATAGGCCCAATGGTCTGTGATGGGATGCTAGATGGGGAGGGATCTGACTTACTACAGAGAATTCTTTCCTGGGTGCTGGCTAGTGAGTCTTGCCCACATACTCAGGGTTTAACTGATCGCCATATTTGGGGTCGGGAAGGAATTTTCCTCCAGGGAAGATTGGCAGAGGCCCTGGAGGTTTTTTGTCTTCCTCTGCAGCATGGGGCCCGGGTCACTTGCTGGAAGATTCTCTGCACCTTGAGGTCTTTAAACCACGATTTGAGGACTTCAATAACTCAGACATCGGTTAGGGGGTTGTTACAGGAGTGGGTGGGTGAGATTCTGTGACCTGCGTTGTGCAGGAGGTCAGACTAGATGACCATAATGGTACCGTCTGACCTTGAGTCTATGAGTCTATAAAAAGTATCTCAAGAAGCTGAGGTTCCACATGGTGTCCCTGTCCTCCATCATCCCCTCTCTGGATCCGGGAGACTGGTTCACTGCCCTCGACTTAAAGAACCCGTACTTCCATATCTCCATTTTCCATGGACCCAGGAGGTTCTTACGCTTCATAGCAGGTCATGTCAATGCCAGTTCATGGTGCTGCCCTTCAGCGTTTCTTCTGCCCCAAGGGTGTTCACAAAATGTATGGCAGTAGTGGCAGCTTATCTAAGGTGCCGGGATGTTCAGATCTACCCGTGCCTCGACGACTGGCTGGTCAGAGGCTGGTTTCAAGGACAGGTTCAGTGCAGCCTCAGTCTGGTGTGGGACATCTGTCAGAATCTGGACCTACTCATAAACGAGCAGAAACATTGATCTCCGACGCTTCGAAGCTAGGGTGGGGAACCCACCTTAACAACATCAGCACGCAAAGGCTCTGGGTGCAGGAAGATTGTTCCCTCCATATAAACGTCAAGGAGTTCAGGGCGATACATTTGGCCTGCCTAGAGTTCCTGTCCTACTTAAAGGACAGTGGTCCAAATCCTGACAGACAATACCGCCATGATGTTCTGCATCAACAAGCAATGCGGAGCCTGCTCATCGGTTCTTTGCCAGGAGGCTCTCCGGTTATGGGACTTCTGTGTTCAGCATGCCATTCATCTCATAGCTTTGCACCTCCTGGGTCTCAGAAGATCCTTCTTGTCTCGCCATGAGTGGTCACTCCACCCAGAGGTGGTGAGTGTGATCTTCCAGAGGCGGGGGGGGGACTCCCCAGGTGGACCTGTTCATGTCCAGATGGGACAGGAAATGCCACCAGTTCTGCTCAATCCACGGGCACAACAGAGGTTGCCTGTCTGACACCTTCTTGTTTCCAGGGTTGGGGGCGCTACTCTAAACCTTCCTGCCAATACCACTGGTGCACAGAGTACTCTTGAAGATCAAGAGGGTCAGGGCAAAGGTTGTCCTGATAGCTCCGGTGAGGCCATCCCAACACTGGTTCAGCATGCTCTTGCAGCTCTCCATAGCAGCACCACTAGAGCTCCCACTCCAGCCGGACTTATTGTCTGAGAACCACGACCGTCTGCTGCACCAGAACCTAGCATCCGTACCCTGACAGCATGGCTGCTGCATGGCTGAAGGTGGAGGAGGAAGCATGCTTAGGCCAGCAGGTCCTGACGGGTGGCAGAGAGCCCTGCACCAGGAAACATTTTTCATGTTGGGCCTTGGACCAGAATCCGTCTCCTGACCAGACCTCACTACAATCCATTCTAGACTACCTGTAACATCGCAAGCACTGAGGTCTAGTGCTCTCATCTATCAGAGGTCATTTGCCAGCCATCTGAGCCTTCCATCCTTTGGTTCAGGGCAGATCCGTTTTTTCCCATGATATGATAATAAGATTTCTGAAAGGCCTGGAATGATTTTATCCTCAAATTTGTGACCCTGTCCTGCCTTGGAACCAAAACCTGGCAGAGACAAGGCCCACAGGTCCCCTTCAAGCTGTTAGCTTTGTGTTCACTGTTACTTCTCTTGCGGAAGGTCCCCTTCCTGGGTGCAAGTACTTCGGCCTGACGAATCTCCAAAGAACCACCCTATATGGTGTTCTACAAGAATAAGTTGCAGCTGTGACCTCACCCTGCCTTCTTTCCGAAGGTGGTGTCACAGTTTCACATGTTTCTTCCAGTGTTCTTTCCCAAACCTTGTAAATCTGGTGAGGAACGCAGACTACACACCCTGGATATTAGGTGGGCCTCAGCCTTCTGCATCGAGAGGACCAGACCCTTCCGCAAGTCGACGCAGCTCTTTGTCGCTGTAGTGGATATGTTGAAAGGTTTACCGATCTCTTCTCAGAGAATCTCTTTGTGGATAATTGCCTACATCAAGTTTTGTTATGAACAGGCAAAGGTGTCACCACTGGCGATTGTAACCACCCATTCCAACAGAGCGCAAGCCTCAGCACAGCAACCTTCCCGGCCCAGGTGCCATTTCAAGACATCTGTAGAGCTGCTACGTGGCTGTCTGTCCCTACCTTTGCGTCCCACTACGCCATCACCCAGAGGCTTCGGCAAAGCAGTGTTGCAAGCTGCACATCTGTGAACTCCGACCCCACCTCCTGGGATACTGCTTGTGAGTCACCTAACATGGAATCGACATGAGCAAGCACTCAAAGAAGAAAAGACTGTTACCTACCTTTCATAATTGTTGTTCTTCGAGATGTGTTGCTGTGTCTGTTCCATGATCCACTCTCCTTCCCCACTGTTTGAGTTGCCAGTAAAAAGGAACTGAGACAGTGCAGGGCTAGTGGCGCCTCGTATATTGGCACATATGCAGCTCCAGGGGTTGCCACAGCCCCTTATGGATACCACTAAGGGAAAAATTTCCAACCGCTGTGCACGTGGGCGAACACACATCTAATATGGAATGGACATGAGCAATGCATCTAGAAGAACAACAGTTATGAAAGGTAGGTAACCTTTATTTATAAGTGAGGTTAATGCAGGCAGCAGCTTACAAACATTCAGTAAAGTCTAAATGCTATAACCCCGATACCTGGTTTAACAATATTGACACATGGTAGCCAGCCTGATTCCAGCTGTATGTTTGTCAGTGTTCAGCTGAGACATGGGGACCTTGGCATGAGCTGGCACCTGCTTTGCCAGCATCACACCCGCAGCGCAAAACCAGTGAAGGAAGGGGTGTCCCTGACTCTCCTGAATATGCCTCGGGCTTTCCCTATCCTAGATAAGGCACCTGTCTCCAGAGTGCCTGTCATACCAAGCGTTCGGACACCTGATCCTTCCAAGGTTCTGATCCGCTAAGTCCACCATAGCTTTTACATTCTTTGTAAAACAAGGGAGATACTCCCCTCCACGCTGTCCTGACTCTTCTGCACCCGCTCAAGAGCCTCAAAATAAAGCTAGGGGTCTCCTCTCCTGTAAAGTAGATGAAAGGAGGGCAAACCCCTAGACTTTTGGGGTATGCTCAGGAGTGTTGAAACCTTCCTAAAAGTGGGGAGCCACCAGCTCCTGAACTGTGGTCTCGCCTCCCTATATCGCCCCTTCTCCCTGCACCCCCACCCTTGCACCACCCCTTCCTCTGAGGGCCCGCTAGCTCCTCCCCACCCCCAGTTGCTCACCCATACATCTGGTAAAAAGTGGTAGGGCCCTAGTCTCCCCCTCCATTGTTCCAGTGCCCCCGAGTACACTCCTGTATGCAGATAACTAATAAGGAACCCCCACATCCTAGTCATTCTCTCTCTGGGTAACGTACATCCTCAGCATAGACTTCAAAGCCCGATGTATCTTTCTACCAGACCGTTAGTAGGGGATGGCCTTCATGTGTCTCACTTCCCATAACTTTTTGAAAACTACAGACATGAAATTTGCACCATGGTCTGACAAGATTTCCCTTGGAAAACCTGCTCTGGTGTAACACTGGAAGAAACCTGGAATGCCACGGGGTGCAGCAAAGGGGAGGGACAATGGTGACTCCAGAGCTGCGGTACGACAGATCATTCTGCATAGCCCGAGAGCAGGGCGGCCCCGTCTCCCCGTTCTTGCAGCAGCTGGAATTTCACTAGGGTCCTCCTGGCTTTCCTGTCGTCCCTAATCTTCCATGCTGTCTAGCAGCATCTTCCCAACCCCTGTGCTGCCATCTGAAAGGAAGCAGCTGAAGGGGACAGAGCACGCGGATGAGGATTATTGCTTTAATAAGCCAGGGCTGACTTTTCCAAAGCCAGGAGAAATGGGGGCTGATAATCCAATGAGATTTTCCCACCTGAAGTGTGACATGGGGCCCTGGACATCCCACTGAGAGCAGAAGTAACAAGGATGGCTGGGCCTGTGGGTTCAAAACTTGCTTGAGCTACGTGACTGCACCACGAAGGTGAGTGTGCAT
Organism: Gopherus flavomarginatus; assembly: GCF_025201925.1. NCBI lineage: Eukaryota > Metazoa > Chordata > Testudines > Testudinidae > Gopherus > Gopherus flavomarginatus. The sequence goes on from NC_066641.1 coordinate 2,902,169, forward strand.
GTGCGTGCACAGAGGGGACTCGACTCTGCTGTGTGTGGTGAGCCGACTGCACATGGAACGACCCTGGCCTGAACACATTGCAGTGTCTTTTAAAGAAAACAAGAGGATGGGGGGAAGGGGAAGACACCAATTTCTCCCGCCTTCCCACAGCATTCACCACCAGGAGGGTTTGGTTACATGGGCCGGGATTTCCAGGCACTGAGCACCCAACAGCTCCCACTGGGACCCTGACTGGTGGATTTCCAAGACGCTCAGCCCCGATGTGCTGCGGACACTGGGCCCTTTTGGGAATCCTGGTCTTTGTGCCGCTCTGCCCGAGTCCAGCACTTTGGTTCCCAAGCCGCAGTCCAGCCCTGAGCAGGGGGCACTAAAACTACCAATGAGCCTAGTAACAAATCCCTTAGTGCTAACCAAAACTCGACGCAAATGCCCTGATCTGCTGGGTGAGATCCTTCCCCAGGCCAAAGGCTGTCGTCGTTCAGAACAGGCCTCCTCCCCCCCACTGTGCTGTATGGAAATGGGCCTTGATCTTCTGCTTCTCTCCTAAGGGTGAAACAGGTGCCTTTGGGAACTCCTCAGTGCCTTACCAAGCTGCCTGCCCTGCCAGCAAAATTGGACACGAGTCCGTGTTCCAGGCTGCGCAGAGCAGCAGGGAATCTACTGGGAATCTGGGCTTCTAGGACCAGCCTGAACTTGAGAAGCCCAAGTCTTTGCAGTGTCCAGTCATCCTTAGGCTGAGCCGTGCTCCAAGTCTCTGCAGGATGTAAGTTGGGGACATGTTTCAGCTACTTGAAGAGTGATATTGGGAGGTCCCTGCTCACTTCCCGGACCCATTTTCTGGCTATGTCGGCACAGCCCCTTGTTCTGCCAGTGGCACTAGCCTCAGGGACCTGTTTGCCTGCCTCTCTCACAGCATCTCGGCCTTTTCCCATGCTGCTCCCTACGCAACTCTGCCAAGGCTCATCTCACTCACCCCCGCCAGTGGCTCACTCCTTCCCCCGTGCCCAAAGAATGCAGGGCAGCAGCGGAAATTGTGATAGATTGAACCTGTGAAAGTAGAATGAATTATATTGTGAAAATAGAAAGGATTAAAGAAATGCTGTCTGTACCTTTAAGCAAAATTGTTGGAATGCTGCAATCCAGGTGTCAGGAATACAGACATTAACACAGAACAATTGCACCGTTTAAGGGCAATTGGTGAAGTATTAGCCTTAGATCGATAACAGTTAGTAAGGAAGTAGGATATGCATGCTGTGCCCCAGGTGAATTTTACTGTTTTGCTTTCTTTGTCCCTTTGTCTAATTCCCGCTCTTTTATCTGTATAAATAAGATAGTTTGTGTCTTGCATGATGCTCACATTATCTGGATGTTATTAGCAGAGCGCTGTGCTAATAAAACAGAGTGGTCTGACAAACTGTGAGTCCTGAGTCTAACTTTGACAACCCCCCTGTCCGGGATGTCACTTGGTGTGCTGGGGTCTCACTGAGCCCCCCCTTTCCACCAGCCTGGGTTTTCTCACCTTGTTCAGCTGAGCCAGGCCCTCAAGCCTCCTCTGGCAAACACAGGTAGGGACTCGCCCAGCTGCAAATGGACACTGAGATCAGCTGTGTGTGAGAGGAATCAGCTCGGGGATTCACTCAGCACCCATGTGCACACCTCCTTTGGGGGATAAAATAATATTGTCTTGCTCTGTAGAGAAAGATCTGCACAACACGAGCTCATAAAAATTCACCCTCTCCCTCAATGTGGAGAGAGAGATGCACAGCTATCCCCCCCCGATATGAATTACACAAACTGGGTTCTGAAATAAACAAGAAATACGTTTATTAACTACAAAAGGTAAATTGTACGTGATTATAAGCGACAGCAAACAGACCCCAGCAGATTACTGAGCAAATAAAACAAAACACACAAACTAGGCTTAATACACTAAAGAACCAGGTTACACATAGTCATTTCTCACCCTCAGTGTTGTTTGGGCAGGTTGTAGCGTTTCTGCAGCTCAGAGTTTCAGTTATTTCTCTTTACAGGATAGACCCCTGGACTCAGCCCTTGCCTTCCCCTAGCTTAGTTCCTTCATTTCTTCAGGAGTTTTCAGCAGTCTCTCTTCTCGGGCGGGGAGACAAATGGGGGGCTCTGAATGCCTTGCTTCCCAGCCTTACACAGAATTTGCATAAGGCAGGAAGCCTTTGTTTCCAGTGGAAAAGTACTAGCAGTGTCCAAAGTGGTATTTTGTTTTTTCCTAATGGCCCAGTAAGGCTGATTGCTCACTGTCGGGGGAGCGTTTCCCAAGCACATACCCACAGTTCTGATTGTTACAGAGACAATATCCCTCACTTTAGAAACAGAGATGATACACGCATACAAATTGGATAAACACATTCCTAGATCAGAACCTCTTCAGTGATACCTTACGGGACCCATCTTGCATAAAACATGTCTTACTTATACAATATTGCTATGCAGAATAGGGGGTGTAACGTCACAGAGATTATTGGGAAAACCCAACAGACCTTGACCCACTGAGGAGCATACGCTATGCGGAGTCTGCCTGGTGCTGTACCGCAGCCACCCTCCTACTCTGCTCTTCTCATGCAACATCCGCACCAAGAGTCCAGACCTGTGCTCAGGGCCCTTCGCGCTGGGCGCTGCTCAGACACAGGGCGAGACAGGCCCTGCCCCAACGGGCTCACAGTCTGAACAGACAATAGATGGAAGGGGTGACAGGCCCAGAGCGGGGCAGGGACTTGCTCCCAGGCCCAGAGCAGGTCAGTGGTTTCTTAGGTTCTTTTTCCTTCCTCATCAGTGTGTATCTAAGTGCCTGGAGGAAACTTTGCCTTTCTTCATCCCGTCCCCTCCTCACTTCCCCCCAACTTCTTGCATCAGTTGTTAGCTGGTGAGTTCTTGGAGGCCATGGGTCTGCTACCTCCTTCTGGTACGTACTGGGCTGACTCCACTGAACTCGGGGATGGGGGTTGAGAGTAGAGCTGGGCACGGGGGCTGTCTGTTTGTTCTGCAGAGCCCCTCCCACGCTCGTGGATGCTGTAGACTCAGTTCCTGTAGGCCTCAGCCCCCTTCCCCAGCCATGTCCCCCCTTCTGGAGCCGTGGCCCGGTTCGCGGCTCTGGGGGGACCTGGACAGGGTTGGGGGCGGGGCCGTGAGGTAAAAAGTTTGGGGACCACTGTTGTAGGCAGGGGGTGATGTGTCTTCGTTTAATGCGGAGTCTTGGGGTCAGTTGGTGTTAGGGGCCGGATTCTGCTCCAGTGCCAGCCTGCCCCTCACTGAGACATTCCACGTTCACGCTGGCGGGAGCACAAGGAAAACCTATCCCTGGACGTTCCTTGTTTTCAGGGAGAAAAGGGTGATGGGGCAAAGCTGCATGGCTGCCTCATCAGCGCGTGGGCTGTGGGAGTTGGATGCTGCAGTGATGGGAGAGTGTTTCCCGGAGGAAGGAGATTGAGGCCCTGGGTGATCTAGCCGTCTGTTAATAACGTAAATGCTCCATAATCCATCAGCTTCCTTGGGCGCCTCCTACCTCCCCAGGCACAGCACTGGTCAGTGCTGTTTCTAACAGCCCGGGGAGTCTGCTGGGAGCCAGGGACGCTCAAACTCCTACTAGCGGCGTTTCTCCCTCCCTGCCTCTTCTGCAAGGGCCAAGGATGGAGAAACGCCAGCCTGATAGAAAGTGACCCACAGAACAACCCAGTGACCCCCCACCTGCAGAGCATGTGCCAAAGATGGCTTCCAGGAGTCCGGGGATGAATCGACCTTGGGTTTCCGTACTCCGGGGCCGTGAAGGAGCGAGGCTGTGTGCACTCCACGGGATTCCTGAGGATCGAAAGCTGCCCACTGTGGTTGCGAAGTTGTCTGGGAGAGCTCTGGATATATTCAATACAAAGCCAATTAGAGATGCTTCAGATTATGCTAAATTCAAAGAAATGGTTTTAAAACAGTTTCAGATTATACCTCAAAAAACATATAGTGTAAAATGTAGAAGCCTTAAGAGGGGTCTTGTGGCACATGTAAAGCAGATGAAAGATCTGGTGGATAAGCAGGTAAGGGGGAAAGGTGTTACAAGCTTTGAAGAACTGTGCGATCTTGTTGCTCAGGAACATTTCCTGAGTATTCGTAGTGATGATGTAAAACAGTGTTTATGGGATAAAAAGGTGAAAACTCTTGATGAACTTGCTGCTCTAGCTGATCAGTTTGAGCAAAGTCAAGCATCTGTTGCAAACAAACTGCAGGCAGAAGAGTTTAAACCTGGTGGGAAGCAGGGTTCACCTTTTACCCCTGGGAAGGACGGTGGATGGGAGGCTGGGCGCCACCTCCCCAAGCCCGTGTCCCAAATCTCCTGTAAAAACAGAAGATCCCAGAAGTGCTCTCACTGTAATTTCACTGAGCACCTGAGGAATAAATGCCCAGTGCTGGCTGGGAACAGGGGAATGCTGCTACCCAGAGCACAGAGGCGCCTCAGGCAACGGCCACTTATCAGACAGGGTTTATGAAACTAGCCTCTGCCCAGCCAGGCAGGAAGCAGATGAAGGCTCTCAGGATGAATGGCAGAGAACACCTGGGGTGGGAAGACACAGGGGCAGACGTTTCTGTGGTTAGGAGGAGTGTCGTGCAGGAGAGTGACTTACTGCCAGGACAGAGGCAGAGCTCTTATTAGTGGGAGGTTACAAAATCCTTGCGCCTTTGGCTAAAGTGCACATAGAAAGTGAGGATTTGGAAGCTGAATTGACGGTGGCTGCAGTAAATAATAACCCGATTGCAGGGGAATGATTTCTTTCATGTAGCTTGGGTTGTCAAGGAGAATTTTAATGCTAGAAAACCAGAAGGAAAGGGTGAAGTCCCAGGAACTGCTGGAGGAATGGGAGAGTGTCTCTTTAATTCCTCTGCAGCAGTGGAAAACAGTCCGCTACCAAGGGCAGGTGTGGCTGAGACCAGCTCCTGCTTCCTGGTGGTTGCCTGTCAGTGAGAAAACGGTCCAGGTTGCTGGCTGCCAGCAGGTTGCAGCTGAGCAGGGGGCAGAGCTCACTCTAGGGTGCATAGGAAGATGTGTCCTAGAGGGAAGCCCAGTGAGGGGGATGGAATCCTAGAGATCACTGAGGTGGGTGAGGGTCCAACGGACTCTGTAGCTGGAGGCAAACTCAACTCCGAGAGAGGGCAGGGTGTGGTGCCCACCAGTGAAAGGACTGTTGGCTGCTAGCTGGGAGCCCTTCACAGCTGAACAGAGGACAGATCCACTCTACAGAGCACAGAGCACTGTTGTTAGGAAAGACCTGCCCTGAGCTGGACCCCTCAGCTGTGTGGACACAGCTCTCTGGAGACCGTGGCCTGGGTATTTCCTGTGAGTGTCCAGGGACCCCACAGGGAGCCGAGGCTGAGGTGCGCAGGGCCAGGGCACATCCCGTGCTCCCTGCAAGGCGAAGCGAAGGCTGGCACAGCCCCGAGGAGATGGGGAGTGGCTAACAATAGTGCCTCTCTCTCCCGAGGCCGGGGTAACACGGTGACGCAGGCTGGGTGCCTCAGGAAGCTGTGTCAGGGCTGCTCTCATTCTTCACGCAGGGCTGCTTTGTTTCTTCTTCCAGCCTCAATGCAGCTCGCTGTCCAGGCAGGTGGGTGCACAGCCCTGGGCCATCCTACCACTGCGGGAGGCCGCATGGGAGGTGGGGGGCGGGAAGAGAGACCCTGGCCCTGGGAACCGTTAGTTCTTTCCAGTAGCTCCAAGCGCTGGAACCGTCTTTGCATGGCAGCACCCGCTGCCCCGGGTTTGTCTTTTCAAATCCGTCCTTGTGGCCGAGGGAGCTTGGCTTGTCCTTGGCAAGGTTAGACTGGCCGGCAAATGGGGGGAGCCCCCAGCTGGTGCTGTGCTTGGCAAGGCAAAGCTGGGAGAGTCAAGCTCACTCGGATGCTGGCCCTCGCCCTGATCCAAGCAAGGACACGTCCCTCTGCCTCTGCCTGCAGGGACACAGCTGGGGCTAGGAAGCCTTTGATTTCATTCTCCCCAAATACCTCCTTGACCTCAGAGGCTATTCTGTGCCCAGTGATTGTGCAGCAGAAAGGCCCTAGTGGCTGTGCCTGTGCCTGTGTGGTTACTGGCTCTCCTGGTTGCTTTACAGAACGGATCGAGGTAGGGCAGAGGGCACATAATGCCCTGGCTGGGTCCAGCCCTCACCCCCCACACCTATCTTCCTTCACATGTCCAGTGTTCTGCACATTAAATCCCTGAGCAAGGTGAAGGGGGCAGCTCAGCCAGGGGCCTGCCCAGGCCCGAGCCGTCCATCACCCTCGAGTTGCAGCAGGGGACGAGCTGCCACGATGTGGTTCACGGCTCCTAGCAGGAGGCAGCTTCATTCTGCAGGGGCTGCAGCTCCCCCATGTCGCCCTGGGCCGAGAGGATGGGGACAGCCAGGCTGGCAGGCCAAGGCACGTGAGCTGCTGAGGCTGAGGCTGGCCTTGATGGCCAGTCACAGCACTAATCACAGTGGGGAGGGGTTGGCCAGCATGCGAGAAGGCTCGGCCTTGGCACGCCAGCCTGGGGCCTGGCTCTCTGCTCACTCCCTGGGACCCCACAGGTGCCCGTCGTGGAGGGCAAGGCCCTGGAGCAGACAGAGGCAGCGAACCTCTGCGAGTTTCATGAGCTGACACTGCCAGCTTGCATCAGGGGCCCCTGTCCAACCTAGGGGCCATGCAGATCCCAGGGCCTGGCAGAGGAGGAGCAGAGGGCTGCAGAGCCTGCTCCTGGAGGAGTGTAGCTGGATCCAGAGCCTGAGCAGCCTCAGGGAACGCAGCCCTACCATCCTGCCCCATCCCAACACAGTTGTTTCCCCCGCCGCCCCACAGAGCCCCTCAGACTCAGCCTTCCAGGGACCCCTCTTGCCAGTGTGCGAGAGGCCAAGATGGGCAGTCGCTGCGCACCCTGAGCTCAGAGCCCCCCTCTGGCTGAGCGGCCTGGGGTGCCCTAGGGCAGGGGGCTGCAGGCTCCCCAGGAAACTCCCCTTTTCCGGAGAGGAGGTGCTTGGCTGAGAGCCGGCTCAGGGCTCTGCGAGGGTGGGACGTGACTGGGCAGCTCCCTGCTCACCCCCCAGATGTCTGGGCTGCCTGCTGACCCGAGGGGAAAGGGTAACAGAGGGCAAGAAGCTGTATGGAAGCGGAGCCCTCCCTTGTGGTGGCTGACACACCCAGGCAGCTGCCATCTCCTGCCTTGGTTCAGCTCAGAGGGGAGGGCTGCTCAGACCCAGTGCAAACCTCCTGGGGTGAGCAGAGGGCCAGGAACGAAGTGGGAACACGGTGACCCCGCAGCCTGTGCTGAGCCACTGGCGGGAAACTCACCAAACATGTTTTTCTTCTTCAGCAGCAAGGATTTGTGCTGACAGCGTCCGGCCTGGGCCCCAGCGCTCCCTGGAAAGCCCAGCCATGCCCACCTCATCCTTGGGTTAAAGCAAACGAGCCCTCTGGAGCAGCCCCGGCTGCTTGTCACAAGAGGTGGAGCTCCTAGGAGAGGGGTTCCCTGCCGCAGTGACTCCCCTCTGGCGCCTGTGTCAGTGCCCAGCTGCCAGCCCTAGAGGTGGCTGAAATGAGCCCCAGCTGGGCAGAGAAACCTGCTCAGGAGACAGTCAGGAGTGAAGGGGCCCAGCCCAGCGTGGGCATGTGGCACCCAGCAGTGGCTGCGCAGCCAAGCTCCATAAGGGAGACGTGCTACAGCAACAGGAGCTGCTGCACGGTCCATCGAATCTCAGGGCTGGGCTAAATGAGGGTTCAGCGGCTTCAGAGCAAAGGGACATTGTTTTTCAAATACTTTTTATTGTGAATGACGTTTGAAGAGTCCAGGGAAGCTTCCCATCAGCCTGGGGCTGGGATCACTCCAGGGAAGCTCACACTGAGCTCCAGAGAGACTCCACTGCCTGGAGCCCAGCTGCAGCACGAGCTGTTTACAGCTGCTGGTGTCTGCAGTCCCTGTCTGCAGGCTCTCAGCATGTTGCACTGGTGTGCAAATCTTCACACACTCGCCTCCCTCAGCAGCTTGGTCCTAGGGCACTCAATGACTAGTCCTAGTTTCACTGGTGCAAAGCATGCGTGTGACCTGTGGTGCTCGGGAGCGGGGTCCTCATGTGACACTGATGGGCAGAGTTTATGCTGCAGGGTTGGGCCGTGGAGCGCAGGTACTGAAGCTGGTGCCTGCGTGACACAGCTGACGGAAGGGGACTTGCAGCCACCTGGGAGCATCTGAACCCCCCGAGCCTGGGCCTTTTTCCGCTCCATGGCCTGGCCGAAGGGGCCTCAGCGCTCGGGTTGGTCGTTTTTTTCCTTGTTTGTCTCAATCTTCAGACAAATTCGCCACAGCATGGCCTGGGCTTGAGGGAGGGCGTGTTGTACCCAGAGGCTGGGCATTGGGAGCCCCACACATTCATTGGGGGGAGGGGGGACTTGAGCTAAGGTGTCATCTCTCCCTAATGGCAGGCACTGGGGCTAGAGGCCAACACCCAGCAGCAGCTTCCACACAGCCTGGCTGAAAACCTGGCCTGGCTCCATGGCTTGGCGCTCGCTCCGGCCCTTCACTGGTTCTCCAGCTGCCACAGCATCATGGCACTGGAAGGACTTGCCTGACCTCCCTAAAGCCTCCCCACCCCGATCCCGACCCTCCCAGACCCCCCACTCCCTCCCCATTATCCCAACCCTCCCAGAACCCTGCCCCCCCAATCCCGACCCTCCCAGACCCCCCACCCCCTCCCCATTATCCTGATTCTCTCAGAACCCTGCCCCTCCACAATCCCGACCCTCCCAGATCCCCCACCTGCTCCCCATTATCCCGACCCTCCCAGACCCCTGCCCCCCCAATCCCGACCCTCCCAGACCCCCACCCCCTCCCCATTATCCCGACCCTCCCAGAACCCTGCCCCTCCACAATCCCGACCCTCCCAGATCCCTCACCCGCTCCCCATTATCCTGACCCTCCCAGAACCCTGCCCCCCCAATCCCAACCCTCTCAGACCCTTCACCCCCTCCCAGAACCCCCCCCCAATCCTGGCCTTCAGCCATCCGCATATGCAATGCCAGGACAATGGGTACATCCAGCATCCATGTGGGGTACACACTGAGCCCCTTAAAAATCTCCACACCAACCCTGGTGTGCCAGCCCCATGCTGGGCCCCTCTGCCAGGGTCTGGGAGCCCCAAGGAGTGCTGGGAAGCGGGGTGGCCGGTGGGGGTCATCTGTGGAAATGACCTTCAGGGGCAGGGCTTCTAACCTGGCAGGTGCAGGGGGTGAGGGAGAAGGGGCTCCTTCTACCTCATGCTCCAGCCGGATGCCTGGCAGTTAGCGAGGCTGCTCCTGGGTAATGTTAAAAAAGGATTCAGCTTGCTCCCAGTGAGCATGGTGTCCATTTGACACTCCCCCCATGGTGAAGCCCCACCCCCATGGCCGTACACCACCCAGCCCCGTGCAAGGCATCATTGCAGCAGTGCACGGGGGCGTCGTGCCCTGGAAAAGTGACCTGGCTCTGGGCTGGCAATGCTGCCACAATGCGGTGCCATTTTGCTGCCAGCGTACGAACCTCTGGCACGGAACAGGGCACGCAGGTTTTGTCCAGGAACTGGCAGCTGTGGAAATGGCAGTGCAGGCCAAGGGCGGGGGTGCATGGCCACAGCCGGCACCAGCCACTTTGGGGCATATTGGTCCATACGTTCCACCTGGCCTCTGAAACTCCCAGGTCTCCATTGCCAAAGGCTGGGCTAGCTGCTCCCTCCCAGCCTGTGCCAGGGTTCTGTCCCTCCAGCTGCCTTAGCCCTAGTCACTAATCTAGGCCGTGCCACCCAAACCCTCTGCACCGGCTCAGGGCAGGGAACAAGGAGACCCCAGGTTACAGTGCTAAGGGTCACTTAGGCCCCCAGAGGAGCCTACAGCTGAGCGCAGGGCAAGGAAGTGCAGCCACCTCTGTCTGCAGAGCTGCCAGGCCTTCCTGCTGCTGGGCCATGGAGAGGTCACTGCTTTCAGGGGGTAAGGTCCCACGGCTGAGCCCACATGCAGCCACGGAGAAGCTCTGGCTTCTGGTGGAAATTGAGGCCAGAAGGGCAGCACAGGAGGTGGCAGTAGGAGGCTTTATACCAGTTTTGTACCTCCCGGATCCTGGGTTGACTGCTCAGCAGGCGGGTGATGGCAGGACCTGCCCTGTTGCCAGGCGACGGCAGGATCCGCCCTGTTGCCAGATAACCACAGGACCTGACCCATTGCTGGGTGACGGCAGGATCTGTCCCGTTACTGGGTGACGGCAGGATCTGCCCCATTGCTGGATGACCACAGGACCTGCCCCATTGCCGGGCAACGGCAGGATCTGTCCCGTTACTGGGTGACAGCAGGATCTGCCCCATTGCCAGGTGACGGCAGGACCTGTCCTGTTACTAGGAGATGGCAGGATCTGCCCCATTGCTGTGTGTATGCAATAAGGCCATCTGGCAACAAGGTGGCTACTCTGAGCACAGATCTCTGGCCTACATTCTCCCTTCAGCCCTAGGTGATCAGCTGAGTGGTAGCCCATAGCTGTCGTCAGGATTTGGGGCTGTGTAGCTTAACTCCCGACTCAAAGGCACTGAAGCAGGGACACCATCATGTCCATGTTGGGATCTTGTTATTTGCCTTGTGGTACTAACAACCCAGCTGGATTTTAACACCCCACACCCGCCCCCCTAGTTTACTGCTTTCAATCATTGCACTGACAGTACATGGAGACTAGGCAGTTTTACCTTGGGTCAGGTCAGTTTCACTGTCTAGTTCTGCACCATCATCCTGCCCTTGGGTTTGCAAGCACTGCAAGGCTTTGCCCGCCCCAGCAAACGAGGCCTCAAGTTTCAGTTTTTCAAATGTTTCTGTAAGCAGAGTCGGGATGAGCTCTACCCTGACATCTGGTAGTGAATTGTGGCGAGTTGTGGAAAAGAACTTCAGGGGCTGATCTTGTTTGCATTGGCACACCCACCCCGCCTAGCATGAGCCCACAGCCGCCCAACTGTCACTTTGACAGCTGTGGGATCCCCAGTTTCTCTGTTGTTGGGGCAGGAAGAATAAAGTGTTACCCTGATTATGTGAATCAAGGACAATGAAACTGTTTTATGACAGAGGGACTCGCCATCAACTAAGTAGCACTCGCTAGACAAGGGACATGGGTTCCAAAACCCAGTGAATTGAGAGAGGGTGGGATTCAGATTCAGATTCAGATTCAGATTCAGATTCAGATTCAGATTCATTCATTCATTCATGATCCTATGGGCCCCCTTTGGGTGTCTGAAATACCAATTGCGCCTTCTTCTTGCTTTACTGTGGAATATGAGAGGTAATTTAAATTCTATTAGGAGTCTAGTTATAGGCTGCTGAGCTGAATTCACTTTGGGCTGATAGTGCACCAGCACTGAGGCTCCCCTACTACAAGCTGAAACGACTGAGTGCTGGGGGAGGGGGGTCTGAAGGTATGTTGCTGAGCAGCTGGCAGAGCAGAGCAGTTTGTGGGACACCTGGTGGAGTGGAGCTGCTGGTGGAGTGGCTCGTGGTGAAGGCTGCAGCAGAACCCCATGGAGAGGCAGGACAGTCAGCCTCGGACCACGTAAGATGCCCCTTAACACAGCTGCACCCTCCCCCCTCAGGCTGAGAGGTAAAACTCTGCTGATAAATTTTTGAACTCTGGGGCATGACCAGGGACAGAGACTTTTGGGTTGTTGGATTTTGGGTGATTTTTGCTTTGCTGAACTTAAGACCCCGAGGGGAAAAGGACATTGCCAAACTTACTTGGAGGGGGTGGGTGGGTCTTTTGCTCACGGGTTGCATTATGGATCCTGTTTGTGGTGTTTCCCCAATATGATGCCGCATTGTTTCCCTCTTTTATTAAAAGCATTTTGCTACCCTCAGACTCCGTGCTTGCCCCTTAGAGGTGCCCGGGAGGTGGTATGTAATTGTCCCAGGTCACTGGATGGGGATCAAGCTGGTTTTGCATTGCATTATTGAAATGGACCCCCTAGATACTGAACCCAGCCCTTGTTGCGGCCAACTCAGATGGGCAGAAAGGCTACATTTCCAAGAACTCTTTTTCCCCAAAAGAACCCTCCCCCCCCGCCCCCCGAGTTAGCAACTGGCTGTGTGCTGTGTCTGCAGCCCAGCTGGAGGTGCCGCATGTCACTATCCAAATAGCCTGAGATGAAGTGCCTGGAAGCAGGCTGACCTTAGCCTCTGAGGTTTGCATTGAGCTGAGGTAGCTGGTTACTGAGGACACTCTTCCAATGGGCCCTCATGTGAAAAGTTGAGAGCTTAAAGTTAAGCAGCAAAATAAATGGCATCTCCTTCCAGTGGTGCTGAGTCCCTGCTGGCTGCAGTGGGAGCTGGGGGTGCTTTGCACACTTGATAATCAGGACATTGTAGGCACCTCACTATGGCTTTAGGAACCGACCTCAAGGCTCCTACCACTGAACATTGGGGCCAGCCGTCCTGACTGGGCTGCGTCTGGAATGAACCGTTCTGGCCTCAGAGCAGGGGCTTGCTGCTGTGATGGGCCCCACTAAACCAGCCAGGCCATGGAAAGCCACGTGGAGGGGTGGGATTTCTACACCAAACACACTATTTCCGGGCCAGATCCTGCCAGGTGGTGTAACTCTGGCATTACCCCACTGACGTCTACAGTGCTTAAGCCCCTTCATGCCAGCACGACTGAGGGCAGAACAAAGTGATTTTTTTTTATGCTGTAAGTAAAACCTCCCAGTCCAAGGTCATGGGAAATGCAATGCCCACTGCAGAGAGCAGGGTGCCCCACCAGCTAGAGCCAACTCACAAGCAACCCCCTCCCCCAATCTTGTCCAGCTGGGAGGAGACCTGGATTTTCCTAGGGCCAGGCTGCACCAGGCCAAAGCGCCATCAGTAGTTGGCAGCATCTGGCCCCATGCTGCAGCCCCGGCTGTCACTGTGTGAGCCCCTTACTCGTCCACTCGGGCAAAGGCCCCTCCTGCAGCAGAGCTCGGCCTCTGGGGGCCAGCAGAGGCTGCTCAAACCCTTACACAGAAGGTGAGGCCACTGGCCAGGACTCTGGGGAATGGAGAACTCTGCTCAGCCCTGCTGCATGGGGTCTGTGACAAACTGGGAATGTTCTTAATGTTTTCTCTGAATACTATGTTGGTGCCTGAGTCCCCTAGGCAGTTCTTAATATCTAGGTGGTGGAATAAGGGTGTGTGATTGCTGCACAGCAAGGGGCCAGTGCCCCTAAATGCCTGGCACTGTTTCCTAGCAACTGATGGCCTGGGCCCCTCCTCTGCAAAGGTGCCAGCTGAAGGTGTCGAGACAGATCAAGTGACCTCCTGGCCCGGGAAAGGAACTGAACAGAGAGGAGGGGCTGGAGAGGGGTGGTTAGTCTGGAGCTGGCTGGGGACAAGGAGTGAAGTGCAGACGTGGGGGTCTGGCTCACTGCCCCCCAGAATGGACCCGGCCAAGGGGCCCGGTTCACGGTACCTACAAGCTCTGTTTTAGACCCTGTTCTTGTCATCGAATAAACCTCTGTGTTACTGGCTGGCTGAGAGTCACGTCTGACTGCAAAGTGGGGGTGCAGAACCCTGTGGCTTCCCCAGGCCCCCACCTGCACGGACTCGCTGTGGGAAGTGCACGGAGGGGCAGAGGATGCTGAATGCTCCAAGGAGAGACCCAGGAGGTGAAGCCGTGTGAGCTTCTTGCCCTGCAGACAGTCTGCTCCAAGCGAGAGGAGGCTCCCCAAAGTCCTGCCTGGCTTGGTGGGGAGCAGTTCCAGAGCATTGCCCGGTGACTCCGTGACAGGGTCACAGCCCTCCTCGGGTGTTATCTGGTTACTCTACCCAAAGCCACCAGCCGCACCCTGGGGCCAGGGCTGGAAACCCCACCATAGCCACTTGCCAAGCCAAATAAGCCACGTTCCGGGGCCAGTGAGGGCGAGGAACTTTGCAGGGCTGCTCAGTGGCCCTACTGGGCCAGTTCTCCTGCTGCCGGAGCAGTGGTGCAGCAGCTGGGAAGGGTAACCGTCTCCAAGGGGTCTGAGGCCCTAGGGGCCCTGTGAAGGTGTTGGCTGGCCATGGACCTGCTCAGGAGGCAATTTGCTGTCTGGTATTTTCTCCCAAAGGGAGCAGGCAGATTCCCTGCCCGAGCAGCAGAAGCGCATCCCTGGCTGATGTCCCTCCCCAGGCCTGCTTCTCTGCTAGCCCCACAGCCTGCAGTGCCAGGGACCAGCCCGCATAGGCCATCCCTGGCATGGAAAGAGCTGTGCCTGCAGGGCGTGGGGTGGGGAGCCTGGCTGGGCCTCCAGCCTCACAGCTCCCTGCCCAGAAGCCGGGGGCGCTTGGGCTCAGAGGAATGACTGTAATGAAACAGCCTCTTCTCGGCGAGGAGAGGCGGCTCTGGGCAGTGATAGGCAGAGCCAGCACAGTCCCTCCTGGCAGCTCAGCAGCATCACACCTATGCGTCAGATGGGGAAACTGAGGCACACGAAGGGGAAGTGATTTGCCTGAGGCTGCACAGTGAGTCAGTGCCTGAGAACCCAGGAGTCCTGACTCACAGTTGGGCATAAGAGCCTGAGAGAGGGTGGGATGTAGTGGTGGACGTGCCAGCTGCTGGTCAGAGGAACCCAGCGGTGCAGGGCTGGCTGTGGCGGGTGGCGTGAGCGTCCCGTGGCAGTTTGTCGGCAGTGGTGTAGCTGCGTCGGGCCCAGGAGTTAGAGAGACAAGGTGGGGGAGGGGCTCGCTGGTATTGGCCCAATGTGTGTTGGTGCGAGAGCAGCTTTGGCGCTTACCGGCACAGACACTGGGCCATTCACGCCGTGACCGCCCCACCTGGACGCTCCATGGCAGTTTGGGTTTGGTTTGCCTGTGGGCTTGGTCCCCGTTCCTGGGAGCGAGAGGGCGGTGCTGGGCTCCCATGGGAGCAGACTCCTGAGTTGGGGCTGGGCAGGTTTGAACTGGAGGCCAGGCACAGGCGTACCTTCGCCTCCCCACTGGTTTGCAGCCGTTGGGTGGGGTGAGCGGGCGATGCGAGACCAATGTCTAAACCCTCTCCCTGCCACCCCCCAGCAATCACCCAGCTCCATGCTGCCCCCCAGCTACATTCATTGTGTTGCTTTACATTAAAAAATATCCCTGGCAGAATCCCAGCCCCATCGGCATGGCAGGGCACCAAGCTCCCCAGCAACTGGTGCTGGCAATGGGTCACGCTGGAGACGTGCTGAGGGCTGAGGCCAGGCCACGCGAATGATGGGAGCCCAGGCAGCCCCTAGGTCACGGGGTGGCTCTGCTTCCATTCCAGCCGGCTCCTCACCTGTCCCCTGCGCTCCGTTGCCCGCTGTTAGCTGTGCCGCCCAGACCCCGTGCAACAGGAACGTGAGCGTGTCCGCCCGCGGGCAGCAGGTGGGTGGCGTGCCGTGGTCTGCGGGCTGTGAGCGGGTACATTCCTTGGTGGTAGTACAGTGCAGTGGGGGTGGAAGCTACATTCAGGCAGGGACGGGTGGCAGCTGGCCCGTCGAGGAGACAGTGCCCTTGGCCAGCTGCAAACAAGGCTGTGGGGTCCACGCAGAGTCTGTGCCATCGGGGTCCCTCCAGTGCAAGGCTGCGGGGCCCCCTCCCGGCCCCGCCAGGTGCAGCCAGGGCCATGCCAGGCGCCGGGCAGCAGCGGAAGACGTCACTGAATGTTCACCCCCTCGTCGCATCATTATTTGGTGGCTGGTTTGGTTTTTAGGTGACTTCTCCCCTCCCCTTTGGAAGGGCAGGCAGAGAGCCGCCAGGAGGGGGTGGTGGGGCTAGACCCCTCCCGACCTGCAACACAGAAGCGAGGGGCACGTTAGCGCTGGCACTGGCGTGTGGGAGATGAGGGTGACCCTGGCACAGTCCAAAAGGCAGTGCAGGCAAAGCCTCAGGGGCTGATTAGTCCCAAATCAACGGAGTCACACAGGGCCCGGCTGCCTTAATGCTGCTCTGCACCCCAGGACACCTACCGAGGCCTGGGGTGCTTGGGCCTCACCTGGGAACCCCAAGACTTGTCTGAACACTACAGCGGGGGGGATGTCTGGGGCCCACCTGCCGGAGCAATGCACCAGCTGCGGGGAGGGGGCGGAACTGGGGGGCTGGGCAGGCGCTGTGCTCTCGCCCCCGCACTGGCTGGAATACGCCTGGCCCCACCACTGCAGGCCTAGGCTCTGCCACTCTGGGGGCAAACAGCCGTCTGGTGGGGGGGTGCAGCCAGCACCCCCCCAACCTGCACACTGTCTCCACTGCCTAGCCCCTGGAGCGCCTGACGGGCCCCAGGCTCTGCCTCTGGCATGGGTCCAGAACAGGAACCTGCTGCCAACTGGCCAGGGTGGGGTTTGAACTGGCCACCTCGAGTCAGCGGCTCCGTGGGCCATGGCCAGGCCCAAGCCCAGCTAGAGCACACATGCGTTGAGGCAGTGGCCTGGCCCTGCCCTGGGCCATCCACACATGTCCGAGGTGCTCTGATGCCGCTAGCCTGGGGAACAACAGCCATCGGGGACACCTAGCACAGGATAGCTCAGGCCTCTAGGCTAGTGACCCTGCTTCGCCCACCTCCTCCCCACGGATGGGGCAGTGCTCTGGGGTGGGCAGGCTGCCCCTCAGCAGCAAGCTTCCCAGGGATGGTGAGTGACGCAGGCACAAAGACGGGCATGGCCCAGGGGGCGACGAGATGGACATACAGACAGTGACATGTGGCGGGAGGTTCACAGCGGGGGCACGATCCCGCATCCACCCCACCCAGTCCTGGCCCTGGGGTGCCCAGGGAGCAGGCTGCTCTGCTCCCTGCAAATGCGGGCACCTTGCCGTGTGAATGGGGTGCAGCGTCAGGGGAGCTGACGGAGGGAGAGCATCGGCTTGGGGCAGGGAGCTGGCTGACCGCTGGAGCCACTGCTAGTGCGGGGTCCAGCCAGGCCTGGCCCCCTGGGCAGGGTGCCCCCAACAGGATCCCTCCCTGCACAGGGGTCTGGTGCTGCTGGCAGCAAGGGGCCGGGCAGGATGGCCCAACCTCTGCTGCCTGCCCCTGCACTCTCTGCCTCTCTAGCCTGGCCCAGCCCGAGCGCTCAGGACACACTGGCAATGGAGAGGCTCTCCTGCCATCACCCTCCCGCTGGCCCCATAGAGCCCCAGGCCTGCGCCCAGGGAGGGGGACACAGCCCCATGGAGGAGTAGGAGTGATGGTCATGGCCCGTGCAACAGGTTCCAGGCAGGCAGGCACAGCAACCAGCAGGAGGCGACGGTAGTGTCCCAGCAGCCGGGGGAGAGCGAAGGGAGGGGATGGGATGGTGATGGGTGACAGATGAGTGGTGGGGGCTATCCCAGCCCCGGCTGAGCCGGGTCGTACCTTCCTCTCCGGATGTTCCTGGCGGGGTGAGGAGAGAGGACACAGAGAGGGGGGCGGTTAGCGAGGCCTCTGGGGGCAGCCTTGCTGTGTGTGTCTGATCCTGCCCGGCTCTGCCCTGACCCTGCCAGGGCCCTGCTCTGGGTGACATGTGGCTGAGTGCCAGGGCCCCTGCCAGGAGCCAGCCCCAGGGCTTTGCAGGCCTGGCATGGTGCGCTGGGCTTGGGCTAGCCACTTTGAGGGGTGCTGATGGCTGCAAAGTCTGGCCCTGGCGCTAGGGAAAATCTCACCCCTACAAGCAGTGCGACCCACCAGGGCGGAGGGGCTGCCCCCTGCCAGTGGGTGCCCATCAGACCCTGCTTGGAGCCCTGTACAGGGCTCTCAGCTCCCCACCCCCTTCTGCCAAGTATTTTGGGTGCAGCTCTGGCCCACACCAGTGCGGGACGGGGCATGAACATGCCCTTGGGGAGCAGGGCCAGTGCAGGGGCTTGGCGTGGAGAGGGAAATGCGGGGCAGGTTTTCCCAGGGAGGGGGCATTGCAGCCTCGGCTCCTGGGCCATGGCGCGTTCTCCAGCCCTAGGAGCCTTTCTCCTGAGCGCACCCGCCCTCCGGAAAGCCATGCGCTCGCTCAGCCCAGCGCTGGCGCCGCCAGAGTGCCGAGCCTGGACACCGGCTGCTCCCACCCTGCAGCGCCCACGGGCACAGACCTCCCCCCCCAAGCACAGGACAGGGGCCGAATACTGCAGAAGCAGGGTTGGGACTGTCAGCTGTGCTCAGCAGAACACACACCAGGAGTGCGGCAGCCAAATAGCAATAGCCGGGGTGGCGGCAGCCTGGCCTGCAGGGCCCCAGGGGCTGGGCCCAAGGCTGCCCAGCGCGAGAGCAACCCCATGCCAAGATCTGGTCCCTGCAGCGTCATCAGTCAGGGCTGGCTCGCCCAGGGAGCAGCTCCCTGTCACAGCCCCTGGGCAGGGGCCTCCTGGCCCCGTGCCTCTCGCTGCTGCCAGGCCTGGGGCCTGTTGCCGATAGCTGGTGTGTGGGTTCAGGGCCCGGGGTCTCACCACCTCTCCACGCGGGGCAAGGCGGAGCACACCAGTCCAGCCACGTGGGCACCACCCAGTGGGGCTCCCCCTACACGTGCAACTGCCACAGCCCAGAGGCTGGATGCTACCCTGCTTGGGCTGCAGGGGCACGGCCGCGGGCGCGCCCCCCACCCCAGAGCTCCCTGCCCCACACCGGGGATGTTGTGTATGTGTGCAGGGGGCAAGCTCTTCCATGGGTTATTTCTGCCTGTCTCCCTCCTGCCCCCCTCCCAGCTCCATGCTGCTCCTTCTTCCCCCAAGTCTGCTGCCCCTTGGCCAGAGCCTTCACCCGCTGCCTCCTTGCTGGCAGGCCCCGGGCAAACCCCCATCGTGACATGCATTGTGGTGTGAGAGCAGAGTGCCCCCAGAGCCTGCAGTCAGGCTGGGGAAAGCCCTGCGGTACCTCACTCCCCTTCCTGAGCCCAGCTAGGGGGCAACTCCCAGGGGACAGGGCTGGGGAGTAGCAGTGTGGGGTGCCCCCCTCATGCCCAGTCCCCTCCCTCCAGCACAGGACCAGGGCCAGGGCCAGTGCCAGGGCCAGGACAGGAAGGAGATCTAGCAGCAGGACTGGGTCAGACTGGCCAAGTCCATGGAGTGCTGGCCTAGCAAATGCCTCCCTCCCGTAGCCTCTGAGCAGGGCAGGGTCTGTGGCCAGGTGCCCAGCCCCGGCATGGCAGAAGGATGCAATCAGGAAGAGGAACGCGGCGTTCGCTTACTTAAATCCCCAGCCAGTTCCTCCCAGGACAATGGCCGCCACCAGCACAGCACCAGCAATGGAGCCGATAATGATGTTGGTGCCGCTGGGACCTGCGACAGGGAGAGGGGAGGAGAGCACAGGTCAGGTGCAGGGCATGGGCACTGGCTTGGGGAGGGGCAAGGGGCAGGCAGGGCACGGCTCAGACTCTGCCGTAGCTTCGCCCGCTGTGGACGCTGAGCCAGGAGCGAGGGGTGCCATGATGGACCATGCACCCCCCAGCTCTGCTCTCCTGACGGCGAGCCTGGCACGAGATCAGCTTCTCTGCAATGCCAGGGGCCACCCTCAGAGGGACCATGGGGAACGGGCACCACAGGGTCCCACCCCCACCCTGAGGGCTCAGCAAACAGACCCCCTCAATCCCATCCAGAGACCTGACGCCCGGCCACTCACGGGGACACCCTGAGCAGAGCCCGGCTCTGCTGTTCCTCGGCCTGTCCACGCCACCCTGGCTCCCTGCAGCCGGCAGGGCAGAGGGATTCCACCAGGTAGCTTCTGTCAGCACAGGGAGCTCTCCCGGCTGCTTGGTCCACACCCTTTGTACGCCCACGCCAGGGCACTGCGGGCTCTGCAGCGGGGCCTTCGCACTCCTCCGGGACCCCAGCAATAGCTCGTGGGCAAACCTCAACCCCAGGCTCTCCTGTGGAGGTGCCCCTCTAGCTGGGACCCCGCAGCCCACCCGACAAACCGGGTGGGTGGAGCGGAGTGAGAGAGACAGGAATTTGAATCTGCAGGGAGAGCTGGGTGGGCTGCAGCTAGGGAGCTCCGGAGACAGAGCAGCCCCAGCCTCGACCCAGAGGAGGGGGCCCAAGGTTCTGGGCAGGGCTCCGCGTCTGGGATCACACCGCCTGGCCCATGCAGGGAGGCGGGGGCTGGCAGCGGCTGGGAACCACTGAGCGGCCTGGCAGATGGGGGACACGGACCCTTGTATCTCTCGGTTTCGCCGGTGGGCTTGGGCTCCGGGATGCGGTCGTAGACACTGCAGTCCTTCCCCGTCCAGTCAGCGTGGCAGATGCACTTGCCCTCGTTGCTGCAGACCTGAGGCAAAGGAACGGGAGGCGGGTGAGCGCCGCAGGGAGTCGATTCCATCCCTGGCCAGGCCCTGTGCTCGCCTGGGCCATGGAGCCTCCCTGGGGCTGCGATGGGGACGCTCTGGCCTTCGGCCGCTCTGCTCCTCAAAGCTGGGACTCCCCAGGGAACACCCCACAGCCTGAGAGCCCTGAGCATTAGAGCAGTGGGGCTGCAGTCTCTTCCACAGCCCAGGCTCCTGGCACCCTGGGACAGGGACACCTCCCACCAGGGGTCCCACCCTGCCCCATGCTAGCCATCCAATCAGTCTAATCCACTGCCATGGGGCGGTGCCAGGAGCCAGCGATTCATGGTGTCCCCAGGCAGCGCCCCCGTCAGGCAGTGACATGCATGCACCTCTGAGCGCAGGAGAGGGGGAGGCCAGAGGCCAGGGCTCAGCACAGGAAGACCAGCTGCTCGCGGCGGGGTGGAAATCAGGTACTGGGGGCAGTGAAGGTGGGAGACGCTGGGTACACCTGGGCAAGGTGCCACCTCTGTGCTCCCATGCTGAGGCCTTCTGCCCCGCAGAGCTTCTCCCTGTGCGCAGAGGGCGGCCTGGCACGTCCCAGCCCGCAGCAAGGACTCACCCCATGATCAAAGCAGATCATCCCGTCCCAGCTGCTAGGGCAGGCGCTGAAATTGAAGGCTGCTGCGGGAAGGCATTTGTGGTCAAGACACAGCATGCCGGGGCCGCAGGGCGTGCCGTCCTCCACGTAGCTCAGATCCGAGCCATCCACCAGCTCGACATGCCCACCTCTGGGGAGGGGAAAAGCAGCTGAGGGAGGGGGCAGGTGACATGCTCCGTGCCCCAGGGTGTGACTAACACACCCCAAGGCCCCAGCTCCTTGCCTGTGGCCCAATGGGGGTGCAGGCTGGGAACGCATCTGTGTCAATTATGAACTCCATCATGCACCTGGGAGGATCGGAGCCTCTGCGATGTAGCTATTGCAGAGCTTGGCAGGGCCATCAGCACTGCCTGATGCCACCAGGGCACTGCCTCTGCACAGCTCTCCACACCGCAGCAGAAACAGGGGCTGACACCCGGACCCCCCAGCCTAACACGTCAGTAAAAGGCCCAACTGCCATGCGAGAAGAGCTGCCTGCCCACAGACGCTGGCCAAACCCTGCTTCACGGGTGGGCCCAGGCCCATGCGCTGCGCTGAGGCCATTGCCAGTTCCCAGCGAGCTGTGAGGGGAAGTTGTGACGAAGTTGGACTGTTGTTAATGTTTCCTCTGAATACTGTGTGGGTGCCTATTTCCCCTATGCATTTCTTAAGTCTCCAGCGTGCATAAATGGCCGACACTCTGTCTCCTGGCAACTAAAGGCCAGGGCCCTCCCCCTCGTGCAAGGGGATGGCCAAAGGTGAACAAAGAGATCAGGTGACCTCCTGGCCTGGGAAAGAGACAAAGGCCAGAAAGGAGGAGTTGGAGGGAGTTTCATTTTGAAGCTGGCTGGGGATGGGGAGTGAGGGCAGACAGGGGTGTCTGGCTCGCTGGGCCCCAGAATGGACCCGGCTGAGGGGTCCCGTTCTCTGTACCTACAAGCTCTGTTTTAGATCATGTTCCTGTCATCTAATAAACCTCTGTTTTACTGGCTGGCTGAGAGTCATGTCTGACTGAAAAGTGGGGGTGCAGGACCCTGTGGCTTCCGCAGGCCCCCACCTGCACGGACTCGCTGTGGGAAGCGCACGGAGGGGCAGAGGATGCTGAATGCTCCAAGGTCAGACTCAGGAGGTGAAGCCGTGTGAGCTTCTTGCCCTGAAAACAGTCAGCTCCAGGGGAGAGGAGGCTCCCCAAAGTCCTGCCTGGCTTTGTGGGGAGCAGTTCCAGAGCATTGCCCGGTGACTCCATGACAGAAGTGTCTGTGGTTAGGAGCCTGTTATACGTGTCCAATGAGCAGAAGTCGCCAACAGGATGTTTCCGTTTCTGGGGAGGTGGATTAACAACAGTGATGGAAGAACCCCCACCAGTGCCGTAGGAAGCTTCTGCAATCGAGCGGGGTGGCTGTAGCGTGCACATACCCTAGGCTGTCTCCTCACTCTCTGCACACTCTCTCTGAAGGGCGTAATTGAGACCCCAGGGCTCCCAGAACCAGAGCCCTCGGGGACGTATCGAAGGGACTGGGGCTCTGGACGACTGAGGCCCTGCTTCCAGAGTCTGCACCTGCGACCGGGAGCTGGTAGTGCCCAGAGCCAGGAGGCCAAGCAGCACAGGGAGCCCAGGATGTGGGTCAGAGAACTGCGGGGGAATGCTAGGCTCTGGGGCCAGCCTACAATGGGGTTCTCCCAAAGCCCGCTCAGCTGCTTCCCTTCCCCCATCCCACAGTGCGCTGAGATAATGCCATGTGAGATAATGCCAGCATGAAGGGTCACTTGGAATCAGGGTCATGTGGGATGTGCTGAGCCAGGAGAGGGCAATTGAGGCGATCTCACCGTGTCCAGCCCTGCGTCAGTGGCTCCCTGTTGGGACACCTGCCCCGGAGCAGTGATGAGATGCTCCCCAATAATGCCCCACTCCCTCGTCTCACTGGGCCCCCGGTGCTGGGGAGCTGGCCTGGCCCAGAGTGCCCTAAGCCAAGTCAGGCAGCTGGCACTGGCCCGGGGCAGCCCCACCCACCTGCAGTCGACGTATCTGTTCTGGTGGTAGAAGGTCATAGTGGTGATCTCCCCGCTGAGCTCGCCCAGCCGCGGCACGCCCGTGATGTTGGTGCACAGCAGGTAGCCGCACAGGACGTCTCTGCAAGGCGGACACAGAGGGCAGAGGGGTGGGCCCAGGGGACCCACTCCTGCCACAACCCAGCCCCAGCCCCAGCCCGCCCGGCCCAGCCCAGCTCAGCCCAGTTGTGGGAGGGGAGAGTGTGTCAGGACAAGGAGTGCCAGCACTACAACTGGTTTGACAGCTGCCAATTACCGCGTGGCCACACCCCGCTGCCCTCGCAGGCCTTGCAGTCTGCTTACAGGGGCTGGGCCTGGTGGCAGGACAGGGGGTGGTGTACCCTGGGGGTGGGGGTAAGACCCTCCCCTCCTGGCCCAGAGCAGGTGCCAAGCAGATGGTGGCAGAGCATGGAGAGGGATGGGAGGAGGTGGAGGAAGGCCAGTGCAGGGGCGTGTGCACTGGGGCTGCGGGCAGCAGCTGGCATGGACAGAGGATGCTGCGATGCCCACATCTCGCCCAGCAGAGTGGGCTCCAGCACTTACTGCTTGCTGCACTGCACCCAGGCTGGGCCCTTGCGCCCGCAGCTCCCTCTCTCGGTCCCTTCCACATTCAGCTTCTCGTAGCAGAACCTGTCAGCAGCAGCTGTGGTGGGAGGGGAGCAAGGGGGTCGGGGGTTACCTGCAGACGTGGCCCTGCCCTCCCCCTGTGCCACAGGCTGGGCGGTGTGGAAGCAGAGGCGTGTGCTCTGGCACACAGGCCAGGCCTGGCAGAGCCCAGCCGGGAACACATGGGCCAGGCGTGTCCGTGTGGGGTCACGTGGGGGGACCCGGGCGTCACGCTCCTGCTTTACAAACACGTCCCTTAGTGGTGAGGCAGGGAGCGTTAGCTGAGTCAGTGCCAGAGCCACGAACAGAACCCAGGAGTCCCAGACCCCAGAACTACCCGAGGCGCCTTCCTTCAGCCCTGGGCTGGAGCCCAGTTACTGCCCACAGCATCACAGCTGGTGCCACAACGGCTGCATTCACAGAGCCCCGTGGCTGAGAAGGAACAAGAGGACAGCCCTCGAGGGCCCCGGGGGGGGACTGGGGGGGGAGGGCTCAGCTCCAGTGTTAGGGGTGCGGCCGGCAGGGCCATTTCCTTCCCACACACTCCAGTGGCACCGGGGTTTCTGCGGAGTGGGGCAGGGCTGGGAGGCACTGGGAGAGGGACTAGCCATGAGTACGACGGGTGATACGCAGAGCACTGGACCACTGATCAGCCAGGCAGTGTCCCCCTGGGCCTTACACTGGTGCATCGCTGCATGGGCAGCAATGGACCGACTGGTGGGAATGGGAGGACAGCCAGTCCTGTTGGGGTCCATGGGGGGATTCGGGGGCAAGAAGAGAACTAACCCACAGGGATGTCCGGCCTCACTCATCTCAATGGGCCTAGACCCTTAACATCCATTGTGGTTTATTGCAAATATCTGGGCCATGTTCTCCACTGCCCTCCACCCTGTGCCACCCGTCCTGCTGGTGCCAGGTCCTGTTTGAAGCCAGGTGCCCCACGCCTCTCAGCACTGATGCGCTGACAGTGAGAGGAGGAAAGCCAGAGGAGGATGGGGGCCATGATGTTTCCTTTGGCAGGTTCCCATTAACTGAGGGCTCCCAAGCTGCATCTCTGCTGGCCGAGGAGAAACGCAGCCACAGGGGGATCTGCAGTGTGAAAGGCTGGGAGCGAATCGGGGTTTGATGTGGTTTTGCCTGAGAGTAAGCAAAGGGCCCGAATCTGCTCTCACTGACCGCGCGATGACCTAGAAGTGACTTTACTGAAATCTGGGTAGCGAGGCCAGCAGGCAAGGAGTGACACAGGCACACAGGGCCAGCCCGTAGTCTGTCGGTGGCTGTCGGCAGGATTAGAGGGCTACTCTGGGAGAGACGCGGCAGTGATGTTGCCAGGGCAGTGCACCCTGAGCGCCCATGGCAGAGATTGGCTCACAGGATCTCAGACCCCAGAGCTGCCACTTCGCACTGCGCAGCGCTGCACTTATCGCTCTGTGGGTCTCGCCAATGGGGCCCCGGAGCCCTTGGTCGCTGGTGTTCAGCCTCCAGCCTGCTCTGCACCCCTGCCCTGTGCACGCGCTCCCTCATCTCACTGTGCACCCCCAGGCCAGCTGGAGAGCTCAGCCAGGCACTTACCACGCCCCCAGAGTGCATTGCACTGTCTGTCCCTGGTTTTGCACCTGCCCCCATAGCACCGGCCCTGTGGAGCAGAGAGAGCCGATTTCACACAGCGACACTTGCAGGTGGGCACACATGTGTTGACATGCTCCCAAGCCTTGGCATGGGGACTGCAGCCAGACAGCATGAGGCAGGCATGAAAGAGCTCACTGGAGCAGCAGTGTCCCTGTCCCTGGCCGGCCAGCCGGCTGCCTCAGGGCGTGCGTCAGGGTATGGGAGTCACTGGGAGCCTGTTTAATGGAGCAGGTGTGCTAGTGTGTGTGCACAAGCAGCAGTGTCAGGCAGTCTGTCTGTGGGAGCAGACACGTCTGCCAGTCCGGGGGAGTGGGCATGGGGGTGTGGGGCCGTGCCAACCAGCCTGTCAGGGGAATGGGCATGGGGGTGTGAGGCCATGCCAACCAGCTTGTCAGGGGAATGGGCAAGGGGGTGTGGGGCCGTGCCAACCAGCCTGTAAGGGAAATGGGCAAGGGGGCGTGGGGCCATGCCAACCAGCCTGTCAGGGGAATGGGCAAGGGGGTGTGGGGCCGTGCCAACCAACCTGTCAGGGGAATGGGCAAGGGGGTGTGGGGCCGTGCCAACCAGCCTGTCTGGGGAGTGGGCATGGAGGCTGGGGCTGTTCCAACTAGCCTGTCTGGGGAGTGGGCATGGGGGTGTGGGGCCATGCCAACCAGCCTGTCTGGGGAGTGGGCATGGGGGTGCGGGACCATGCCAACCAGTCTGTCTGGGGAGTGGGCAGGGGGGTCTGGTCTGTGCCAACCAGCATCTCCAGGGAGTGGGCATGGGGCCTGCCAACCAGTCTGGGAAGTGGGCATGGAGATGTGAGGCCATTCCAACCAGCCTCTCCAGGGAGTGGGCGTGGGGCCGTGCCAACCAGCCTGTCCGGGGAGTGGGCATGGGGGTGTGGGACTGTGCTAACTAGCCTGTCAGGGGAGTAGACACAAGGGTGTGGGGCTGTGCCAACCAGCCTGTCGGGGAAGTTGGTGCAGGGCTGTGCCAATCAGCATGTCCAGGGGAGCGGGCACAGGTGAGCCAGTCAGCTCGTGTGGGGGCGTGGGCGAGCAGGGCATGCCTACGCTCTGCAGGGCTGTTACCTGCTCGTGGTCACAGAAGTAGCCATCCAGCTTGTGCAGGTTGGGCGGGCACTGCAGAGAAAGACAGGGCGTCTCCATGGGCCCTCCTCGCACACAGCTCTGCCAGTGCCCTGCCACCATCCCAGCTCTGCCCCCCACACCACAGCACACCCCACCACTCCCCCACAGGCCAGCTCCCTGCCCCTGCTCTGCCCAGCAGGCACCCCCTGGGCTGCGTCAGGGCCAGGACTGGGGCTCTGGCACTGGCCAGCTGGGAGCAGTGCCGCCTGGGGCAGGGCCGGGCGCAGCACAGCCTACGTGCTGGTGGCAGTTTGCTCCAACGCCACTGCAGAGCTGCCAGGCGGGCGCCCTGACTGAGCTTCCACCCCTGCCCCCAGCCCCCTCACCTGGCTGGAGTCCCCTGTGCAGCTCTCCGGGATGTCACACTCATTGACGGCTTCCCGACACGGTGTGCCCCGCCGCTCGTACTGAAAGAGATGGGAGCGAAGGCCATGACTGACGGGGGCAGCAGACGAGCCAGCATCGGCATTGCTGAGTCCTCAAGGCAGAACTCCCCGCTCCAGGCTGGCGGCAGCACCCTCGCCATGTCCTGGCCAGGGCATGTGCTCAGCCCCTCGGGGTGCTGTGACCTGGGTCCGGGCTCCTGGGTGCTCTGCCTCCAGGGGGGCTTTGGCAACTCACTCCCTGTGCAGGGAGGGGCCCGTTGGCTGGCTCTGTCCCCCCCTGCCCTGCAGCAGAGCCAGGATCCCAGGCTCTGTGCTCTGCATGGGAGGGCTGGGGCAGGGACTGGCTTTGGGTTGGTACCTCTGGCACATGAATGGTTCATTAATAACCTGTCCTGCCCCTGGAGGGTGCTGCCCTCTGCTGGAAGGGCCCTGCCCAGGTGCTTGTGACTACATCGCCCCCTAGTGCCCGCAGTCTGCACTAGCCACTGGCAGGCCCAGTGCAGGGCCTCTCGCAGCCTCACCTTGCAGCCTTTGCAGCAGAGCCCGTCGCTGCACATGGCATCATGCGTCAGGGTGCATTTCTTGCAGCAGTTGCCGCCGCCCTTTGCACACTCCTGCCAAGGAGAGACACAAGCAGATGCCCATGATGCCTGCGCCTAGGAGCGAATGCCTCGGCAGCGGGGGTCAGTGTGAGACACCACGTCCTCTTGCTTGTGGGCTGCGGGGTTAAGGCTGCAATGCTCCAAGCAGCCAGCAATGCCTGCTCCTGAATGCCCCCCCCCCGTGCCCTCCCCGAGGCCCAGCACCCACACTCTGACCCGCCCCGGCCCTGCCTCCCCAGTGCCTGAGCAGGGCCAGACTCAGGGAATCCTCCTTTTCCTGTGACGTGTGTCTTCGCTCCTGCTGAACTGTGGGGGGTGGGGGCAGGCCCCAGGGTGTAAGTAAGAGCCCCAGCAGCCCAGGCCTCTCCCCACCTCTCCCTCAGCCCCACATTACAACACCTGGTCTCTGATCAGGGTGGTGGGCAGATGCCCAGCCCCCAGTGTGCCCATCCCACAACTGTGCTCCTCCCCTGATGTCCTCCACCCCAGTGGCTCACAGGCAGACTGGGGGAACTGCAAACAGGCACCACCCCTCCTGTGCAGCCCCTCACCACAAGCGAGCCGCAGTCGCATTCCTCTCCGGCCTGCACAAAGCCATTGCCGCACTCAGGGGGGTCCAGCAGCTGCAGGGAAGGAGAGAGAGGGGGAGAGATGGGTCCTGCAGCTTTCACTCCCTCTCTGCCCTGGTGTGGGCATGGGCCAAGCTATGGAGCACCCTGGCGCTGGAGCCGAACACTGCACAGACACGGGGGAGATGGGCGTGCCCAGGGCTCCCCATCTGGATGGGCAGGAGGGAGCCAAGCAGCTGGGGTGTTTCCAAGGCCTTCCTGGAGCTGCCTCTCCTGTAATGGGAAGCTGGGCTGGGCTTGTCCCCGGGAGCTCAGAGCCCTTTAGCGGTAAGGGTCTGCGGCCACAGGAAAGGCCGTCTGGGAGACAAGCTTCTGGCTCCTTCGCTGCCTGAGGAAACGGCAGCAGGGTCTGGATCCCACCCTGGCCCACATGACAGGAAGGGGGAACTCTCCACTCCAGCTCCCCATCTGCTGGGGGCTTGGCAGTCTTCCAGCTCAGGAGCAATCGGGTGCCCCTACCCTGCAAGCCGGAGCTTTGGAGCCTCAGTAGCACCTGCCCAGACACCCACCCTGCCCTACAGCGACCCCGCTCCTGGGGCCCTTCCAGACCTGGGTCTGTCTGCTCAGCCAGCTGGCCAGGGGCTTGTGTTCTGCTGTGGTGTGGACACTCGTGGCCCAGGAGCTGGGAGGGAGCCCACATCCCCTCCACCCCACGAAGGGGAACAGCTCTCGGGACCGTGCTGCCCGGGCCATGGCGGAGCAGCGCTGCCCGGGCAGGCAGGAGTCCAGCCCACAGGCCTGGCTGAGGTGTGGGGGGGCTGCGTTACCTTTAAGGGTTTGTTAAAGAGGCAGCTGCCCCCACCCTCCTGCAGGAACTGACTGTACTCCTCGATGCTGCAGCGGGAGAACTTGCGCGGGAGGTAATACCTGGGGGGAGAAGCCAGCAGTTACCACTGCCATGGTCAGTGCAATGCGCTACGCTTCCCCGCCCCCCAGCCGGCCAGGGCCATGTGCCCTCCCCACAGTCTATTTCCTACACACTGCGTCCTGCCCAGCTCAACATGAGACACGCACCAGCTGAGCATTCAACTCTCTAGCGATGTCTAGAGTCATTCCCAGTCCTGTAGTGCTGGGGGCTGCAGGCCAGTCCCTCTGCTGAGGCTCCCATGGGGTCAGGCTGGACTGCCCACATCCTGGCTGCTGTGGTCTTAGCTCAGTCCCTCAGCAGCGGGTAACGAGGGTCACACACCAGCCCAGGGCTGACTGTAGGCTGGGAGGAGGCTCTCTGAGCACAGAACAGGCGAATTTAACATGTGGCTGCTGTTCACCTCGCCAGCAGGCCAGCCTAGGAGCCGTGCTGGCCAGGAGCCACTCTGCACAGCAACACAGGCGTCACCAGCGAGATTAGCTAGCAAAGCAGGCGGCCCCTGCCGTACCAGCCAAGCCAAGTGTCTCTCTGTGCTCCAAGAGTGACCTACTCCTGGACGGCAGGAGGAGGTGCAATGCGCAGTGTACTCTGGGGCACTGCCCTTTGCCTGCCCCCTGCCAGCAGAGGTGCCCTTCATGTACCACATATCGGAGGGCCCTTCATGGCAGCAGCTGGTGATCAGCAAATGCCCTGTCCAGGGCTCAGAAATAGCTTGTGCCACCCATATGTTTTACCAGCACATCCATCGGCTCCAGGGGCCAATCAGAACTGCTGTGCATGCTGATGGACAGGTGGTCCCTTGGCACATGACCGGCTAGTGCTCTCACCCACTGCCTCCTTGGCTCAGATTCCCGGGACGCCAAGCCCCCCCTCGCCCCCGCTCACTGAATCCAGAAGGGAGCGCACCCCGTGTCTTCCATGATGCATCCCAGCCAGGAATCTGGACACCGGCAGTCCCCTGCGGAGAGACAGGACAGCGCATGAAGGCCCAGCCCTCGCCGTCATGGGGCCAAAGGCACAGACCCTGAGCCCGCCCAGTAACTCCACCAGAGGCATGTGGAAAGAGCCTCCCCCTGGCGCTCCCCAGGCCGTACCTCAGTGGGTTGCAAAGCAGCGGGCTCAGCTGCCCCAGCAATGGGGACATGTCACCCCCTTCTGTCATTTCAGGATGCAGCCCCAAATCGGCTTCCTAAGTCCCCAAAGCCAGGATTTGCTAGTCTGCTGCTCGGACTGGGATGCTGACCCATCCTGAGCACAATCTCCCCCCCACCAGGCCCCACTGGCCTGGTGCCCCGGCCTCAGAGCCCCCCAGACTGTGCAGGCTGGCAATGGGGCAATCCCACCCCCAACTCCACAGCCTGTTCCTGAGGTGCTGTGCACCTTGGAAAGAGTAGTGGGCACTTCTCCCTGCCCCTGCCGCCTGACTCTGCAAACACCTGCTTGGCCCCATCACCCCAGCCACCGGCCCCAGCACAGCCTGCTTTCCCCCAGTCAGTCACCCACCCCTTCCCAGCCCGCTGCACACACGCAGCCAAACTGCGCCCACACACTCCACCTGTCCTGACACTCCAGCCTCTGTCTCCGCAGGGCTCTCTGCCCCATGGCACTTACCAGGCACCCAGGGCTGCCATGAACTTTGAAACGGGTTAACACCCCAACGCCCAGCCCAGGGGATCTTCAGCTGACCACACATAGAATCATAGACTATCAGAGCTGGAAGGGACCTCAGGAGGTATCTAGTCCAATCCCCTGCTCAAAGCAGGACCAATCCCCAACTAAACCATCCCAGCCAGGGCTTTGTCAAGCCAGGCCTTAAAAACCTCTAAGGAAGGAGATTTCTTCCCCTCCCTAGGGAACCCATTCCAGTGCTTTGCCACCTGACACAGCCAGGAGCTGAGCTGAGGTCACACCTGAGGGAGGTACCAGCACCCCCAGCCCCAAGCTAGGAAAGTGGGGTCAGCAGTGGCTCAGAAGGGCACCCCCCAGTGCACCACTCTCCCTGCAGCACCTAGGGTTCCCATCCATGGACTGGCCTAGCTGTGCCCTGCTTCGCACAGGCCAGGCCCTGGTGGGCCAGCGGCGGCCCGTGCCCTTGCACACACCCCAACTGCATGGCAGGGCCGGCTGTTCTTGGCACCCCGTGCCGGTGTCAGGGCCAAAAATCCAGCCCTCTGCACGCTCGGCGCCTTACCTGCGGCGCGCCGCTGCTTGTTCCACATCATGCCGACGTTCTGCCCGAGGGTCTGAGCCAGAGTCACAGCCATGGCGCCGACGTTCCCGTACTGCTGGGGCGGCGAGGGAACGGCAAAGCCATCAGAGCGGCTGGGAGGGGAGAGATGCCAGCAGCCCCCGTCTGTGCGCTCTTCCTCCTGGGCTCCCTGAGCTCCCACCAGCCCCTCACACAGGGCCGGCTTTAGGCCGTTTCCCCCGATTGCCCACAATCCCATACCCCACCCCACCCCAGATCCTGCTGCTCCACAACCTCCCAGAACCCTGCCCCACAATCCATATCCCCTGCCCCAGATTCTGCCACCCTACAACCTCCCAGAACCCTGCCCCACAATCCATACCCCACCTCAGCCGGATCCAGCCCCCCCACTACAACCTCCCAGAGCCCTGCTCCACAATCCCATACCCCACCCCACCCCAGATCCTGCTGCCCCACAACCTCCCAGAACCCTGCCCAACAATCCCATACCCCACCACCCTGGATTCTGCCACCCCACCACCTCCCAGATCCCTGCCCCACAATCCCATGCCCCCCCAGATCCCATAACTTTCCAGAATCCTGCACAATCCCATATTCCCCCCAGATCCTGCAGCCCCACAACCTCACAGAGCCCTGCTCCACAATCCCATTCCCCTCCACCCCGCACCTGGCTCCTGCCACCCCACAGCCTCCCAGAACCCTGCCCCACAATCCCATACTCCACCCCCTGGATCCTGCGGCCCCACAACCTCCCAGAACCCTGCCCCACAATCCCATACTCCCCCCAGATCCTGCAGCCCCACAACCTCCCAGAGCCCTGCCCCACAATACCATACTCCCCCTCCCCCAGATCCTGCCTCCCCACAACCTCCCAGAACCCTGCCCCACAATACCATACCTTACCCCCCCAGATACTGCCACCTCAAAACCTCCCAGACCCATGCTCCCCCAGATCCCATAACTTTCCAGAACCCTGCACCACAATCCCATACTCCTCCCAGATCCTGCCACCCCACAACTTCCCAGAACCCTGCCCCACAATACCATACTCCCCCTCCCCCAGATCCTGCCTCCCCACAACCTCCCAGAACCCTGCCCCATAATCCCATGACCCCTCCCAGATCCCACAACTTTCCAGAACCCTGCAGGACCACCCAGAGGATTCAGGGGGCCTGGGGTCTTTGGCGGCGGGGGTTCCCACTGCTGAATTGCCACCAAATACCCAGCACTTTGGCGGCAGGTCCCGGAGTGGAAGGACCCGCCCCCCCACTGAATTGCCGCCAAAGATCTGGAGTGGAAAAAGCCCAAAAAACTCTCATGAGGGCTCCTGTGAGGTCCGGGGCCTGGGGCAAATTGCCCCACTTGCCCCCCACTCTGGGTGGCCCTGGACCCCTGCACCACAATCCCATACCCCCCCAGATCCTGCAGCCCCACAACCTCCCAGAACCCTGCCCCACAATCCCATACTCCCCCCAAATCCTGCAGCTCCACAACCTCCCAGAATCCTGCCTCACAATCCCATACCCAAACCCCTGGATCCTGCAGCCCCACAACCTCCCAGAATCCTGCCCCTGCAGATCCCACAGCCTTCCAGAATCCTGTCCCACAGTCCCATGACCTCCCAGTGCAGTCCCACAGCCCCTCAGTATCCTGCTCTGTATCCCAACACCCCCCGACTGCTCCCCACACCTCCTATCTCCAAGGGGGAGGCTGTGTTTGGCTGAGGGTCAAAGCTGCATGGAGAGGACCATGTTTCCTCCAAGACCCTGGGGCTCCTCTGCGCAGAACAGGCATGACTCTCTTCCTCACCCACCTCATTGACACCCCCGCCCCGGGTGAGTGAGCAGATCCCTCCCACGTAGGCACTCCCGCTGCGGCTGCTCTGGAACGTCCTTCCGCTGCAAGGGAAGAAGGAGAGAGGAGGTGAGTGGTGGCAGCCCAGCTGCAGGGCTCTTAGTGTCACTAGCACCCAAGGGCTCAGCCCTGGCTGGTCTTGTGAAAGGAACCTTCCACAGAAGAGGGAATGGAAAGACCACACGACTCTCCTGTTGAAAGACTGGCCTGGGAGCCAGAAGTCCTGGGTTCTCTTCCTGGTTCTGCTGCTGACTAACAGCTTCAGGCTTCCCCCTCCATGTCTCATAGACCCATACACTTAAGGCCAGAAGGGACCATCATGATCATCTAGTCTGCCCTCCTGCACATCACAGGCCACAGAACCTCACCCACCCCCTCCAGTAACAGACCCCTAACCTCCGGCTGAGTTACTGAAGTCCTCAAATCATGGTTTACAGATGTCAAGGTTACAGAGAACCCACCATTTACTCTATTTCAAACCAGCAAGTGACCTGTGCCCCATACTGCAGAGGAAGGTGAAAACCCCCCAGTGTCTCTGCCAATCTCACCTGGGGTAAAATTCCTTCCCAGCCCGATATGGTGATCAGTTAGACCCTGAGCATGTGGGCGAGACCCACCAGCCAGACACCTGGGAAAGAACTCGCTGTAGTACCTCAGAGCCCTCCCCAGCTAGTTAGTGTCCCCTCACCAGTCATTGGAGATATTTGCTAATAACAGGTGCACGTGGGCTGTATGCCACTGTCAGCAGTTTCATCATCCATATACTTGTCAAGCTCAGTCTTGAAGCCAGTTAGGATTTTGCCCCCACTGGGGGAGGGAGAGCTCAGTGGTTTGAGCATTGACCTGCTAAACCCAGGGTTGTGAGCTCAATCCTCAAGGGGGCCATTTGGGGATTGGTCCTGCTTTGAGCAGGGGGTTGGACTAGAACCTCCTGAGGTCCCTTCCAACCCTGATAATCTATGATTCTATACTCCCCTTGGGAGGCTGCCCCAGAACTTCACTCCTCTGATGGTTAGAAACCTTCACCTAGTTTCAAACCTAAGCTTGTTAATGGGCAGTTTATAGCCACTTGTTCTTGTGTCCACATTGGCTCTTAACTTAAATAACTCCTCTCCCTCCCTGGTATTTATCCCTCTGATGTATTTTTAGAGAGCAATCAGATCTCCCCTCAGTCTTTGTCTGGTTAGGCTAACCAAGCCAAGCACTCTGAGTCTCCTCTCCTAAGGTAGGTTTTCCATTCCTCGGATCATCTTAGCAGCCCTTCTCTGCACCTGTCCCAGTCTGAATTCATCTTTTTTAAACATGGGAGACCAGACTTGCATGCGGTGTTCCAGATGTGGTCTCATCAGTTCCTTGTATAATGGCAATAAAACTTCCTTGTCTCTACTGGAAATACCTCGCCTGATGCATCCTAGGATCACATTGGCCTTGTTCACAGCCACATCAAACTGGCAGCTCATAGTCTGCCGGTGATCAACCA
The DNA here is from genome assembly GCF_025201925.1 of Gopherus flavomarginatus. NCBI lineage: Eukaryota > Metazoa > Chordata > Testudines > Testudinidae > Gopherus > Gopherus flavomarginatus. Next base: position 2,936,475 of record NC_066641.1, read on the forward strand.
ATACACTAGGTCTTTCTCCTCCTTCATCACTTCCAACTGAGAAGTCCCTCACTTATGGCAGAAGTTTTTGTTGTTTAGTCCCTGAATGCATGACTCTGTACTCTGCACTATTCAATTTTATCCCATTTCTATTACTCCAGTTTTCAAAAGTGTGACGAACTGGGAATGTTCTTGGTGTTTTCTCTGAATGCTGTGTTGGTGCCTCAGTGTCCCCTAGGCAGTTCTTAAGTATCTGGCAGAGCAAGGGCCAGTGCACCTAAATGCCTGGCACTCTGTCTCCTAGCAACTGATGGCCTGGGCCCCTCCTCTGCAAAGGTGCCAGCTGAAGGTGTTGGAGACAAAGAGATCAGATGACCTCCTGGCCCGGGAAAGGAGCTGAGCAGAGAGGAGGGGCTGGAAGAGGTGGTTAGTCTGGAGCTGGTGAAGGGCAGACGTGGAGGGTCTGGCTCACTGCCCCCCAGAATGGACCCGGCCAAGGGGTCCGGTTCGTGGTACCTACAAGCTCTGTTTTAGACCCTGTTCCTGTCATCGAATAAACCTCTGTTTTACTGGCTGGCTGAGAGTCACGTCTGACTGCAAAGTGGGGGTGCAGGACCCTGTGGCTTCCCCAGGACCCCGCTGGGGCGGGCTCACTGTGGGAAGTGCACGGAGGGGCAGAGGATGCTGAATGCTCCAAGGAGAGACCCAGGAGGTGAAGACGTGTGAGCTTCTTGCCCTAAACAAGTCTGCTCCAAGGGAGAGGAGGGTCCCCAAAGTCCTGACTGGCTTTGTGGGGATCTGTTCCAAAGCATTGCCCGGTGACTCCATGACAAAAAGTCATTCAAATCTTCTTGTAGGATACTCCAGTCCTCCTCCCAACTTCCTGGCATCTGCAAATTTCATTAGCACACTCCACTTTTTGTGCCAAGGTCATTGAAAATGTTAAGTAAGTTTGGTCCCAGGACCAATCCTGGAGAAACTCCATTTGTAACCTCCCTCCAGCCTGACAGTTCACCTTTCAGTATGACCTGCTCTAATCGCCCCTTTAACGAGTTCCTTATTCACCTTTCAATACTCATATTAACCTCCATCTTCTCCAAATTAACCAATAATTTCCCATGTGGAACTACATCAAATGCTTTACTGGAATCCAGATAGATAAGAGCTACTGCATTTCCTCAGTTTCCCCATCTATAAAATGGGGATGATGACCCTGCCCTACCTCATGGAGGACTGTGAGGTTTAGTTAATCAGAGTTAAAATCGCAAAGTACTATGAGTATTCTCAACATGAGCCTCTCCCAGCAGGGGGTGCTGTGGGAGCGGGGCAGGAGTGCTGGCTGTGGGGGTGGTGAGGAGGCCGCATGGCCGTCCCGACTCTCACGAGAAGAGGTGGACAGCATCGCTCTGCTCCGGCAGCGCCTCCGTCCGGTATCTCATGAACTCGCTCAGTGTCTGCAGCGAATCCTCCCCCACGTGGATCTTGTCCTTGGAGGCCCATGTTTCCATGGCCACCAGCACGATGCGCGTGTTCAGCTGCTCCTTGTATAGCTGCAGTGGCAGAGGAAGGGGGCAGGCTGTTACCATCCCAGCAGCCCTTGCAACCTCCCCAGGCTCCTGTGACATGAGACCAGTGCATGGCCCTCCCCAGGCACCCCTGCTATCTCAGCAGGGAAGGGCCCCACGTCCCCCCCATCCCTCTCCCCCCACACGCACCCATCCAAGCAGGTCAGCCGGCAGCGGGAGAGGCAGCGAGCCGGACGTGCCCGCACAGCCAGCACTCACCATGTCTGCCAGGTTCACCACGGACTTGGCGAAGTTGCTGGTGAGGATCCCAGATTGGCGCATCTGTTCGAACTGGAAAAGAACACACACAGGAGAGCAATGGAGGGTGGCTCTCACCCCACCTGCCACAGTGCCCCTTGCTGGGAGAGGCCAGGGCTGAAGTATGTGGGAGCTCCCCCCACAGCCAGCGCTCCTGCCCCGTTCCCCACAGCGCCGGGGCTGGGATAGGCGGGTGCTGTGCCCTGCGTAATCTGTTGTGTTCAGCCTGCCTCTGGCCCTGAGCACAGCCGAGACCCTGGCTGGCCCCAGGGCCGGGCTGGCCCTTCTCTGCAGGGGCGTGGGCCCCGGGCCCCGCACTCACCAGCTGATGGTCGTTGACCACCACCAGCTCGATGTACTTGGTCTCGCTGTGCACGGTGTGCTGGGCTCGCCGCACCTGGGGAGCGCAGAGAGAGACGTGAGAGAGAGCGCGGGACCAAGGGAACCTGCTGGGCTGCTGGACACAGACAGGGCCCCTGGTCCCCTCTGGAGACACTTGCCCCAGGCCACTGGCCCAGCCAGCCTCTCGCTGGGACTGAACAGCTTTTGGTTCCTGGCCAGCCTGGGCCCTGCACAGCTGGCCCTGGAAAGCTCAGCACCCGTCCCTCCATCCCATAGCCCTCAGCTCCCCTCCCCCAGCCCCCCAGCCCTCTTCTCCCCCTCCCACATGGCCCCTGAGCCCTCTGCTCCCCCTCCCCCGGCCCCTGAGCCCTCTGCTCCCCTCTCCCAGCACCCCAGCACTCTGCTCCCCTCTCCCAGCACCCCAGCCCTCTGCTCCTCCTCCCCAGGTCCCTGATCCCTCAGTTCCCCTTCACCCCACCTCTGAGGGCTCAGCTCCCCTTCTCCCGACTGCTGGATGCTCAGCTCCCCTCCCCCAACCAGCCTGAGTGCTCTGCTCCCCCCACCCTGGCCCACCCCAAGTGGTCAGCTCGCCAGCCCACCCCTGAGCACTCGGTTTCTCCCCCCCAGCTGGCTGGCTGAGCAGTGCCCCTACCTGCCGCCTCCTCCGCAGTCTGGGCAGGGTGTCTGGGCCCTGGTGTCTCAGGGCTGCAAACAGGCAGCCTAGGGGCAGAACACAGCAGGGTCAGGGGGTGATGATGGGGCTGGCAGGCAGGGCCAAGGCAGACGGTCCCAGGGCTGGATCCTCCAGCCGGGCACAAAGGGTCCAGTGGGAGGCAGAGCCAGGGCTGCTGCTGGGCAGGGGTGGCTAGAGGAAGCGCCATGGTGGAAGTGACCAGGTGTGATGATGTGAGAACTTTTTGCAATACTTTGTATGACCCCTATGTGTGCCTGGCCTGAGGGGGCGGGGGTTTGCTTTGAGCGGACTGACCGGTCCTTAAAAAGGACTGGCCAAGGCAGACCTATATCAATGGAAAATCCAAGACGACCACGGAAAATCCACTCAGCACGACACTGACATTCAGCAACCTACAGCCCAGAGGGAGGAGGCTTTTCCTGCCTCTCAGCCGGGAAGCGGAGCAGAGACCCCTGCTCCAGAACAAAGGGTTCGGAGGTGGGGGCTCTGCAAGGCATTTGGGGGCCCTCTCCCCTGGGAAGTGACTAAGGAAGAAGTCAGAGAGACAAAGCCTGCAAATGGAGGTCGCTGCACCTTGGCAGGGCTCTGGGCTGGACAATGCTTTAATCTGCAGTTCTCTGGGCTTCCCTAAGGGCTCCCCGTGCTGGGTTCCTGCTGACTAACCACCCCGCCTGTTCTGGTGAGCATCACTGGGAATACCTGGGGAGGTGCATCAATCCCTGCTGAGGGGCAAGTCCCTAACCAGAGCCCATGGCAGTGGGATTGGCTGAGCAGTGCCCGCGGTGACCCCCAGAGGACCAGGCTCAGGAGGTGGTGAGGTCACGTGCCCCACCTAAGGAAGGATGAGACCCGTGGGGTCTGGCACACTGCAGGGTTCCTCCCAGAGCTGGTTCCAAAGCTGGGGCGTAGCATGGATCCTGTGGATCCGACACCAGGTGAGAAGGGAGCTAGCTCTCAGCACAGGCAGAGGGCTGGGCATGCCGGGCAGGCAAACCTACCTTGAGGGAAGCCCATAGAATGGACATGGGGGGGAGAAGCAGCTTCTGTAGATCTGCTTCCCACCGGCTCCTCGGCTCAATGACCCCAACGCAACTTAAGGGCCACTGTGTCATGGGGAGCGGGGCTTGCATGTGCCACTCACCTGGCTCTGTGCACCCCAGAGCAGGGCGGGGAGCAGGCATGCGCTGGATCAGGTGAGGCAGAGGCTCCTGCACAGGGAACAAGAGAGCAAGAAGGTCGCCGGTGGCTTTTCCAGCTCCAGCCTGGGCCACAGCCCCCTCCTTGGTTTCCTGTGTGTGTGGCGGGAGAGGGAGAGCTCCCCATGGACGGGTGGGTAGTGCCAGTGCACTGGCCACCTACTGCTCAGGGTCTCAGCACCAATCTGATGGGAGATGCCCCGCCCAGGGACTGGAGTCCCAGCACCAAAGGCTGTTATCCACACCCAGAAGTGCGAGTCCCAGGGACAGAGTCCATCTCCCGAGCCAGAGGAGGCATCTCCAGGCCGGGCCGCTGTGTTTCAGCCCCTTGGCTCCACACTGACACCAGGGATCATTAACTGATGACTTCTGAGGCTGGAGGGGCCGGTGTGCTCCGGCTGGGCCAGCGGCAGGGTGGCAGGGATAGGATTTCAGCCCTTCCGTGCTGCCCGGCGGCTGGGTTATCGGCCTTGGCATGCAAGGGGGGTGAGAGCAGGGGATGGAGTGGGGGAGGGACCATTGCTGGCCGGGATCCGGCACAGACCTGGCAGCTCGAGGGGAGGCCCCTCACAGCCCCACACCGTTACCTCACTCACTGGCGCTTGAGGGCCTCATAGACCCCACAGGGGCTGTCACCCCAGCAGCCCTGGTAGGCACAGCCTGCCCATCCTGCAGGGACGGCATGGGGCTGGGGAAACTGAGGCAAGGCTAGGGGAGGGGAGACACTCCATGGACTGAGGGAGCGTGGGGGAGGGGGAAGCTAATGCCTGAATGGGGAGCAGACGTCAATGGAATCTCCTTCCATTTGCTGCCATGGCAACAAGGGGAAAGCAGGCACTCTGGGAAATCCCTCTGGCTGCAGCCTCAGCTGCAGAGCTTTGGATTTAAATGGGCCAGTGCAGGCGATACCAGAACCTGGCTGTGATCCAGTAGGGACTGTCTGTGTGGGGAGTGGGAGAGCAGGGGAGGACTTTAGGGGATGGACGATACCGGAGCCTGTAACCTGAGCTAGGTAAGGGAGGGGAAAGGTCAACACCTTTGCCCGGGAAGGGGACAAAGGAAGGGAGTGGCAGGAGGGAAGCAGTTGGAGTTTGGGCTTGGGGCTGTGTGGGTGGAATTCAGGGGATCCTAGCTAGGATCCAAGCACCCTGAAAGCCCAGAAGGACTCGGTGGAGGGGTCCTGACTGTGCCTGCAAGCTCTGCTGTAACCTGTGTTCCTGTTGTCCAATAAACCTTCTGTTTTACTGGCTGGCTGAGAGTCACTGTGGGTCCCAGGAAGAGGGGTGCAGGGCCGGACTCTCCCACACTCCGTGACAACTGGTGGCAGCGGTGGGATACTGCACCCCGTGGACGGCGCTTCCTGCAGTAAGTGACTGGGGAGCAGTAAAACGAAGGGGTGGTTAACCCCTGGGAGTGTGTGCCCAGTGAGAAGGACTTTGCAGTAACAGGGTCCCCCGGGGGATTGCAGCGAGCGGTCCCAGGGGCGGAGGAGTCTGCAGCTCGACCCTGGCAGAGAGGGGGTGACCTCAAGAAGGGCTGGTGCACTAGGGGTCCCCCTGGAAACCGTGGGGAGCGGCGAGCACCCCGGCCTGTGAGTGGTCAGCAGGAAGATGTATGCCAAGCGGCGCAAGTGCGACCTGGTGGAGCTGTGCAAGCAGAGGGGGCTGCACCCAGGGAGACGCACCAAGGACCAGCTGATTGCCCAGCTGGAGCAGGGAGACCGCATGAATGAACGGAGCCCTGTCTCTGAGGGAAGCAGCCGAGCAGATGCAGCGCAGGCACCAGTGTCTGTCCCCGCTGGGAGTGGTCAGCCGGCGGACGAGGGCTTCCCGAGACCCCCCCTTCCTAGGCGTAGAGGAAGGGCGGGGAGGAGCCCAGTGTATACCGAGGGCACCGTGACACCCCCGGCCAGCAGGGGAGCCTCACGGCAAAGCTCACCCCCCAGCAGGGGATCCTCCCGGCGACGCTCGGCATCCGTGGAGCGGATGCGGCTGGAATATGAAAGGGAGCGCCAGCCACCTTCCAGCGCCTGGTGGATCAGCTACTGAGGGGGATGGAGAGTTTTGCCGTGGCGTATATTGACGACATCTGCATCTTCAGCCAGACCTGGGAGGACCACATGTCCCAGGTTAAACAAGTCCTAGACCGACTCCGAAAGGCTGGGTTAACAGTAAAGGCTGAGAAGTGCAAGGTGGGGATGGCTGAAGTATCTTACCTGGGCCATCGGGTGGGGAGCGGCTGCCTGAAGCCGGAACCAGCCAAGGTGGAGGTGATCAGAGACTGGCCTGCTCCCCAAACCAAAAAGCAGGTACAGGCCTTTATTGGGATGGCGGGGTACTATCGAAGGTTCGTGCCCCACTTTAGTGCCATAGCCGGCCCCATCACTGAACTATGCAAAAAGGGGAAGCCAGACAAGGTGATCTGGACTGAGCAGTGCCAGGAGGCTTTCCGGGCGCTGAAGGAGGCTCTGGTTAGTGGCCCAGTTCTGGCAAACCCAGATTTTGACAAACCCTTTATGGTGTTCACTGATGCCTCAGACACGGGACTGGGGGCAGTGTTAATGCAGGAGGATGAAAAGGGGGAGAGACACCCCATCGTGTACCTGAGTAAGAAGCTGCTACCCCGGGAACAAAGCTACGCAGCCATCGAGAAGGAATGCCTGGCCATGGTGTGGGCCCTTAAGAAACTAGAGCCATATCTCTTTGGGCGACACTTCACCGTGTACACCGACCACTCTCCCCTGACCTGGCTGCACCAGATGAAAGGAGCCAACGCCAAGCTCCTGAGGTGGAGCCTGCTCCTGCAGGACTATGACATGGACGTGGTCCATGTGAAAGGAAGTGTCAACCTGACAGCGGATGCGTTGTCCCGGAGAGGGGGCCCTGAACTTCCCCAGGTCACTGGGCAGAGTGACCCCGCTCAGTTCAGTCTCAAAGGGGGGAGAGATGTGATGCAGTAGGGACTGTCTGTGTGGGGAGTGGGAGAGCAGGGGAGGACTTTAGGGGATGGACGATGCCAGGGCCTGTAACCTGAGCTAGGTAAGGGAGGGGAAAGGTCAAACACCTTTGCCCGGGAAGGAGGACAAAGGAGGGAGTGGCAGGAGGGAAGCAGTTTGAGTTTGGGTTTGGGGCTGTGTGGGCGGAATTCAGGGTATCCTAGCTAGGATCCAAGCACCCTGAAAGCCCAGAAGGACTCGGTGGAGGGGTCCTGACTGTGCCTGCAAGCCCTGCTGTAACCTGTGTTCCTGTTGTCCAATAAACCTTCTGTTTTACTGGCTGGCTGAGAGTCACTGTGGGTCCCAGGAAGAGGGGTGCAGGGCCGGACTCCCCCACACTCCGTGACACTGGCGTCTGAGCGCCCAGAACCTGGTGTCAGTGTCTGAGTGCCCAGGACCCAGCAGCACCGGTGTCTGAGTGCCCAGGACCCAGCAGCACCGGTGTCTGAGCGCCCAGAACCTGGCGCCAGTTTCCGAGTGCCCAGGACCCAGCAGCACCGGTGTCTGAGCGCCCAGAACCTGGCGCCAGTTTCCGAGTGCCCAGGACCCAGCAGCACCCGTGTCTGAGTGCCCAGGTCCCAGCAGCACCGGTGTCCGAGCGCCCAGAACCAGCACCAGAGTCTGAGCCGCAGGAAGGCTGGGCTTGTGCCCTGATGGTTGGCCGTGCTGTGACCCTGGGCCTCCCCTTCACCTCCCCAGGGAACAGGAGCCGGGTGAGTGGGAACCCAAGTAGGCAGCATGGGGGGTGATGGAATTCCAGCCCAGCCCTTACCTGCCAACGCTCGGCTGCTCTGCGGGGCTCAATCAGGTACATATCCCTCCCGTCTGAGAAGACTCCGCTGCAGGGAAAGCAGACACCCCTTTGTCACAGATGGATGCAGACCCACTCCCCTGCCCCCACCCCCCGAACCTTCCAGCACCACTGGGCAGCGAGGGACCTTCAACCCAGTTCCCCAGCCAGTTTGCTGCCCCGCAGAACAGAACCACCTCTCCCACTCCCTGCACCCAAAGCCAATGCAGCACTCTGGATTACCCAGCAGGGCAGGGCCATGACGCCCACCCTCATCCAAATCCCCCTAGGGTGAGCAGCCCTGCAAGAATGCTCCCTCCCTCCTCACTGCCACTCCAGCATCAGAGCCTCCTGGGGGCTCTGTCCCTGTGCCGGCTCAATCCGCTCCCGCCCCCCATGCCCACGGTGGTACTCACTGCAGACCACGGCAGCTGGACAGAGCTGCCAAGGACCTCGCCTCCCCTCGGAGTTTGCCCTGATAGTAACAGTGCTCCCCCGCTTCCTGCAACAGAGCAATGGGGCACGGAGAGCCATCAGCCACCACAGCAGAGAGGGAGCACAGGCTAGTGATTGGAAGCGATTAGAAACCAGGACTCCTGGGCTCTAGTCCCAGCTCTGGGAGGGAACACGGTCTAGTGAAGAGAGCCAGGGAATGGGAGTCAGAACTTATGGGTGCTATTCCTGGCTCTGACCTGGGGCAAGTCCCAGCCCCTCTCTGTGCCTCAGTTCCCCCCAACTGGAACATGGGATGACAACTTGTAGCCCCTTCCTGGTTTAGGATGCCAAACCAAAGTTTGCTGCACTGGAATTGGGGTTCCCCTGTGTGATGCAGTAGGGACTGTCTGTGTGGGGAGTGGGAGAGCAGGGGAGGACTTTAGGAGATGGACGATGCCAGAGCCTGTAACCTGAGCTAGGTAAGGGAGGGGAAAGGTCAACACCTTTGCCCGGGAAGGGGACAAAGGAAGGGAGTGGCAGGAGGGAAGCAGTTTGAGTTTGGGCTTGGGGCTGTGTGGGCAGAATTCAGGGTATCCTAGCTAGGATCCAAGCACCCTGAAAGCCCAGAAGGACTCGGTGGAGGGGTCCTGACTGTGCCTGCAAGCTCTGCTGTAACCTGTGTTCCTGTTGTCCAATAAACCTTCTGTTTTACTGGCTGGCTAAGAGTCACTGTGGGTCCCAGGAAGAGGGGTGCAGGGCCGGACTCCCCCACACTCCGTGACAACTGGTGGCAGCGGCGGGAGATACTGCACCCCGTGGACGGCGCTTCCTGCAGTAAGTGACTGGGGAGCAGTAAAACGAAGGGGTGGTTAACCCCTGGGAGTGTGTGCCCAGTGAGAAGGACTTTGCAGTAACAGAGTCCCCCGGGGGATTGCAGCGAGCGGTCCCAGGGGCGGAGGAGTCTGCAGCTCGACCCTGGCAGAGAGGTGGTGACCTCACGAAGGGCTGGTGCACTAGGGGTCCCCCTGGAAACCGTGGGGAGTGGCGAGCACCCCAGCCTGTGAGTGGCCAGCAGGAAGATGTATGCCAAGCGGCGCAAGTGTGACCTGGTGGAGCTGTGTAAGCAGAGGGGGCTGCACCCAGGGAGGCTCAGCAAGGACCAGCTGATTGCCCAGCTGGAGCAGGGAGACCGCATGAATGAACGGAGCCCTGTCTCTGAGGGAAGCAGCCGAGCAGATGCAGCGCAGGCACCAGTGACTGTCCCTGCTGGGAGTGGTCAGCCGGCAGACGAGGGCTTCCCGAGACCCCCCCTTCCTAGGCGTAGAGGAAGGGCGGGGAGGAGCCCAGTGTATACCGAGGGCACCGTGACACCCCCGGCCAGCAGGGGAGCCTCACGGCGAAGCTCACCCCCCAGCAGGGGATCCTCCCGGCAACGCTCGGCATCCGTGGAGCGGATGCGGCTGGAATATGAAAGGGAGCTGAGACGGGAGGAGCTCGAGTTAAAGAGGCGAGAGCTGGAGGAGAAGGCGAAACAACGTGAACATGAGCTGGAGGAGAAGGCGAAACAGCGTGAACATGAGCGGGAGGAGAAGGAGAAACAGCGTAAACATGAGCTGGACCTGGCCCGGCTGAGGAGCAGTGAGGCTCCGGCTGCGGTGAGTGAGGGGGGACCCAAGCCTACAAAGAGCTTTGATAAGCACTTGCTGCCCCGGCGTAAGGAGGGGGAGGACATAGATACCTTCCTGACGGCCTTTGAGAATGCCTGCGAGCTGCACAGGGTTGACCCTGCAGACAGGATCGCAGTTCTCACCCCCTTACTGGACTCCACAGCCGTGGAGGTGTACAGCCGACTGAAAGGGGCGGAGGCAGGGGACTACGAACTGTTCAAACAGGCCCTGCTCCGCGAGTTTGGGCTGACTCCTGAGATGTACCGGAAAAAGTTCCGGAGCCAGCGTAAAACCCGTGAGGTCACATACCTACAACTGGTCAACCGGGCACAGGGGTATGCTCGCAAGTGGACAGCTGGGGCCCAAACTAAAGAGGACCTGCTTGACCTATTCATACTGGAGCACCTGTACGAGCAGTGCCCGTCCGACCTGAGGCTGTGGTTGATGGACCAGAAGCCGGAGAACCCGCAGCACGCAGGCCAGCTGGCCGACCAATTTGTGGACAGTCGGGCAGGGGATGGCAGGGAGGAGTCTCGAAGGAGCAAGCCTGCCTCAACGCAGAGAGAGAGTCATCATGGGACCTCCCAAAGGGGGCCTATGGAGAACCCCCCCAAAAGGGGAACATCCAGCGGCAGGTACCTTCGACCCACTCAAGGGGACCCACGAGATATGGGCTGCTATCGCTGTGGCCAACAAGGTCACATACGAGCCCAGTGCCCCAAGCTCAGGGACAGACCAAGCAGACCCAACCCGCAGAGGGTGGACTGGGTAAAAACCCAATCGGAGGAGGGGCTACATTCCCAGGAAAGGGGGGTTGGCAACATACCACCTGTGGATGCTCCCGGTTCCGGGTTTTTGGTTTACCGGGTGGGCGCGGGGCTGCCCCTCCGGAAAGAGTGCATTGTTTCCCTGGAAGTGGATGGGAGGAAGGTCACTGGATACTGGGACACGGGCGCAGAGGTGATGCTGGCCCGGCCCGAGGTGGTGGCCTCAGATCGGATGGTGCCCGACACCTACCTGACCCTGATGGGCGTGGGCGGGACCCCATTCAAGGTACCCGTGGCAAGGGTACACCTGAAATGGGGGGCCAAGGAGGGCCCCAAGGATGTGGGGGTACACCAATATTTGCCCACTGACGTGTTAATGGGAGGGGACCTTGAGGACTGGCCTAGTAACACCCAGAGTGCCCTGGTCGTGACTCGTAGTCAGAGTCGGCAAATGGCACTGCACCCCGAAAACGGGGAAGGTACTCGACCTGAGGTGCAGGACCCTAACTCAGGGAGCGGGGAACGCCCAGGGGCACGGTGCAGAGAGGCTGCGGCCTCAGACCCAGCCAGCAAGAGAGAGCCGGTCCCCATTCCTGTCCCAGCTGCTGAGTTCCAGGCTGAGTTGCAGAAAGATCCCTCCTTGCGGAAGCACAGGGACCGGGCTGACCTTAGTGCGGTACAGACCATGAGGAGAGGTTGCAAGGAGAGGTTCCTGTGGGAGAAGGGGTTCCTGTACCGAGAATGGGCTCCCCCAGGGGAAGTAGAGTCATGGGGGATCAGGAGGCAGCTGGTGGTTCCCCAGAAGTTCCGTCACAAGCTGTTGTACCTGGCCCATGACATCCCTCTCGCAGGGCACCAGGGAATCCGGTGCACCAGGCAGAAGCTGCTACCCCGGGAACAAAGCTACGCAGCCATCGAGAAGGAATGCCTGGCCATGGTGTGGGCCCTTAAGAAGCTAGAGCCATATCTCTTTGGGCGACACTTCACCGTGTACACCGACCACTCTCCCCTGACCTGGCTGCACCAGATGAAAGGAGCCAACGCCAAGCTCCTGAGGTGGAGCCTGCTCCTGCAGGACTATGACATGGACGTGGTCCATGTGAAGGGAAGTGCCAACCTGACAGCGGATGCGTTGTCCCGGAGAGGGGACCCTGAACTTCCCCAGGTCACTGGGCAGAGTGACCCCGCTCAGTTCAGTCTCGAAGGGGGGAGAGATGTGATGCAGTAGGGACTGTCTGTGTGGGGAGTGGGAGAGCAGGGGAGGACTTTAGGAGATGGACGATGCCAGAGCCTGTAACCTGAGCTAGGTAAGGGAGGGGAAAGGTCAACACCTTTGCCCGGGAAGGGGACAAAGGAAGGGAGTGGCAGGAGGGAAGCAGTTTGAGTTTGGGCTTGGGGCTGTGTGGGCGGAATTCAGGGTATCCTAGCTAGGATCCAAGCACCCTGAAAGCCCAGAAGGACTCGGTGGAGGGGTCCTGACTGTGCCTGCAAGCTCTGCTGTAACCTGTGTTCCTGTTGTCCAATAAACCTTCTGTTTTACTGGCTGGCTGAGAGTCACTGTGGGTCCCAGGAAGAGGGGTGCAGGGCCGGACTCCCCCACACTCCGTGACACCCTGCTCATCTCTCAGACTGTAACAACAGCTTCTGTCAGATGGACAAGCCCGTCTGCACACGCGTGTGCCCACATGTGCTTGTATTCCAGGTGTGTGCCCATGCATGTGCAAGTGTGTGTTTCTATGTCTGTGTACATACCTATCCACATGTATGCCATGCTGTGTCTGTGGAGGTGGGGTCTTTTATCCTCTGTGTGGCTGTTTGTCTGATCTTTGCATGTAGCTGCTTGTATGCATGTCCTAGAGAGCGTGGGGCCTTTGCTCCCATTTTCATGCCCATGTCAATGTCCCTGTGCATCCATATATAGGCGTTACCCTACCTGCACACCTGTCTGCAGGTGCATGCATGTCCTTGCATGTAGGCATGCATGTGTGTCTTCCCAGATGTGTGCGTGCACCTGTCTGCATGTGCGTCATGTTCCCACTTAGTGCAAGTCCATGTTTGCCAATAGCAGTGCACGGGTGCCCTTCCCCTCCAGACGTCTGGGCATGTGTGTGCAGCCCCATCTCCACAGGCTCACATGACGCACTAGCAGCAGCCCTGCTCCACTGTGTCTATTTATAGGAACCATCTCTGCACAGGTTACAGAGCCCTGGCCTTGGGCATCCAGAGGGGCAAATGAGGGGTCCCAGTCACCACAGCCCCAGGCTGGCACAGAGTGGTGGGAGGACTCGAGGAGAGGCGGGGCATGAGCAGGGCGGCCCAGAAGGGAAGAGAGCTGGTGAGGGCTGGCGGGGCAGGGCGGAGCAGGCCGCCCAGTCCCTCCCGGCCTGTCCATGTTTCGCACTCCCTCAGCATTACTGCTGGTCCAATTCCAGGGCTGGCTTTGTGCTGAGAGGCACCATGAAATCTGCATGACAGGCGGGGTTACTGGGCGAGAGACACGCCAGGCTATTTATGGACAGACCCATTCATCTTTTTACCATGGCTGCGCCTGCTGCGGCCACTCCCTCACCCCTCCGCCAGCTGCAGGGAGAGTCCCAGCAACCTCGTGTCATTCTGCTTCACTCCCACGTGCGCTAAGGGGGCTGCCCCGTGCCCCAGGCTGCGGGCCAGAGCAATAGGAGCAGCCTCGATGACCCCTCTCACCCCCATACACACACCCACCCTCCCGAAAGGGAAATATCTTTACAGCCCTGCTGATCTATTCTGGGGGCAAAGTCCAGATGCACCAGGACCCCTCCCCTCCTGTTATACCAGGCCTGGCCTCTCCCACACACAGCTCAGCCAGTGCCCCTAAATCCTGACCGACAGCCCCCTGCTATCCCAGCCCTGGCCTCCCACACACACAGCTCAGCCAACGGCCCTCAATCCTGACCCATAGCCCCCTGCTAGCCCAGCCCTGGCCTCCCTCACACAGCTCAGGCAGTGCCCCTCAATCCTGACCCACAGCCCCCTGCTAGCCCAGCCCTGGCCTCCCCCACACACAGCTCGGCCAGCGCCCCTCAATCCTGACCCACAGCCCCCTGCTAGCCCAGCCTTGGGCTCCCCCACACACAGCTTGGCCAGCGCCCCTCAATCCTGACCCACAGCCCCCTGCTAGCCCAGCCCCTAGGGCTTTCCTAAGTAGAGACAGACACTCGTACTCAGTCCTCACCAATTGCTTGGTGGGTCTCGATCACAGACAGCTGGAACTCGACTGAACCCCTACGCTGAGTGCCTAGGGGTTGGCTGGCATTGTGCGGTCATGGGGACAAGCTCACTGCCCCTGAGCTCTCCAGGGAGGGGTCTCTGTGTCATGTGTCTGTGCAGCACCCAGCATAGTGCCCCGATCCCCGATGGGGGTCTGCAGGCACCCCCACAAGAGGACACTAAAGAGCCCCGAGTGAGCTGATCTGCAGAGGCGGTGCCCAGGCAGGCCAGAGCCACCCCAGCCGCCTGGTCAGGATCCGTAGATTCACAGGGTTCTAAGTCAGAGGGGGCCATTAGCTTATCTAGTGACCTCCTGTGTAGCACAGGCCCTTACTTCAGCCACTTGTCCCTGTGCTGAGCCCAAGGGTTTGTGCTTCATTACCACATCTTCCAGAAAGGCCTGGAGCCACAGACACCCCTCCCCCTGCTCGGCCCTGCCAGTCGTTTCACTTCAGTAGAGTACATGTCTGCACACATCTCTGTTTCACAAAGCTACCCAACGTTCCCAGCTGCTTCAGATTGATCATGGCAGGTCTCATCTAGCCAGAGGTGAAAGTAAGCTGGTACAGTCTGGTTTGGCATACCAGCAAGAGCCAGTACACCGTGCCAGACTTCACCGGCTTCTGCAGCAGGGATTTAAAGGGCTCTGGGCTCCTAAATCCCACCTGCAGCTCCAGCAGCTGGACTGGGGCCGGGATTTAAAGGGCTCAGAACTAAATTCCCCCCTGCAGCTCCAGCAGCCAGGCTGGGGCTGGGATTTAAAGGGCTCGGGTTTCCCCACAGTGGCAGGAGCTCCACGCCCTTTAAATCCCGGCCCCAGGCCAGCAAGGCTTGGGGCTCCCCGAAGCCATGGGGGCTGCGGGCCCTTTAAATCCACACCCGAGCCCAGCTGCCGGAGCTGAGGGGGCATTTAGAGGGCTTGGGGCTCCATGGTGGCCAGAGCCCCGGGCCCTTTAATTTGTCCCTGAGCCCCGGGGGCTCCCAGCCACCTCTGCAGCTGGGAGCCCCGAGTTGATTTAAAGGCCCTGGGGCTCCCAGCCACAGCCAATGCCCCAGGGCCTTTAAATCTTGAGAGGCCCCACCTCTTCCATTTGAGGCCACACAGCCCTCAGGACTCCGGCAGTACTGGTAAGTCCTGTAAGTTACTTTCACCCCTGCATCTAGCTCCCTGGCCAGCTGCGACCAAGCTTCTGTCCCCCCCTCAACCCCCCCCCGGAAACCCCTGATGTGCCCAACCACCGTCTGCCTGGCTGCAAGCCCCTCAGATCACTGCCCTCCTTTGCTGAGCTTCAGTTCATCTGCGAATTTGACACCATCAGCTCAGGATTAAACAAAGACTGTGAATGGCTAGCCAACTACAAAAGCAGTTTCTCCTCCCTTGGTGATCACACCTCAGCTGCTAGAAGAGGGCCTCATCCTCCCTGACTGAACTAACCTCGTTATCTCTAGACTGATTCTTGCCTGCATATTTATACCTGCCTCTTGAAATTTCCACCACATGCGTCTGACGAAGTGGGTATTCACCCACGAAAGCTCATGCTCCAATACATCTGTTAGTCTATAAGGTGTCACAGGACTCTGTCACTTTTTACAGAGCCAGACTAACACGGCTACCCCTCTGATGCCTGCCCTCCTTCAGTGACCTTCTGGGGCACCCCTGCATCCTCCATAAGAGGAGAAGCCAGGGAGCTTCTCAAGAAGGAGCTGGAGGGAGCAGCTTGTGAGTAAGCCTGTGTCATAGCCTGCCGGCGTGCATGCCCGTGGCTGTCTGGCTGTCTGGCTGTGCCTCTGACTAGTGCTCTGGGCTAGAGCAGCAAGGGACGCGTCAGATGGGGAGGAGGGATACGTAGCCCAGACGCGCCCTGTCTGCAGCAGTGACTCACTGGGCTCCATGCAGCTGATTCTTTCTGCCCCTCTCGAAGCAGTGATGCCTCCTGGGGCTAGAGCCAGCGGAGCCGGACTCGCCATGGTGGATTGCTCTGGGGGAAGGCAGCTCAGGGGGTGGCTGGGCTAGAGCCAGGGGGTAGGGGGAGTGCTGGTCCTTGGGCCAGCTGGGCTGTGGCATTAACCCTTCATGTTGCGTGCGCGCTGAAGAGGCTGCCATGGGCCATACCCCCGAGTGGCACAAGGCCCGGGCGGGGAGTGGGCACTCGCAGCCACTGACCCTTTGGGGAACAAGGACCCAGGCTGTACCACGGTGGCTGGGGCCAGGGTAGCTCGTGGGGGAGGGTGGGGGGTTGCAGTTAAAGGGACAGGGTCTGATTTGTTCTGCTGACTGGTGCTCACAGCTGGTGCTCAGTATTGGTGTGATCACACCACACCCAGTTCACCATTCACCATCACCAGCCGCAAAGCCTGGAGTGGCCACAGCCGCAGCGCAGGGGAGGGGAGGAAGACCTGGCCTGGATTTCCATCCCCCTTGAGCTGGGCTCTGGCTGGAGCCCTGCCTACGGCAGGTCCCCTCCCCTGCTCTGGGGCTGCACTGAGTCAGGCTCCTCTCTGCAGTGGTACCTCTGGTGCTGGCCAGTCTCAGGCCTGAATACAGGGGGCTCTGGGGATCCTTCCAGCCAAGGGGACCCAAAATGACCCCGCATTGTCCCATTGGGCCTGTGCTCCCTCCCTGTCCCCTCGGCTCCGAGAGGCGGCTGGCGGCATTTCTCCAGCTCCATGCTCGCTGAGCCAGGCAGAAGCGCGGCGCTGCCATGACCTGCTAGTCTCTGGCCTTGTGCATCACCGCGCACAAAACTCGCTTTGAATTCCCCCGATGGGAGCTCCACTCCACCCCTGCACCAGCCACCAGCTCCCTGGCCTGGCAGCGACTCATCCAGCAGCACCGGCAGTGCCGAGCAGGGTCAGCCCCGGGCCCAGCTAGCCCAGTGCCCTGTCTCCAGCAGGGGCCAGCTGCAGATGCTGCAGAGGACATTGGAGGAACCCCACACAGCAGGAGAGGGATAATCTGCCCCTGCAATAGGTCTCATCCTAGTCGGGGATGGGCTCAAGCCCTGATGCACCAGGGTTACTACCCTGCCACCATTCATTCATTAAGATACTCTTGTACAGCAGACATGCCTGATCTCTGTTTGAATCTTGCAATGTTCTTGGTCTCAAGGTCACCCTGTGGCAGTGAGTTCCACAGGCTAATGAGCACTGGGTGTAAAAGTATTTTCTTTGCTGAGTTTCAAATGTGCCACCTATTCATTTCATGAGCCGTTGCACCATTCATTTAACTTCGCTAATTTCATTCCCATTCTAGTCACCGCGCAGCCAGGACCCGCAGGCTCTCCTGACTCCTGGCCAGCGGCCTGGGCTCTCACAAAGGCTGCTCCAGGCCGGCCCGCACTGCAGCATGGGATTGGGCCACTGCTGCATGACATCGACGCAGGCTCCTGGCCCAGGCTCGTCCTGCGGCTCTACACCTGCCGCTGGAAAGACTCTGCCTGGCGCCTCAGCCCTACTGGCAGGGCCCTCCTCGCCATCAGCGCCCAGTGAAACCCTGTGCTGCCCCCACTCACCGGGCTGTGGCTGCTGTTCCCATCCTGGCCATAGTGCCGCTCCACATAGCGCGAGGAGAGCAGGTGGCTGCCAGGGAAACGAGAGGGGGGACAGGTGAGGAACTGCTGCTGGCTGGGGCAGGTAGGGGATGAGGGGCTCAGATTAACCAGGGCCCCTGATGTGCAGGGCCGGTGCCATCCTTGTGGCAGCACATCCACTGGCCTTTCCCCCTGTAACTGCAGGCTCAGCCGCCTGGACCATGCACCCAACAGCCCTGTTCCCCTTCCTCTCCTGCGCCCCTCGGGAAACACACACAAAAATACACACTGCACACTGTCCACAGCTGAGCTCTCACTACACACACACACACACTGTGCAGTGTCCACAGCTGAGCTCTCGTTACACACACACACTGCACTGCCCACAGCTGCGCTCTCACTACACACACACACACACAGTGCAGTGTCCACAGCTGAGCTCTCGTTACACAAACACACACACTGCGCACTGTCCACAGCCGCACTCTTGTTACATACACTGCGCACTGTCCAGAGCTGTGCTCTCGCTACACAAACATACATACTGCGCACTGTCCACAGCTGTGCTCTCGCTACACAAACACACACACTGCACACTGTCCACAGCTGCGCTCTCGCTACACTAACGCACACACTGTGCACTGTCCACAGCCGCACTCTCATTACACACACTGCACACTGTCCACAGCTGCGCTCTCGCTACACACACACACACTGTGCACTGCCCACAGCTGCGCTCTCGTTACACAAACACACACACTGCACACTGTGCACAGCTGCACTCTCTTTACACACACTGCACAATGTCCACAGCTGCGCTCTCTTTATATATACACACACACACACACACTGTCCACGCTGCATTCGCTTTTCACTGGGGGCTCTTGCAATGGGCTGGGGACTCGCCTGGGTTCCTGGGAGGCGCACTGGAGGGAAGTCAGGGTGGGGCTGGGCTGTCAGGACCCAGAGCCTGCCCCCCCCCGCCCCCAGGGGAGCTCTGCAGGTTCACTCCCTGGCACAGAAACCCAATCGCCAGCCACTCGGGCTGATCACGCCGGCTCCCATTACACCAGGCTCTGGAGCTCACCTCATCCTGCTGATACCTGGGCCTGGGGCTTCAGTGTCAGAGCTGGGTGGTTCCAGAGGGCTCCATGAAATATTAAGGGGGCAGCTTTCACCCGATGCCAGAGCTTGGAGCCAGCCCAGCACGGTGCCAGGGCACCCACCTGCCCCCCTCGAAGCGTCTCTTGCACACGTGCTCAGAGCCTCCCACGCACACCTGGCCTGGAACAGACGTGGGGCCGATCGCTGGCACCTGGCCTGAGCCCCACCAAACTCACGCCCCACAGCTGCTGAGCCCCCCCAAGTTCCAGCGCTGTGGGACAGGCCACGCTTTGGCTGCTTCCACCCCAGCCTGCCCTGGGCCTCAGCCCTGGCTCGCACCCACAGCCCCAGGGAAGCACTTACTGGTTCAGCTCCAGATCCAAGGTGAAGGCCGAGCCAAAGGCATGAATGAGGAAGCTCACCTGGGCCAGGTGCACAAACTGCAAGAACCAGAGAGAAGCGAAGTTAAAACACCCTGTCCAGCAATGCACGCCCCTGACATCGTGTCCCCCAGCAATGCACGCCCCTGGCACTGCATCCCATAGCAATGCACGCCTCTGGCACTGCGTCTCCCAGCAATGCATGCCCCTGGCACTGTATCCTCCAACCCCCAGCAATGCACGCCACTGACACTGTGTCACCCAACAATGCACGCCCTTGACACTGCGTCCCCCTGCAAAGCACGCCCCTGGCAATGTATTCCCTGACCCCCAGCAATGCATGCCCCTGACACTGTTTCCCCCATCAATGCACGCCCCTGGCATTGTGTCCGCCAGCAAAGCACGACCCTGACACTGCGTCACCCAGCAGAGCACGCCCCTGACACTGCATCCCCCAGCAATGCACGCCCCTGGCACTGTATCCCCTGACCCCCAGCAATGCACGCCCCTGGCACTGCATCCCCCAGCAATGCATGCCCCTGACATGCGTCCCCCAGCAATGTATGACCTTGACACTGCATCCCTCAGCAATGCATGGCCATGCATTTAACCCCTGTCATTGCAACCCCCAACAAAGCACCCTCCTGGCACTGCACACCCTTCAGTGTACCCCCTGGCACTGCATGCCTTGCAATGCAAAGCCCTAGCACTGTACCCCCTAGCACTGCAACCCCCAACAAAGCACGTTCCTGGCACTGCAAGCCCTGCAATGCACCCCCTCGCAATGCATGCCCCTGGTACTGCACCCCCACAATGCATGTCCCTGGCACTCTACCCCTGGCACTGCAACCCCAACAAAGCACCCACCTGTCAATGCACCCCCTTGCGCCGTACCCCTCGGAATGCATGCACCTGGCATTATACCCCCTGGCACTGAAATCCCAAACAAAGCACCCTCCTGACATTGCACACACCACAATGCAGGCTCCTGACACTGCACCCCCTGCAATGTACCCCCTGGCACTGCATGCCCTGAAATTCATCCCCCTGGCACTGTACCCCCTGGCACTGCACCCCCCACAATTCATGCCCCAGGCACTGCACACACCCCCTCCCACAATATACCCCCAGCACTGCATTCCCCTGGCACTGCACGCCCCGGTCACTGCACACCCCACAATTCTTTCCCCTAGCATAGCAACCCTCCAATCACTGAAAGCTCCTGTCACTGCGCTGCCCCACCATTGTCGCCCCAACACTATAACCTCCCTATCCCCAGTACTGCAGCCCCCCATTGCAGGCAGAGGCTGGAGGGGGCATCGCTATGCCACTGCCCTCTCAGGGGGAGATGAGTGGGGTCCGTACTGACACAAGGGGCTGTCTGGGTCAACACATTTGGACGCTAACAGCTTCTGTCTGCACAGCGAGCCGTGGCAGCAAGAGCCACGCCCTGGTGCGCTCACACATGCAGGCTGTGGTCACTGCAGAGCCAGCAGCAGTTCTTGCTGTGGTGGCAGCGTTGCAGCTGGAGACGGAGTACAAAACCCTGCGCCCTTCCCTATGGGCCCTGCTTAGGGTTGCCAGGCATCGGGTTTTTAACCGGAACACCTGGTCAAAAAGGGACCCTGGTGGCTCCGGTCAGCACTACTGATCAGCCCGTTAAAAGTCCAGTTGGCAGCACAGTGGGGGCCCGGGGCTAAGGCAGGCTCCCTGCCTGCTCTAGCCCTGCACGGCTCCCGGAAGCAGCCGCCAGGTCCTAGCAGTCCCTAGACGCATGGGCGGCCAGGGAGGCGCCATGCGCTGCCCTTGCTCTGAGTGCCGGCTCTGCAGCTCCCATTGGCTGGGAACCGCGACCAATGGGAGCTGTGAGGGCGGCACCTGCGGGCACAAGAGCAGTGCACAGAACCTCCTTGGCCACCCATGCACCATTGGGACCCCACACTCCACCCTCCCTGCCGCATCCCAACCCCCTGCCCCAGTCCAGAGTTTCCTCCTGCAACCAAACTCCCTCCCAGAGCCCGAACCCCCCCACAAAACCTCAACTCCCTGCCCCAACCCCCTCATGCATCCCAAACTCCTCATCCCCAGCAGGAGCCCTCCCCTCCCCGCATCCCAATCCCCTGCCCCAGCTCGTACCCTGAGCCCCTCATTTTTGCCCCCACACCAGAGCCTGCATCTCCAGCCAGAGCCCTCAACCTTCCCCCTCCCCCCTAGACAGGGAAGGGGCGGGGCCTTGGGAAGGGGTGGGACAGGCCTGTTCGGTTTTATGCGATTAGAAAGTTGCCAACCCTAGTCCCACAAAAATGGTGACTCCTGCTTGGGAAGCCGCCTGAGACCCCCACAAGGCTAGCCCAGCATGGCTACCCGTGACACGGCCACCAGAACCAGGCTGCTGCACACCCAGACTGAGCCAAACCCATCCCAGGGCCAATCTCAGCCCTTCCACCTGGCAACCCAGCAGTTTTCTCCCATCCACCATAAAAAGATGGCAAATGCCCAGGCCCCCACAATGCAAGCCATGCTCTGCCCCATGCATGGCCCCACAGATTCCCCGCTAGCTCCAGGGCCTCAGCACCCATTTACCACCCCCGGAAACACTGTACTGTCATCCTCAGTGGGTCCCACCCCCAGCACACTGCTCAGTGGTGGCCCCCACATCTGCAGAATGGGCAAATCAGAATGATGGGGTTGAGAGTCGGAGATCTAGAGAGAGAACCAGTCGAGACTGTTTGGTTTCGAACGCAGACAAAGAAGTGGGGCCATGATAGAAGGACAGAAAACAATGGGTGAGACAGAGCAGGGGGATCAGGTGCCACATTTCACCCTGTCTGCTTATAAAGAACATAGGGATGCGGCGCATTCAAGGGAGGAGGCAGAGAAGAGGCAGGGCAGGGGCAGGGACTTGGGGGAAGGGGGTAGAATGGGAGTGGGGGGAGGGTGGGGCCAGGGGTGGGTGGGGGTTGAGCCCCCACTGGGCAGAGGGGAAGTTGGCATCTATGTACTTAGTCCTGCCCTGAGTGCAGGGGGACTGGACTAGGTGACCTCTCGAGCTCCCTTCCAGTTCTATGATTCTGGGGTTCCCAGGGTCTATGGTCCCTCAAGAACCAAGCAGGGTATGATCTCTGGGCAAGACCCCTTAAAACGTGTCTTCCTCATAGGTGTGTAAATGCCCTGGGAGTCCTTCAACATTTGCAGAGAGTTGTTCGAGGTCTCCTAGAAAATCCATGGCTATCAACGAGGAGGTGCTCTACCGGGTTCTGAACTTCTTTCGGAAACCTGAAAGTTGGAGCCAGGACACCCCGTGGTTCCAGAACTGCTGTGGTGGAGCTGGAGCTGACAGCAGTGTCTGCAGCACCTCAGGATGCTTGGAGAGCCGTGCTGGCCAAGAGTTGGCCTTCTGCCACTAGGGACTGGAATTGCTCCCTGCGGTCGTGTGGCAGCTGCTGAGGAGCTTCGGTGTATTTGGCCAGGACTGCCTGGCAGTGTGTGATCTGGAACTGCAGGGTTGCAGACGAGTAAGACTTTTGTCCAAAGAGATCCAGCCATTTTTGGTCCTTGTCACAGGGTGTAGATCTCAAAAAGTGCTGCCTGACCCCGTTCATTCATTGCACCCGCCGCTAGGAGTTAGGTGGGGGATGGGAAGATAAAAAGTCGGAATCTTTAAGGGGCATCTAGAACGTGTTCTCTGCCCTCTTGCACGTGGTGGAACAGTGGCAGGCGTTTGCCACACTCCTAGCCGGGTCTGGGAGAGCCTCGTTAATAGGAAGCGCCACTCTGGAGGGTGTTGAAGAAATCCAGACGGATCGCAGTGTCTGCTACCCTTCTAACGAGGATGTGGAAGGTGGTAGAGGCATAACCACCTCATCCAGTGACAATGAGGCAACAGGAGCAACGTCTTCATCTGCCTTAGCCTTCTCCTGTCGTGGGGGTAGGGTCCGGGGAGGATGTGAAACCCTGGGCTCACTGAGGGACGGTGCCGGTGGGCTGTAAATTACTGCCAATGGGCAGCCCCAGGATCCCAGCGTGGCTGTTGCAGGAGCACCGGGCCCCTTAAATCCCCACCGGAGCCTGGCTGCTGGAGCTCCAGCAATGATTTTAAGGGCCTGGGGCTCCCCACAGTGGCTGGAGCCCTGGGCCCTTTAAATCCCCGCCGGAGAAGCCGGTCCAGTCTGGCATGGTGTCCTGGCTCTTGCTGGTACACCGTACCGTATCGTACCGGCTTACTTTCACCTCTGCTTGTTTCCCAGTGGGTGGAAAAGGGGCAGGCTGAGAGACATGGGGGTGGGTGTCACGGAGGGGCAGCAGTGCCTTCACAAAAGTTGGGGGGGCCTGGGGCCACCCAACCCCTCCCCTTGCCCCAAGGCCCCACCCCACCACTTCCCTCTGAGGCCGAAAGCAGGCCCCTGCTCTTGTCCCTGACCCCCGGACCTGCCGCCCAGGGCAGGTGCAGGGACCTAGGCTCCCCACAGCTGCCCACGTGGCTCTTACCCCAACCCAGCTGCAGCCAGGGGGCATCACCTTGGACCCGCAGTCTGGCCACAGTAAGAGCCGTATGGGCAACTGTGGGGAGCCAGTGCGGACCCTCCACCTCCATCTCCCTGAGTGGGGAAACGGGGGGGGGGAAGAGGAGGGGGAGGAGGTGAGATCCGCCATGGTGAAAAGTGGACGGGCCAGGCCCCCTGTCCCCCTATTCTGACATCACTGGGTGAAGCGCAGGCAGGGCCACCACGGCCCAGGCCTCCAGCGTCAGGTCGGCAGCAGCTGTGTTAGTGGAGACTGACCCTGGAGGAAGAGTGAGTGCAGGCATCTGGTTCCACCTTCCTTGGGGACTTGTAAGGTTCTCCCTGCGCGAGGGCAGATTCCCAAAGGGGTACGTACGAGAACTCTTCACTGAGATCCAGGAGACTGACTGGGAGTCCTCTCCCTCCGCATCCTCCCATGGGGGAGCAGCCACTGAGGGAAGTCCTAGGCCACAGGATGGCTGCTCAGAGACAGAGGACTTGGTACCAACAGATGCTTGGTGCCCATCAACAATGGGGACTCTGATTCATCCAACACCAAGAGGCCCCTCAAGAATCGGAATTCCTGTGTTACCGGAAACGACCTCAGTCCTTGGATATCCAGGGCTTCACAGGCCCACTGGTACTGGAGGAAGAGTCCTTGGCCTCAGCAGTCCCCTTGGAGACCAAGGCCTGGTGGTGACCTAGTCTCTTTGGGGTGAGAGTCCGTGCGCCTCTTTCCAGGACTCTTCCAAAGACCTGTCTGTCATAGGTGAAGCTTGCCCCAAGGTTGCTGGGCACTGGGGCTGCCTGGGGACAGTTGAACGGGAAGAGGGGTCTCCTGACTTGGCTCAGAGGGGAGCTGCATGGCCAACAGTCTGAGACAGAGCACTTCTGGGAGACATGGCACTCCCACAGGCCGTGGCCATGCTTGGAGCGCCTGTTGCTTTCCGATAGAGCCTCCCAGCAAGAGAGCCAACAGGCAAGCCCTGCCAGGAGAGGACAAGTCTCCCAGAGGGAAGTGAGCAGGAAAACAATCCTCTCACCTACATCTAACTAACTATACTAACACTACCAACGATAAACTCCCTCACTGAGAATAAACAGGGGCCAAGGATGCGCGAGGAGGCCATGCGAGGCAGTAGAGAAGCAGCTCTCGCCCATTCTCGGTGTCTGCCAGGGAGCGTGCGCAGGCTAAACCGATGCTGCTAGCTGGAGCTCTCCGAGCAAGGGCTTGAGAGGTGCATGGAGCACCCAGCGGCACACCACTCGGAGAAGAAAGGAGACCTCAGGAAACACCGTTTAGCCACGCTTCTGCTGATACCTGGAGAACGTCAAAGATTTTCTGAAAATAAATCTGTTCTTGTTGGTGTCAGTTGCCTTAGCCCAAAGCCTGAGAATTAAAGCCACTTGCAAAACACTAGGGAGGCGATAGAGACAGTGTGGAGACCGAGGTAAAACACTTGACAAAACGAAGGGGAGGTTAGGAGGAAGACCGTTTGCTGCAGCTGCTAACTTTTCCGAATAAATACAAAACTTGCCTCACGACCTGCATAAACTCTGTGTGATGGGTGTGCGTATTCCTCCGCCAAGTGCTGCAGAGGAGAGACCACTCGCGCACTTTGATGGATGACAGATTACCTGAGGAACTGCATGACATGGGACCGGTTAAGGGTCCTGGCTCTCGTGGCTATTGGAAAAAAGTATCAAAGTCTCTTGATGGGAAGAGAGTTGTCAGCAGAATTGCTGCTGCTCACAGCACCTGACACATCCAGCTTCCAGAGGGTAACTAAATTGTTCCCAACACTATTTATCCCCATTCTATAATGTCTGAGCAGCAAAACCCTTGTTCCTCCACACTAGCATATACCTCCCCTTCTAGTTATTCTAGCACTGCCTTGGGCCCACACATGACTGTTAATACACCCAATTCCTGACCTGCAACACACACGCAGAGCACGACAATTGTGCCAACTCCTCTGTAGCTATGGGGGGGGGGGGAGCATAAAGACGTGGCAACAACACCAACTTCAAACCAGTTATTTCTCCTAGAAGGAAATAGTTGGTCTGTGGAACTCCCAGCTCCAAGATCTCAGTGAGGCCAACAGCTCACCAGGTTCCAGGAAAGGACCAGCCACAGACCTGAGTGATAAGGATGGAGCCTTCCCAGGCGTTGGCTGGCTGTGCTGGCGTATCTCATGGTCCTGGCAGAAACCAATCAGCGACAGCCTGGTCTCATTTCCCTCAGAGGCACGGTAGGACTTGAGCCAGCACCCCGGGGGTGGGGGTGCTGAGGAGAGCCAAGCAAAATGCTTTCAGGAAATTTTCACCCCAAAACATTCCGGCAGGGCTGGGCACCGAATACCGGTGGAATGTAGGTCAAAGTCAGCGAATCGTAAACTGGGGGGGGGGAGCCCCAAAGCTGAACCAGTTCATTTGGGGGTTCACGGAGTCCCCGGGCGATGCTCTGGAACTGCTCCCCACAAAGCCAGGCAGGACTTTGGGGAGCCTCCTCTCCCTTGGAGCAGACTTGTTCAGGGCAAGAAGCTCACACATCTTCACCTCCTGGGTCTCTCCTTGGAGCATTCAGCATCCTCTGCCCCTCCGTGCGCTTCCCACAGCGAGTCCACCCCAGCGGGGTCCTGGGGAAGCCACCGGGTCCTGCACCCCCACTTTGCAGTCAGACGTGACTCTCAGCCAGCCAGTAACACAGAGGTTTATTAGATGACAGGAACAGGGTCTAAAACAGAGCTGGTAGATACAGCGAACCAGACCCCTCAGCTGGGTCCATTCTGGGAGGCAGTGAGCCAGACCCCCAGGTCTGCCCTCCACTCCTCGACCCCAGCCAGCTCCAGACTAACCCCCCTCCAGCCCCTCCTCGCTCCTCAGCCCCTTTCCCGGGCCAGGAGGTCACCTGATTTTTTTGTCTCCAACACCTTCAGCTGGCACCTTTGCAGAGGAGGGGCCCAGGCCATCAGTTGCTAGGAGACAGAGTGCCAGGCATTTAGGTGCACTGGCCCTTTGCTCTGCCAGATACTTAAGAACTGCCATGGGGACACTGAGGCACCAAGATAGTAATCAGAGAAAACATTAAGAACATTCCTAGTTCATCACAGGGGGTTTGCTTTGAAATGACCCCAAATGAAAAACAAAAACAAAAAAACCCACAAATTATTTTCAGGTTGAACAAAATGTTTCAATTGAATGGAAATGAATTTTTTTTAATGTTTTGTTTGTGTCAGTGAGAAAAGCCGAAAACCCAGAGTTTCAGTTCACACAAAACATTTTATAGAATTTATTTGATTTTTATTTTGCAGTTCGGCCCGAGTCACCTCACGGAGCCCTTGGAGGGCTGCCCTGATACAGGACTCTGGGAGAGGGTCAAACCTTCCTCGGCTTCGCCTGGTGCTGGCCAGTGGGAGACGCTGCTCTGGCTGGGTCTGCAATTCCTCGCCCACCGGCAAAGAGTAGCAAAGAGCTGCGCAAGCCGCACCAAGCAAGCAGGAGGCAGGAGGCAGGGCTGTGCACTGGCTTTAGGGACGCAGGGCCGGGGGGTTTCTCCGTCAGAGGCAGAGATTCCAGGTCAGCAGCCAATTAATGAGGAACCGGAGAGTCCGATTCCATCTCTGGATGATTCAGTAACCGAAACCCTCCGTGTACTGAGTGACAGCAATGGAGCTATCTTTGGGCGGGGGCAGGAGGGGGAGCCCAACATAGGATCTGCCTGCAGCTTGGGGGAGCAGCTGGGAGAGGCAGGAGGTCAAGGATCCCGGGGTTAGTATGCAGCCGGCTGCGGAGGCTCGCCCAGTGAGAGAAGGGCCGGCTGCTGCTGAATGAATGAATGAGGCGCTGTTCTGTTTCTCTGCTCCTTCTCCTCCCTAGCAGCCAACTGGTGTGATTCCTGGTACAGATCGCACCTCTCCCACCCAAAGAAATCCCCCAGGAACTCTGGTCGACCTCTTCCAGCTCTTGGGACCTGATTCCTCCTAGTACTTGTTTGAATCATAGACTCATAGACTTTAAGGTCAGAAGGGACCATTATGATAATCTAGTCTGACCTCCTGCACAACGCAGGCCACAGAATCTCACCCACCCACTCCTGTATCAAACCCCTAACCTATGTCTGAGCTATTGAAGTCCTCAAATCGTGGTTTAAAGACCTCAAGGTGCAGAAAATCCTCTAGCAAGTGACCCGTGCCCCATGCTGCAGAGGAAGGTGAAAAACCTCCAGGGCCTCTGCCAATCTGCCCTGGGGGAAAATTCCTTTCCGACTCCAAATATGGTGATCAGTTAAACCCTGAGCATGTGGGCAAAACTCACCAGCCAGCACCCAGGAAAGAATTCTCTGTAGTAACTTAGATCCAACCTCATCTAACATCCCATCACAGGCCATTGGGCATATTTACCGCTAGTAGTCAAAGACAATTAATTGCCAAAATTAGGCTATCCCATCATACCATCCCCTCCATAAACTTATCAAGCTTAGTCTTGAAGCCAGATATGTCTTTTGCCCCCACTAGTCCCCTTGGAAGGCTGTTCCAGAACTTCTCTCCTCTGATGGTTAGAAACCTTCGTCTCATTTCAAGTCCTGATGGCCAGTTTATATCCATTTGTTCTTGTGTCCACATTGGTACTGAGCTTAAATAGTTCCTCTCCCTCCCTGGTATTTATTCCTCTGATATATTTACAGAGAGCGATCAGATCTCCCCTCAGCCTTCTTTTGGTTAAGGTAAACAAGCCAAGCTCTTTCAGTCTCCTTTCATAAGGCAGGTTTTCCGTTCCTCAGATCATCCTAGTAGCCCTTCTCTGAACCTGTTCCAGTTTGAATTCATCCTTCTTAAACATGGGAGACTAGAACTGCACACAGTATTCCAGATGAGGTCTCACCAGTGCCTTGTACAATGGTACTAACACCTCCTTATCGCTACTGGAAATACCTCGCCTGATGCATCCCAAGACCACATTAGCTTTTTTAACAGCCATATCACATTGGCAGCTCATAGTCATCCTGTGATCAACCAATACTCTGAGGTCCTTCTCCTCCTCTGTTACTTCAAACTGATGCTGTCCCAGCTTATAACAGTAGTTCTTGTTATTAATCCCTAAATGCATGACCTTGCACTTTTCACTATTAAATTTCATCCTATTACTATTACTCCAGTTTACAAGGTCATCCAGATCTTCCTGTGGGATATCCCGGTCCTTCTCTGTGTTAGCAATACCTCCCAGCTTTGTGTCATCCACAAACTATATTAGCACATTCCCGCTTTTTGTGCCAAGGTCAGTAATAAAAAGATTAAATAAGATTGGTCCCAAAACCAATCCCTGAGGAACTCCACTAGTAACCTCCTTCCAGCCTGACAGTTCACCCTTCAGTACGACCCGTTGTAGTCTCCCCTTTAACCAGTTCCTTATCCACCTTTCAGTTTTCATATTGATCCCCATCTTTTCCAATTTAGCTAATAATTCCCCACGTGGAACCATATCAAATGCCTTACTGAAATCAAGGTAAATTAGATCCACTGCGTTTCCTTTGTCTACAAAATCTGTTACCTTCTCAAAGAAGGAGATCAGGTTGGTTTGGCACGATCTACCTTTTGTAAAACCATGTTGTATTTTGTCCCAATTACCATTGATCTCAATGTCCTTGACTACTTTTTCCTTCAAATTTTTTCCAAGACCTTACATACTACAGATGTCAAACTGACAGGCCTGTAGTTGCCTGGATCACTTTTTTTTCCCTTTCTTAAAGATAGGAACTACGTTAGCAACTCTCCAGTCGTACAGTACAGCCCCTGAGTTTGGGGCACAAGGTGGAAGCAGCTCTCCCCCAGGAGCTGGGTGAGCTGCACCGGAGTGCCCTCCTCCCAGGTGAACGGCACCTGTGCACGGCACTCTGGGACCTGGGACACAGGCCAAGGACCATCACCCCTTCAGTTTCCCCCTCCACAAGCACACGGCTCTCAACTTCTAATGGACACTGACAAGACATGAGACCCAAAGAACCCAGCCAGCCCCTTCCATCCCCAGCCTCCTCCCCCTGAATAAACATTCTCCCCAAGCCCACAGGACCCTGCTGCCAGGACTGGAGCCACAGGGTGGCTCTTGCTCTGTGGCATTTCTATGGCCTTCATGCCCACCACACCTCATGCCCAGGCTCAAGGACAGAGGTGAGGGGAGTGCAACAGTGACTCCTCCTGTGGAGTAGCGCAGTATTTTTCCCACTTTGCAAATGGGGAAACTGAGGCACAGAGCCAAAGTACTTGCCCAGAGTCACACAGTGACTCAGTAGTGGAGCTGGGAATTGAACCCCAGAGTCCTGACTCAGAGTCTTCTCCTCTTTCCAACCCATCACACATCCTCTCCCAGGAGCAGATTACCTGGGGCCTTTCACTGTAAAAGCAACCTTGCTGCTGTGAGAGAAGCACCTGTGCTGTGCTGGGAACAGCTCCCTTCAGGGCTTTGGAAGGAGCAAGGAAGAGAGAGCCCCATCTCCCCCGAGAATCCAGGGCAGCTTTTACACTCAGCCTGGGCAGGACTTGGGGGGTGGTTTGGGCAGTGCTGGATGGATGCAGAGCAGGGCAGCCTGGGTCAATAGAGCTCCTGGCTCTGCCTCTCGCTATCAAGTCTAAGGATTCTGACGTAAGCAGCTCCCAGGAATGTTGGATATTTCCAGGTCCCAGGCAGGGCCGGCTCCAGGCACCAGCGCAGGAAGCAGGTGCTTGAGGCGGTCAATGGAGAGGGGCGGCGCATCCGGCTCTTCGGCGTCGGGTCCCTCAGTCCCTCTTGGAGGCAAGGACCAGCCGCCGAACTGCCACCGAAGAACGTGGAGCTGCTGCCAAAGTGCCGCTGATCGCGGCTTTTTTTTTTCTTCGCCACTTGGAGCAGCAAAAAAGCTGGAACAGGCCCTGGTCCCAAGGCAGAGGGAGCATGTGATCACCTAGTCTGACCCCCTGCCTAGCACAGGCCGCAGACCTGCCCCACAGTAAGTCTAAGTATGCAGCATGTGCCTGGTCTTGTTACATTGGGATGATACCAAATTTGACCTGTTCAGGTCACTGCTTTGACTAAACAAAGTGCCAACAAAATAGAAATTTATGAGCAACTCAACAGCACCAAACCAGCCAGCTCAGCCTCGAGCGCCCAAGCAACCCCATGATCTCAAACCCGCCAGGTCAGCCCTGAGTGTCCGAGCGACCCCACGATCCCAAACCCACCAGTTCAGCCCCGAGCGCCCGAGCGACCCCACTATCCTAAGCCCACCAGCTCAACCCCGAGCGCCCGAGGGAGCCCACTATCCCGAACCCGCCAGCTCAGCCCCGAGCGCCCGAGCGACCCCACGATCCCGAACCCGCCAGCTCAGCCCCGAGCGCCCGAGCGACCCCACGATCCCGAGCCCGCCAGCTCAGCCCCGAGCGCCCGAGCGACCCCACGATCCCGAGCCCGCCAGCTCAGCCCCGAGCGCCCGAGCGACCCCACGATCCCGAGCCCGCCAGCTCAGCCCCGAGCGCCCGAGCGACCCCACGATCCCGAGCCCGCCAGCTCAGCCCCGAGCGCCCGAGCGACCCCACTATCCCAAGCCCACCAGCTCAACCCCGAGCGCCCAAAGGAGCCCACTATCCTGAACCCGCCAGCTCAGCCCCGAGCGCCCGAGCGACCCCACGATCCCGAACCCGCCAGCTCAGCCCCGAGCGCCCGAGAGACCCCACGATCCCGAGCCCGCCAGCTCAGCCCCGAGCGCCCGAGCGACCCCACGATCCCGAGCCCGCCAGCTCAGCCCCGAGCGCCCGAGCGACCCCACGATCCCGAGCCCGCCAGCTCAGCCCCGAGCGCCCGAGCGACCCCACGATCCCGAGCCCGCCAGCTCAGCCCCGAGCGCCCGAGCGACCCCACGATCCCGAGCCCGCCAGCTCAGCCCCGAGCGCCCGAGCGACCCCACGATCCCGAGCCCGCCAGCTCAGCCCCGAGTGCCCGAGCGACCCCACGATCCTGAGCCCGCCAGCTCAGCCCCGAGCGCCCGAGCGACCCCACGATCCCGAACCCGCCAGCTCAGCCCCGAGCGCCCCCGCGACCCCACTATTCCGAGCCCGCCAGCTCAGCCCCGAGCGCCCCCGCGACCCATTAGGGCAGCCCAGCAGCCATGAGTTACTTTCCAGTGGCTAATCAGTGTGGGAAGCTGCGAAGTGCTGGGCAGCCCGAGGCTAACAACCCCCTGGCTGGCCCTGTGCTCCTCCGCAGCCCGGTAATCACAGAGCCGCGTGTCTCACGGCAAGAGCGGCTGGGCGGGTGACGTGGTTGGGGTGGGGAGTCAGGCTATTGTGGTGCTAGGCCTGGCTTGACGCTCCTGAGCTGTGCGGCCGCTGTCTGCCCAGCCGGCTAAGGGGGAGCGTGACCTGCCACGCCGCCCGAGGCCGTTTCAAGGATCGACTCACTAACGCCAGCAGACTTCAGGGAGCAGGCGGGGGGGCTCGGGGAGTGCAGGATATTGCCAGTAACACTGAGCCTCGGTCCCGTTCCCAGCTGGCTCCCCCGCAGTGGGCCAAACAGCACTGGCTGGCATATAAGGCAGCGGGTCAGGCGCCCGCGTGGCGTAACTGCGCCTGTGCTGGGGCTGGCACCAGCAGGGCTGAGGGTGGGCAGGAAAGGGGTCAGGGTAAGAGCCGGAAACGGGGGGCCGCTAAGCTATGTAAAAACATGCATGGGAAGTGAAAGGCTCCCTGGAGCCAGCTGAGTGAGTCAGGGCAGGGTGGGCATTGTCTGGGCTCCTGGAAACCAGCGTGGGGCAGGTCTGTGGCTGTGCAGCGTGCAGTCCCTCGGACATGTCTGCGCCATCGCCCGGCAGGGTCCCGCATCGGGCCCTGCTCCATGCTCTGCAGAGGAGACGGGCTCCTCCAGAGCTGCAGCTTCCCAACAGAGATCTGGGGTCTCTGGGAGTCTTTCCATGGACATTGCTGGTGCCGGATCCAGCCCCTGCACCACGGGAGAGCAGCAGCCAAGGAGCAGATTTAGGCAGCGAGCAGCTGCGGGGGTCTAGGCCCAGGCCCAGGGCTCGGGCCTGCCTGGTGACCTAGTGGCACCTGGAATCTGGGAACCTTCCCCAGGGGCCTGCAGCCAGTGGGAAGTGCTGGCTGGGTGACACCCTCATGCTCCAAGGCCCGCTGCCATCAGAGCCCCGGGGCGGCAGCACGGATCCTCGCTGAGGCAGAGAGAAGCAGCCCCAGCTGGCATGGCCAGACCTTGCCGTCTTCAGCCTGTGCCTGATTCCAGAGCACTTTGCCTGGCGCCTCAGCGATGGGGTTCTGCAGCGAGAAAGAACCTGCTTTGCTTCCTAAATGCCAGGGAAGCTGCTCTAACGAAACCCCTACAGGGGTCACCAGCAGAGTTTGAACCTGGGACCGCCAACCCTGCACCGACTCTACCCCTCACACTAAGGAACAGCTCCATTAGCTGCTCGTAAAAATAGGTTGTTATACTTCAGTGAATCAGCTGGTAGCGGACAACAAGACTGCCCTGCTGGGAGATTGAAAAGCCGTTTTTGAGCCTATTCCCATAAGCTCTCTGCCCTGAGAGCCCTACAGATTCCTGGGCGAGATCCAGAGCCGGGGGCTGGCTGGATCTGTTTTGAGCAGGCTGGTGCAGCGGGCAGGGGGAACCTCTGGGTACGCCATGGGTGGTGTGGGATGAACACGTGGGGCTGGGGGAAGGTCTGGTTGGGTTCTGGAATTTGGGTGCCTGGATTCAGAGCTGGGCTCACGGGATCGCTCCGTCACATGCGCCAGACAGGCTGCAGCCTCCTGGGCCCAGAGTAACCGCCCACGACTGGCCAGGGCCCAGCAGCGGGACCTCAGTGTATTGCAACAGTCCCAGGTGCTCTCCCAGAGCTCATCCCTGCCTGACGGGTCTGTTCCCCCTTCAGCGGATCAGTCAGCCCCTGGGAGCAGGCAAAGTCTGGGCATGTAAGTGCTGCAGGCCAAGGCACATCCTACCTAGCAGCCTGTGTGCTCCCAGGGCAGGGCCCAGAGTGTGGCTGGAGCCCCTAGACAGGGGCGGCAGGTTTGTGTAATTTTTGGTGGGGCCCAGAATGGGTACAAGCCCTCCCCCTCCCACACACACACACATCCCGGGCTGTGAATTTGCTGGAGCTCGGGCACCACGGGCCCATAGAACTCGCCAGCCCTGCATAGGCCTCATGTGCTCCAGCTGGGGCAAGCCATGGGGGGTCTGTCTTGGTGCAGGGGTGGGATCCAGCTGCAGGAAAGCGTTCAAGGCTACCTGGCCGTTTGCTGGAACAGAGTGAATGGAGCAGAGTGCACAGGGCTGGAGCCCATCTCCCATGCAATGCAGGCTGGAGGGGTTTCAGCACGGCCCCACCGCAGCATCCGCCCACACGGCAAGGACAAGGAGTTAACCGGGGAGCATTGATAACTCGCTCCTGGTTACAGCAAATGTGCATCCTCCTCCTGAGCCTGAGTGATTCTCCCATTCATTATGCATGAGCCCTGCCCACGGGCTCCCATGTAATCTCTCCAACCCGCCCCAGATTGCAATGGCTACGTTAGGGGTTCAGCTGCTGGTGAGAGGTGCCAGGTAGCCCCAGGGGCCTGCGAGCTCAGGGGCAGCTCAGGATGGGTACAGCGTGGGCAGTGGCAGAGGGCCTCCCCCCTCCCCGCCCCCAGGACATGCTCGAGGCCCAGGCCCGGTGCGGTGATGGTGCAGGGCACTGCTACACCAAACCTGGCTACCCCAACAGTCTCTTCCCTGGGCCATTGTTTGCAGCTGAGCCAAAAACAGCTTTTGGCCCCGCTCTGAAGAGCAGCAGCTTTGTGAACTTGGATGAGCCTTTGCCGTCCACCCGTCCCAGCACAGCCCCCAGCTAGGACTCCTCCCTCCCCGCCTGGGGGCCCGGGGAGCACTTGCAGCCCGGGGTGCAAGGCGCTGACAGCGTGGAAGGGGGATGCTTGTACGGGTTCACTTACGGGGCTGCCTCCTCCTCGAGGCGCATTCCTGACCCTGGTGTCCAGCTGATGCTTCTGGACTTCTCCTCCCGCGCTCTGCCCCACTAACCTGCTGGGGTGGGTGATTTCTGAAGCGACTGGCCTTGTGTCCCATCTAGGGCTGGGAAACCTCCCCTGCAAAGCACCAGGCTGCGTCTCCGCCTTAGCGCGACCTGCCGAGTGCAAAGGAGAGCAGACGCTGCAGCGGAATAGAAGTTCACCACGGGCAGGATGGGTGTTAGGCACCGGAGTGGGGTGAGTGGACTGGCCAGGCTCTGCCAGCAAGAGAGTCAGAGCCTCCCATGCCTGGGGCAATCCCCCCAGACCCCTGAACAGGTCTTCCAAGACCTCCCTGCTCCCACCACCTTGGTGCCGGGGGAGGCACTGCAGAAAAGCGTGTGGCTGCAGCAGAAGAGATTGCGATCACAGCCGGGGAGAAACAAGCAGGGGAAAGAAAAGGGGTGGGGGCTGAAAGCTGGGATCCTGCTCACTGCCAGCAGAGCTCAGGGCCTGCAGGGGAAGGCAGGGGCAACTGGACCTGCGGGTTTGCTGGAGGTCATGTTCCTGCCCCGCAGCCCCAGCCTGCAGCCGCCAGGACCAGAACAAATCCCTGGAGGGAAGGGGGAGCCCAAAGTTGAGGGCTGCCTTGGGCAGCGCTTACCTGACTGAGGCACGAGGGAGATGAAAGCTGCTAACACCCACTGCTGCAGGAGGCTCATGTTTGCCTCATAATCCCCCCAGGCTCAGCGTGTGCTGGGATCTGCCCCGGCTGGGCTCACGCTGCTCAGGAGAGAGACCTTCGTGCCCTTTCTTCCTCTCGTGGCTTCACATTGAGAGGTGGGCGCGCTTTTCCTTTGCTTTCTTTTGCCAGACGAGGAGGGAGGGAGAAATGGACCTTTGAAAGCCAGCACAAATGGAGGGTATGAGACAGGAGAAGCAATTGGGGCAGGGGGTTCTAGGCTGCAGTGCCCAGCGGCTGCCAGTTCTCCATCCTGAGCCTGCAGTGACAGAGAGAAAAGCCCAACATTAGCAGGGAGAGAGGAGACACGTGAGCTGCTCAGATCCCTCCCTCCCTGCCTGCCAGCATCCTCTGAGCTCTCCCAAGCACCTGCTCCAACCTACATGCACAATGCACCAGTGCAGGCAACCGCAGCTGCTACCAGGCAGCCTCCGCCTTCCTTGCTGCTCCACGGGGCGCGAAGAACAGTCTCACGCACCCAGACCACCTCTGCCAGGGGCTTTCCCCCTCCCCAAACAGCAACAGGTCTCCCCCCTGCGCTGGGTTCTGTGCCAGCCGTTTGAGATGGGCCTCTGCTGCCAGCACCCTGGTTTGTGTGGGGAGCTGTACTTATGCCTCTAACGTGCCATCTCCAGGCACATCTCTAACAATACTGCTCTGCGCCCAGCCCAAAGCCCTGTGCCCACTTGAAACATTCAACCCTGCTGAAAGCAGCCACCTCTGGGGTGGAGAGCAGCAGCCCCCTTGACATGCTGGCCAAGGGAAGGAACAGAGCAAAGCCCTGCTCTCAGGAAAAGTGCCAGGGAATCATTAGCAGCTGCACAGGGCCAGGTCTCACCCAAGGATGCCCCCGACCCTACACACCTGCCACCCACAGCTCAGCCTGCAGGATGTAGGCTGGGGATTTCGAAGTGCCCCTGCATGTCCTGGCCAGGCTGCACAACAGACTGTCGAGGGGCTGACGAGGTGCAATCTCTGACCAACAGAGCTGTTCTGGCAGAAGCCCCTGGGCCATGGCTTGTCTGAGTGCTCCTAGGGCTCCTAGCCCCATGCTGCTGGGCTCTGAGCCTAGGGCTCCAGGGAGAGGGGGCGTAACAGTCCTGCAGCTCCCCCTCCAACGAACCAGTGTCCCGCCCAAGTGCCCAGGGGAGCACAAAGCTCAGCCATGACTCAGGCTGCTCCAGGGAGGGCTCCTGGCCATGCCGCAGCTGCTCAGTGCTGGTATTGTGGTGCACCTCAGGCCTGCCGGGGAGGGACAGGGATGGCTGCATGCTGGAGAGCTGGCCCCAGCCCTGCACGGGGGGAGCTGGCTCTGCCCGTGTGGCAGAGGGGAGGGCCAGCAGGGGATGCGGCAGCAGGCAGCCTCCAGGAGGAACCCAGCAGCCATGCACATGGCCATAGATTGTCACTGGCTTGCTAATAAGCCGGCAGTGGCCCAGGGCTGCCTGGCTGCAGTCCGAGTCAGTGGGCTGGCAGCAGGCCCAGGCTGGGTTGGGGACACCAGCGCCAAGGGCCTGGTCCAGAATGGGGCTCTCACCATTGACTGCAGTGACTCCATTGGGCTCAGCGCAGTGACCCGAGCGCAAGGACAGGAGACGCTCCACCTCTGCCAGGGACCCCCCTCTGGCTGGCTGCTTCCCCACCGGCCTGCCTCTGGGGGGGAGCGGCCAATCAGGGTGATGCTTGGGGCAGGCAGATCCCCTTCCCCCAGGAGGGGAGCTTTGGGGTCAGGGAGGGGGAAGCAGAAAGACCCCAGCTGCTCTGCCCCTTCCTCCCCAACCTCCTGTGAGCAGTGGGGACGGGATGGTGTGATGAACTAGGAATGTTCTTAATGTTTTCTCTGCATACTGTGTTGGTGCCTCAGTGTCCCCATGGCAGTTCTTAAGTATCTGGCAGAGCAAAGGGCCAGTGCACCTAAATGCCTGACACTCTGTCTCCTAGCAACTGATGGCCTGGGCCCCTCCTCTGCAAAGGTGCCAGCTGAAGGTGTTGGAGACAAAGAAATCAGGTGACCTCCTGGCCCAGGAAAGGAGCTGAGCAGAGGAGTCTGGAGCTGGCTAGGGATGAGGAGTGAAGTACAGACATGGGAGTCTGGTTCACTGCCCCCCAGAATGGACCCGGCCGAGGGGTCCGGTTCGCTGTACCTACAAGCTCTGTTTTAGACCCTGTTCCTGCCATAGAATAAACCTCTGTTTTACTGCCTGGCTGAGAGTCACATCTGACTGCAAAGTGGGGGTGCAGGACCCAGTGGCTTCCCCAGGACCCCGCTGGGGCGGGCTCGCTGTGGGAAGCGCACAGAGGGGCAAAGGATGCTGAATGCTCCAACGAGAGACCCAGGAGGTGAAGCCGTGTGAGCTTTTTGCCCTGCAGACAGTCTGCTCCAGGGGAGAGGAGGCTCCCCAAAGTCCTGCCTGGCTTTGTGGGGAGCAGTTCCAGAGCATCGCCCGGTGACTCCGTGACAGACGGTGCCTCTGCCCTGCCCCTGCTGCACCTGGGAGGGGGCGGGAGGCATGAAGACAAGGCCGGAGCAACCCATTAGACGACCTAGGCCATCGCCTAGGGCACTAACATCTAGGGAGGGCGACCACGGTCCTGCCCTGGTCATCGGTGGTATTTTGGGGGCAGGACCTTCCACCGCCTCTGTCGGGGGCGCCATTTTGGGGGTCGGACCTTCCACTACCTAGGGCGCCAAAAAACCTGGTGGCGCTCCTAGGTGAAGAGCACCTAGAGCTGGGCGGGGGAGACGTGGGGCTGGGCGGGGCAGGCAGGGGCAGACGTGGGGCAGTGAGTGGGACAGATGTGGGGCTGTGTCGGACAGACTTAGGGCCATAGAGACTAGGGTGACCAGAGATCCCGATTTTATAGGAACAGTCTTGATATTTGGGGCTTTTTCTTATATAGGCTCCTATTACCCCCCACCCCTCCTCACACACACCCCCTTTCCGTCTGGTCAGCCTAACGGGGACAGATGTGAGGCTGTGAGGGGCAGGCAAGGGGACAGAAGTGGGGCTGGGGCAGAACTGATTAATGAGGTTGTTGGGTTGGGAAGAACGTGGAAGCTCTGACTGCGTGGGCCAGAGCCCCCTGGCTGGATAGCTCTGGGACCACTGGCAGGACACCCACTGGGGCAGGGGCATGTGTGTGGAGTTCACAAGTATCACCGACTCACAGATCGTGCCCACTCGTGGGTCCATGCGGTCCGTGGGGGGGTGCCCCTTTCAGTGCGACAGCCCTTCTCGGGGGTCCACTCTCTCAGGGTCAGGCCCCTCCACCTCCTGGAGCCGCACCTCTCTGAGCCTCAGCACGTCTGTCTCTGCCGTGGGTCCCCTCCGGGAGTCCACCCGCTCTGGACCCCCTGGGCCTCCTCACCCCCGAAGGGGTTGGTGCAACCCTGCTCTCTAGACCGGAGTGACTCTCAGCCAGCATGAAACAGGAGGGTTTATTGAGAGTTGAACACAGCACAGGAAACTCTCAGGGCCTCAGGCCTGGCCTCCCTCAGCCAGGGCCGGCTTTAGGAAGTGCGGAGCCCAATTCGAACAGTTTCGATGAGGCCCCGGCAGCGATGATAGAAAAAAAACACGTGGGGCTTGTACTCACCGGGTGGTGCTCCAAGTCTTCGGCGGCACTTCAGCGGCGTCCTTCGCTCACTCCAGGTCTTCGGTGGCACTGAAGGACCCGTCGCCAAAGTGCCGCCGAAGACCCGGAGCTAGCGAAGTACTCGCAGTCGAAGTGCCGCCGAAGACCCAGAGTGCTGCTGGGTGAGTAAAAATTAAACAGGCGCCTCTAGCCAGGGAAGGGATTCTCGCTGGGCGCAGGGCCCAATTCGGGGGAATTGGTAGAATAGGCCTAAAGCCGGCCCTGCCCTCAGCACAGCATATCCCAGTTTCCCTGCATCCAGGTGGGCTCTGCCTGCTCCCCCTCTCCAGCCCAGAGCCCCCCTGCTTCCCAGCTGTGCCTCTGATATCCCCGGCCCCAAGCCCCCACTCCGTCCATTGTCTCCTATCCAGGGAAACAGGGTCGTAAACCAGGTCGCCTGGGTCTCCTCTCCTCTCTTCTGTCCCCTGGGCCCTCTGGCTGGAACCGGCTGGTCAGGTCACTGGGGTCCTCTCCCCGCAGCCCATTGTCCTCCCACTGGCCAGAACCAGCTGTGACTCCTGAGCTGGGTCCTTGGGTCGTCAGGTCACCAGTCGCTGGGGTCTCCATTCTCCAGGCCATCGGCCGGGGTCCCAAGTTCCCTCTCTGGTCCTCTGTACCAACAAACTCCCTTTCTTCTCACCTCGTTAAATTAATAACACTCGGGGAAACTGAGTCCCATCCCCCCTGTATGCAAACCATTGGAAAAACATGATAAAAACAAGACACCTTCCTCCCCCCTCGTCATAACAAGTCAAGACAGATCAAAACCACAAGAGTCTCTTCCAAAACAATCTCATGATTTGGGGCCGATCTCACTATTTTGGGGTCTGCCTCAGGATTGTTGAGCTGTTGGGTCTGGTGCCACCATTAGTGGGTGCAGGAGGGCCAGGCTGGGGGAGTCTGAAGGAGCCATGGGGAGTTAGGAATTCTGCTGGGATGCAACAGGTGTTGGGTGCCTAAATCCCCTGGGGTCGTTTGAGCATCCCAGCCCCAAGCCCTGTCAGTCCTTCTGCCCCCTTCCAAGTGTGTACGTCCCGCTTCAACACCATGTGCTGGCACCTTGCAGAGGCCTCCACAGGGGCTTCTTTACGATGAGTTTTTTGGGGGTTGTGAGCTTGTAATCCTAGAAATGTTATGTCCTCCTTATTTTTGCTGGAGGGCCGGGAGACAGCTCGGCCGTGATGGAAGGGCTGGGGCGGTGGACTGGCAGGATGGTGGTGTATCGCTGGTAGCTTATTGATATAGTCCTGTGTGACCTTGGGCAGTAACCTAGTTGCTCTGTGCCTCAGTTTCCCCTCTGTACAATGTGGTTAATAGCACCGCCCTGCCCCCCAGGGCTGAGTGAGGACAAATACCTGAATGATTCTGAGGTACTCCGGTGCTGGAGGCAGAGAAGTACCACAGAGAGGTAAATCACATGGGACATTTTAAAATATGAACAGCGGGGATTCAAGGCTTTTCCTTATTCTTTATACATTTATTGCTATTTTACTGACAAACATTTTGTAACAAAACTAAGGGGTGAGCAAGGAACAGAACAGAAAAGGGCAGGCCTGGGAAGCAAGGGGAAAGGCGAGCAACGCCCTGCTTTCCAGCCGCTCAGGCTTCAGCAAAGGTTTCTTACGAAGTCCGACCCAATCTTTTCCAGTGCCTGGGCTCGCTCCTCTCTGCAGCAGGACCTGCAGTGGTCCCAGCGGCTGAGCCAGGCTCCCGCCCCCGCAGGCAGGCTGCTCTCCCATGTAAGCACTAGGAGCCGTTTAATTACGAACACCACGACTCGTTTTCAGCGTCAAAAATAAACCCAGCAAATTCTACCCCGATACCAACTGGAGGCCAGGAGCCCTTGAGGGGTGAACGGGACACGACCCTCGGGAGCTGTGATGCTGCCCTGGGTGAACAGCCTCCCCGGCTAGCTGGCTGGGCGTGCTGGAAAGGCCCCTGGCATGTTGGTGTTGGAGGGGCAACGAGGGTGCGTTCCAGGGCACTTGTGGCCACAAAGCTTCCTGGCGTTTGCCTTGGCCATTGAGCAGCTGATGCTGCAGGTGGCGATGGTCAGTCACCGGATTCCCAGGGCACTCCCAGCTCCTGGACAGGTGGGTTTTACAACAGGAAATCGAACCAGATGAAAGAAGAGAAGGGTTGTGCCAGGTCCCTGTTGGTTGGGAGATGCCCAGGGAACACCCAGAAAGTAGGTGGGGGCCATGACTCGGTAGAGGGTGCTGGTCCCGCTGGATCAGTGTGGAGCCAAAGCCTCAATATGGCGCTAGGGGGCGCTGTGCTGCTGGCAGTGCCAGCTTTCCAAGGACAGGAAAACTAGAGGTGCTGAGCTGAGCCCAGGTGGTCATTCAGGACCCTGAGAGTTTTGCCACACTCCAGCTCAGGTAACTACATCCCCACTTTGTATAGCAGCATCAGCTGGATACAGCATCCGGCTTCACTTCCTGACTGGTGAGCAGCATTCCTGTGCACTGTTAACCAGCTGCTGCGTTCCACCCCAGACACGGCTGCATTGCAGGGGTGCATGTAGTGATCCTTAGCTATTCCTTACATATCTCCTAAGGCGCGTCTTGTCAGCATCTGCATAGTGCTTTGCGAGGACGTGATGGGTACCTTTACCCAACGGGCCACACAGGAGGAGGGCCGGCTGTTGCCATAACTCTGTGGGGAGCAGCGCTCAAGCCAGAGTCCTGTGGGGGCGAGTAGGGAACGGGGATGGTGGCAAAGGGCCTTTATGGGGTTGGAGGGTAGCAGAGCAGGGGTGTGGAGGGATGTGAGCGAGTGCCCCAGCCAGCATGCTGAGAAAAGCCCTGTTCTGTGCCAGTCTCTCCCGGCGCTCCCCTCCCCCAGCATCACCCGAGTGTGCAGCACATGTGGGGCAGTTCGAAGCCTCCAAAGAGCAGCAGCAGCTGCACTTTGGACACGGAACATCCTAGCTGTAGGCTGGAGCGTAGGCTCGTTGAACATGGATCCGGTCACCGCCCCCATCTCAGCTGGATGCAGCACCCACAGCCCTGCCTGGGAGGACACTGTCCCCATGGCGCAGGGTGGGGGCAGCCGGAGAAGGGGATTCTCAGGGGCCAGCTGCTGTCCAAGACCCCCAGCACCAGGCCCAGCAGCCCCATACCCTGGGTCAGCCCCACTGAGCCTGGCACTGGCCCCAGCTCACAGGTACCATGACGGCTGCACTAGCCCCTCTGGGAGATGATTCTTTGCTGCAGCCACACCCTGCTTGGCTCGCTCTGGCTGCAGGGGAAGGCGGCTCCATGGCTCTCTCTTGCCCAGCCCTCGCCGATGGAGCCCC
Organism: Gopherus flavomarginatus; assembly: GCF_025201925.1. NCBI lineage: Eukaryota > Metazoa > Chordata > Testudines > Testudinidae > Gopherus > Gopherus flavomarginatus. Next base: position 2,978,592 of record NC_066641.1, read on the forward strand.
CCCGCAGGGGACGGAAGCCTGGGCAGATGCAAGGCCCAGCTACCCCGGCGTCTCATTTTGGGTGGGACAGGGCCAGGTGCACCAGAACCAGGGGTACAAAGCCCACAGCAGCCGTGCTGGGCCAGAGGCTGGCTACTGCCCCGGAGGGGTGCACAGCAGGGGCCCGCTCCATTAGCACTACAACCATTTGAATCCTAGTGGGGGGCTCCTCAGGGCCTGCTGGCAGCAGCAGGTCGTGCACCCCGGCTCCCCCCTCACTGCTAGAACAGCACCTCACACTCCTGCTGCTGCAACAGCCTGTGACTCCGGCAGACAAGGGTGAGCAGGGCCGGGCTCAGCTAAGCTGATGGGGACTGAGGGCTCAGGCAGGAATCCTCACCAGCCTCCAGCCAGCCTGACACATTGGGGGGTGCTGGCTCCCACCCTGGGACACAGCAGTGTCTGTCACTGAAATGGGGGGCAGCGACCTCCTGCAGCATGGCAGGGCACAGGACACCGCACTTGATGTGACACGGCCTAGCAACTCCTGTGTTCCTCTTCTGCGCACCCTGTGCCCAGAGAGCCCCCCCCCCCCCCCACTGGCTGGGCTCCCTGGCCGCTGCTCCCCCCAACCCCACTGGGGTCTTTTACCCCTGTGCTAAGGGGGGCTGCGAGCTGAGGGGAGGTATTCTATGAGCCCCCTGGGCACCCGCAGCAGTTGTGTGTAGCACCAGTGCAATGGAGCAGGCACTGGCCTAGGATCCACCCAGAGAACATACTGGTCCTGCACGCGGGTCAGTCCCCTGTGGCACCACCCAGCATCATAGGCTGTAAGGAACAACACTGCACATCCACACATATTCTCTTCTCTCCCCGCCCCCTCCGGCAGCTTGTAGGATGGAATAGTTTATTGCATTGATCCTGGCATCCATTAACCAAGTGTATTTCTCCCAGCCCCCAACACCACATGGTTAGACTCTTCCTGCTTTCGCAGGCTCCAGCACAGCTGCTGGACCAGCTCGGAATGAGGCAGCAGCTTGGAGGCACAAATCCAGCAGGAAAGCTGCCTAGCTTCCCTGGGGTGTTTTAACCAGTGAATTGAGTGGTTCAAACCAGAGGCCTCCCCCCACCCTCTGATCTCTACCAGATCGGTCAGTGTCACTCACCCCATTTTACAGCTAGGAAACCTGAGGCACAGAGCAGGGCCAGAACTTACCCAGCAGGGCAGGGGCAGAGCTGGGGATAGAGCCCAGTGCTGCTGGCTTCCACTGCAGGGCTCTGGCCAGAGCTAAACCAGGCAGATTCCTTTTATCATCATCAGCAGCCGCATCACTGCACAACAGTCACTGCTCAAGCCTCAGCGCAGCTCCCAGGGCAGGGCACACCAGCTCGACTTTGCTGAGGGCGAACCCAATACTGAAGTTTAAAGGGCCACATTTAGTGTGTGTGCATGCCTGCTAAATTACATGCAACCAGCCTCCACTGCACGCAGTGAGTGCACACAGGTGTGGGTGTGCAGAGAGGTCGCTGCAGGCACAGATGCATGCAGAGAGGGCGCTGCATGTTCAAGTCAGGGTTTGGACATATGCACTTTGGAAAATTTGTCCCCAGCTGCCTGTCAGCAAGAACTGGATACGGAAGCCAGGATTCTTGAATCCTTGCCTCTGCACCACCTCACAGCTCCCTAGAGCACCCTCCCTGCCAGGGATGTGGAATTCTATGCACCAGTCCCCTCCTGTCTACCCTAAGGCCCCTGCCCCAGCATCCTCAGCAGCTCCCCCTGCTGCATGGGGGGGATCACTTAGGGCCCTTTAAGTGGGCAGTGCAGTCTAACCTGACCCCCGCTCACAGAGGCCCATCCTCTCCTCAGACTCAGTAACAAGGCTCCATCTCATGGGCAAAGCCAGCAGCCCTACAGGCAACAATTAACGGGACGCAAAGCAGGAGGGATCCCTTTGAGATACTAATGAGTAGCCAGGCCTGCACCAAGCAGTGGGCTGGCATGGGCTCAGCTACTGGCACTGCCCTCAGAGCATCTGATGCTCCAGCTGCCTTGCCTGCGGGGGCCCAGGTGAGCCAGCTGGCACAGGGGCTGCAGCATCGAGGCTCTGGGAACAAGCATGTTCCCAGAGGTGAGTGGGATGGCAGGGGCAGGGCCCCTAGACTCTGAGCAAGGAGGTGGGGAACACAGCTGGTCTCACCCTGTGCAAGGGGTGTCAGCATGGGGGTGGGAGTGGAGATGCCGCTTCAGGGGGCCACATGCACACAGCATTGCAGCAACGAGCAGCGGAGGGAGTGGCCTAGCAGGACTGTTTCTCTCAGCTAGGTGAAGGGTGCAAAAGGGTAAGAGCTACCAGGGCCTCAGGCTTTGAAGCCCTCCAGGTTCTCGGCACCTTTCCTGGGCCTGTGAGCAGCAGGGGTGGAGCTCTGCCACCCCCAACTTTTGCCATCAGGAGCACCTGAGCCACAGCTCCTGGCTGAGCAGCAGACCCAGAGAGCAGGACACTGGGCTTCATGCTGGGGTCTGGGCTGCATTTCAGATACCTGTGCTCAGTAAGGGGGGGCGGTCCCCAGAGCCCCAAATACCCTCCTTCCCGAGTCCTGAGCTGTGCTCCTGCAAGCAAGGGCCCTGCCTTACCCCCATTTCTCCAGGACTAGGCACATGAGCTGGAGGCACCAGCCACGCCACTCGCTCCCAGCCGAGCAGGACAGTCACCGAGAATATCCTAGCTGGAGAGATGGGAAGCAGCCAAGCACACCCACATAGGAGGGAGATACCCTGTTCCCTCAGTACCTCCCGCACAAGAGGGGGCTGGCTTGGCCAGGCCTCTCAGAGCGAGGCAGCCCCTGGAGCTGCAGGGACCCCCCCCATTCCTGACAGGCATAGGCAAGGCTGCGTGCACAGGCTCCCTCAGCCCTTCCATCCCCCCCAGCTGCAGGAGATCACAGCATCCAAGCAGCCGCTGCCATGCCAAGGCCTCCTTGGCAGAGCTGTGGCCAGTGGTAGCAGAGGAACTGGCTCCTGCTCTGGTAGGCAGAGCTGGGGGGATTGCTCCTTTCACAACAGGCCAGGCCTCATTAGTCAGGCCAGTCTTCTCGGTGCAGCTGACTGCAGCCAACCTTAACCCTCTGCAAAGGCAGGGGAAGGGCCTGGCTCTGATAGGGAAGTCCTGCCAGTGCACGTGTCTAGAAGCAGCTGTGCTGAGAAGGGCTCCTGAAAGCCCAGCCCCTTCCTGCAGGCAGGGCAGGCGCTTCCATTTAGGCGACTGCCTAGGATTTGGGAGGGCGGCATTTTGCCACCCTCGGCAGCGGGGGATCCTTCCGCGCTCTGGGTCATCAGCAATTCTGTGGCAGGTCCTTCACTCACTCCAGGGCCTGCTGCCGCAGCGCCCTGAAGACCGGGAGCATGGAAGGACCCCCCCACCCCCGAATTGCTGCCAACGACCGGGAGCATGGAGGACCCCCATCTATGGCACCAAAAACCCTGGTGCCACTCCTGCCCACAGGTGAAGATTGGAGGGCAGGGGGTAGAAGCCTGCAGGGGCTGGATGTACCTGAGCCTGCCTCCTTGAAGACCAAGCACCTGCACCACAGCATGTTTGGACCCACCCACCCAGACAGCCTCCCCAGAGCGGTGCTCCAGCCCAGCGAGGCCACAGGCTCCCAGCTATCAGTCTTTGTGGGCAGGGTCTGGACTCCCCTCCTGCAGAGCCCCAGGCTGGCTCTCCTGGGCCTCGCACAGGGGAAGGATCAAACAGCCAGGTTAAGAGCACCTGGAGCATAACGTGCAGGCAGCTGCACGAAGAAGCAGAGTCTCACACTGGATCGTTACACAAGTTTATTTTGGTTTTAATTTGTTTCTAAAACAAGCAGGAAGTTTTAAACACCAATTATCTGCAATAGCCTATGGAGACAGACGGGAGACAGTGTGGAGAGCAGAAGCTAAAGCAGGAAGAGAAATCGATCCAGAGCAGCTCACTTCCCCCCCATTAACTGCACCACAAGTAGGAAGGGGCCAGGGAGATGCAGAAAGAGCAGAGAATGCTGTTGGGAGCTCGGAGCAGAGAGTCACTTCCAGAGGACAGCAGCTCTTTCTGGGCGAGAGAACAGCAGCATTGACTGCCTGCCTTTCTGCTGCATGGGAAGAGGGGAGAAAACTCCTGCTCCATCTGCAGATCAGACTAGGGGCGCTTTCCACCTCCACTGCCTCTGGCATCAGCTCACTGCACACTTGCCAGTGAGGTGAGGTCAGGCCAGGCCACTGGTTAAGGGAATGTTGTTTTCCTGGTACTAAGTGCTCACATCTCCCTCCGCTAGGGTCAGGCTGCAGAGGGCGATTGAGACCACAGGAGGTGCATGCATGAGCAGTGCTAATGAAATGCAGCAGGCTCTTAAAAAGGCACTGTCCCACAACTGGACACATGGTGCAGTCTAGTCTGGGCAAGGGAGTCTGCTTCCTGGTTGCCCCACTGAAGGGAGAGGCAAGCCAGGCCCCTGCTGGTCAAGGCCTGGCCAGGCCCAGTGGTCTGTCCCCACAGGAAACCAGGGCTAGCATTGCCCTGCTGGAGAGCCCTTCCTGTGGCCGAGCCCCACGAGCAAGTGAACCAAGATAAGTCTTGCCCGAAGCCTCCAGGCTCAGCCCCACTCTCCATTTGCAGCCAGTAACGATCACTGTACTTGTTCCAGCCCACAGACTGTCTCCAGCCAGACTTGTGCCTTCTGATGCCCGCGGGGAAGGTGGTTTGCCAGAGCCATCTCTGCAGCCGAACTGGGGGAGAGAAGAGCCCTAGTATTGAAGGGGTCTGTGCAGCGAGTGGCTAGCTGGTCCAGCTGCCCAGGCAGGCCTCAAACACAGCGAAAGGGGCTCCTTCCGTTTCCGCGCGACAGTTCCGACAGCTCTGGTCATCTCTGCCTGCCCAGTCCAGCTCAGACTTCTGCTTCAGGACCGAGTAGAGATGGGACTCGTAGCCGCTGTCTCGGACGTTGACACAGGTCCTCTGGAGCAGCTCCAGGTCTACCGGCCGGTTCCTGGTGCCCTGCACTGTGTCCAGTGAGCAGAGCAGCTGGATGTCCCAGTCGGACTCGGAAGAAGAGGGTGATGGCCCCAGATCTGGGCCAGTGTGCGTGCTGCAAGGGGCAGGTTGGAGGATGCTTTCGCCCAGCTCTGTGCTGTTAGGTGGCTTGGGCAGTGCACGGTCAGCTACCTCAGTACAGCTCAAGCGCCTGGCCTGGGGGACTGGCAGCTGTGGGAGGGCCGGCTGGGCTGCAGAACAGCTGGCCTTGTCCCAGGCAGGTGATTGCAACTCAAGGCCAGAGCCAGCCCCACAGCAGGGACGCTCCGGGGCCTTCTCTGTAGGCTGCCCCTCTTGCAGGCCTGGAGTCCCTCTCCCCCAGTCCTGCTGAGTGGCTGTGCTTGCCAGGGTAGCCTCGGTGTTGTCTATAGCCATGGGAACAGGTTTGGGAGGCTCTGGCAGCACACGGGCACTGTCCTGAAGCGTCACTGAGGCAGGGAAGGTGCAGAGCCTGCTGGAAGGCAGCAAGAGCTCTGCTCCTGGAGCACCAGATGGAGTAGTGCCAGCAGTCCCCTCCACAGCCAGCCCCACACCCTGATGAACTGAGCTGCAGCTCTCCGAGCCTGTCTGCTTCTCCAGAGGCAGAGGGTCGCTGCTCAGCCGTATCCTCGGCTTCTTTTCCAGCCGCAGGTGAGGGCTGTCAGAGAGTTTGCGTTTCCTGGAGCAGGGAGATGTTCCCAGGGGGTGACTCGAGGGCTCGAGCGTATCCTGGGGAACAAGTTCAAGGGAGCAAGCAGTTGCCTCTCCAGTCAATCCACCGCTGGCTTGGGTCCACGGGCTGAGATCAGGAGCAGTAGCCAAGACAACAGTGCAGTGGGGGCTGCTGCCAATGGCAGACTGGTCTGTGTTCCGACACCAAGCATGGGCCCCCCCAGCTGGCCCTGTGCTAGCAGATGGCCTGGTTCGCAGCATCTCAGCCCATAGCCCCAGCAGGGGGTGCCCAGCTGGCAATTCTGGAGCAGGAGGGAGTTTGCTGAGCTTCTCGTTTGGCATCTCCTCTGGACCCATAGAGCATTCCCCACCCAGCACAGCCACTGCACTGAGACGCAGCTCTGCTTTGTCTTTCCTGGCCAGCTGGTGCTTCCGTCCCAGCTCTGCAGCTGGTGCGCCCAGGCCTTCCACAGCCTTTGCTTGAGAGCCACAAAATTGGTCATCGGCCACAGGAGAGCAGGGCACCCTGGGAGAGAAAGCTTCTCATTTAAAACGGGAGCCTCTTGCATGGACCAGAGGCCAGGGCTATGCAACGCCCCAGCAGGCAGTCAGCACAATTTGTGCAGGGATGGGGTAGTGAAGCCCCTCTGCTAGGGAGGTGAGGCAGAGTAGACTGGGAGAGAGTCTGGGAGGGGCATGGGCTTGAAATATGGCTGTGCAGAACTCCAGCCCAGGAGGGAAGCTCACTGGGGTCACTTGCTGGCTGAGCAGGGCAGCCCGACTCGGGCAGCCCGACCCAGGCCCAGAGAGAGGCGAGGGGGACGGAGGAGCAGATGTATATTTTGGGCAGTGAGAGGATCTGCATCACAGGATATGAGTCACTCTTGAGTAAAGGCATGAGAGGGGTCTGGGAAATTCCCCAGAGAACAGCCCCAGGGCAACAGGAGCCCAGAGCGGCTGGTGTCTTTGAGGGGAAGGAGCCAGCCTGTCTGCCCTGGACACCGAAGGGAACTGCTCACCCTGACCCTGCACTGCCAATGGAAGCAAGACCCCTCCACCAGAACTGCCTGCCTGACAGGTCACTGAGCAGCTGACTGGCTGTGGATTTTAACCCCCTGTGATCTGGGCTGCCCAAGCCAGACCCTCAAGCCCCAGGGCAGCAAGCTCTGTGTGTGTTACCTGGGGGGCGAGGACCAGGCTGGGATCTCAGCAAAGTCGTTGGTGAGCTGGGCGATGACGTGATCCACAGCTGCATACTGAGAGGCGTCCAGCGCAAACCGCCTGTGCCGGGGGCTCTGGAGGTGCTGGAACAGAGAGCAAGGGGAGCGTGAGGCTAGCATCTTCCTCCAGCAGCAGCAGGCATGAGAGTAGGGTGCAGCGGAGCTACAGCCCCATGCTGGGGGGAGGGCCAGGGAGCAGGAGCAGCAGCAGCTGCTGCTCGCTCTGGCGGTAGCTGGATGGCAGCTGTTGGGGAAGGCGAGGGGCCCTCGAGGACAGCTGGGGGGCCAAGGAGAACAGATCTGGGAGCTGCTCTACCCCTTCATGCAACAGATACCAGCTGCTGCCCACCAGGCTGCACAGGGCTATGGTGCTGGGAACAGCCCAGGGCCAGGATAGACAAGTATGGGGCAAGAGCAGTGCTGTCTACAGCTTGGCTCCCAGGAGCTGGGATGGGCACCAGTGCCAGCACTCCAGGCTCCCCCTGGGCCAGGGGCATGACTGCCCCCTAGCATGGCACACTCCCAGCTCCCAATGGACTTGGGCTGCTCCACTGAGACAGGTCAGAGGAGCGGCAGAGTCCAGCTGAGCACCATGGTGCCAAGGCCACACCTGTGAGATCAGCGGCTTCCCCATTGGACAAGCCTGCGTTGGGCAGGTCTGCAGAAGCCCTGCCTTGAGGCACGGGCAGGGGAGACCGAGGCAGCCCAAGGCCTGCTTAGATGCCAGCGGAGCCCTTACCATCTGCAGCTCCCCGAAGGTCTCCTGGCAGCATTCACAAAACCCCTTCCTCCTCTTGGGCACGGTGGCTGGGCCGGACTGGGGGCTCCCCTCTCTCTCGCTGTGCGTCAGACAGCCCTCGGGGGCTCTGCAAGGATACAGTACAGGGCTAGATAAATGCATTACCCCATGCCTACCAATCGGTTGTGCTAGGTGTGGTACAAACAAGATGATGGCCTCTGCCGTGAAGGGCAGAGGGTATTAAGTATGAGATGAGACAGGGAAGTACAAGGACGCTGCGAAAACGCTGCGCAGCGTGACAGGCTGTGGTCTCTGCACACCAGCAGCCTGACTATTGTCGGATCTGCACAGGCACTACAGCAAAGGGGAGTTAAGGTGGGATCTGAAGGCGGATAGTAAGGCAGCTATCGGAGATCAACAGGGAGCTCCTCCCAAGCAAAAGAGGCAGCAGAGAAGCAAGCACAAAGGGGCAAAGGAGGCTAGCACTACTGGGCTGATCAGAGGCTGGAGGTGACCTCTTCATAGCCAAGGACAGGTGAGAGATAGGGTGGGGATGGGCCACAAAGGGCCTGGAGAGTGAAGACAAGCAGCTTATGTTTGAGGTAACAGAAGGAGGAGTCAGTGGAAGGACACAACAAGACAGGGGATACGGTCAAGACACTAGGCGAGGAGAACAAGCTCTGCAGCAGCGTTTTGGATATGAGAGACGCACGTGTCCAGGCCAGACAGAAGGAGGCTGCAGTAATCGAGAGGCAAGATGGGAATCATAGAACAACAGGGTTGGAAGGGACCTCAGGAGGTTCTTGTCCAATCTGCTGCTCAAAGCAGGACCAACCCCAACTAAAACATCCCAGCCAGGGCTTTGTCAAGACAGGCCTTAAAAACCTCTAAGGAAGGAGATTCCACCACCTCCCTAGGTAACCCATTCCAGTGCTTCACAACCCTCCTAGTGAAAAAGTTTTTCCTAACATCAAACCTAAACCTCCCCCACTGCAACTTGAGACCATCCCTCCTTGGTCTGTCTACCACTGAGAACAGTCTAGATCCATCCTCTTTGGAACCTCCTTTCAGGTAGTTGAAAGCAGCTATCAAATCCCCCCTCATTCTTCTCTTCTGCAGACTAAACAATCTCAGTTCCCTCAGCCTCTCCTCATAAATCATTTTCGTTGCCCTCTGCTGGACTCTTTCCAATTTTTCCACATTCTTCTTACAGTACTCCAGATGAGGCCTCACCAATGTCGAATAGAGGGGAATGATCACGTCCCTTGATCTGTTGGCAATGCCCCTACTTATACAGCCCAAAATGCCATTGGGCTTCTTGGCTACAAGGGCACACTGTTGACTCACATCCAGCTTCTCGTCCACTGTAACCCCTAGGTCCTTTGCCGCAGAACTGCTGCCTAGCCATTTGGTTCCTAGCCTGTAACAGTGAATGGGATTCTTCCGTCTTAAGTGCAGGACTCTGCACTTGTCCTTGTTGAACCTATCCCTACCCTCCAGAGTATCTACCTCTCCTCTCAGTTTAGTGTCATCTGCAAACTTTATGAGGATGCAGTCCACGCCATCCTCCAGATCATTAAAGAAGATATTGAACAAAACCAGCCCCAGGACTGACCCTTGGGGCACTCCACTTAATACTGGCTGCCAACTAGACACGGAGCCGTTGATCACTACCCATTGAGCCCAACGATCTAGCCTGCTTTCTATCCACCTTATAGTCTATTCATCCAGCCCATACTGCTTTAACTTGCCAGCAAGAATACCGTGGGAGACTGTATCAAAGGCTTTGCTGAAGTCAAGGAACAACATATCCACTGCTTTCCTCTCATCCACAGACTCAGTTATCTTCTCATAGAAAGCAATTAGGTTAGTCAGGCATGACTTGCCCTTGGTGAATTGGTGCTCTTGGGAGCTCTAGGTGTGTGGATGGATAGGAGAGGCCGGACCTTAGGGATGTTCTGCACAAAGAACTGGTACCATTGACACAGCCTGAGTGCAAGGACCTAGAGGGAGGTCTGAGTTGAAGCTGAAGTCTGGGTTACAGGCCTCATTGACATGATCAGTATGGACAGTCCCACTGTCCTGTCCCTCAGAGTTGAAGGCAGCAGGGACCCCCAGCTCAGTGAGTCTGACCTCATATGTAGGCAGGACACCAGCCCCATCCAGCCCCTACACACTGAACCCAATGGGTCACAGCTCTCAGGACACTGGACTATGTCACATCACAGGCCAAGGGGCGCCAGGGCCCTTGCAGTGGCAGGGGAATGATGAAGTGAGAGATCCCAGATAATCCTGGCCAGTGACTCACCCCTCCATGCTGCAAGTGAAGGCGAAATCCTCAAGCTCACCACCAACCTGATCTGGGGACAATTCCTGTCCCACCTCACATACAGCACTCGGTTAGACCCTGAGCTTCTGAGCTAGACCCAACAGCCAAGCCCCTGAGAGAGAGAGAGAAAATGCCAAGTGCCACCCCAGAGCCCTGGTGCTCCCCAGCCAGTGTCCCAGCCCAGGTACAGCCATCCTGAGACTTCAGAGGAGGGAGGTAAACCCACAATTCCTGATTGTAACCGAAAGCACCTACACGCCACTGTAATAATCTTTGCACAAAATAGGCCTTGCAAGATACCAATAACTCGGTGGTCATTAACATTCTTAGAACATAAGAACGGCCGTACCAGGTCAGACCAAAGGTCCATCTAGCCCGGTATCTGTCTACCAACAGTGGCCAATGCCAGGTGCCCCAGAAGGAGTGAAGCTAACAGGCAACGATCACATGATCTCTCTCCTGCCATCCATCTCCATCCTCTGATGAACAGAGGCTAGGGACACCATTCTTTACTCTTCCTGGCTAATAGCCATCTATGGACTTAACCACCAAGAATTTATCCAGTTCCCTTTTAAACATTGTTATAGTCCCAGCCTTCACAACCTCCTCAGGTAAGGAGTTCCACACGTTGACTGTGTGCTGTGTGAAGAACTTATTTGTTTTAAACCTACTACCTATTGATTTCATTTAGTGACCCCTAGTTCTTGTATTATGGGAATAAGTAAATAACTTTTCCTTATCCACTTTCTCCACATCACTCATGATTTTATATACCTCTATATATCCCCCCTTAGTCTCCTCTTTTCCAAGCTGAAGAGGCCTAGCCTCTTTAATCTTTCCTTGTATGGGACCCTCTTCAAACCCCTAACCATTTTAGTTGCCCTTTTCTGAACCTTTTCTAGTGCTAGAATATCTTTTTTGAGGTGAGGAGACCACATCTGTACACAGTATTCAAGATGTGGGCATACTATGGATTTATATAAGGGCAATAATATATTCTGTCTTATTCTCTATCCCCTTTTTAATGATTTCTAACATCCTGTTTGCTTTTTTGACTACTGCTCAGTTTTTGTTTTTCTGTGCCTGACAATTTTATTCTTAACTATTGTTTCGACTAATTTGCCCGGTACTGACGTTAGACTTACTGGTCTGTAATTGCCGGAATCACCTCTACAGCACATTTTAAATATTGGCGTTACATCAGCTAACTTCCAGTCATTGGGTACCGAAGCCAATTTAAAGGACAGGTTACAAACCTTAGTTAATAGTTCTACAACTTCACATTTGAGTTCTTTCAGAACTCTTGGGTGAATGCCATCTGGTCCCGGTAACTTATTAATGTTGAGTTTATCAATTAATTCCAAAACCTCCTCTAGTGACACTTCAATCTGTGACAGTTCCTCAGATTTGTCACCTACAAAAGCCAGCTCAGGTTTGGGAATCTCCCTAACATCCTTAGCCGTGAAGACTGAAGCAAAGAATCCATTTAGTTTCTCCCCAATGACTTCACCGTCTTTAAGCGCCCCTTTTGTATTTCGATCGTCAAGGGGCCCCACTGGTTGTTTAGCAGGCTTCCTGGTTCTGATGTACTTAAACATTTTATTACCACCTTTGGAGTTTTTGGCTAGCCGGTCTTCAAATTCCTCTTTGGCTTTTCTTATTAAACTCTTGCACTAAAGCTGGCAGTGTATGTGCTCCTTTCTATTTGCCTCACTAGGATTTGACTTCCACTTTTTAAAGGAAGTTTTTTTTTTTTATCTCTCACTGCTTCTTTTACATGGTTAAGCCAAGCCACACTGGCTCTTTTTTAGTTTTTACTGTGTTTCTTAATTTGGTGTATACATTGAAGTTGGGCCTCTATTATGGTGTCTTTAAAAAGGGCCCATGCAACTTGCAGGGATTTCACTTTAGTCACTGTACCTTTTAACTTTTGTTTAACTAATCCCCTTATTTTTGTATTGTTCCCCCTTTTGAAATTAAATGCCACAGTGCTGGGCTGTTGAGGTGCTCTTCCCACCACAGGGATGTTGAATCCTTTTGTATTATGGTCACTATTTCCAAGCAGTCTTGCTATAGTTTCTTCTTGGATCAGCTCCTGCGCTCCACTCCGATTAAATCTAGAGTTGCCTCTCCCCTTGTGGGTTCCCGTACCAGCTGCTCCATGAAGCAGTCATTTAAAGTATCGAGAAATTTTATCTCTGCATTTCGTCCTGAAGTGAAATGTTCCCAGTCAACATGGGGATAATTGAAATCCCCCACTATTATTGGGTTCTTAATTTTGATAGCATCTCTAATTTCCCTTAGCATTTCATCATCACTAGCACTGTCCTGGTCAGGTGGTCGATAATAGATTCCCTAATGTTATACTTTTATTAGAGCATGAAATTTCTATCCATAGCGATTCTATGGAACATGTGGATTCGCTTAAGATTTTTACTTCATTTGAATCTACGTTTTCTTTCACATAGTGCCCCCACCTGGCACAACCTGTTCTGTCCTTCCAATATATTTTGTACCCTGGAATGATTGTGTCCCATCGATTGCTCTCAGTCCACCAGGTTTCTGTGATGCTTATTATATCAATATCGTCCTTTATCACAAGGCACTCTAGTTCACCCAGCTTATTATTTAGACCTCTAGCATTTGTGTACAAGCACATTAAAAACTTGTCCCTGTTTATTTGTCTGCCCTTTTCTGATGGGCCAGATTCTTTATGTGACTGTTTATCATCTGATCCGGCCCTTACATTATCCTCTTCTGTCCTCTGTTCCTGACTATAACCTGGAGATTCCCTATCATCAGACTCTCCCCTAAGAGAAGTCTTGTGTCCGAGCCACATGCTCCTCTGCAGCAATTGGCTTTCCCCCATCTCCTAGTTTAAAAACTGCTCTACAACCTTTTTAATGTTTAGTACCAGCAGTCTGGTTCCACTTTGATTTAAGTGGAGCCCATCTCTCCTGTATAGGCTCCCCCCATCCCAAAAGTTTCCCTAGTTCCTAATGAATGTAAACCCCTCCTCTCTACACCATTGTCTCATCCATGCATTGAGACGCTGAAGCTCTGCCTGCCTACCTGGCCCTGCACGTGGAACTGGGAGCATTTCTGAGAATGCCACCATAGAGGTCCTGGATTTCAGTCTCTTCCCTAGCAGCCTAAAATTTGGCTTCCAGGACATCTCTCCTACCCTTCCCTATGTCATTGGTACCTACATGTACCACGACCACTGGCTCCTCCCCAGCACTACACATAAGTCTGTCTAGATGCCTCGAGACATCAGCAACCTTCGCACCAGGCAGGCAAGTCACCATATGGTTCTCCCAGTCATCACAAACCCAGCTATCTATGTTTCTAATGATCGAATCTCCCATTACTAACACCTGCCTTTTCCTAGCAACTGGAGTTCCCTCTCCCGGAGAGGTAACCTCAGTGCGAGAGGCAACCCCAGCACCATCTGGGAGGAGGGTCCCAACTATGGGAAGGTTTCCCTCTGCTCCCATTGACTTCTCTGCTTCCCTGGGCCTTTCTTCCTCCTCAACAGCACAGAGGCTGTCTGAGTGGAGGTGGGACAATTCTACAGTGTCCTGGAAAGCCTCATCAACACACCTCTCTTAGTTCCTCCAGTTCCGCCACCCTGGTCTTCAAAGTCTGTATGTGGTCTCTGAGGGCAAGGAGCTCCTTGCACTGACTGCACACATACAACACCCGCCCACAAGGCAGGTAATCATACATGCTACACTCAGCCCAATCAACTGGATAGCCCCCCACTCTGCTGCTGGGCTTCTGCCTGCATTGTCTCCTAGTTAATGAAAGAGTGGGTTAAAGAAATGTGTTTTGGACTATGGTTTGGATTATAGGTTTTAAGTGGACTACAGGGGAACAGGTAGGACCAACAAGGGACCTCCCCCTCCCTTCTCACTCCCCTTCCAAACTCCCTTGCAAAACTCCGTTAGGAAGCTTCCTGGTAGCTTATGCGTGGCTTTATAAAGCCCTGGCCTCAGTTAATGCCCCACCCACTGATTAAGGCTCAGCCAATTACCAGAGGCTTCGAGCTTTCAAACCTTCCTTTGAAGCTCACAGCCTCCAACTGCCAACCACAGCACACGGTCCTTCAAACAACTAAACAAACAGACAGATAAACACAAGCTCAGCACACAGCAAGTAACCCCCAAACACAAAACACACACACACTCTAGACAGTCACTTACCCCACAGATGGTGTATGTGCTCCTCCTTCACCTGGAGAACTCCCTTGCAAAACTCTGTTAGCAGCCCCTGTTCTTGTGTTATGTCTGCATGTGACAGTTATGGAGAGTTGTGGAATCATCAGAATGTGTGTGAACCAGGGGTGTGTTGGGGAGGTGTGCCAGGGTCTGTCCCAAACACAGGGATGAGAGTCCCCTTTACATACCCCCACCAAGCTGACAAGGGGCAGAGGCAAACCACAAACTGATGAGAGAGAGCGCGCACAGGAAAGAGAAGAGGGCAGCATGGCATCTATTCCCAGCAGGAGACAGATGCTTGGCCTGGGTTTCATCTTTTCCAGAGGAATCTACTGCAAAGGCTCCCTGGGCTATAAAGACAGGGGCTGAAACTCCAGTGATAAGCAGCTGAATCAGCTGCTAGTGTACAACATTACTCTACTACAAGAGTATTGAATGAGGCCTTTCCTGACAGCTAATGGCTGGTGATCAATATCACTGAATGGGCTGTATTAACACTGGATGAGGAATTATGGATACTCACTGGTACTAGGATGTACAGTCTGCCCAGACAGGAGGTGATGTCACAGCCTTCTACCTGTCTCCTATGTACATTAAGCATAGAGGAATCAAACAATGGAAGCCGATTTTATAGAACTCAACGGGGGATGGGAAGCCCACAGGAAGGGAAGAACAGCAGATCATCCTGCTTCTTGAAACAAGGTCACTGACCTAAGCAAGGACTGAAGCCACGATTGGCATCCATCACTAGACAAACAAGAGGCTAGAGTCCTTGCAAGCTGGGAGGAGGAGGGCGGGTGGGCACATGAAGTCACTGGAACTGAATAGGAGGTGAGAGGTTGTCTTAGGTGAAAGATCTTTGCTTAAGCAGACAAGGGACACCAGCACCTTGTACCTTTGTGAACTTCAGCCACGGCGGGGAAGGATGACTGGTGAGAGAAACCATCTTGAAAGCCTGTATCTTGCCAGATTAAGTTTTAGGCCTTTAGAAGCATATTTCATTGTGTTTTACTTGCCACTCTTTCTACCTTCATTATTTAATCTTATTAACAAAATATACGTAGGATTAAGTGAAATCAAGTACATTTCATTTTTATGACAAACTCAGTGCCATATATAAAGGGAAAGGTGAACTTACACCCGGTTAATAAGCTGTGGTGTGCTTATATTGTGAAAGGAACAAACGAACCACATTCTGTCTCTGAATGGTCCAGATGAGGGGAGGCTGTAGCAGAGCACATGGTTTGGGAACATTTGGGACTGGGAGTGTGTTAGGGGGGTCACAGGTAGTAACCCTGCAGGTAGTAACCCAGGCTGATGCTGTGGACAGGCTGCTGACCCAGCACTGTCCAGCACACAGACATTCAAGGCATGCACTGTCTATGAGCTACACCAGCAAAACAACAGGTTCCAGGGCAGACAGTGAGAACACTGCATCCTGCAATGTGACACTGACCCCTGCAGGTGACCAGCTGGGTCCTTGAAGCATGGATTTATAGGAACATACACTGGAAGTGGCCCAAGGGCTGCTGCCTCAGTCAGTCAAATGGGTCCAGCTCTGTTAGAACTAAATACATTGTTTGTCCCAACAGCTTCTGCGAGAGAGGCTGTTCCAGAATCTCACTGTTCTGCTGGTTAGAAACCTCGTTTCCAGCCTGAATGTGTTCACAGCTAGTTTGTTCTCATTTCTTCTTGTGCCAACATTGTCCTTCAGCTTCAACAGCTCTTCATCTCCAATGTAATCAGACCAATCATGACCCACCTGAGCCCTCTTGTTAGGCTAAACAAGCCAATCCCCTCTCATAAGGTCAGCTCTCCTTTTCCCCTAGTCATCCTAGTGGCTCCTCTCTGCACCTGTTCTGGTCTGAATTCACCCTTCATGAACATAGGTGACCAGTGTTCTAGATGAGGTCTCACCAGTGCCTTGTACCATGGCACTGCTCAGCCCAATGAGAAAGGAGGTAGTAGGAAAGATGGGGGAGGGATTAAGAGCTCAGTTTTAGCCATGTTGAGCTGGAGCAGATGGCTTGACACCCATGAGGAAAAGAGAGAGAGGGAGGCTGACAGGAGACAGGGCTGGTGCAGAGAGGAAAGTCCACGTGTTGTCAGCAAAGCTGAGCTGGTTTGTGGCTCAGATTAGCTAGAGGTAAGTGCAGGAGGAGATGAGAAGGGGACCCTGGACAGTCCTGTGGACCCCCTCTCCCCCCCAGAAAGCTGGCAGAGGAGCAGCAGCAGCAAGCCCCAGAATGCTCAGGAGTCTCACAGACTCACTTAACACTCCACCCCAGAGGAGTCTGTGAAACACAGGCTCTGGCACAAGCCATCGGCACAGCAAGGTCTGGGGATGGTGAGGCCACCTGCCAGCCAGAGGCCCTCTTCAGCCAGTTGTCAGTTTTCTGACCTGGAACAAAGTCACGGCTCAGATTAGCTCTGATCAGCTGAGCCGTGGAACAAAGCTGCTCAGGAGTTTCTCTTGCCCCAAGCAAAGGGGCTGGGAGTCTCTGGTGACCACAGGGAGTCTGGGATGCCAATGGCTCCAAGGAAGCAGTGAAGCTGTAACAGCCACGCGCCCTTGGCTGCCTGCACCACCTACCTGACTCTGCAGGAGCTTGATGGGGTTTTCAGAGGCTCAAATGGGCTGGATCTGTTTGGTGCCAGGAAGTTCAGGTCAGGAAAGCTCTTGAATTGGCGATGGAAGGGCCGGAATTTCCTGCAAGAACCATCAGTGTCAGACATTAGGCATGGCCATGACCCATTCTGGCCCAGTTCGCACTTACCTGGACTACTACAGGATTCCCCACACCTCCTTCCTGAGTCTTCATCCAAGCACAGGGGCTTGGTCCCCTATCCTCTCCAGCTTGGGGCTTCCCACTTCCCAGTGCAAATGAAATTAATAGGCCGGTGTGAAAAATGAACAAAAGGAAGTATTTCTTCACACAACACAGTCACCCTGTAGATCTCCTTGCCAGAGGATGTTGTGAAGACTATAAACAGGGTTCAAAAAAGAACTAGATAAATTCATGGAGACTAGGTCCATCAATGGCTGTTAGCCAGGATGGGCAGGGATGGTGTCCCTAGCCTCCGTTTGCCAGAAGTTGGGAATGGGCAACAGGGGATGGATCACTTGGCGATTCTTGTTCTGTTCATTCCCTCTGGGACACCTGGCATTGGCCACTGTTGGAAGACAGGACACTGGGCTAGATGGACCTTTGGTCTGACCCAGTGTGGCCACTCTTATGTTCCTGTTTCCCTTGCTGGATTGAGATGAGAGTGGAGCCCTGGGGTAGTTTCAGGATTCAGCATGTTTACATCAGGCCTTGATTTGGCCGAGACTCTTCCTTGGGAGACTGCTGGGGCAGGCAGCTTCCTACAGAGCCCTCAAGTCCCCATGCTTGCTCAGAGAAGGTGGGCTGAGCTGCAGGCCGAGGGCTCAGCTCCAGAGACCTGTGCTTACTCCCAGGGCAGCTTCAGCCTCTGCCCCCCATTTCACCAGCTCCCTCACTTCCATACTCATGGACAAATCCAGCCTTTGCTTCCATGAAGGGCCCCCCTGACTGCAACTTGAGCAGCACTGGACAATTCATTTCTCCCTCGGGGCAGACAGCAGCTGCATAGGAGGGGCACCACCACTGGTGGAGGCCACAGGGCAGATGTTTGCTGCCTAGTCCCGAAGGACACTGGTAATTCTGTGACCATCCTGCATCCCATGGCTTCAGCTGGTGCTACCACGGGTGGAGATGTGCCAGCAGGCAGCTATGTACTTGATTTTTCCAAGTGTAGGACAATGCCTTTGGGACAGTGAATCCTAAGATAGCCTTCTCCCTGCACCCTCCCAGCCCATGTGGGAAACTGGACTGGGCCCAGAGTACAGGACAATCAGCAGTTTGTGAAGATCTTTCAGGGACACTGTCAGCTAGAAATGCCTGTTACCAGCACCTGAGATTAAGCAGATAGCACTGAGAGCCCTAGTGTTCCTCTCACGCCTGAGCTCAGATTGCTTTACACCCCAAGCTGTGTACATTAGAAACTGGTGCTGGCTATTATGTGTTGGAGGCATCCATGGGCTGTCATGGACCTGGGCCCCACTGTGCTAGGGCCTGCATAAACACAGAACCAGGATGGCTCCTGGTCCAAGAAGCTCCACTTGCTGTCAACCCATTTCACTCTTATGCTCTCACCCAGTGTTAGGGTGGAGCTTCTGCACGGCATGGAAGGTTCTACCCAAAACCTGCCGATAGTCGAGAATCCACCCTTATGCTCTTTGTGCTGTGTTACATATCACTCCTGGACCCAACAGCTGGTCCTGCAGCTGCTTGGTAGTGCCCCTTCAGACCTTTACTTCAAAGGGTACTTGGCACTCGAGTTCTGGATGCTGTGGTTTTCCAGGCCTCTCTAATGCAGTGGTTTTAAATCCAGTATGGGGTCGCGGAATGGAAGGCACTGGGTCGCGGCGGCTCTGTCAGCACCCCTGACTGGGCCGTTAAGAGTCCCATTGACGGTGCTGCCTGGCTAAGGCAGGCTAGTCCCCTACCTGTTCTGACACCGCGCTGTGCCCAGAAGCAGCCAGCAGCAGGTCCAGTTCCTAGGCTGGGGGTGGGGTGAGGCACCCCATGGGGCTCTGCGCCCTGCCCCGAGCATTGTCTCCGCACTCCTGGCCAATGGGAGTCAGGGATGCAGTGCCTAAGGGTGAGAGCTACATGGAGCTTCTTGCATGCCTCTGCCTAGGAGCCAGACCTGCAGCATGGTCCAGTGTCAGGACAGGTGGGAAGCCTGCCTCTGCACCCCAGCTGTGCTGCAGACTGGGAGCTGCTGGAGATAAGCCTGAGCCCCAATCCCCTGCCCCAGCCGTAAGCACCCCTCAAATCCAGAGCCCCCTCCTGCACCCCAAATCCCCAAGCCCAGGGCCCTGACCCCCTCCTGCACCCCAACCCCCCATTCTGGGCCCCACCACAATCCTCTCCCCCAGCCTTGAGCCCTTCCCACACCCCAAACCCCTCATCCCCAGCTCCACTGGGTTGTGAGCATCAATTTTCTTCAACCAGGTTGCCAGAAAACCAAAGTTTGAAAGCCATTGCTCTAAAGGATTGTATTACTTAGCTGCACAATGAGCCACACCCCAGAAACAACTGCTGTCTAGTAAGAAAAGTACATCAAACATCACAGGCCTGTAACATTTGCTACTTCCCAGGGCTCGTCACATCTGTTACTACAGGGACAAAGGCAGCGCAGCAAGTGGCAGGAAACTCTGTTCCCTGTGGCTTGGAAGGCTGCAATTCTGCAAGTTACTTTGGTAGCACAAGTAAGAACGGCCGTACCGGGTCAGACCAAAGGTCCATCTAGCCCAGTATCTGTCTACTTACAGTGGCCAATGTCAGGTGCCCCAGAGGGAGTGAACCTAACAGGTAACAATCAAGTGATCTCTCTCCTGCTATCCAGCTCCATCCTCTGACAAACAGAGGCTAGGGACACCATTCCTTACCCATCCTGGCTAACGGCCATTAATGGACTTGACTTCACCATGAATGTATCCAGTTCTCTTTTAAACGCGCACACAGAGGCCCAGAGGTCGGAGCCCATTGTGGTGTCTGCATTCAGCAGCCAGGCCCTCCCCATGGAGTTTACAATCCACCTACACTTGGTGAAGGACACACAAGAACTGCAGCCCAGAGCGATGAAGGGGCTTGTCTAAGGTCACACAGGAATCTGGTTGAGCTGGAAATGGAGCCTAGGCCTCTGCCCAGTACTGTCACCCCATGGTGCACACAGGGTATCCTAGGCTACCACCGCACTTACCCTTCTTCCCCAGGGCTAGAAGTGCAGCCGCAACTCACTTGTCAACGAGGGGCTCGGAGGATTAGAGGGGAGGGAACATCTGCCACAGGGACTCCTCCCAGCCCTTCAGCCAGGAGTGCAAAGTTTGGCCACAAAGTTAAAAGAAGGGTTAGACTGAAATGGTTCATTCACCTGCTCTGGTCCTCAATCTTCAGAAACGGGGGCTTCAGTCTTCCCACTAGAAGGAGAATTTTGTAGTTAGTGGCGGCCTGGGCAGGCATTCCTTGCCCCCCTGCAATGCACAACCCATCCCATCCCCCAAACTCTGGCTACACAGAACTGGACTCCAAAATCTAAAGTTTGTCTGCCACCCCCCAATATTTATAACACTTGTGGATGCTAAGAAATCCTGAAACAAGCCTCAAGATCCGTTTGCCAGAGTCGCTAAGGATGCAGATATTTCCATGGACAACTTGCATGGCAGATAGCCATTTAGAAGGCAAAACATACAATCCATGTTCAGAACCTTGGTGGGGATAGTTAAGTCTAGCGAAGATTTAATAGACAGCGAAGAGTTAAAAGCTGCTGCAGATGAGCAAGCAAAGGTAGCTGGTTCCATTTAAGGGCCCAAGCTGTGGTCAGGCCCAGAGCCAAAGCGCAGCGGTTGTCAGAATGCACTCCACACCAGGTGTGTGCTGGTGGGGAGCAGTAGCTGAACTCAGCCTCAGCAGGGTGTGAGAATACAGACATCCTCTCACGGGGCATCAGGTTGATTATTCTCACAAGTAGGATTTAGGGCTGTGCCTTCCTGATATGTGGGCAGCACAAGGCAAGTAACCTGGTGTCCCAAGCTGTGCCAAGGTGCTCTGTGTTGCACTTCAGGAGGAGGAGGAGGATTTGGTCGACTGAGAAAGCACAGGAGCAGCTTCAAGTACTTTTGGAGCGTCAAAAGCACCAAGGCCACAAAGGAGACTAGAGTGATTCTTTATGATGGGCCCAGGCCTGAGAGGTGGGTACCCCCCCAGCACTGGAAGATTGAGAACATCAAGTCTGACCACCCCTGCTGGGGCTGGGGTGCCCAAGAGGCCTCGGAGCAGGTTTGAGCCAAGATTGTGATCCAGGACGTTGAGTCACTGAAGCGAAATAGCTGCTCAAACACAAGGCTGAGACTGTTCCCATGTAGCTGCTGGGTGTTCAGCACGTTCAGAAGTCAGACCACTTATTTAGGGACCTGAAACGAGACTAGAAGCACATTTGGTGCCCACATGAGTGGCCTGGTTTTAACAGTGACAAACCTTGCCCTCAACCGTTCAGCTTTCAATCTTCACACTAGCTCCCAGTCACTGGAGGTTCTTCCAGGCCAGACAAGACTGAAGTCCTGTCAGCAGGAAACAAGGTTTCTTAGAGCTCTCCAGCCATCTGTCCCATTATATAGGAGCAAGAGGCACAGGGCTATTGTCTCCCCCAGCTCTGGAGGTCACCTTTTAAAAAAACTTGCCTTAGAGGTTTAAGAGTCAGACTTGACTCCAGCCTGAACGCTTTGAAGGCAGCAAAGGCTTCTCTGAACGCTCCCTTTCCAATAGGGTGAAGACCACAGGCTTCTAGGCCAACTCACGAGTAAAGCAGCATCGCTGAAGTACAGCCATACCTTGGTGCTCTGGTCTACACAACAGATCCCAACGGTGCAGTAGTGAGCCAAGTACATAAAATATCCCCCTCAACTGCATGTTAAGGCAAGGTCAGTCCTATATCAGCGTCACAGTGGCATATGGCAGCCTTCTGCTACCAGAAGTGAGTAGGATGTGGGGAACATGTTCTCTTCTCCGGAGGAGGTGTTATTCAAGACTTCATGTCACAGCCAACAGAGGATTCAGAGAACGAAGCCCCAGTAGCTCAGTTCTTACCATGACTCACAACTCTAGAAGCCCTGCTGTAAAGTCTCACAGCACAAAGGAGACAAGGTAAGTGGACAAATGATTTTAGATAAGATCCCGCCTGGATGCACGAGCACAAAGCCAGCCACACAGGAAGCATCCTGGTTATACTTTCAAAATGCTGCACAAGCTTTAAAGCATGACAAGGACAGCCCGGCAAGTCTTCTGTCTGAGCTTGGACAGCAAATGGCTTTGATGGAGCAGAAGTTTTTTGCAAGAACAAGTCGTTTTGCTGAAACGTCACAGTGACGCGTTTTCACAAAGTCTCCCAGCCAGCTCCATGCCAGCTGAGAGCAAAGCTTCTGTACTGACCTTTAAGGACTCCTGGCCCCACTGAGAGAAACTTCACCTAGACAGAAAGACAGACAGCATTTAGGATGGGGGCCAGCCATAGACAAGACTAGCAGCGCACTGATTCCAGAGCAGTGCGGGGGAGACGGCAGCACAGGGCATGCTCATCCTTAGGGCAGTCCAGGGCTGCTGTGACACAGGAGTTATTGTCTCCTAGTGTTCGGCAGATCAGACTTGGTCTGCGTAGCTCAGCACTGCCTAGATCATACGATTGGCCCTTCCTAAAGGAAGGTAGCCTCACCCGGCCCCCACCCTAGCACAAGCCTGCTGGCAGACTGACCATCTACAGCATTGTGATTTGATCTCCCTTGCAAGTCAGGTGGAGAAAGCTGGAGTTTTCCCCTGTAAGTTGGCTGGAATCCAGGCCTGTTGTAGGTTGAGAGCACAGCTGGTCATTCAGCCTAGCACTAGGCCTGGGCCGCACCTGAAGTTGGCTTGCTACAAGTATTTGGCTTTAAAAAGCACACCCAAGCTGAATCTAGTTATACCAGTCAAAGCACCAGCATGGATTCAGTTATACTGAGCTAGAGGTGCCTCCTCTTCCTGCATAGAAAAAGGACTTTTCTACCAGTATACCTACATCCCCACTAGACTACGTTATACTGGTTTAACTATACCAAGAGCATCAGAGTTTCAGGCCAGAACCATCAGATCATCTAGTCTGATCACCCATGCATCACAGACCACCCCCACCCCTAGACACCTGTATTGAGGCCAATTACTCCTCAGGCTAAAGATTTCAGTCCTCAGGAGACTAAACAGTTGCATGCTGCAGGCAGAGAATTAATCAGGTGACCTGCTCAGATATGTGACCCACAGTGCACAGGAAGGTGGAACCCCCTCCCCCCCGCCCCCACCAAGATCTCTGCCAGTCTGACCTTGGGGCACATTCCTTCCCAACCCCGAAGCTAGTGATCAGTGAGATCCATAACATGAACAGGAGACACCAGTCAGGCAATGAAGGAGAAATTCTTTGCACCATCTCAGAGCACTGATCCACCCTGTCCAATGTCTCATGACCAGCTGTGGCCAATCACTACTGCTTCAGAGGCAGATGAAAAAATCCAGAATACCTCTGGCCAATTGCACCGTGGGAAACTGATTCCTTAATGACCTCAGCAGGCAACCTGCTTAAGCCCCGAAGTGTGAGATTTGATAATAATCAATGTTGTCCTACTGATCTGCGAGTGTTAGGAACACACAGAGGCCAATGTCAAGGCAGTGCAGAGCTTCCTTTTCCCACCATAGTCCATGAAGGAAGAGGGGGGACAGGGGTTCAGAGATTCACAGATTCCAAGGCCAGAAAGGGCCACCATGACCACAAAACAGCCTCACACACTGGCTGCAGCATTGCTCCCAGAGCAGGATTAAAGCATGTCGCAGAAAGATTCTGATCTCACTTTAGAGACTCCAAGTGAGAGTGAGTCTACCACCTCCCTGGTGGAGTTGTTCCAATGTTCACTCACCCCCCAGTGCTGGCAAACTGCCTCTTACATCAAGGAGGAATTTGTCCAACTTGACCTTCCAGCCACTGGGTCTTGTTCTGCATTTGGCAGTGGAGTTGAAAAGCCCCTCTCATGATCAGAGATCTTGTCCATGTGTCAGTGCCTAGGGGCAGTGAGGAACTCACCCTTCAGCTTTCACTTCAGTAAAATGAATAGAGTGAGTTAAGCCTCAAACCACAAGGCTTCTTTTCCAGCACCTGGATCACATGGGGCCCCTTTGAACTCTCTCCAGTATATCTTCATCTTTGAGGTGCAGACACCAGAACTAAACAGTGTTCTAGTAGCTGTCTTACCAATGCCATACAATCATAGTAATTCAAGTCTGGAAGGGATCTAGAGGGGATCATCCAGTCCCATGCTAAGGTAGGATTAAGTCAGTCCAGACCATCCTTGACAGGTGTGTATCTAACCAGTTCTAGAAGAGAAAAATAAAACCATCACTTCCCTACTTCTACCTGATATTCCTTTTTGCCACACTTTACACAGATCTCATGTTGAGGGACATCTACAAACACTAAGTCCTTTTGAGTCACTACTTCCCCCCCCCCAAAACAGTCTTCCATCTTGTATGTACAACCTGGATTCTTGGCTCCTAGATGTATTACCTTACATTTGGCTGTATTAAAATGCATTTTGTTGGATTCTGATCATTTAACTATTTAGATCTTTAACAGTATCCTCTCTCATTACTTACTGCCCCAATCTTTGGGTCATCTGTAACTTTACCAAAGATTTTGTATCATCGCCTAGAACGTTTATGGAAACTAAACTTGGTTTTGTTGCGCTTACAAGATTGGTTGAAGGAGGTAATAGTGTTGATGTAACAGACTTCTGTAAGGCCTTTGGCTTGGTACTGCATGATACTTTGATTAAAAACTAGATATAAAATAACATGGCATACACTAAATGGATTAAGACTGGCTAAACAGAATCATTCTCCAGGAAGTGCACTTCTAGTGGGGTCCTGCAGGGATCAGTCCTTGGCCCTACACTATTTAACAATTTTTATATGTTTTCTACCAGATCATTGATAAGTCATCACTGATAAAGTTTGCAGATGAGAAAAACTGGGAGTGGTAAATGACGATGAGGGCAGGTTACTGATTCAGCATGATCTGGATCATTTGGTAAGCTGCATACAAAACAATGTGTGTTTTTAATATGGCTAAACAAAGTATACATCTAGGAACAAAGAACGTAGGTCATACTTACCCAGTGGGAGCCTGTCCTGGGAAGATGCGATTAAATATTTGGGGGTCATGGTGGATAGTCAGCTGAACATGAGCTCCAGGGGGATGCTGTGGCCAAAAGGGCTAATCCTTAGATGCATAAACAGGGGAACCTCAATTAGGAGAGAGGTTATTTTACCTCTATTTGACATTGGTGCAACCGTGGCTGGAATACTGCATGCAGTTCTAGTGTCTGCAATTCAAGAAGGATGTTGATAAGTTGGGGAGTATTCAGAGAAGAGCCACAAGACTAATTAAAGGATTAAAAAACCTGCCTTGCACTGAAAAACTCGAGAAGCTCAATCGATTCATCTTAAAGAGGTCAATGGGTGACTTGAGCAGACTGTGTAATTACCTGCCCAGGAACAAATATTTAACAACGGGCTCTTCCATCTAGCAGAGAAAGGTGCAACACTACCCAGTGGCTGGAAGTTGAATCTAAACAAATTCAGATTAGAAATAAGGCACACATTTTTAACTGTGAAAGTAACCAATCATTCGAACAGTTTACCTAGAGTTGTGGTGGATGCTCCATTCCTGACAATCGTTAAATCCAGACTGGATGTTTTCTAGAAGATCTGCTCTAGGGATTATTTGGGGAAACTTCTGTGGCCTGTTTACACAAGTGGTCAGACAAGACCACCACAAAGATCCCTTCTGGCCTTGGAATCTAGGAATTGTTGATAAAAATACTAATCGGTCCTGGACAAAAACCAAAGCAGACATTGACCTTGTATGTTCAGACAAGGCCTGAAGCGACTTTGCTGTAAGAGGGCTGCATCCTGGGCTAGTCAGGGAAGACAAAACACTTGTTACCGAAAGCCCTGCACTGGGGGAAAAAGGTTTAGGTCAGTTACCATCATCTTCTCACTCTGCTTCCTTGCTCCCGACATGCGGAACAGCAGCTGCTGCACATAGGCCATCATTTCTGTGTGGGGTGGGAAGTCAAGGAGCTAACGTCCAGAGAAACAGAGGGAGTTGCTGCTACTCAGCACTCAGCCAATGGAGGATGAAATACAACTCCTTAGATCTACCAACTGTACCAGGGAAAAGTGCTTCAGTGCCCTCTGCCACCTTGGAGAAAGAGGGGACTGCTCATCCTCCTTCCATGAAGGAAGGACGGACAAGCGCTAGTGGCCAGATAGGAGAGGGAGCTCTGCGCGTTGGGTGCTACAATCTGGCTTTAAGTGTCACAGTGGGAGCTAAGAGCTTTCAGCCCTAGATGGCTGACTGCTGGGTTGGTCCTGAAAGACCAGGTGGGTGAGGGAATCTCTGTTCTTGGACCAGATCCCATTAGCTCTAGCCAAGGCAGATGTAGCAGCATTTCCCCTACAGAGAGGATGCAGAGGAGGGTGCAGCATGCCTTAGACAAACAGGCAGAAGCTGAGCTGCAGCCCACTTTAGCCTAGAAACTCCAAACTCGCATTGGACGGGGCTGGGTGTGCATGAGCCCAGGGTACAGAGCCTCAGCTGTTGGCTTGAGTCCAGCATGGGTCAGCAGAGACCTGGCACACCAGCCCCGTTGCTAGTGAGAGGCATCCCCAGTGCTCCCCTCTCTCCCCGAGGATCTCAGCAAGCTGCTCTCGTGGGAGTCACTACATGCCAGGATCAGGGCTCACTGACACTGTCGATGCTCAACGTGGTCTGTGCTCACAGAGAGGCCTTCAGGACCATCAATCCAGCAGGGACGTGCATTTGACATACAGACCA
This sequence comes from Gopherus flavomarginatus, assembly GCF_025201925.1. Classification (NCBI taxonomy): domain Eukaryota; kingdom Metazoa; phylum Chordata; order Testudines; family Testudinidae; genus Gopherus; species Gopherus flavomarginatus. Next base: position 3,005,303 of record NC_066641.1, read on the forward strand.
GATGTGATCCTAAGCAGTAGTGGTGGTTCTGCACCTGTGTTGAGAACCCTTGGATCAGGAGAGGAAGGTTAGAGTCAGATTGCTAGGAAAAGAACAGAGGTGGGTCTGACCAAGCCCACACTCCATTCCCCACGCAGACTTTTGAAGACTCCTTTGAAAGACTGTTTCCCCCAAGCTAGCAAAGTCTCAGTCACTGTTGAATTTTTGCTCCCCCCATAAGCCAGCCATTCAACCCCCCAGGTCATTGATTTAACAGATTCAGAAGCTAGATATTAAAGGTCAGAGTCCCACCCTACAGCACAAAGTTTCTGTAGAAGGATACCATCCACATGCAAGATCCGAACCCCCCAGGAGCGAGCATTGGCAAGGATACTACTGCCACTGCTGGAGTCCTGCATAAACAAGAGGAGAGACTCAGTGATCCACAGCCCAGGGCTGAGTGGACATCTCAGTCTGACTGCTGGCCTCGACAGGCTACAAGGTTATATTGGGTGTCACATCACGGTCCCTCATTAATGTTAGTTTTTCCTGCCCTACATCCAAAGTCAGCAGCAGGATTTTAGCAGATGCCATTTTGAGAACTTCTAGAGTTAGAAACCCTGGCTTCCCAAGCGGAAAGGCTGCAATCCCCACTGCTTAGGAGCAGTTTTCTAGCCCATCTTGACCGACCAGAAATCAGTGGTAGCTAAGATCATTTTGGTGTAAGAGTTGCCAGCTTGCTCTTTTCAAGACTAGACCCAAGAGCTATCTTGCTGTAAAAGATGGGATTTTTGAGTAGCCACTTCTACCTTTGCCATTTCAGAAAGCTCAATCCTGGGCCAGCTCCCTGCCCCAGAGGGCATCTGCAAATTGACAGATCAAGTTGGCATTTCTAAGTCCTAGGACACATAGTGCAGGGAAGAGGAGAAATGTTCTTACCCAGACTCAGAGCTGGAAGCATAAGCTAGACTAAGTCAGCTGTAGTGTGAGCCTTTTAGTTAAGCATCAATGCCATGTTTGTTACTGAGGGATCAGAAGCTTTCAGCATAAGGCTAACAGCAAAGCCTCTCCCCACTCCGCAGCCAGGCTATTTGGCTAACCAAGTCCATGTCATCCGTGGACTCAGTGCTCCCTAGGTTATTGCTAGGTCTCCTGATGCCGCTGTGATGCTCTTATAGATCTGGTCTGCACCTAAAAGCCTCAGGTCAACCTAGCTACATCACTCAGGGGTGTGAAAGATTTCACACCCTGTGTGGCATATGAACCCCACTGTGGTCTTCCATTGACTGAGTTTGGAGAGGTGGGTTATCTATATTGACCAAACCCCACCCCCCTTCTGTTGACGTAGGAAGCGTCTACACTGCAGCACTGCCACTGCAATGCAGTCATACGCATTGGGTCTTTAGGGCAACAGTAATATAGCTACCTGTAGGAGTGTCCCGTCCAAGGGCCAGCACATGGGAAAGGAACAGACCCCATAAGGGGCTGAATGGCTCGGAACACCAGGCAGCGTTACAGTCTTGCAAGTACAGGTCCTCCATTCAAAAATGGAACAGTCCAGGTGGTATCCAGCAATGGACCAAGTCTCTGCACCGCTCCCCAAGCAGCCCTGCTCAGGAATGTCTTGCACCTACCTGTCTAGAGGGAAAGCCCATCACTGTGCTGCTCACCTGGTTCCTCATGGCCTTCTGCAGCAGCTCCTTCCCCCTGCTCATCAGAGCCTGCAGAAGACACAAGTCAAACAGCATTTAGACCAAAAGCTCCTGAGCAGCCAGCCAGGTGGACCAGTCCAGATGCTTTTAAAGGGAGAGGGAACAGATTCCCTGTGTTATCATGCACAGTGTCCCCAGCACCCTGAAACACCGACACCACAGACCTCCAGGGAGAGGCAATAGGTTTAACCTTCCCAGGAGAGGATTCCTCTCAGAGCCCCAAGGCTTCCCTTCACCACAGCCTCTGCACTGCAGATGTCCTTTGGAAGAGTACATGTTCTCTTGAGCAGCAGCAAGTGGCTTTTGTACCCTGAGGCTCTGCCCTATGGGACTCAGTTCGCTCGGCCTTCAGCATGTTGGACCAGAGACTATAGCACAGCTCAGGTTACCAGCGCAGCAGGAAAGCCATGGATGGGACTCTTGCTAGATCTGCTATGGAAGCCATTTGGCCCCTACACAGACATGCCCAGCAGAGGCCATGCTGCAGTAGGATGCCCTGTCACGCTGCATGGAGAAAGCAAGGTTGCTTCTAGTTTAGGGGTGGCGCTCAAGCCATCTGACCTTGTATTATTTCCTTTATTCCCCTGGGCAGCCCTCAGTGCAGTTACGGCCAGCACCCTGCCCGACGCTGCATAGTCTACTATTAACAGTTCAGCGGAGTCTGTTTTACAGGTTGGGAAGACCTGTAAGTGCAACACTGAGCCCCTATTTCTTGACCTGTCAGCTCCCTCCTCTGGCAGCATAGCTTCTTCCCAGCCCACCAATCTCTGACCCCTGCTGCCTCCACCTTCTCCAGTGTCTCCTCCCACCTCTCAGGGTGCAGAGAGTTCGAGTTAGATCTGGAAAGCCTCAGCCCTGTCACAAGTTAGATCTGTTGAGTCAGCCCCCTGCCCAGACAGGGACTTGCTGACTGTGAGCAGAGGTGGCAGAATGCTTTCCTTGCAACTTCTAGGTAGGGGACCCTGGATGTCATCCTACCAGCTCCTTGATGATTGTTCCTCTGCTCTAGTGACATTTCTGAGCCTAGGACAAAACCCAGTGACATGCAGGGACTAGCTCTGCACGCAAACAGTTAGGGTGGGGCACCATTCACATCCATCCCACCACCCAATACCAGAACAAGTCCCACAAGAGGAAATTAGAAGCAAATCCATACAAGAAACAAGCCCCTATTATCTCTGCTGAGCAGTGGGATTAATCAGCCAAATAAACAATTTCTCCCAGCTTTTAGGCTGGTGCAGAACATCTCTACCCTCTAGATGAGGCAGTGAGGCCTGTCACGCTTCTAGTCTGTAATGACCCTGAAGGGAAGTATCAACTTTTATGCCAACATATCCTGCTACAAACCTGTGTAGATTCCTGTGGTATTTATCCCTTTACCACTGGGTGCGCTGGCCATTTGCTGCACTGTGGGAAGTTTGTCTGCCACCCTAACGTTTCCCATTAGGATTGTGAGTGGAGGCGAGTAAATGAAGGGCACACCATAGTGCCACTGTATGCTGCTGGACAGTGCTGCACCCCAGAGGCAGATGCACCAGTCTCTATGGACACTTTGCAGAAAGTTTGGAGATTAAAAATGCTATAGAAGATTTGGCATCTCAAGCCACTGCCCAGAGGGCAGGACTTATTTATTGGAGTGTAAACAGCACCAGGACTGGGACAGATGAATAGACAGGTGCTCTCAGCGAGGCAGACAAGCTCTTCTGCAGTTGCTGCTCTCAGGCTCTGTTCCCCACCTGCCACCGCCCCAAGGCTTCAGGCTGCCTAGGCCTTCACAGTCCTTACACTGTCCGCTGGCTTGTAGTGAGGCCCTGCATGGCTCCCTTTGGGCACAGCAGAGGGCAGAGTCTTTGCCTTGGCATCCCCTGAAGCTGCACTGTTCCGTTTCTCAGTCGGTCTCCGAGGCCCACCGTCCAGTTTGGCCTCTTTGCTGCTGGAAACCACATAGCTGATTTCTTTACTCAAAAAGCTTTCAATCACCTGGACCAGAGACAAAAACAGAGTCAGCTGCAGAGCCCCCAAGTCCACAGCAAGATCTGGAACATCTTAGTAACCAGCAAAGCTAAGAAACCACCATCGGCAGCTGCCTCGATGCAGGGACAGTGCTGCATGATAGACATTGTTCCCCTTCCAGCTCCATCCCTTACTGCCTTCCAGTCCCTCCCTAGTCATGCTAGACTATTTATTATATGCAACTGAAAGATACCTTGTAAGGACTGTACTGGTCAGCCTAGTGAGCTGGGACACCTGCGAATCAGTTTACACTTGTACTCAGAACCCTTCCCCAGCACTAACCACAGTGCCCCCAGCCCCCAAATGCACCGTTCTGGGAAAATTGGCTCTTTGGTGACTTCAAGAGCTCAGCTCCCGTTTAACAGGCAAGTTTTCACAAGAGAGAGTCTTTGGCTCTTCTGGCACCAGAATGCAGCTGCTTCATGCTCTCCACCAGGCAAGGTGCCTCCATACTCACCCCACCCAGCTGCTTTATTGTCGCCACCAGAAACTCCACGTTCCTGTTGTTCGGCAGGTCCAGGTAGAAGGATTTTCCCAAGAAGGGCAGGTTCTTGGATGACCCAGTCACCCCCTGCTGCTGCTGTTTCTCTGGGGGCCTCCTTTGCCTTTTCTCCGATTGACACCCCATCCTACCTGCTAAAAAGGCCACAGCCAGCACGAGAGCCAGCCTCTGGGTGAGCAGTGGGGAGAGCACACGGGACTCGGCTGTCAGCTGTTCCTTCTGCCCAGCACACAAGAGACACAAGCTGCAACACGCACCGACCACAACGCCGGGGGAGAAAGGGTTAAGTGTCTCCCCCCCCTTGCCGTGCTGCCCCCAGGATGTCGGGATAACGGGGGTGGGGGCTGTTTTAAACCCGGTGTGATCCCGGGGCCGGCACCCGGCACGGGCCGTTAGCCCCCCGCCGAGCTCTCCCGGGGCCGGCACCCGGCACGGGCCGTTAGCCCCCCGCCGAGCTCTCCCGGGGCCGGCGGGGGGCCTGAGCGGGGCTAGAGAGTCGCGGCCCCGCACCCGGCAGCGGCTCCCGCCCGCCCGGCTCCGGCTCCGGCTCGGGGAGCGCCCGGCAGCGGGGCCCGGCCGGGCCTAGCGGGGCCTGCGGAGAAGCTGCTCCCGCCCCCCACGTCCCGAGCTCCGCCCCGGCCACGGGGGACAGAGAGCCGCGATCAGCCCGAGCCGGGGGCGAGGGGGTCCCAGGCTCGGTACCGCCGGGCCGGCCGCGCGCTCTCACCTCCGCCTTCTCCTCACGGCGGCCGCGCCTGCCGATTTAAATTCCCGCTCCGCCCCCGGAACAGCGCGCGGGCTACGGCGGCCGGGGAGGGACCAACCGCCTTCCTCCAAAGCCCGCGCCCCCCTGACTCTGGCGCCGCGTGGGCAGCCCGCGGGAGGGGGCGGGGCCCCGGCCCCACACCGCCCCTCCCCCCCAGTATCCTAGGGCTGTCAATCAGGCACTTATCACCAGGTCTAAATTCACATTTTCTTGTCTGCTGCTTTTCACTTGAGCATCAGAGCACTTTGTACAGGGAAGCAGCATTATCCCCATTTAACAGATGGGGAAATCAGGTGCTGAGAGACTGCATGACTTGCCCAACGTCGGGGGACTGAGTCCCATCACCTCCTTCCATTAACAGCTACAGTAGCTAACATGCCGCCAGCAGATCAGACAGCAGTACATTCAGGATGCTGTTGGGAAATCCGTATCGGGCAGTACACCAGCAGCTTTGGGTCAAGGTGGAACACTGCAAGCGAGGACGGTCGTTTCTACAGGCCCAATCTACCCACTCAGAACAAGGTGCGGCATTGCACAGTTTGAGCTGTTGTTGCCACAGAACGCAGTACCAATGAGTGCGGCTTTGTATAGCCTAGGGGCAGCTTTGGATACAGACTTACGTTCTATTTCTGGCTCTGCTACTAACTTCTGAGCAACCACTGGCAAGTCACTTCCCCTCTCTGTGCCTCAATTTCCCTATTTCTAAAAGTGGGGAATAAAGACAGTCTCATCTTTGCAAAGTAATACAATTTAAGGACTAAGTATTGTTGTCTATTTAAAGCTATCCTGACATTACCTAATCTGTTTTTCCTACTTTTAACTATATCTAAATCTATCCATCTACCTTTCTATTCCTCCGAGCTTTGTCCAATCTATCTGTCCATCCAAACTTTATTCCATTTACCAGTTCATCCCAAATGTACTTTAGTTAATCTGCAATCTATCTGATCTATTCCCTCTTTATCTGATCCATCCGTCCATTTATCTGTCTGCCTATTATTCATTTATTCCTCTGTCCATCCATCTATTCATGTGAGAGACAAGCTGGGTGAGGTAATATATTTTGTTGTGAGAGACACATGCCTCTGAGACACCCAGAGCTCTTCTGGAGGTCTGGGAAACTTACTCAGAGTGTCACAGATTGGAATTCCTGTCCCAGATCTGAGGAAGAGTTCTGAAGCTCATCTCTCACCAAACTAATGTCTGTAACATCCTGGGAGCGACAGGGCTCCACAACAATACACATCTACCCAGCCATCCAGCTACCCAGCCGTGTGTCTGTCCGTCCAGCCATCCATTTAGCTACCCAGCCATGTGTCCGTCCGTCCAGCACCGAGCAGTCCAGCTCCCCAGCCGTGTGTCTGTCCGTCCAGCACCAAGCCGTTCAGTTCCCCAGCTGTGTGTCTGTGCGTCCAGCACCAAGCTATCCACCTACCCAGCCGTGTGTCTGTCCGTCCAGCACGGAGCCGTCCAGCACCCCAGCTGTGTGTCTGTCTGTCCAGCATTGAGCCGTCCAGCTTCCCAGCCGTGTGTCTGTCCATCCAGCCAGACATCTAGCTTCCCAGCCATGTGTCTGTCTGTCCAGCACGGAGCCATCCAGCTCCCAAGCCGTGTGTCTGTCCGTCCAGCATGGAGCCGTCCAGCACCCCAGCTGTGTGTCTGTCTGTCCAGCTCCCCAGCCGTGTGTCTGTCCATCCAGCCAGACATCTAGCTCCCCAGCTGTGTGTCTGTCTGTCCAGCACCAAGCCATCCAGCTCCCCAGCCGTGTGTCTGTCCGTCCAGCATGGAGCCGTCCAGCTCCCCAGCCCTGTGTCTGTCCGTCCAGCACAACGCCGTCCAGCTCCCCAGCCGTGTGTCTGTCCGTCCAGCACAACGCCGTCCAGCTCCCCAGCCTTGTGTCTGTCCGTCCAGCACAACGCCGTCCAGCTCCCCAGCCGTGTGTCTGTCCGTCCAGCATGGAGCCGTCCAGCTCCCCAGCCCTGTGTCTGTCCGTCCAGCACGGAGCCGTCCAGCTCCCCAGCCGTGTGTCTGTCCGTCCAGCACAACGCCGTCCAGCTCCCCAGCCGTGTGTCTGTCCGTCCAGCACGGAGCCGTCCAGCTACCCAGCTCTGTGTCTGTCCGTCCAGCACGGAGCCGTCCAGCTATCCAGCCGTGTGTCTGTCCGTCCAGCACAACGCCGTCCAGCTCCCCGGCCATGTGTCTGTCCGTCCAGCATGGAGCCGTCCAGCTCCCCGGCCATGTGTCTGTCCGTCCAGCTCCCCAGCTGTGTGTCCGTCACCTCCGCGGCCCCCGGCGGCCCGGGCAGGCCTGTTTCCCGCACAGGGGGGCGGGGCGGTGACAGGTCGGGGCTGATCCGCGCGGTGTCCCCGAGGCGGGCTCTGCCCGGTGAGCCGGGCGTGGGGGAGGGGACAGGACGGCCTCCAACCCCTGGGACGCAAGGAGTTTGGCCCAAGCGGCTGCCGTAGTCTGGACGAGGGCGGGGGGGAAGCGCTCAAGCTCCCGTGAGCCTCCTGTGCTCAGGACTGCGCATGCCCGAGCCCCTGCGCATGGGCAGAGAGGGCCCCTCAGCGGCCGCATTAGCTACCCCCGCTCCAAGATGGCGGCGCCCAGTGGCGGGGAGGCGGCCGGGCCGGGCGGCTTCGAGCCGTGGCTGGCGGGGCGGCTGGACGTGCTGGGGCTGGACCGGGCTGTCTACGCCGCCTACATCCAGGGGCTGCTCCGGGAGGAGGAGAGCGACGAGGAGCGGCTGGAGGCGCTGCACGGGGTCCTGGCCGCCTGCCTGGTGAGGGCGCGGGGCTGGGAGCCGGGGCGGGGTGCTGACCCCCCCACACACACATACCGGGGGGCTGGGAGGAGTTATTTCCCCCCGACCGCTGGGAGCGGCTGGAACCATGGGGGGGGGGCGGGAGAACAGCTCACGCCACGCCCCCCCCGCCCCCCGGTCTCTTCTGCGTGTTAATTTCCCCCTGGCTCGGACTCCCTCAGCGCTTGGGACCCTGCGGGATTCTCACCCCAGCCCCGACGCCCGCGGACGCTGAAGGCATCCCCGCGTGACCCCCCAATCGCCTCACCTGTCTTGATGCCCCACCTCAGTCCTAGGGTCCAGCCTGTTGATTAGTCATCCCCATCCCCAGTACCTCTGTCTCTAGGCTCGGGTCCTGGCTGTAAAGGGGGTTAAACCCTGACTTGTGTCATTTCAGGGCTGTCCCCTGATAGGGTTACATCTTGGGACCCATGTGGTCACCCTGTGTTTTGCAATAATCGCCCTGACCTTGCGCTCTCTGGGTATACAGTATCCTGGGACTTCCCTTCTCACTCCCCTGATACTCTCTTCCTGTGACTGGTTGGCTTTGTCCCATGGGAAGAGCTTAGTCCCGATTGACCTCTCTGCCTTTTCCGAGCCTCTATGCAGTTGTCTGCTTATGGGGCTGGGTGCTTAAGGTTTTGCAATTCTGCTCATTTGCTGGCATCTATAGGGTTTGTCATAAACAGATAGCTGAGGGTTAATGTTCTTTTACCTGTAAAGGGGTAACACCAGTAACCTGAAACACCTGACCAGAGGACCAATCAGGAAACAAGACTTTTTCAAATCTGGGTGGAGGGAAGTTTGTGTGTGAGTTCTTTGTTCTTTGTCTTGTGTCTGTGCCCTCTCGGCTATGAGAGTGATTTTTCTATCTCCAGCTTTCTAATCTTCTGTTTCCAAGTTGTAAGTACAAAGATAGGAAGACCATAGGTTTATATTGTTTTCTTTTGTATTTACATGTGTGTAGTTGCTGGAATGTGTTAAATTGTATTCTTTTTGGATAAGGCTGTTTATTCATTTTTCTTTTAAGCAATTGACCCTGTATTTGTCACCTTAATACAGAGAGACCATTTTTATGTCCTTTTCTTTCTTTTTATATAAAGCTTTCTTTTTAAGACCTGTTGGAGTTTTTCTTTAGTGGGGACTCCAGGGAATTGAGTCTGCAGCTCACCAGGGAATTGGTGGGAGGAAGAAGTCAGGGGGAAAATCTCTTTGTGTTAGAGTTACAAGCCTGACTTTGCATACCCTGTGGGTGAGGGGGGAAGTACTTGTGTTTTCCAGGACTGGAAACAGGGAGGGTGGAGTCCCTCTGTTTAGATTCACGGAGCTTGCTTCTGTATATCTCTCCAGGAACCCAGGGAGGGAACACCTGGAGGGGGGAAGGGAAATGGTTTATTCCCCTTTATTGTGAGACTCAAGGAATCTGACAGGGTTAAATCATCTTTGATTCTGATTCAAATAACATGGTACTGACCTGTAATAGGCCCTCCAAACTATATAGGACAAACATATTGTCTGTCATGATCATCTGTCTGCTGAGAAACACTCAAAACCGCTAAGTGTTTGACTTATGAATCTATCTGTTTCTGAACTTCAGGGCTTTTAGCTAGTGAGTCTGGTGAACTGTCAGGTGAGATTTCTATAGACCAGAGGTTTTCAAATGAGGGTGGGGGAGGGAATGAGAAGCTTTCTTTCGTGGGGAGGCTGCTCATATTTTAACCACAGCAATGAATAATTAGCAAAGTTGATTCCGCCACACATATCAGTCCCTCAGATTAGGGTGACCAGACGGGGTGGGGGATAATAGGAGCCTATATAAGAAAAAGACCCAAAAATCGGGACTGTCTCTATAAAATCAGGACATCTAGTCACTACACCTCCGATGGCGCTGTGCATTTTGACAGATTTCTGTTAAACTTCAATAGCATTATCCAGAGTCGCTGCCATTGGTATGTTAATCCCTCTGCTGTGATGCAGTGTGCAGCTTTCATTGTAAGCAGCGATCACAGTCACAGTTTTGCTTTTGCTCTTATTACAATGGATCATTGGCTCTGTATGAATCAGTGCCTTGCTGTTTTTAATATTTAGTGAGATTTGCATGTTGGTTTTTTTGATTGGTGTATGTACTTGTGTGGCGGGGTGCCATAAACTACTACAGACACAAAGAAGGGGGCATGATCAAATATGCTTGAGAACCACTGCTGTAGCCTTTTCGAAATGAAGAAATCCAGTGTGAATTCTGCTGGTATTTCCCTATTTTGTGAATTATTGCCTGGTCTCTAAACTCCCATTTTATGGGGAGACGAGAGGAAAAACAGCTGGTGAAACAACTACATTCCTTGGTTGAGCTGTGATGGACAGCATTCCAGAATCTATGCCACTTCCATCTAGTAATGGACTAATGCCCTTGTCGGTATTCTTTTTGTTCCTAATATATTTTTTAAAACCTCCCTGTTGCCTTTAATTCTGCTGGCCATAGATTTCTCTTTGTGCCCTTGGCTCCCCATACCAATTTTTTACAATCCCTAACTTCTGATTTATATTCATTGTTATCAACTTCTCCTTTCTTCCATTTGTTAAATATTAGTTTCTTTTTTATAGCTGCCTTCATTTCCCCTCTAAACCAGGATGACTTTTTTTTAACCAGCACAGCCTTCTTCCTCAGTTGTGGGAAGTTAGCTTTTTGAGTATCTCCTAAGGTGTTCTTAAATTATTCCCAATATTCATTCACACTTTTCTGATTAAATTCTTACTCCCAGCTGATTTGGCTCTTATCTGTTTTCAGCTTTGTGAAATTGGTCTTGTTAAAGTGCCAAGTATATGTATATGTCTGGGCTTTATTCTGCTTGTACATTATAAATGCGAGAAAGTCATGATCACTTGTATCTAAGTGACCATTCATTTTTAGTTCTATGACCAGTTCCTCTTTATCTGCTAGGAGGAGGTCTGACATAGCATTCCTCCATGTTGGCTGCAGCACTTTTTGGTTAGGAGATTGTCATCTATTATGTTTAGAAATTTCAGGGATGTTTTAGTCTTGGCAGCATGAGTCATTCAGATTGAAGTCCCATGTGATCATGCAGCTTTTTTTCCTACACATTGCAGATAGGTGTGTAAGCAGGTGGTCATCCTGTTCCTTAGTGTGATTTGGAGGGCTGTTGCAGACACTAGCTGGTACCTCATTTTATGCTTTATCTGTTAGGATCTTGATCCATTAGCACTGAGGATCATTTTCTTCTGAGTTACCAGTGACTTGGAAGCAGGTAATGCCATTTTTGACATAGTGTCACTTTCCCTTCTCTTTTGCCCCCTTCATCCTTCCTAACCATTTATTTTAACATTCCTGTCATGCAACTCATCCCACCAGGGTTCAGTAATGCCAACTCAATCGAATTTATGCTCCTAAATGAGCAATTCCAATTCCTCTAGTTTGCTACCCAGCGCCTAGCACTGGTATGTCAACAATTCAAGAATTTCTTCTCTTCATGCCCTTTGGTTTCTTGATTAATTTTGTTCTTAACCTCTTGATTTTGTCATCATATCTTCTCTCTTTTACCTTCCCCTTTGCTATTAGCTTAAACCCCTCCTGATGACTCTAGACAGCCTGTTCCTGAGAAGACTGGTCCACCTTTACTGAGGTGGAGGCCATCCAACACAGCCCCTTTACCCCATAGAAGGTGGGTCCATGTTCCACAAAACCAAAGCCCTTCAGTCTCCACCACTTACCTAGCCAGCAGTTCACTTCCAGAATCTTTTACCTTCTCTTCTGTCTTCCTTTGCTTGAGGGACAAGAAGGATCTCCGAGAAGATGGCTTTGCCATGAGGCCTATAAAAACAACAGTTGGGCTGTTGGTTTGCTGAGAGCACTGCCTATCGTGCTGACCAGTATTGTCCTCTGTTTTCTTGTACTCCCCGGCAGACAGTTTGTATCCACCTGTTGGCTTTTGTCTTATCCCTTGTCTGTACACTCTTTGGACAGGAACTGTCTTCCGGTTCTGTTTGTCCAGTGCCTAGCATGCCGGGCTCCTAGGACAGTGTAGGGGAGCTCCAGACTGGCATGGGTGTGTGAAGCACCGTGTGAAACATTTCTCAGCTGGGTTATGCCACACAGCACACCTGGTGCCCGGGCTAGTGCTGCCACCAGGGGAGCTGAACTGGCGGAAGGAGTAGTGGAATGTTTTAGGCAAAAAGTCACTAACAGTCTTTGATGTGGTCCCATTCAGAACAGCGCTCAGACCGACTGTTGATGGTGGCAAGCTTCTGTCTTGCTGCTGCCCATGTTGTGCCTGCTCCACGCTGCGGGCAGAGGGCACCACTTGCTAGGGCTATGAACCCAGCACACCTTGCCAGCTCTGAATCTCACTGAAGCAGGGATCGGCAAGCTTTCAGAAGTGCTTTGCCGAATCTTAATTTATTCACTCTAAGTTAAGGTTTTGCATGCCAGTAATACATTTTAACGTTTTTAGGAAGTCTCTTTCTATCAGTTTATAATATATAACTAAACTATTGTTGTATGTAAAGTAAATATGGCTTTTAAAATGTTTAAGAAGCTTCATTTAAAATTAAATTAAAATGCAGAGCCTCCCGGACCAGTGGACGGGACCAAGGCAGTGTGAGTGCCACTGAAAATCAGCTTGCCTGCTGCCTTTGGCACGTGTGCCATAGGTTGCCTGCTCCTGCACTAAAGTAAGAAAAGTACCAGCACAGCATCTCCTGAAATGTTGCAAAGTGATCAAAACCTTTGCGCTGATATTTTTGTGGGAATCACATGAACACACACCCGAAGGCTATGACAGATATTTAAACTATGTAAGGGCCATGTAAAATTTCTCTGTGTTCGCCCCAGTTCAACAAAGAATTTAAGAACTGCTTATATCCCATTAACTCTTCATACTACACTTAAATCTCTACTTCAGGCTTGGCTCTTGCTGTTCTGATTCTTAGGAGCCTTTATTCGTGCTGATTTTAAAGCAGACTGATTTTCAGTTCAGAAACTGAACCTCTCGGTTTTTCTTACTAGGAAGAAGATCTGTTACCAGATGTTTGCAGGGAAATAGTCGTGAAGTGGTCTGAAGCTCAGAATGTTGGCGTAAGAGAAAAAAAAGAAGGTAATGTTGACGCTTCACATGTCTTAGTCAAATAGCACATGTAATACAAGGACACTGTCAAGATGAGACTCTTACACGTAAAAACCCTTAGCTTTGTTAGCAGGAAACCCTGAGATTACTAAGCTGGTTGCAGATCTCATTTACTGTTCATTGGCATTGCTGCGTTTTTGCCTTTCATTCTGCTTAGAATGGTTGGTTGGTTGTACTGCTGCTGTTTGGGTTCATAGCCCTGCAGGGGGACGAGAGTACTTCTTCCATTAGACTGTGTGAAACCTTCCTTCACAAAAACTGACAGCTTGGGCTACGCCTAGGTTTCCATAGGTGCGCAGGCCTGGACAATGCAACCTGCCTTGGAGGGGTTTGCTTCTCCTTGTTTAAAGAAATATGTAAGTATGTTTTCCTGGCATAGCTATGTGGTTAGGGGGATGATTGGTGTCAAAATGCTTAGACCAGTATAGTGTATGTCGATTCCCCAAACCCCTGGCATAAAGCACTTCTGTACAGATAGAGGTGTTTAACAAGCACCTTCATGCTTTTGCCCATGCTACCCCTCGAGTCTGGGAGGAGCGCCACGTAAACATCCACAAAGCTACCTCGTTATCCTCTTTCAAATCCCTCCTTAAAACTCCTTTGCTGTGATGGTTACAGAAAATTTGAGAATAGGTAAGCAGCTGGTGTGGTGAGACCACAGCCCATCATGAGGACCAGGATTGTATCAGTGTTTCCTTGTGCTCCCCCTTTCTGTATCCATCTGTTGTCTTCTTGTTTTATACTTAGATCATAAGCACTTTGGGGCAGAGTCTTTGTTCTGTGTCTGTACAGTACCAAGCATGGTGGGGTCCTGCTCTGTGACTGGGACTCCTAGGAACTACCACAACACAAATAACAACCAGTAACTATTCCTGGGGGAATTCTGTGCCAAAAACATTTAAAAATTCTGTGTACAATATTTTCAAATTCTGCAAAATTCTGCATATTTTATCTGTCAAAATAAAAATATAATCACACCAGTTTCAATTATTTGTGGTCATTTATTTCAGAATACCTGTCAGCAAGTATATCTGTAACAATACAGATAACACAAAGGATTCAGGAAATGCTTTTTGACAAATAGATTCCTTACTAGACATATTAATCAGCATTCTGTATTAATAATTCATTCAAACTACAATACAAACTGTATTTCCAGCACCTCTCAGAAGCAGTGCAAAGGTTTGGGGGAGTCAGGGGTAATGGAGGGGCTGAGGGAAAGGGGAGTAATTGCTGGGACAGAGCCTGGGTGTGAACTTGGAAGGTTGTTGAGTGTGGGTGAGAAAAGTATGGAACAGGTTTTTTGAAGGGCCAGGTAGGGACTGTTAGGGAGCTTCCTCCATGCAGACCCTGGCTTACCCCAACCTCACCCATTCAGTCAGGCATATCTGCCCCTATCCCCATGCTTCCCTTCATTTTTCAGACCATGTCGCTGTTGTGGACATGCAGAATGTAGGTAGCAATATATACTTGTACTTGAAAGAAACATAAGGCTTCATTGCACTTAGATCCTTATTTTCTTCCTGGCTTTCTAAATCACCTAACTCTGAGATGATCTTTGAAAAAATGCACCTCTTCTGCTGGCGTCTGCGTGGTATTAAGAAACTGACAGTAAAATTGATTATAAACAAAGGACAGATTTAACTTTTACTGTCCAACTTAAGACAAATTGAGTGGGGGAGAAAAGCATAAATAGCTTTGGGTGGTTTGGATTTTTAGAAGTCTTTCAGTTAATAACCTACGATAGCTATGCAGGTACAGAAACTTGTTTACAAGCATGATTGTTAGCTTCAGTGTGCCTTTAAACTGCAAGGGAGAGACCAAGAGTAGAGTGGATTTTATTAACTAAAATCTTATTAATTTACTAGGATAAATGCCACTAGAAATAGTTCTTCTTTAAAGTGGGATTGATTTACGCTGAATGAAGCCATTTGTGTGATCGGGCCACAACTGGTATTACTAGTACACGAAGCTCTGTGTTTCAGTTGCCTTTAAGTTCCTTACGCTGAGGCTGAAATCAAGATCTTGTCGGGAAATAAGGAAATTAACTGGCAGTGAACTTTCCCTCCTCCCCCAGGAGAATTGTCTGCCCAGGTATTTGCGCAGAAAGGAGAATGCTTTCTTTTGAACCAAAGGTGGTCGGTCTAACCAGATTGCGAGGGTCTGAGCCATTTCCTCCAGCAGCCAGTGGCTTGGACTCCTCAGCCACAGCTCTGAAATAACCCAACTCCTTCAAGCCACAGGTTCAAATTTCAGCAGGGTCCAGATCCACCCTTCCTTCATTTTCTGAAGCACACAGCTAGAGTTCCACACCTAACTTGCTGGGTTACAGCTTTAATAATGTCCAACCTGTCTGCTCTGTGAACTCTGAAGATCCCATGGCAGTTTTTGTAAGAGGAGGGATTTCACTGGCCAAAACTTTCTTTATTCTCCTCCCTCCTTCCCCAGCAGTGTGCTGGTTGACTACCATGCTCCTCCCCAGAGGTGGCTGCATTTCAGTTGTGCTATACATGTAAAGTGTGTGAAGCACGTTGCCTGAAAGGCTTTGCAGACAAACACGCCAGCCATTGCCTATTGAGAAAAGGCACATGGCTTCTATCTGGAGATGTCAGACACCAGCTGCTGGTCGTAGTGGAGGCACTCATTAATGCCTATTTCTCTCCTTCCCAGATGAGATCCAGGCCATTGCCAGCATGATCGAAAAGCAGGCCCAGATCGTCGTGAAGCCAAAGGAGGTTTCCCAGGATGAGAAGCTGAGGAAAGCTGCCCTCCTGGCCCAGTATGCCAATGTAACAGACGAGGAGGAATATCCTTTCCCTACCACAAGCCCCATGTTGAGAATGTGCTGGCTACCATCCCAGGCTGCTTTTGAGGGTGAACGTTAAATCTGCTTCCCGTGGCTTTCTTGCCCTTTGGATTTTAGTTAGTGACGTAGGCCCACTCAAGCCCCCTTCTATTCTGTTGTAGCTGGTTTGGCTGGAGTGGTGTCGCTCAGTGTTGTGTGCGGCATAGTCTGAAAGAGCCATGGAAGCAAAGCAAAGGCAGGGAGCTATTGCTCTGGGAAACTGTTTCATTTTCTACCACTAGTTTTCCTGATGGCAGCACCCTGCGTCCTGCTAGATCAGAGCAGATCATTGGTCCATTGAACTTGCCTCTTGCAGCAGCTGCTATCTGGTGTTTTGGAGGAAGGCATAAAAACGGCTCTAATGCACTAGCCAGTTGTGCAGTGCAGGTCTGGGTAGCAGTGGGGAGCGACCTCCTGCCCCCTCCTGTGCACTGACCTTGGCATCCCAGACCCCAGCAGCAATATGGGCTGGGCCACAGCCTGCTATGGCTTGTGAGATCTGTTCATGGAAGCAGTTTCCAGGAATAGAATGGGCTGGTCACAGCAGCCCGCTCAGCTAATGTATTGTGTGCAGCCTTTGCTTTCTGCAGAAGGCTTTCAGGCTGCTCCTCTGACAGGAGTGACTAGGTAGGCAGAGGGCAGTGGGCTTTCCTGTGGAGAGCTGGGTGTATTCAAATAGAGGGCCTTTTACCTGGTGTTAGAGCTGAGGAAGAGGAGTGCGGACTCCTGGGTGCCATTCCTCACTCTGCGGGACACTGAGCAAGTCCCTTGTTCAGTCTGTGCCCCAGCTTCTGGCACCTCACCAGTTGTGTTGCGAGAATGAACAGTTCATGTGTTTTGAGATCCCAGGACAAAGGAGACTCTCGAGGTGGCAAAGTTTCATTAATAGTCTCCAAGTTTCCTTAGTTCTCCTACTGGAGCAGATGAACAGGATGGAGCCACTGCAGCAGCACTAACGATTGGATCAGAAAAATGTATCCTTTGAAAATCCCAGCTCGCTAGCCACAGGCTTTTCTGGAAGGACTGTAAGTTCTGCACTGGATTTCCCTTTGTTCTCTCTCCCTCACCTGCTTCAAGCTGTATAAACATCTGAAAGTTACCATTCCCCACTGTTGGGTTTTGTTGCTCTTCCCTGTAGACCCAGGGAGGAAAGGAGGAGTGACTTCTTCAGATCATTACCCTCTAACTAACCACCTTTCATTTAAGCAGCTGACACTCACTGTGGGGGAGGGGATGGGGGGAGCACTCCTTGAACGATTCAGGCTCCGCCCCTCCCCCCTTCAGTTTCAGAAGGAGAGAGCCCAAGCCAGGTCTGGGACAGGCTTAGAACTGGTGCAAGTCACCCAAGCCCCTTTGAGTCAGTGGAGCTGATTTACCCAGCTGAGGATCTGCCCCTGTTGTTGGGCGGTTCTTGTGCAACTCTGCCCAGTGTTTTGTACTGCTAGTTACTGGTATGCCCTGCTGGGGTGGGTGAAGGTCTAGGGTTAGTCACACTTGTACACATGGCCAGGATGAGCCCTCCTGTACAGCTCCCACTGTGCCCACAGAAGGGGGTCGTACCACTTTACCTATTCATGTAGATTTAAAGTAATTACAATGCTGCCTCTCCAAGGCTTTACCCTAACATCATTAACAGACAATACATAAAAATCCCATCAGCTTTCACAGGCACTGGCCATCTGTCACCATGTCAGTTTTTAAGATGTACTGTTAAGGGTACAAAACATGTGCAGTCCAGCCCTTAGTATCTCAGAGCAACACCTACTCTTCCAGCAAAAGAGGGGTGTAACCGGATTGCCATTCCTGATTGTTCTAACGGAAAAGCTAAGCAGCACCTCCCTTCCTATGCCCTCCACCCCAGACCTTCAGGCTTCATAAAGCAGCAGAAGATGAGGGCACAAATCCATTTCCCTCCCTTTGCACAGCGCGTGTGGCAGAAGCCATGGCTACTAGTACGCAAGCTCTGTTACTCTGCGGGGTGGAGTTCTGACCAGGTGAATGGGCCATGTCTGAGAAGTGTGGGCAGCCAGATACCATGTGCGTCTAGATGGGTGCTGCCAAGTATTAAGAAAGCAAATCCTCTTCACCCTGGCCACAGCAAAGCAGCAGTGCCAATGATGTGGCTCAGCAAGGCAGAGAAGATTCTGGGGCCCTGAGCAGGGGGCATAGTTGCTGTCCATAGCATCGCTCCAGCCTAGCACCCGGGAGTTTGGGAGGGCCCGGGAGTGCGGCTAGTGGAACTGCTGGCTAGTCCCCTCACCCCATTGAGATGTAGTGCAGGAGCCAGGAAGGCTGTTCATGGTCTGAGCTGTGAAAAAAAACCTGCTCAGCAATCTTGGGGGGAATCTCTTCCCTGGCCCTTATGGCCAGGGGCTCTGACGGTACACTGGGGCTAGCGTTTGACAGACTGAAGTGAGAGAATAGTCTCTGAAGGGCGGTGTCCATGCATGCGGCTTTCCTGGGCACACAGCAGTGGAGCACAGCTTGGCTGCATGGCACCTGGACCCAGAAGCCACCTTTTTTAAGTTTCTGCTTTCTATGGTGGTCCACTGCAAAGCAGCCATGGAGAGAGCGCAGCGTGGACTGCTGACCCTGGTAAAGGAAAGCTGAAATATTAGGTGCTACTGAAAAGTGTGGGGGGTGCGTCTGGAATAAGGCAGCCCCCACTACAGCCTGTGTGCACTAACTCCTACACACCAGTTCAAATAGATGCCCAGGGACCTACGTGAGCCCAGCCAAGGCGTGTCCTTTAGCCTCCTTACCTTGCACCCAGCGTTGTTCCGTAACACAAACGTGGAAGCTGTCGTAAACGCGAGGAAGCTGGAGAGAGATTCTCTGCGGGACGAAGCCCAGAAGAAAAAAGAGCAAGACAGACACCAGCGGGAGAAGGACAAACTAGCCAAGCAGGAGCGGAAGGAGAAGGAGAAGAAGAGGACACAGAAGGGCGAGCGGAAGCGATAGCTGGGATTTTCCCTGTTGGACTCCTTCAGAGGATAGAATAAATTATGCAGAGGGGGTGTTTTAAACAAAACAAAAACTCGGCGCAGGGGGCTGGCACGTGGGTCTTGGAAGCATTTTCCCTTTTGTTTACACAGCAAAAAAAAAAAAATTTGCAACCACTTATATGCAAACTGTGCTTGTGGTGTCAAGTGTGCTGGTCAGTTGTTGTGGCCAATGTCTGTACCAAAGAACTGTGAAGTGGCTGAATTGGTTTTTAAAATGTCGTCTTTTACTCTTTACCACTTAAACAAAATGGGGAAGCTGTTGGAGGAGCGTAAACGCCTGCCTCCTCTTACTGCCCCAGGAAAGTCATGCTGCTGGGGAGGAGCATAAGCAAAGCCCCATTTCCAAGCATGTCCTGGGGCCTGTGATGGATTAGCTGCTCTCGGGTGGGCGGGGGTGTATTTATAGCCAAGTTTGACTTGCTTGGGCAAAGAGCATTTTCTTGGACAGTGAATGAAATCTGTGATTTCCTCCTTGGCTGAGGTGAAGGTTTGTGCCTGAGCTGGGAGCATGTCACATTGATGCTGCAAGACTGAGAAGTAAAGCCCCAGGAATGTAGGGCTAAGAAACAGGCTGGAAAAGATGATAACTGGAGCAGTTGCCTACAAGCTCATACTGACCGTTTCACACGAGGGCCCCTGTACTGGGGAAGTGCCTTTGTACCCTCTAGGTTATACTAAGCAGCAGTATAAACGTTCTGAATTTTAACAGCAGCGTAAGCCTCGATGCTACTAGGCTGAAGATCAGTTGTTTCCGGACTGGGGGGAGGCTAGCGAGGGGTTTTAAAAACAAGTCTCATGGGCTTTGTCTGTCCAAGACTTTTTTCTTAAAATTTCCTCTAGTTGCTTTGAGTGCTAGCACCAAGGGGTGTTCCAGAATACAGTGGGTACTGAGCTTCTACCCCCACGTTGCTAACTCTGCTTGGAGCCGCTCTAGAAAGAATGGCAGTTAGTGCTGCTGGCCTGTCAGCACCTTGTCTCTTCTGACACTCCCACTGGTGGAGTTGGGTCTGCTGACGAGTTAAGGGCTGGTGATCAGTGGCTTTCAGCCTTTCCCCTGAAAAGCTTATCAGGCTTCTGCAAAGGGACACAACTTGGGTGTCCTAAGCTCTGTTTGGGGGTGGTCAGAAACTTCCATTATTTTTCAGTGTGGCATGGGAGGACAACAATGTGCATCCGCCCTGGTCACCTGCAGTCTAGACTCCTTGCAACCCTCTTTCCTTTGTGACACTAGGCAGCTACTGTTCCTCACTGGATGCTTTCCGCACAAATCTGATTAAAGGGCAGTGTGTTCTGTTCAGCTAACTGCTGGGAGTGTGACTATCCACCTGCGTTACCTTTTCACTCAGACAATAAAATGGTGCTTGGCTGAGATTAAGGAATGTTTTACTTTTCCCTGGCTCCATTCCCCTAGAACCAGAGCACTACAGCAAGTACGTGTTAACATCTCCCACATTACACCCACTCTCCCTCAAATAAAATACTGATGTGGTTGATGCTGCTTCTGATTTCTTCTAAAATATCCAAAGCATTTTAAAACCTGTTGTATGCTGCAGAGTGTGGGTAGGTACAATGAATAATTTGCATATTTTAGCTACTCACACTACTGCATGTGGCCTAGCTTCACCCCTGGTCATAGATGAACTGAATAGCTTTACGTCATGGAAGAGTTTGGCATGTTTTATAAATCCTCCACTCATCTCAGTGTAAAGTGGAGTAAGTGAACTGCAGTCAGTGGCCTCTCATTGGTGTTGGGGGAGCTAATTGCTCCCCCCCGCACCAAGTGTATCATGAACATGATGAAACCCTATTATGATTGACTCTGGCCTGGGCAAGTTGTCTTGGAGGGAGAGAAACCCCTAATACAGTTGTGGGCAAAGATGAGGAAGCCTGGCCTCCACAGCTCTCTCTGCACCTTCATGCAGTGAGCAGAGGGGCTACAGGCATTTTTAAATAAGTGGGGCCAGACCACACTTGCTGTCTATGAGGTGGAATCCAGGCCCCAATAAAAAGTTCACCTTTCGGGGCTTCTGGAAAGCAGCCCAGAGAAAGGAGTCACTGACGTGCAGGAGTCAGGGGTGATTCTAAAGGTTAAATAGTCCAGAGGCCTCCCCTCTTGCTCTAATGCCTAAGGAGGAAGGGTGGATTATAAAAAGCTCAATGTTATCACAGTGTCTGACATGTACCTTATGCCTAGAATGGACAAGCTGGGAGGGACCCAATTCCTGACTACAGTTGACCTCATTAAAGGTTAGTAGCAGAGGCCTTTGGACTTGGAGGCCAGACTCAAATTGGCATATGCCACCCATTTGTACCATGGGCATGTACCTGTTTCCTGGTCCTTTTGGCTTCAAGGGGGCCCTAGCTGCCTGCCAGAAGCTAGTAGATCTGTTAGTCGATGGCCTGGGGGGATATGCCCTGTCGTATATGCATATTTGTACTATCAGTCAGCTCTGTGACGAGCCCATGACCTACGTCCCGATAGCAGGCCTGACTCTAAAAGTAGAGAAAATGCAAGGTGGGGATGTCAGAAGTAGGCTCTCAGTCATAGATTGGGGAGGGGTTGCATAAAACCAGCCCCTGCCAAAGTAGAGGCTAAGAATTGGCCCACACCCCAGACAAGAAAATAGGCACAATCCTTCATTGGATGGCAGGATATTATTGATGGTTCAGCCTGCATTTTAGTATTCTGACTGCTCCTGTCACTGATCTGTGTAAGCAGAGGAAGCCACACAAGGTTATCTGGTCCAAACAGCATCAACAGGGCTTTTACAAACTGAAAGAAGCTCTGAGTACAGACTCAATTCTAGCATGCCCAGGTGCTGACAAGTCTTTTATGGTATTCACAGACAAAATGGTTACTAACCTTTCGGTAACTGTTGTTGTCCGAGATGTGTTGCCCACATCCATTCCAATCCAGGTATTTGTGCACTCAGCACAAAGAAAAAGGAGGAGTCCTTGTGGCACCTCAGAGACTAACGTTTATTTAGGCATAAGCATAAGCTTTCTGAGCATGGTTGACAGAAATTTTTTCCTTAGTGGTGTCCATCGTGTTGACTATTGCTCTCTGGCACTGCTCACTCATGATGCCAGTATAAGAACCCGCTGACCCTGTTCTCCTTCGGTTTCTCCGAAGAGAGTGGGTTTTGGAATGGATGTGTGCAACACATCTCGAAGTTACAGAAAGGTAGTAACTGTTTTTTCTTCGAGTGCTTGTATGTGTCCATTCCAATGCAGGTGACTCACAAGCAGTTGACCTGGAAGTTTGTTTGGAGGTTAAGGTTAGAATGACTGTAACACAGCTCAGCCAAAGCCAAGATTGTCTCTGGCCTGCTGTGTGATGGCACAGTGCATGATGAACGTATGGACCGATGACCAGGTTGCTGCCCTGCATATGTCCTGAATTGGTACCTGCACCAGAAAGCAGAGGAGGCTTGGGATCTTGTAGAATGAGCCATCAGATTAGATGGGGGCAGAATGTTCATCAGGATGTAGCACGTCTTGATACATGACGTGATCCATGATGAGAGTCTCTGCGCTGAAATGGGAAGGCTTCTCATTCTCTCTGCGATTGCTAGAATAGCTGGGTGGATCTGCAGAATGGTTTGTTCCTTTGTACGCAGAACACCAGGGCGTGCCGTACGTCCAGTGAGTGGAGTCATCGTTCCTCTCCGGTATGCGGTTCAGGGTAGAATACCAGCAGAAAAACTGCTTGACTGCAGTGGAACTGAGACACCACTTTTGGTAAGAATGACAGGTGCAGGGGCAGCTAGAGCTTGTCTTTGAAAAAGAGCATATACAGAGGCTTTGAGGTGAGAGCTTGGATCTCTGAAACCCATCTGGCTGCAGGGATGGCCACGAAGAAGGCAACTTTCCAGGAGAAGTGTAGTAGCAAGCATATTGCCAATGGGTCAAACGGGATCTCTAAGCGTTGATAGGACAAGATTCCACAAAGGGGTGGGGTCTCTGATCTGGGGGTACACCTCCATTGAGGAACCTGACCACCATATTGTGAGAAAAGATCAAAGTTGCCAACCTTGGGATGAAAGGCCAAAATGTCTGCCAGATGCACCTAGACTCGGGAGTGGCCAGTCCGTCCTACCTCAATGAAAGGAGAAAGTCTAGGATGAGTCACAGGAAGAACTGCAGGGTAGAGCTCATTGTGAGCACCAGATGGGGAACATCTTCCATTTTGCTAGGTAAGCAGTTCTGGTCGATGGCTTTCTACTACACATCAGGACTTCTTGGACTTGCTCCGAACAGGTCTACTCCTCTGGATTTAGCCATGGAGCTTCCAGACCATGAGATGTAGTGATGTAAGGTTTGGATGAAGCATTCAGCCATGATCCCTGGATATTAAGTCTGTGTGTGACAGGAGATGTAGAAGCACCTCCACCAAAATGGCCAAGAGAGAGAATCCATGTTTAATGGGCCATGCCGGAGCTATGAGGATGATCTGAACTCGATCCTATTTGATCATCAGAAACTTGTGAATAATAATCAATAAAAATAATAATAATTGGAGATTAGTATATCTCCTAGAACTGGAAGGGACCTTGAAAGGTAATTGAGTCCAGCCCCCTGCCTTCACTAGCAGGACCAAGTACTGGATTTTTGCCCCAGATCCTTAAGTGGCCCCCTCAAGGATTGAACTCACAACCCTGGGTTTAGCAGGCCAATGCTCAAACCACTGAGCTATCCCTCCCCCACAATGAGTGGGATGGGCAGAAAAGCATAGTACAAGTGCTGCATCCATGGGTCCAAGAGACCCCCAGCCGTGACCTGTGCGGGAGCAAAACTGATGGCATTTCCAGTTGGATTGAGTGGCAAACAGGGAGTCTCCCATCGTCATAATATGTCCCTCACAACATCTGGATGGAGAGACCACTTGTGAGAAGAGGAAAGACCTGCTGAGGTGATCTGCTAGCTGGTTCTGAGCTCCAGGAAGGTAGGAAGCTTCTAGTGAGATGTCATGCTTGATGCAGAGCAGCCACAGGCAGACCATTTCCAGGCATAGTGGGGAAGAATGCACATCTTCTTGCTTATGCAGAACATGGCCTTCCTGACACTGATATGCAGGGAGAGTTCTTCCTGGATCCATAGGCCTTGTGTTCTGATAGGATCTAAGTGCACCTCCCAGCCAAGGGCTGATACGTTGCATACAAGTGACAGAGATAGGTGAGGTCTTGAGAAGCGTACCCCATCGCATACCACACTCTTGTCCAGTCACCACTGAAGTGAGGTTAGGACTTGGGCCAGAACTGTAAAAACTGAGGTCCAGGGTATCGGGCAGGGGAATAAACTGGTCAGCTAGGCTTGCAGAGGTCTGAATCAGAGCCTTGCATGTCATAGTACCTATGTGCCCTATGCCATATGGCCCAGAAGGCGCAGACACTGTTGTGATCGAGTGGCTTTGGAGGGACGAGATCATGAGGAAGCGGTCATGCAGAAGTATAGCTCTCACTTTCACGGATTTGAGCACTGCCCCTATAAACTTTGTCCTTTGAACCAGAGTCAGGGTGGACTTCTGGGAGTTCAACAGGAGGCCCAATGCATTGAAGTTCAATTGAATGAGTCATATGTTGGCCTTCACTTGAGCTCTGGACCAGTCATCGAGGTATGGGAACACATGTATTCCCTTTTTGCTTAAACATGCGGCTGCTACCACCGTACATTTTGTGAAAACCTGTGAGGCAGACAAACAGGAGCACTGTGAATTGGTAGTGATCTTGGTTCCTTATGAACCTTAGGAAACACATATGACCAGGGAAGATCACAATATGAAAGTAAGCATCCTTTAGATTGAGGGCAGTATACCAACCCCCAGGATCCAGCGAAGGAATGATGGAAGCCAAAGAGACTATGCAGAACTTTAGGTTCTTGAGATATCTGTTGAGACCCTGCAGGTCTAAGATGGGTCTGAGACACACACATCCCTTGGTTTTCAGGATTAGGAAGTAGCGAGAGTAGAACCCCTTGCCCCTCAAGTGGGGAAGCACCCACTCTATGACTCCCACCTGAAGGAAGGATTGGACTTCTTGTTCCAACAAAAGTTCATGAGAAGGGTCCCTGAAGAGGGATGGGGACAGGGTGGGTGGGAAGGAGAGAAAGATAGGAATTGGATGGTGTAACCCACTTCTATGGCATTGAGTACCCATCCGTCTGAAGTAATCAAGGTCCATGCATCCAGGAAATGGGAAAGGCAGTTGGAAAACAGGGATGCGTATAGCTGGATCCAATGTGATGGGGTTGGAATGCCGAACTTGAATGTCTCATCAAAACTAATGCTTTGACAACTGGGATGTTGGGAGGCTTGTTGTGTAGGACCCTCCGAGGATGACTGAGGAGGAGGAGGCCTTCCCCTGTAGCCTCTATTCCTTCTCCTGTGCTGATCCTGCCTAGTGACTTAGGCTGTTGAGCTCTAAACCGTTTCCTCACGCTTGTCAGTACATAGAGGCCCAGGGATTGCAATGTCACCTTAGAGTACTTAAGGCCATATAGCCTAGCATCCATCTACTCTGAGAAGAGCGACATGCACTCAAAAGGGAGGTCCTGAATGGTGTGCTGCATCTCCTGGGGCAGCCCTGATGACTGTAACCAGGAAATCCTGCATATAATTACCACCGTCACCATTGATTTGGCCTCAGCATCCAACGCAGCTTGTAAGGAGGCTCATTTTCCCTTCCTCTGCTAGGTAGGAAAACTCCAGCCTGGAGTCCTAAGTAAGTTTAAGGACTTACTTCCTTAACGACTCCCACATGTTGAAGTAATAGCACCCCAGTAGGGCCTGCTGATTTGCTATATGCAGTTGCAGGCTCCTGAGGAGTAAGCCTTGCGCCCAAAGAGGTCCATCTTTTTAGGGTCCTTCACTTTGCATGTAGAGCCCGATTGTCCCTGATGGTCTCGCTTATTAGCTGCTGCAACCACCAATGGGAGGAGCGGAAGGTATAAAGAGGAATTTGTACCCCTTTATTGGAACAGAGTACTTCCGCTTGCAGCGTTTTGCTGTTGGTGGGAAGGAGACGGGCCTTTGCCAAAGGGCTTTAATGGGTTGACAGGATATCCGGGAGGCCATGTGTCACTTCCTTAACCACCTCAGCCTGGACCCCGAGGTTCGAGGCTACCTGTTTCCGAAGGTCTTGGTAAGTCTTATGGGTTGTCCATCAGTGGAGAGAACAATGAGGATGCTAAAATTGGTTGGGATACCTCCATCTGTGCCTCAGTGCCAGCAGGAGCCTGGAGTCCGGTTCTGGGATGTCCCTGCATGGTGCCTGTGGTGTCCTGGCCAACCAATAGGACCTTCTGGAAGGGGTCCCTTGCAGTGATGGGAATCCCCACAGGTTCCAAAAGTGCCACTACATTGTGGTTATGCCTCAAGGGCACTGTGGCCAAGAACCAGGAGGTCCTGATGAACTCATCACCGTGAAGGAGTGGAAGCGGCCTGGAGAGTACAGTGATTGGCTGCTTTGATGCTGAAAGTACGCTTTCTCCTCCAAGTCAGACGTTGAGAGGAACGAGGTATACCACGGAGAGCAAGCCGCGTCTCTCAGGGAAAGTTGCCTAGGGGACCTCGGTGCTGTAAACACCAGCTTGCCTTTGGATAGGTGGTGTGGTGTTGGTCTGGTTGGTGCCAACTCTCTACCACTTGGGGACCCTTGTGGTGCCAAGTCTTGACCCTCCGGAGAGCCTGGTACTGGCAATGTCATCAGATCTCTAGCAACCGCAAATGCTTCAGGGGTCAATGATACTGCAAATTGTGTGCGGTGGTCTGGACGGGGGGAGGCCTCGAAGGACACTGCTGCCCCATCACTGTGGGCTCCTGACAATGCAGTGAAGGGGTGAAAAGTGGCCTGATGCAGGTCTTGCTCTGTCCCACTCCTGTCTGTCTGTTGGCACTGGGGACCAGCTTTTTTCCACATCTTTGCGGTGCTTTTTCTTTGGCACTAGAGATGATCGGTGCCAGGAAGCTCTTGAGGACGGAGGCGTGCTCTTCACTGAGGCTGAGGTGCTTGATGCCAAGTCTGAATGTGGCTCCGAGGCTGCTCTTAGGGCCTACTCCATGAGCATGACCTTCAAGTGAGCAGCACGGTCCTTCTAGTTATGAGATTTAAAGTCCTTACAGATTTGGCAATGGTCCTTCCTGTGAACATCCCCCTAGGCACTTGAGGCAGCTCGAGTGCAGGCTGCGCAAGGGCATGTTGTGTGTATATATACACACACATATACACATACCTGTTGTATACAGCACAAGTCTTAAGTCCTGGTAACCGGGGCACGCCTCGGCACCGGGACTATGGACAGCTCCACTGTATAAAGCAGGGTTGTCCGAGATATCTAAACTACCTCAAACTATTAAAAACTAATATCTAACCAACAAACTATTTGCAGCACATTCTAGAGAGAGAACCACTAAGGAAAGAGATTGCCTAAGCAACCAGGGATTCCGGCAACCATCGCAGGCGGTAAGAAGGAACTGAAGGAGGTTAGGGTCAGCAGGCCCTTTTACTGGTGCTATGAGTGTGACACCAGAGGGCACTAGAGCAGATGGCTACCACTAGGGGAAATCTCCAGCAACTGTGCTCAGGGCGCACAAACACCTGCCTTGGAATTGACATGCAAGTACTCGAAGAAGCCGCCTCTGACACAGGGCTTGGGCAGATGCAAACTGCTGAAAAGGGGGAGATATGCCCCATAGCATATCTGAGCAAGAAAATGCTTTTCTGAGAGAAAAAGTATGTAACAGTGGAAAACAAATGTTTGGCTATGATGGGGGCCTTCAAGGAAGCTACAGCCTGACTTTGCTGGGTGACATTTCATGTACACTGATCGCTCAACTGGCTATATCAAATGAAAGGGACAAACACTAAGCTGCTAAAATGGAGTTTGGTGCTCCACAACTCTGATGTGGATGTGATTCATATTAAAGGGGATGAAAATTTGGTTGCTGATGCTCTGTCCAAGAAACAAGTCAATGGGTGTCCCTAGGGTGCCAGTCAATGACCCTACTCGCACCCACTTCTTTAGTGGGAGATGTTACAGGAAATTGCCATATCTGTTACATCTTTGGAAAAAAACTCCATTGAATTAAGTATCTCTGATGTCTATTGTATTAAATGTAAAGTGTATGTATTATTGTGGGATGGGATTGTACATAACCTCTCTCAGGGGAAGTGAGTGCAAATTCTCCCCCTCCAGTTATACAAAAAACACCATCTTTTGAAGCTATGATCTGAGGATGGGACCATTGTCTGATTACCGGTTCCCAGGGTCCCAAGATCAAAGGCCCAAACTGTATAAAGGAAAGACTGACTTACTGAGGGGTGAGCTAGTTCTGAGCTAAGATGGCTATTAACTTGTAACCACAGCAAACCCCATTTGTGGGGTTTGAAGAATTGACTCTGACCAAGCCCTTCTTAGAGTTTGGGCATGTTCTCTGGTAAGCCTATCAGCATACATGTAGGTTCTTTTATTGTTTTTAATATGTTTTCTCTGTAATGCTTTCACCTTAAGAATAAATATGCTTGCTTGTAAAGTGTGGTGTGGTAACTCATAACTGCTGGAAATTACATTGTCCTTAGCCTTTGGAGAGCAAGCACAGCACAGCTACTGGCCTGTGTTAGGTAGTCTGGCTTGCTGGGGATAATACAAGGTAGGCAGGGAACTGTGCTGCCTGGAAAAAACTCTGCTCAGGAGGGAAGGAGATGCGTCTCTGTCAAAGAAAGGTGATGGCCAAGGAGCCAAAGGCCTGGAGTGCGTATCCTTGATGGACTACGGAGGGGGATGGGGGAGAAATACAGGTGCAGTTGCTCTGAACTGTGACAGGCATCTGTCACAATTCCCAGGCTAACTGCACCTCTGCCCCACCTCATGTGAGTGCACTTACCCCAGGCCTTCAGCCATCACCTCTCTTGGGATGCAGTTCCCATTGCCTCAGGCAACTTAGGTTCAGTAGCTGCCATTCCATTCCTTTGGAGTTATAACCAGTGGCATCCAGTGACCAGACAGCCTTTCTGATGCACATTCTTGTTTTAGAACCAAAGCATTTAAGAGAAAAAGATCTTAAAACAATCAAGAGAAAATATGCATATCTAGCTCACCAGGTGTTGGTCCATCTTGCATATGGACATCCAGGGAGGGCTAAGCTCCCTACACACACTCCAAGGCATCTAGAGCTAGGTGTGCAGTCTGTTCCCTTAACTCACAAACCAGTTCACTCCCTCTGCTTGAGAGAGTGTCTTTAAATTCTGCTCAATCTTTAACTTAAATCCCTGCCCCCAAACTTTCCCCCACCCCATAAGACCAAGTCATTCGTCAACTGTTTATAGCCCTTTGATCTGTTAGCTCCCAGCACTGGCAACTGCATTGGAGATAAGATGCAGGATCCTTGACACAAATAGCTTTCCCACGGGTTTTTAAGTGTTTGCTGGGGATGTTATCTGGGAGTATGGTCTTTCTCCTGACAACAGCCCTCATTGAATTAAAGCAATATAGGGTTATAAACTAGGTTCGACGGGGACAGGTGAGCAAACCCCACAGGTAAGTGGGGAACAAGACCTGGGAGATGGGTCGGAAACAGGAGGGAGCATGGGCTATAATGGCAGAGAGAAAGGAGGGTCAGGGCAAAGCTGGGAGGCAAGATCAAACCAGTATCTTAGATGCCTATATACAAATGCAAGAAGTATGGGTAATAAGCAAGAAGAACTGGAAATGCTAATAAATAAATACAACTATGACATTGTTGGCATCACTGAAACTTGGTGGGATAATACACACGACTGGAATGTTGGTGTGGATGGGTATAGTTTGCTCAGGAAGGATAGACAGGGGAAAAAGGGAGGAGGTGTTGCCTTATATATTAAAAATGTACACACTTGGATTGAGGTGGAGATGGACATAGGAGATGGAAGTGTTGAGAGTCTCTGGGTTAGGCTAAAAGGGGTAAAAAACACGGGTGATGTCATGCTGGGAGTCTACTACAGGCCACCTAATCAGGTGGAAGAGGTGGATGAGGCTTTTTTTCAAACAACTAACAAAATCATCCAAAGACCAAGATTTGGTGGTGATGGGGGACTTCAACTATCCAGATATATGTTGGGAAAATAACACCACGGGGCACAGACTATCCAATAAGTTCCTGGACTGCATTGCAGACAATTTTTTATTTCAGAAGGCTGAAAAAGCTACTAGGGTGGAAGCTGTTCTAGACTTGATTTTAACAAATAGGGAGGAACTTGTTGAGAATTTGAAAGTAGAAGGAAGCTTGGGTGAAAGTGATCATGAAATCATAGAGTTTGCAATTCTAAGGAAGGGTAGAAAGGAGTACAGCAAAATAGAGACAATGGATTTCAGGAAGGCAGATTTTGGTAAGCTCAGAGAGCTGATAGGTAAGGTCCCATTGGAATCAAGACTGAGGGGAAAAACAACTGAGGAGAGTTGGCAGTTTTTCAAAGGGACGCTATTAAGGGCCCAAAAGCAAGCTATTCCGATGGTTAGGAAAGATAGAATATGTGGCAAAAGACCACCTTGGCTTAACCACGAGATCTTGCGTGACCTACAAAATAAAAAGGCGTCATATAAAAAATGGAAACTAGGTCAGATTACAAAGGACGAATATAGGCAAATAACACAGGAATGCAGAGGCAAGATTAGAAAGGCAAAGGCACAAAATGAGCTCAAACTAGCTATGCGAATAAAGGGAAACAAGACGACATTTTATCAATACATTAGAAACAAGAGGAAGACCAAGGACAGGGTAGGCCCACTGCTCAGTGAGGAGGGGGAAACAGTAACGGGAGACTTGGAAATGGCAGAGATGCTTAATGACTTCTTTGTTTCGGTCTTCACTGAGAAGTCTGAAGGAATGTCCAACATAGTGAATGCTTACGGGAAGAGGGTAGGTTTAGAAGATAAAATAAAAAAGAGCAAGTAAAAAATCACTTAGAAAAGTTAGATGCCTGCAAGTCACCAGGGCCTGATGAAATGCATCCTAGAATACTCAAGGAGTTAATAGAGGAGGTATCTGAGCCTCTAGCTATTATCTTTGGGAAATCATGGGAGACGGGGGAGATTCCAGAAGGCTGGAAAAGGGCAAATATAGTGCCCATCTATAAATAGGGAAATAAAAACAACCCAGGAAACTACAGACCAGTTAGTTTAACTTCTGTGCCAGGGAAGATAATGGAGCAAGTAATTAAAGAAATCATCTGCAAATACTTGGAAGGTGGTAAGGTGATAGGGAATAGCCAGCATGGATTTGTAAAGAACAAATCGTGTCAAACTAATCTGATAGCATTCTTTGATAGGATAATGAGCCTTGTGGATAAGGGAGAAGCGGTGGATGTGATATACCTAGACTTTAGTAACACATTTGATACGGTCTCGCATGATATTCTTATAGATAAACTAGGAAAGTACAATTTAGATGGGGCTACTATAAGGTGGGTGCATAACTGGCTGGATAACCATACTCAGAGAGTAGTTATTAATGGCTCCCAATCCTGCTGGAAAGATATAACAAGTGGGGTTCCGCAGGGGTCTGTTTTGGGACCGGCTCTGTTCAATATCTTCATCAACGATTTAGATGTTGGCATAGAAAGTACACTTATTAAGTTTGCGGACGATACCAAACTGGGAGGGATTGCAACTGCTTTGGAGGACAGGGTCAAAATTCAAAATGATCTGAACAAATTGGAGAAATGGTCTGAGGTAAACAGGATGAAGTTCAATAAAGATAAATGCAAAGTGCTCCACTTAGGAAGGAACAATCAGTTTCACACATACAGAATGGGAAGAGACTGTATAGGAAGCAGTAGCAGTATGGCAGAAAGAGATCTAGGGGTCATAGTGGACCACAAGCTTAATATGAGTCAACAGTGTGATACTGTTGCAAAAAAAGCAAACGTGATTCTGGGATGCATTAACAGGTGTGTTGTAAACAAGACACGAGAAGTCATTCTTCTGCTTTACTCAGCGCTGGTTAGGCCTCAACTGGAGTATTGTGTCCAGTTCTGGGCACCGCATTTCAAGAAAGATGTGGAGAAATTGGAGAGGGTCCAGAGAAGAGCAACGAGAATGATTAAAGGTCTTGAGAACATGACCTATGAAGGAAGGCTGAAAGAATTGGGTTTGTTTAGTTTGGAAAAGAGAAGACTGAGAGGGGACATGATAGCAGTTTTCAGGTATCTAAAAGGGTGTCGTCAGGAGGAGGGAGAAAACTTGTTCACCTTAGCCTCCAATGATAGAACAAGAAGCAATGGGCTTAAACTGCAGCAAGGGAGATTTAGGCTGGACATTAGAAAAAGTTCCTAACTGTCAGGGTAGTTAAACACTGGAATAGATTGCCTAGGGAAGTTGTGGAATCTCCATCTCTGGAGATATTTAAGAGTAGGTTAGATAAATGTGTATTAGGGATGGTCTAGACAGTATTTGGTCCTGCCATGAGGGCAGGGGACTGGACTCGATGACCTCTCAAGGTCCTTTCCAGTCCTAGAGTCTATGAGTCTATAATAAACAAACATTCCACTAACCCACTATAGTTATATTTTCTCAATAACTAAGTCACATACAGCATTCATGAAATTAATCCACACTTAAGGTTTACACTGCCACAGCACCATATTAGAACATGATTGTTAAACAGCGGAAACATCAGGCACTGCTCTGTTTACTGTCAAGGCAACTGGCTGAGGTTGACCTTGGAGTGAGCACAACTGTAGATGTTAAACAGGGCTGTGCCTGTCTACACTGAGTGCTAACGCTGGGATTCAATACTCAGAAGATTCGAAAGGACATTCTGCAACGGACAGGTAGACAACAGGACAGCGTGCTGCTTTCCTGGAGACAAAGAACCAAACCTCACTCGAAGACTGGGTAGGCTGCCGTAGTTGACAGGCAAGTATCCATTAGTGATGGTTCATATGACACTGCATCACAGGATCTCTCACAGACAGTAGAGGATTTCAGGGAACAGAGAAGCTTGCTGAAGAAGTATGTCCAAGCAAACTTCTCTGAGTTCTTTCTTGTCCAAAGGAAGACAGAAAAGAAGGAAGAAGATTCTGGAAGTGAAATACTAGCTAGATAAGTAGTGTAGAGAGGAGGGTTTGGGTTTTGTGGAACTTTAGCCCACCTTATATGACAAGAAGGGGCTGAATAGTTTAGATGACCTCCACCTCAGTAGAAGGGGGACCAATCTCCTCCTAGACAGGCTGGCTAGAGTGGTCAGGAGGGCAGTAAACTAATAGCAAAAGGGAAGGATAAAAAGAGGGAAGACATGAGCACACTGCAAAAAACTGAGAACAAAATCAAGGAACCAAAGGACAAAGAGAAGAAATTCTTGAATTGCCTATACACCAGTGCTAGGAGCATGGGTAGGGTTACCATACATCTGGGTTTTCCCAGACATGACCTTTTTTTTGGTAGTCTGCTCTCTGTCTGGGTGGATTTTTAAAACAGGAGTCAAAGTCTGGGTTTTTTGCAGAGCGGACATTGCAGCTCAGAAACGGCCCTCATTGGTCTACTTACCAATTGGTCCCTCCCCTGCATCCACAGCAGATTGGTCCATTCCCTCACAGCCCCAGTTCCCAGCCCTGGGAGGAGGTCCCACAGGGAGGTGCTAACTGATGGCTGGCGCTGGGTCCTGGGTTTGCACTAGCTGCCCAGCCACCATGATAGGGAGCAACACTGCCCTCCTACTACCTCCAGTGAGTACCCCTGCTGCAGGTACCCCTCCCAGTACACACACACACACACACACACCCAAATACCCCCCCTCCAGCAACCCCAACTGAACCTCCCTCAAGCTTCTCTCTCATGTCCTCATTTTGGGAACCTGAAATAAGGTAACCCTAAGCATGGGTAACAAACAAGAGAAATTGGAATTTTTCACTGGTGAGCATAAATTTGCTCAAGTTGGTATTACTGAAACCTGCTGGGATGATTTGCATGATTGGAATGTTAAAATCAATGGTTGTAACCTATTTAGGAATGACTGAGTGGGCAAAAGGGAAGGGGGAGTGTCTAAAATGGCATTACCTTCTTCTGAGTCACTGATAACGAAGGAAAATTACCTTCAACACTTATGGATCAAAGTCCTAAACAAACAGATAAATCTCAAAATAGGGTATTAGTTGGTATCTCCACAACCCACAAAATCTCACTGGGGAACAGGATGACCACCTCCTTACATCCCTATCTACAACCTGTAGGAAAAAAACCATCATGGGAGATTTTAATTTGAGTGACACATGCCAGAGTTCTCATTCTGCCAGGACTAAAACATCCTTGGAATTTCTAAATATAATAGATGACAAATTCCTAACCTAAAAGGTGCTGCAGCTGACATGGAGGAATGTTATGTTACATCTTGTCCTACCGATACAGGAACTGATCACAGAATGGAAAATTAACAGTACAAGTGATCATGAACAGGGGACCACCAACAGGGGAATGTGAGAGGGGTTGAAGGAAATCCCCCGGCTGAATGAACAAGGTGCAAGTACTAAACTTGGGGTGAGTGAGTTTGTTTGGATGTTTGTGGTTTTTCTCTCCCTTTCAGATTATTTCAGTTACTGGGTCAGTTGGGATTGTGTGTCTGGGAACTGTATGAGCCTTTGTTCCCTGGCATGGGTGGCAAGTTTGTAGAAATTTTGGTGGTGCCCAGAACCTGCCCCCCAAGTCCGCCCCCACCTGCCTAAGGCTCTGGGAGGAGGAGGTCTGGAGTGCAGATCCTGGGCTGGGCATTAGGGTGCAGGAGCGGTGCAGGCTTTGGGATGGAGTTTGGGTGCTGGGTGCAGGCTCTGGGCTGGGACAGGGGGTAGGTGTGCAGGAGGGGGTGAGGGGTGCAGGCTTTGGGACAGAGTTTGGGTGCAGGCTCTGGGCTGGGGGTGGGGGCATAGGAAGGGGTGAGGGGTGCAGGCTCTCAGAGGGAGTTTGGGGGTGGGAAGAGGTGTGTGGGAAGGGGGAGGGGTTGCACCCTCTGGGAGGGAGTTTGGGGATAAGAGGGAGTGCAGGAGTGATGGCTGTGGGGCTGAGGATGAGGCATTCATGATGCAGGAGGGGGCTCAGGGTGAGGCTGAGGATTAAGGTGCAGGGGGGTGAGGGCTCTGACTGGTGCTGAGGGGTTCATGATGCAGGAGAGGGCTCAAGGCAGAGGGTTGGGGTGTGGGGTGAGGGCTGTGGGGCTGAGGATGAGGGGTTCATGATGTGGGGGGCTCAGGGCTGGGGCAGAGGATTACGGTGCGAGGGGATGAGTGTTCTGGCTGGGGCTGGGGGATTCATGATGTGGGGGGCTCAGGGCTGGGGCAGAGGATTACGGTGCGAGGGGATGAGTGCTCTGGCTGGGGATGAGGGTTTGGGGCGTTGGAGAGGCTCAAGGCTAGGACAGGGTAAGGGCAGCCTGCCTTGCCATTATTGGAGGGCAGGCACTAGGACCCTGGGGCAGCAGACAGCAGTTCTGCTGGGAGCCGCTCTACTCCAGCAGCACGAGCAGGCAGGGGAGAGGCGCGCGTTGCTTTTTGTCAGGCAGGGACCCAGCGCGGCGGGGGGGGGGGACAGGGGGAGGGGTGGCAGGCGGGGGCTGAGACCTGCTCCAGGCAGGGACGCGGCGGGGGGGGGGGGGGGGGCCCGCAGGGGCCACGGCCCGATCCAGGCAGGGCCGGGGGAGAGACCCAGCTCCAAATATTGCTGGAGCAGGGCCCCCAGCCCTGAATATTCCTGGAGCCCGAGCACCGCAAACATATATAACCTGCTGCCTATGTTCCCTGGATCATCCGTTATCATCTGATCAGCCTTGTGATCACTCTCCTCGTGTGATTAACAAGGGGGTAGGGCTGACCTAGGAGAGAAGGCCTTAAAAGCCAGAGGCTAAGCGACCAAGGGGAGCTAGCAAACGGGAGTTTGTGGGAGGGAGATGTAATATAATTGTTATGGTTAGGAAGGGCTGCATTGCCTGTGCTGCTCCTGTCTCCTCCACCTGTGCCTGTATCTAGAGAGGTTTCAGAGTGGTAGCCATGTTAATCTGTATCAGCAAAAAGAACAGGAGTACTTGTGGCACCTTAGAGACTAACGAATTTATTTGGGCATAAGCTTTCGTGGGCTAACATCCACCTCATCAGATGCATGAAGTGAAAAATACAGGAGCAGGTATAAATACGTGAAAGGATTGGGGTTGCTTTGCTTTACCAAGTGTGAGGTCAGTCTAACGAAATAAAATCAAGAGCAGGATACCTCAAGAAGTCAGGTAAAAAATCCATTACAATGGACATACCACACAGACTATGCTATGGCACATTAAAGACTAACAGATGTATTGGAGCATAAGCTTTCGTGGATGACATGCGTCTGATGAAGTGGGCATTAACCCACAAAATCTTATGCTCCAAGACATTTGTTAGTCTTTAAGGTGCCACAGGACTCTGTTGCTTTACGCTGAGAAATTGTGCCACACACTCAAAGAAACTGCAGAGCCACCTGATCAACATCCTATATAGCAAACAGGGAAAGATTAAAAATGAGTTCTCAGACCTGGATACTTTCATAAAAAGCCAATCTTCCACACAAACTTCTTTGTGGCTGGACTTTACAAAAACTAGACAAGCCATTTACAACACACACTTTGCTTCTCTACGAAGGAAAAAGGACAGTAAACTATCTAAAACTACTGCATGCCACATGGGCCCACAACAGTCGTTCCCTTAACTCACCCAACAATATTGTTAATCTATCCAGCTATACCCTTAGCCCGGCAGAAGAGTCTGTCATCCTCTTCTTCTGACCCTCCACCCCCACGAACATGATACAGTTCTGCGGTGACCTGGAATCGTACTTTCGACGTCTCCAACTCAAACGAATATTTCCAACACACCTCTGAACAGCATACTAATCCACAGAAACCTTCCTAAAAACACTACAAAAAGAAGGATTCCGCGTGGTCTCCTCCAGAAGGTCGAAGCAGCAGACTTAACTTCTACATAGAGTGCTTCCACCGACGTGCACGGGCTGAAATTGTGGAAAAGCAGCATCACTTGCCCCATAACCTCAGCCGTGCAGAACACACCACCATCCACAGCCTCAGGAACAACTCTGACATTACAATCAAAAAGGCTGTCGTTGTCAATAATAGGTCGGAATATGAACGAGAGGCTGCTACAGGCCATTACCCTCAGATTCCACTGAGAGTTACCAAAAGAAACTACACCATCTGCTCAAGAAACTCCCTAAAGAAGCATAGGAACAAATCTACACAGACACACCCCTAGAATCCTGACCAGAGGTATTCTATCTGCTACCCAAAGATCCATAAACCTGGAAATCCTAGATGCCCCATCGTCTCAGGCATTGGCACCCTGACAGCAGGATTGTCTGGCTATGTAGACTCTCTCCTCAGGACCTACACTACCAGCACTCCTAGCTGTCTTCAAGACACCATTGACTTCCTGAGGAAACTACAATCCATCGGCGATCTTCCAGAAGACATAATCCTGGCCACTATGGATGTAGAAGTCCTCTACACCAACATTCCACACAAAGATGGACTACAAGCCCTCAGGAACGGTATCCCCGATAATGTCATGGCAAACCTGGTGGCTGAACTTTGTCCTCTCCCACAACTATTTCACATTTGGGGATAATGTATGCCTTCAAGTCGACAGCACTGCTATGGGTACCTGCATGGCCCCACAGCATGCCAACACTTTTATAGCTGACTTAGGGGACGAGAGCTGAGGAAGTGTTCTAACACCCCTACTCTAATTGCACTACACTGATGACACGTTCATCATCTGGACCCATGGAAAAGAAGCCCTTGAGGAATTCGACCATGATTTCAACAATTTCCATCCCACTATCAACCTCAGCCTGGACCAGTCCACACAAGAGATTCACTTCCTGGACATTACAGTGCTAATAAGCGATGGTCACATAAACACCACCCTATACCAGAAACCTACTGACCACTATATTTACCTACAGCCTCCAGCTTTCATCCAGACCACATCACACGATCCATTGTCTACAGTCAAGCTCTAAGATACACCCGCATTCCTGCTCCAGTTCCTCAGACAAACACCTACAAGATCTCTATCAAGCAT
This sequence comes from Gopherus flavomarginatus, assembly GCF_025201925.1. NCBI lineage: Eukaryota > Metazoa > Chordata > Testudines > Testudinidae > Gopherus > Gopherus flavomarginatus. The sequence goes on from NC_066641.1 coordinate 3,043,148, forward strand.
TCTTAAAACTACAATACCCACCTGCTGAAGTGAAGAAACAGACTGACAGAGCCACAAGAGTATCCAGAAGTCACCTACTCCAGGACAGGTCCAACAAAGAAAGTAACAGAAAGCCACTAGCCATCACCTTCAGCCCCCAACTAAAACCTCTCCAGCACATCATCAAGGATCTACAACCTATCCTGAAGGATGATCCCTCACTCTCACAGATCTTGGGAGACAGGCCAGTCCTTGCTTACAGACAGCCCCTCAACCTGAAGCAAATACTCACCAGCAACCACACACCATACAACACACACACTAACCCAGGAACCTATCCTTGCAACACAGCCCGTTGCCAACTCTGTCCACATATCTATTCAAGGGCCACCATCATAGGACCTAATCACATCAGCCGCACCATCAGAGTCTTGTTCACGTGCACATCTACCAAAGTGATATATGTATATGTCATGTGCCAGCAATGCCCCTCTGCCATGTACACTGGCTAAACCAGACAGTCTCTACGCAAAAGAATAAATGGACACAAATCAGACATTAAGAAATATAACATTCAAAAAGCAGTCGGAGAACACTTCAACCTCTCTGGTCACTCAATTACAGACCTGAAAGTCACAATTCTTCAACAAGAAACTGCAGAATTGGAATTAATTTGCAAACTGGACACCTTTAAATTAGGCTTGAATAAAGACTGGGAATGGATGGGTCATTACACACACTAAAAACTATTTCTCCATGCTAATTTTTCCCATATTGTTACTCACACCTTCTTGACTACTGTTTGAAATGGGCCATCCTTATTATCACTACAAGTTTTTTTTTCCTCCTGCTGATAACAGCCCACCTTAATTGATTAGTCTCGTTAGCAACACCATTTTTCATGTTCTCTGTGTGTGTGTGTATATATATATATCTTCCTACAGTATTTTCCACTGCATGCTTCCAATGAAGTGGGTGTTGGCCCACGAAAGCTTATGCCCAGATAAATTAGCAAGTCTCTAAGGTGCCACAAGTACTCCTCATTCTTCCTCTATCTAGACAGACAACCTAACCATGGATCCTTCTACCCAGATCTGGTCTGCATTTTCCACTCACTGAAAGCCAGGCTGGGGGGACTATCCAGTGTGAAATGTGCCTGCTGGTGGAATCTCTCAGGAAGCAGCTGGGAGAGCTACAGGAGGTGGCTAGGCTGAGGAGCATCCATACCCACGAGGAATTCCTTGAGAGTATCCATATGAAGACAGCCATGACCAAGTAAGCTATCCAGCTAGAGGACTACTGTCACACCACCAGGTGAGGAGGATATGGCTCTGTCGCTGGGAGGACACTGGCTGCTGGTTACTTCAGGCAGCGCTCCACTTCTACTTCCAACGCACCCACCATGGTGATGAAAAACTGTTATGCTGCCCTGCCAACGAGCGATGAGGATTCACCTCCAAACGTGGAAGAGGAAAAGCCATGTACCTCCAAGGCTGGGAGGATCGTGGCCACCACTCCCAGGAGGAAATGTAGGGTAGTGGTAGTTGGTGACTCTCTTCTGAAGGGGACGGAGGCACCCAGCTGTCACCCAGACATGGCATCCTGGGAAGTATGCTGCCTGCTAGGGGCCCATATGCAAGACGTTACAAAGGGATTGTTGAGGATCATCTGCTCTCTATTACCCCATGCTACTTATCCATGTGGGCACTAATGATACTGCGAGGTATGACCCTCAGCAGATCAAAAGGAACTACAGAGCTCTGTGAGTAAGAGTGAATCAATGATGCCTCAAAAGGTATTCAGGGGCCTACCTGCCTCCTTTACACACCTAAATTCACCAGTTAGGCACCAGTGACATTTTCGAAACTGACACTCAGCTGCTACCCCTAACCACACAGATTTTAGGATGCCTTCACTGCAGCTGGGCAAGTGTCTTCCAGCCCGGGTAAAGACTCATAGTAGCTCAACTCAGCCAAAGTGTGCTAAAAATATCAGTGTGGATACTGAGGCTCAGGCCAGCCACCTGATCTCAGATCCACCTAAAGCCATAGGTCTGAGCTTGGGTGGCTAGCCTGACCCTTCACCAGTGCAACAACATCCACCCTGCTATTTTTAGTGTGCTAGCACCAGCTGAGCTACCACAAGTCTGTCCATCCAGGTTGGGTACCATGCTCTCAGCTGCAGTGTACACATATTCCTAGGTTTCTACCAGATGGCAGTCACAAAGCCACCTAAACCCCGACACCTCCTCCCCTCACAGCTAACGAGCAGCTTGGAGCCATAGCTCAAGCCTAAGCCCCAGACAGTGGTCCCTGATCCTGTAGGTGTGCACTCCTGATACCTGAGGGGAAAGCAGTGGACATGTTATTCCTTGACTTTAGCAAAGCTTTTGACGGGCTCCCACAGCATTCTTGCCAGCAAGTTAAAACAGTATGGGCTGGATGAAAGGTGGATACAAAGCTGGCTAGATCATCCGGCTCAACGGGTAGTGATCAATGGTTCCATATCTAGTTGACAGCTGGTATCAAGCAGACTGCCCCAAGGGTTGTCCTGGGGCCAGTTTTGTTCAATATCTTCATTAATTATCTGGAGGATGGTGTGGATTGCACCCTCAGCAAGTTTGCACATGACACTAAACTGGGAGGCATGGTAGATACGCTGGAGGGTAGGGATAGGATACAGAGGAACCTAGACAAATCAGAGGATTGGGCCAAAAGAAATCTGATGAGGTTCAACAAGGACAAGTGCAGACTAGGGACCGAGCGCCTAGGCAACAGTTCTGCAAAAAAGGACCTACGGATTACCGTGGATGAGAAGCTGGATATGAGTCAACAGTGTGCCCTTGTTGCCAAGAAGGCTAATGGCATTTTGGGCTTTATAAGTAGGAGCACTGCCAGCAGATCAAGGAACATGATCATTCCCCTCTATTCAGCTTTGGTGAGACCTCATCTGGAGTACTGTATCAAGAGTTGTGCCCCACACTAAAAGATGGATGTGGAGAAATTGGAAAGGCAATTGGAGGGCAACAAAAATGATTAGAGGGTTGGAGCACATGACTTATGAGGAGAGGCTGAGGGCATGTGGGATTATTCAATCTGCAGAAGAGAATGAGGGGGGATTTGACAGCTGCTTTCAACTACCTGAAAGGGGGTTCCAAAGAGGGTGGATTGAGACTGTTCTCAGTGGTAGCAGATGACAGAACAAGGAGTAATGGTCTCAAGTTGCAATGGGGGAGGTTTAGGTTGGATACTAGGAAAAACTTTTTCACTCAGAGAGTGGTGAAGCACTGGAATGGGTTGTACTATTTGACCTCCTGAGGTCACTTCCAACCCTGATATTCTATGATGTGTCAGACCCTGCAGCAGGAAGGCAGGATGCAGACTACTCACATGTGGATGGTGTTGTGTAGAGGCCTGAACTCTTAATTTGTCTAAGATAATCAAAGTCCTGCTCAGAATGTTACATGAAAAGATAGAAAAACTGAATTATTCCAACAAAAAAGTTTACATATAGCATCAATGAATTGTATTAAGATCAAGGCAAAAATGGAATTAGAAATTAATAGACCAACATTAGACATTCAGAAATGAGGCCTGATTGGCGGACAAAATAATGAGGGGATGGACTATTCCTTAAGAGAGACTTAGAAGGTACACAAGGTCAGCCACTTAGGCATCTAAGCCCCTCTCCTTGCCATTTCACTCCTGGCTACCTTATGTCACCTCCCTGCTCTGCTTGCTGGTTTCTAAGGATCCCTTCCTTAGGCACCTAATTCTCCTCATAAAATGCATGGAGAGCCTGGGCACCTAGCTCAGGGAAGAGGATTCCACTATGTGGCAGGCCACCTAGGATTAGGTATTGCAACATTGAGCAGAACAATGATTAAGTATCTTTGAGGAACCAGGCCTTAGTCTCCCCCTCAGCTGTCTGAGCCCATTCCACCAGGACTCATCACATACTGGAATGAAAATATGCCTTCCCTCAAACTGCAGGACAGCTACAAGAGTGTGCTTCACACTCAACACTTTTTCTTGTTACAGACTCAATAGTCAGGAAGACATCGCCTTTGTATAGCAGATCTCATGCAGCAGCAATGTCCAGGGCTTGTTTAGCATCCACCCTCTTTTGTATACTACTTGTGGAATTCCCAGCATCTAAACTGAGTTAAGGTAAGCAGGAGAAAAGGAATCTTAATTCCTGATTCATTTTACCTTACTCCAAAGAGCCTGACTGTGTCTATGCTAGGGAATTCCTCCCCTACACCACCAAAAAAACAAAACCAAAAAAACCTCCCACCAGTAGTAATACCAGAATTTAGCTGGATCTATTGGATTCCTTAAGTAGGCAGCTTTGCCAGCTTCTGGCTTTTATTAACCACAGTTAATGTGCAAACCAATTAAAATACCCTTATGATCCATTGCAAAAATGTTTAGTTCTCTATGGTATATTTAAACTGATTACAATGCTGACATTCTTTTAGTACTGTAATTTTACTGTCATCGCCCCTTTCAACATAGTTCAGTTATCTCATTTCCTGATGAGAATATAAAATTAGCCTTCATTATATCAACATGCACATAAAGAGTCTAATTCACTAAAACATGTTCAAATACGCACATGCAGAGTAAAACAACACTTTTCAACGAAAGCTACTTTATTTCTTAGCAGACTAAATTCAGTACAATATTTGTTTCATAACATTCAACATGTCTTACGTCAAACTTAACCAGTCTTTGTGCAGTGACTACTGTGGTATGATGTTGTATTATATTTTGCTGCCCCATGCAATTAATTTTGGCAGTACTGTAAGTCATATCAATGATCAGAATAGTTCTACTACAGTTTATCCTGCGTTCTCAATCAGTTTCTCTCTCACGTCATCCAAAGACAATTTATGTGGTGTGATTACACTTTTTGCGTACCAGGATTTCTAAAACTACGAAGAACACTGTTACTATCAGTGTATCTAGCCAAGGATAGCTCAATAAATTTAATCCACACATTATAGTTTAACTCCATGCTAGACTTGTTAAAACCCAAGATCTCCTGAGCCACATAATATCAACCTTTCATATTAATGAATAAATTATTCACGTTCAGTACAAAGATACTGAGATAAGGAACACAGAAAAAGCCAACCATGCAATAGCTTTCAAAAATACAGAAGCAAACCAATAAATTTAACAAAATATACACTAACCAATCTCAAACCAAACTAGCTAAAGAGTAACTTTAAAAAAAAATACATTTCAGAACCTCGTGATACCCTCTTTAAAAGTATTAAGCCAAGGGTATAAAAACAATACTCATTATTTCCGTTGCTTTGCAGCTTTTTAAGATTCTGATTGTGTAAATGTAATGTTTTGATTACACTTAAATATTTTAAAACAGAGATAATTTTTTTTAAAGAATATGCACAAATGATTTGAACAAGTTTTACCTTCACTACATTGCATGGTTTCACAATGGCAGTTTTATAATATCACTAATTTAGGAGAATCTGGTGCATTTCCTTTCATAAATTTAGATTCTAAAATTTCAGATTCATAAATATGTCAATATTTTAAATATTTCATTTTTACATTAATACTGGGTATGTTTAGCATTGCTTTCCTCCTGTTTCCAGGTATTAGTTTGATAAGGAAAACGTTTTTACATCACAATCAAAACTTGTCTGTTACTAGACTGCAGCCTATGGTGGGTTACAGTCACTGAGATTCATTATTTGAAAACATGTTTACTAAGGCAAACCTAAAAGAAACTTATCACTTAGAAGAATTTCACACTGGTGCTTACCTGCACTGCAGAATGGCAGTTAAAAATAATCACATTACTTAAACTAACAAATCTGACAAGTTAATGTATTGCTGAAGCTGATAATACACCCTGTTAGTTCAGTGAGTTGGTCTGGTTAGTCTCCAGTTAGTTAGAAATTGGACTTTTATTTTTGTTTTATTTTAGTTTTTTTTGGAGAAACTGAACTTGCTTCATTCAGGTATTAACTTTAAATTTGGAAGAAAAATCAATCAATTTCTCAAGCTTAAGAGTTCATTTACACTGTGTCTTGCCAAACCCACACCGCAAATTTTACTCTTGCATGGGTTAACACTTCATTAGTGTTTGTTTGTTTGTTTCACCTCTCTGATTCAAGAGGTTGCTGCTGTTCACATTTTCACACGCTTTATCTTCAGACTGTACCATCTCCTGAAAAGCTTTCTCCACATCTACTTGTGCAGCTATAGTGGTAGTTTTTGGTAAGGTCATCTGAAGTGCACACCAAAGGGTAGTACGTGCTTTGCGTGTTGCTACACTCATCTCTTTAATTGCCAAAGCGAGGGCAAAAACATCTGTGGAGAAGAAAATAGTATTACACGTCCACTAAATAGTGTTAATATTAAAACACCATTTGAGAAATGTTTTTCACTGTGATTAGATGAACTCCTGAAGAACACTCAGAACCCTGTATTGCTGCCCTATGAGGATGGGTTGGGACTTCCTTTTGCGTCTATCAATACAGCACCTTAAAATCAGCAAGTGGGAGTGGCACAAATGATTTTTGGCCCTTAGACCCAGATGCTCAAAGGTACTTTGGCACCTAACTCCTGATGCCTAAATACCTTGGAAACTGGGCCTCTGGTACTAGAGTGATGAGTTCAATATAGAAACCTCTTGCTTAGCTGCATGAACTCGCTACTTAAATCTACCTCCTGCTGACCTCTTATAAATTGGTTAATTACATTTACCGACTGTTCAAAAATTTTACTCTACATTCCTAGCTAAAAGAGATCAGTTTAAACCATAGAAAAATTCTACCATTTTTCCTGAGTCAGAAGCTCAAATCAAAGTCTCACAATAAAAATTAAAAAATAAAGCATTATTTCCTATTATTATGGAATTACGATAGATTTAGACTTATTCTGCTACAACAGGAGACTGCAGAAGGACATTTATACCTCTGTCATCTTGGCATCTCGGAGCTCCTTGCCTTTGCCGATTTGAAACATTTACAATTTCATCCTTTCTACGTGACTGCACTATATGAATTACCTCCAGATGTTTATCAAGAGCAGTGGAGATATTAGCATGAAGGGGAGAACTGCGAAGACGTTCCATTTTTCCAAGTAAAGTCACGACCTAATGAACATTTTATATCTGTTATTGATCATGTTGTCTTCATCTAGACTTAAGTGAAAATTAAACTGAAGTAGAAAATGTTGTGCTTTGAAAATAGGTAAAATCCTTACCTCTAATTTTATCTTCTCCAAACAAGAAGCCAAACAGTGCTTGGTTTGGGGATAGAAACAAAAATACAGTACTGATGGGCTTTTCAGCCAAGATTTCCAAAATTAACCAGTGATTTTGGGTGCCTTAATGTTTGTGTATACAAACTGGGATACCTTTAAAAAGGGACTGATTTTCAGAAAGTGGGTGCTCACCATTTTCCAAAAGTCAGTCTCTTATACAGAGTCTCAAATCAGGCACCCAAAATTACCAGTCACTTTTGAAAATCTTAGCCTTTGCCTTCATTCCACACTTTGGAGTAGATACAAGCTTGGATTCCCCCCCCTCCATCTCCCAAGCTGAATGCGAGCGCCTGTTAAGCACAGTTGTTAAGCTTCCCTGAGAACTTACTGCTATAGCTGAGAAGACATACTTTAGGACTAAGAACCATGTTAGTAAAGCATCAAGGCTGAAATTTGTTTTAAAACAATTGATTTTTAGGACAGTGTGGACTACTTAGCAATATTTCTTCCGTTAGTAATTGAAGAGATAAGTATGCTAAAACCCCTGTACAATTTTTTGAAAATCTCAAACATGTCTCCCGCATCCACCTTTGAAATGTGGAACAAAGCTGGAAAAATCCCTCTGTTGTGGAAGAAGCTCCTTACCACACTTCGATTATAGAGTTTTACAAAACTGTCAATTACGCTTTGTGCTTTCCATCACCGATCAGCAAGTCTGAGGGTAAAGAGCATTCTCCTTAAAAAACAAAAACAAAAAAACCCCAGTACCCTTCCTTTATTATTTCAATTTTGGTAGCACCTATTATATGTTAAATGTTTTCCAAACACAGGAGTCCTGGTCCCCACCCCCAAAAAGCTCAATCTAAAAAGACAAGAACACATAACGGTAAGAGAGTAGGGGAAGCATACATCTTGTCAGTTAATTTAAAAAAAACCAAAACAAAACGAAGGCAGAAACCATCGCCTGCAGTCCTTCCAACCAGTCACTATCAATTACACACTGCTTGCTCTCAATTCTTAGCTATGTTCAATCCAGAAGTGCCACAACAGCAAGGGCCAAGGGGCCAGGGTACTCCCACTTTTTACTTGCCATAAGGACGAGCGATGGAGGAGGAGACAGGATCTCAGGGGAAGAGGCAGTGCAAGAGGGGTTCACGGAGAAGGTGCAAGGCCTCGAGGCAGTGCAAGGGCAGTGCTGGGGGGTGGGGCCACAGTTCGGGCACTGGTGACCCCCTATTGTTGGGATACTTCTGATGCCCTTGGTTCAGTCCCTGTCCACTCACCAGCTGCAGAACACCTGCCTATCCATTCAGCATCTATTATTCTTATTCAATGATTTTTCAGCCCCCTAACCCTCTACAAATGTTCTTATCCCTTATTCCAGCACAACCACTGTATTTTTAATTGTCATGCATACATATATGAAACCTTTAAGCATCACACAGTTTGTTATTTTAAGTATTTGAGCTTATTTTCTAATGACTTCTGGCAGTTTAAAACAAGAAGCAAACCTACTATCGAAACATGAGCAACCCAACCAGACTGTAGGATGGCTGACTTCTATTTATTGATCCTGGTGTCCTAGTAAAGTCCCAAGATGGGCATTTACATGCGGTCCACCTATACTTTTCCTCTATTTAATTCCCTTCATATCCTAAATTGTTGGGCAGTTGGGCTGTAAATCTGTCTATAAATAGATGCACCATGTTCCACCCCACTGGACACTACAGTGTTATGTCAGGGGAATTGAGTGATACTACTCCAGAACATTCTGGGGTATGAAACTGTAAAACGGTAATAGTATACTTTAAAGTCAGTTTTATTTCTTGAAATGAAGAAAAGGAGAACATTTGGCTATGGCCGTTATCTAGTAACATTTTCTAATAATCCCATTACACAACAGAAGTAAAAATAGTAAACACAGTACTAAGTTTCATTAGCAGAATAAAGTATGAAAAAGGGTGATACCACTCCAGTAGGATTCAGACTTAAATTGGAATGCTGTGTGCTAACCTGGCAGTCTTTGGGAAAGGATGTAGTGCAGGACAATGATACCAAACCTGAAGAATCTAAATTATGCTAGATATTAAAGGATTTAGGCTTTTTTGTAATGATGAATCTAAAGTGACCTAAAATTATGAAAGGGATTCATATAGGTGACAGAACTTACAGTGGTAAGCTGGGGATGGGAGAGTCAAAGATTAGGACATAACATAAATGTGAGGAAGGTAGAGGTAATTTAAGGAACTGGGGGAGAACACCTTCACACAAAGGGTAAATAAAATCAGTTGCTAGGGACAGTGGGAAACATTCCACAGTAATAATTCAAAGGGATAGGAGAACAGAAGTGTTGCCGCTTCTTAAGTTTATGTTTGAGTTTTGTAGTTTGAGTTCATTTCAAGATATCCTTTCTAACTTTACTTAATTGTAAAGAATACACGTTTCATGAGGACTTCCACTTATGACAAGTATATAAATAATCTAAATGGCATAAAATTATGTATTACTAGTCAACTCACTCTGGCTTGTTCACGTAGCTGATCCACAATTAAGCGATCAACTCTTGATGGGTTTGAGGTCAACCTTGGAATTGGAGTGTTGTTAGTACTGGAAACCTTTTTCCCTGGGTAGTTCTTGGCAAGAGCAGATTCAGTCTGAGAAAAAATAGGACTTCGTTTTCTTGTGATGTTAATGAAGTGTGTTGTCTAATTATTCTTACAGGGAACAATAATAAGCTATCGGATTGTAAGAGTGGTATCTTTCCCCCAGGAAGCTTTTCTCCTAAAAATTCTTTAAAAAAAAGTAGGTGCTGAAATGCATATAGTTGTAGAAATCATGTGGCTTGAAAACTGCTAGTTTGGGCTAGCATTCAGTCTGCTCATTGAGCAGACACTTAACACCAGATCACTAGCTCCCAAAGTGGATTTGGCAATCCTCTGTCATTTAAAGGGAATAAGCTGCACATCCACTTCAAAGGAACTTCTAGAATGACTGTTTTTAAACTAAGTATTGAGGGTTAGTTCCACAAACAGGACTCAAGATTGCAATTTCTAATATTTAGGTGCCCTGTTACTAGTGGAATCCACAGCTCTGAGATAGACACCTGGGCTCCCTGTACAATGCATGGGGAATTAAATTCCTAAGAATGAATCACAGAATATCAGGGTTGGGAAGACCTCAGGAGGTCATCTAGTCCAACCCCTTGCTCACAGCAGGACCAATCCCCAACTAAATCATTCCAGCCAGGGCTCTGTCAAGCCTGACCTTAAAAACCTCTAAGGAAGGAGATTCCACCACCTTCCTAAGCAACCCATTCCAGTGCTTCACCACCCTCCTAGTGAAAAAGTTTTTTTTAATATCCAACCTAAACCTCCCCCACTATAACTTGAGACCATTACTCCTTGTTCTGTCATCTACTACCACTGAGAACAGTCTCAATCCATCCTCTTTGGAACCTCCTTTCAGGCAGTTGAAAGCAGCTATCAAGTCCCATCTCAGTCTTCTCTTCTGCAGATTGAATAACCCCAGTTCCCTCAGCCTCTCCTCATAAGTCATGTGCACCAACCCTCCAATCATTTTTCTTGCCCTCCACTGGACTCTCTCCAATTTCTCCGCATCTTTCTTGTAGTGTGAGGCCCAAAACTGGACACAGTACTCCAGATGAGGCCTCACCAATGCTGAATAGAGGGGAATGATCACGTCCCTTGATCTGCTGGCAATGCTCCTACTTATACAGCTCAAAATGCCATTAGCCTTCCTGGCAACAAGGGCACACTGTTGACTCACATCCAGCTTCTCATCCACGGTAATCCCTAGGTCCTTTTCTGTAGAACTGCTGCCTAGCCACTCAGTCCCTAGTCTGCACTTGTCCTTGTTGATCCTCATCAGATTTCTTTTGGCCCAATCCTCTAATTTGTCTAGGTCGGTCTGTATCCTACCCCTACCCTCCACCGTATCTACCACTCCTCCCAGTATAGTTTAATTTGGAATTCACAGAAGCCAGCAAGCTGATCGGAGAGCTGCCTAAACTAGCTAGCAGGATATGCCAAGAAGAGGGGTGGGGTCTAATCCCTTCCCCTTAAAGGGAGTTAGGTACCTAACTCTAGGGTGGTACCTAATACTCTCCTGTGTTAGACACCTAAGCTAGGTCAGCCCTTTCTCCCAAAAAGAATGAGGAGAAGGTGTTTGTTGTCATACCCAGTCTTATAATCTAGTAGTTAGGGCACTCCTCCAGAATGCTGGAAATCCAGGCTAAAGTCCCCACTCTGCCTAATTCCAAAATTTGAACTTGAACCCAGGTCTCCCACCTCCTAGGTGAAAGTGCCTTGACCACCACACTATAGGATATTCTGAGGTGGGCCCTCTCAGTCTCTCCTTTTAAAGCTGTTCCACACTGTATAAAATACTTAAATATTCATAGGAGCAGGGGCTAGAATCTGGGTCTCCCAAGTGACCACTCTGAACACTGGCTGTAGAGAGAGTCATTCTCTGTCCCAATATTTAAGTGCCAGGGGGACTTTACTGGCAGAAACATAGGCACCTACAGGGTTAGGCAGCAACTGAGCTGGGTTTTGAGGATCTAAACTTTGAACTTAGATGTCAAAATCCCTTTGTGGATCTAGCTCTCACGGTAAAATTTGTATCTTCAAACTATGAGCACTGGACACTAGTTTTGCCAACAGTATGCATCACAGTATCAAGAACCATTTTCATAACTGCATTTTCTTTTGATCGAATGGATATGGCGGATTCATGTATATTTTAATATTGATTAAATTAATTTCCAGACAAAATAAATACTTCAAGATAGAGCTAAGGTTAGAGTATATATCAATAATTTTAGATAAAATACATTAGAGGGATGTTGCAATTATCCCCTAGGCAGGTGTTTTCAACAAAGAAATTCAAGAAGTAAGGTTAAACTTAAGGTACAAAAGTGCAGAATTAGTCACTTTCTTAACTCTTCCTTGCACAGGCACCGTGCAATAACTGTAGGATTAAGGTGTTTTAATGTTTGTGGTCCCAGATTAAATTAATGGTGTCACGATAGGACAGAGTAAAGATTACTGGGTGCCATAACTGCATTTCCTGTTTGGATTTTTTAAAGTTTAAACCTTGCCTCAAATGGTTGGTTTCTGGATAACAACATCCCTGCAATGTACTTTATCTTGAATTAATTGTATGTATTCTCAACCTTAATTCCATTTTAACAATTTTTGTCTGGAATTTCCTTATTTTTTACTTCAAAATTTCATATATGAATATTAAAACACTCAGAGAGAACATTACCATGATATTTTAATGATTTTAAAATATGAAATTTTTCAAACCAAGTTGTTGTTGTTATTTTTAACTTTTATGACCAGATTCACTAATACATTGTGGCTATTTTATGCCGCTCTGGAGCAGCACAATGCAGACAGAGTGTACTGGCCAGATAAACTAGGTTTACAGTTGCTTTGTTTCACCAAATTTCCCCTACCTCTTGAGCCTCTCTATACTGTTCTGCAGACACACAAGCTTAGTTTCCCTCTTCCTCTTGGACTTACAGCATTCCCCCTCTGCACATGCACAGATACATTGCTCCCTCTGTCTGTCTCTCAAACACACACACAAGTTCGTCCTCCCTCCTGCCCTTTAGCAAATCTGTGCAACAATGAGATTTTGAAAATAAATATTTGGGATTAATGATAGTTTTTAATCAATATTTTTCATAACGGAGTTTTTCTTTCAGAAGAGACTGGAGTTTCTTCACAAAAACTCAGGAAGAACTGCTCTTTCAACAGGGCCAGAGGCCCATTGTTTCCCACTAGCTAAACTTCCCTAACAGAAGACGGAGGCTCCCTATGGTGTCAGACGGTGAAGAGGAACAAGTTAACTGAGAAAGTTTCATATTTTCTAGGGACAGCCTGTGGCTTCAATCCCACTGAGAACAAGAGGAAATGGCAGAGTATAGGTATGTCTACACAGCATTTTGGAGCATGCAAGAGTGAGCCTCCCAGCCCAGGTCGACAGGTTCAGGCTACAGGGGCTTGCATTAGCACTAAATATAGCTGTGTAGACAGCACTTAAGTTATGGCTCAGGCTGGAGCTCTGGCTCTGAAGCCCAGCCCACTGCTGAGACTGGGCTTCAGAGCCTGAGCTCCAGCCTGTGCCATAAGTTCAAAGCTCTGTCTGCCCAGCTAAATGGTGTGTAGACATACCCTTAGAAAGAAGGCAGATCTTTATGGACTTCTCTATAGAAGATTGTTATTCTTCAGCCTTTGCTAAAGGGCAAAATTTTATTTATGAAAAATGACAAAAAGTTACTTGTAATCCTAAATAAGTCCTCAAATACAGCCTGTGCCCAAGATTCCCATGAGTTTAACTGTAAGAGAAGTTTGAAGAGTCTTCTATTCCATTATAAAGATCGTTAGGGATTAAAAAAAAGTTTGACACTGGTTGTTAAATTTCTTAAAGGATCAATTTTAAAATTAACTCCTAACCGAATTAATGGAAATACCTGTAAATTCTCTGGAAATTCACTGTACACAAACAGTAAGTGCCACAGTTTTGGTGAAGATATATTTGAAAAATATAATGTAAGAGAAGTGAACCCCTGCTTTAAGTGCAAAACTCAATTCAAGCTTAACTGTGAAGCTGCAGGCAACACACATAATCACAGATATCAAGATTTAACTTCGTATTTCCTGTTTTCAGTCCACTTTACAGAAAAAGCTAATTTCCTCCCTAAACTCCCATTTTAGGACTTCATCACTTTCAAACCTTAATACAGTAAGAATGGTCTAGATTTAAATTTGCTATCTACAGAACATAGAGATTGTCATGTCATAGTACAAAGGAATTCTTTTGTATAAATAAGTCTGGTTATTACCTTTTTTCTTTCCTTTTCCAATGCTCTCCATTGTTCATAACATTCTTCCAGTCTAATATGAAGTTCACTGGCAGGCCCACTACGAGTTTTAATTGGTCTTTGAAAGCCAAATGTTGGTACAAAACCGGAGAAAGAACCATCACCATACATCATATCATTAAAATAAGGATATAAATTACTTAAATCATCATAAGAAAACAAATCATAGGAATCCATCGGGGGAACAACAGAATGGCCAAATGGATGGAGGGATCGCAAGGGAAACCCATTAGAACCAAGTTGCTGAAAGTTATGATTGTGTCTTAAATCGCCCATCATATAATTGTTTGAAAAGCAGGAAGCCTGTGGGCGATTTACACGGCTATTGACAATATTGCTGTCTCCACCTCCCTGTCTGTGGCTATTAAAGTGACTGTGAGACTCCAACAGATCCTGGTATGTGTTCTGTGGCAATACATCTAGATGTTTTTGTCCTTCCTCAGGATCATAATGTCCACTTTGTGACTTAGCTTGGAAGTTGTGTTTGTTCAAATTTTCAGTGATCCCATATTGAGCTGAATAGTTCTCACAAAAACCATTTGACTGCTTAATTTTTTTATCAGTAACTGGTTCAAAGAGACTCTCTTCTCCAATCTTAGTTAGTCCTTCCATACGATTAGCAGGCAGAATTCGTTCTGCAGTATTATAACCGAAATCAAAACTAGAAAATGCTGAAGGATTTTCTTGGCAGAATTTCTGAAACAAGTTATTATTTAAAGTTAAATTTGAAGATGACAATTGAGAAAAATCATTAGAATTATTGGAACCTTTTGGAGTAGCAGACAGATGGTTACTCAACTTCATCAAGGTGCTTGGATTCTGGTACAGGACAGAAGTATTGTTTTTAGTTTGAATATTCATCCAAGTTGGCCTCACACTAGTGCCTGCTGAAGTGGTTGCTGAGTTTGATAATAAGGTCAGTGATTTAAAATATTCAGAATTCTGGGGATCAGATTTTGAAAATAGTTGTTTTTCTGTGGCATTTGCAAAATCACTACTTCCTGGACAAGCTGCATGAGATTTTAGTCCATACTCAGATTTTAACCCAAAGTCAGTGGTAAATGAAGGTTCATTTGCAAACTGGTTTTCTGACAAGAGTCCTGTAGTTTTAGAAAATGTAAAGTTCTGCTGATCTGGAATTGTATCTTCAATTTTTTTCTGAATTGCTGGTTTAACTTGAAATAATTTAGTGTAGGTATCTGTTTCCACAGCTGGTACTTCAGGTATTCCATTTGTTAATTTTTTACTATCTTGGACACTGAAGTTTGTACTCTTATTATGCTTTGCTTTACTGGGATGAGAATATTCTGGGTATCTACAATAATCTGCATTTTCACTGTATCTGTTAAATTGTGGAAGAAACATTTCTGCCCGCTTTTGGTGTAGCTGCACTTCAGGCCCTTTGGCACACACTTTATCTCTTCCATATGAATAAGTATCTGCTCCTGATTCTTTTATTACTTCTGAAAAACCAGTTTGTGGTATAAAAGAGTTTTTGATATATGAATAGCTTTGTAATGGAGGTGTTTTAGCATTCTCATTGGTCTGCAGGTTGTAACAGCTTGCATGATCATTCCTAGAAGGGTACAACCATTGCTCTTCAAGATCCATGCTAGTAAATCCATGATAAAGTTCATCTATTTTCTGTTGTGATGCTAGATTGCCACTGTGCAAGCATGGTTTTTCAGCAGCAGATATGGATTCGCCAGTATAAAAAACCTGTTGAGAGGTAGCTGCAACTACAGGCCTTTTTGATTCCGACAACAGGTCATGGTGGTCTGCAAATCTGATTGTGTTCACAGGCCATACTGACTTTAAATTTGAGGAGCTGGTCCTAGAAGAGATAAACAAGCATGTATTTATAGTTCTGTCCTTGGTATTCCTCCCAGGGAGCAGAGGAAAGAGAGATCACCTCTCTTCTTCCCTTAGATGCCCCACCATTTCCCCTGTATTTTATACATTCCATATCCTAATATACTATCATGACCATCATCTCTCTTTTATTATCTACTGAACATTCCCTTTAAACTGAAGGACTGCTTCCAACTGATGCACAATTCCATCAAAGGGCTAGGTTGTGTCTATGCAACAATATATACATATATCACACTGGAGAAAGATTTACCATCTGATACTGCTCAAATGGAAATATAGTACTCACAGATCCTGATACTCCATGACCATTGTATTTATTTTAACTTGCAAAATAACTCCCAAACCACCACAATACCCCAAATCCATCTTTTGGTACTCAGAACATAAGGTTTCTCTGTACTATCTTGATTACATCTTCAGGAGTGCTTGCGCTTTACAGTATCTGTCTCCTGCAGGCAAATTAAACCATTGAGCATAAATGAAGGAATGTGAATGTGCCAGCACACTAACTTTGGCTGCTTATGTGAAGTAACACAGAAAAAAATGAAGACTTTTATCAATAAAGTAATAAGCAGACTGTAAAGACTAGAATTACACCTAAAACTCATTAAACCATGTAGAAAGACTACAAAATTGATACTGAAAAGAGAGCTCCATTTCTAATTGTATTTTATGTAAATTCTTCACTTGGAGGTCTTTCAGTCAAGGTTGAATCTCATTCTAAGATATGCTTAGGTTTAACCAAACATCATTGAGCTAGATGCAGGAATCACTGGGTAAAATTCTTTGGCCTCTGTTATGCAGATCAGAAAGGAAGGATGGTGCAGTGGTTCAGATGCTAGTCTAGGACTCTGGAGATCTGTGTTCAATTTCCTGCTCCACCACAGATGTCCTGTGTGCCCTTTGGCAAGTCATTTATTCTCACTGAGCCTCAGTTTCCCCATCTGTAACATGGGAATAATATGTCGTTCACAGCAGTGTGGCAAGGATAAATACTCTAAAGATTGTGAGGCGCTCAGACGGGGGCCTTAGACAGACTAGATCATCATACTGGTCTCTTCTTCTAACCTTATTCTATCTATGAAGCATTAATTGGAAAGCTAGGTAATTACCAAATTCTGCATAGGTAGTACATAAAATATTCCTTTTAGCTCTACAGTTTTCAGGTAGGATTTTTCTCCAACTTTTCAAATATTAATGAAAAATAATTTATTGAAAAAGCAAAATAAAAAATTATACTTGCTTGTTTTGAGCATTTCATTTAACTGAAATAAAAAAAAAACAGATAAAATTCTAACCTGGAATTTAAATCAATTCTGGTGCAGAAAATTAGCATAAGGCTGCAGGATTCAATGGGACATGGTTATACTATTTGCATAAGCCATTTCCAGGATGCCATGAAGAGGAATTGGTATTTACAGCACTTGCTACAAAGCAAGTGAAAAATCTAAAAGGAGTATTTGAATAACTGGTCAAAAATGAGTATCGCTTTTACTAAGTTCATCCATCTTTTAGTAGGGTTTGAAATGGGTTATAGAAGTTGCAAGCTTCCTCCCAGGAGTAGTAAATGCAGAAATGGCTATTGAAACAAGCAAACTGAAAAAGGAAGGGAATGCTTCTGCGGGGGGGGTGGGGGGGGGGAATAAGTAGTCCATGTACAGCAATATACTAACCCCTCAGCAAAATATGGCTGTGATTTATCTTGTTCTTCCAAGATGTTAGATACAAGTCCATATAAGTCTGTTTCACTGCCATAGTCATTTCTTTCAGTCTGAATCCTGAAAAAAAATATATATACATCTGGATAATTACCCCCTTTGAATTCTCTCTTTAAAAGGCTCAGTGAAAATCTCAAACATGGCCACCAGAGACTACTCATTTTACAGTCTTTATGTTCCTTTATTCTAAAATTGGTTTGTAAATCAAATGTATCTACGTTGTGTAGAGCAAAAATAGGGTGTACTAACACAGGGCCTGATCCTGAAACTTGCTGAACACCTTCAACTCATAATGACTTCAATGGAACTGAGGTTACTCAACACTTTACAATATTGGGCTCAGTGTGCAAAAACAAACTGTCTTACATTCAAAAAAATAAAACACCTAAGAGGTCTATCGATGTCAGTCTATTTTTTACAATTACGAACAGTTGCGTGTGTAAAAGTACTTTTTGCCAATACAGTCTCTCAGCCCGGATCTAGGTGTTCAGGCACCCCATGCATTGTATTGTATTAATTTAGGTACCTAAAGGAAAGGCTCCTCAGAAGCCAGCAAGCTACGCAGGGAGACACCTAAGATAGCCAGGAGTGAAATGCCAAGAAGAGGGACAGGGAGAGAAGAGGGGCTTAGGCACTGATCTGGTGCGCATGGCTGATAAGCCAGAGGTTGATGCCTCCATCCACTTGAGATCCTCAACTATGAACAGACTTCTAGATTTAGGCAGCTAAGCAAGGTCAGCTGCTTAGGTAGCCCATGCCCTAGCAGTCATCGGTAGCTCCCGGCTCTGCCCCGTCACCCTCAACCCTGCTGCAGCTGGAGTCCTGAGACACCCCCCTTCAGCCAGAGGAGCCCTGGGCCAGCTGGAGCCCTGAGCCCCCAGCTGCACCATGCCTCCACAGACCCCAAACTGCCCTGTGGGAAAAGCTCTTGTTTCTTCTCTCTTCTGGAAGAGTGTTTGATATCTGCCATGCAGGTTCCAGGGGAGCTGAGGAGGTGGTATGTGTTACTCAGCTTCCCAGGTTCATCAACAATCTCCCTAGAGTCCAGGAAGATTACTGATGAACCCAGGATGCTGAATAGCAGATACTGCCTCCTCAACTGCCCTAGAACCTGCATGGAGCATAATAATAAGCAAAAACTCCTCTCACCCAACCTGCAACTGGTGTCCTGCCCTGGCCTATTATACCCACCACCTATGCTAGCAATTGAAACAACATCTCTTTCTCTCCCTCCACCTCCTGCTCACACCTGATACCTCATACACTTGCCCTACATACCGTGCTGCTCACCCCTCTAATGGTGGCCTGCATCTGGCCCTCTTGCTATGATATCTGATAGTATCAGAACTTAGAACTATTCAAAGTAGAGCCCTGCAACCTGATGGGACCTGATTACAAGTTGGGTAGGAAAACAACTGGACCCTCTCAGACTTGGGTCAGCTCTCTTCCTTAAGCCCGTGGGGTTGTCATGGAGGTATCTGTGTACGCCAGTCCTGCTGGCTGCCACCAACTCGCTGAGGTGTGTGTTTGCTGTGAAGTGTGCTGCGCTGAGGAGTCACAGTGCTTCTCACTCCACTACATGCAGGTATGGCAAGGTGGAAGTGGCTGGCAGGGCACACAGCCAGCTCTCACTCAGCAGCACGCACATGCAACAATGCACCAGGGCACACAGCCAATGCTGACCCATGGGCAGGAGGCAGCGGAACTGACTAGGGTCTGGATCAGGTCCGAAAATGACTCGACACTCTTGGGCTGGGTTCTCAAATTAGGCCTGAGCAGACCTACAGAATCTGGCTCCACTGGTGGACAGGTAATCCCCTGCCTAGTCTGATAACCCTGCCTCAGGGCTTTGACTTGAGCTAGGGTTCCAAGTTGCTTATTAACTGAGGGGTGGTGTCAGGGCTTAGACAGCTTTGACAATGCCCCTTTGCAAAAATTTAGATACCTACAAGATTAGATGGCATCTGAATGGTGGACTTAGTGCCTAAAGAGGCCAATATGCACCTTGTCCTGGGCCTAAGTTCCTAAGAGCCACATTTTCACAGACATTTAGGTGCCCAAAGATGCAGATGGGCACCTGGTGGGACTTTCAAAAGCATCTAAGCAGGTCAGGTACCTAATTCCCTTTAAAAACAAGGGAGTCAGACCCTTACCTAACCCGCTTACTTGCTTTTAAATGTCTCACTAGTGTCTATCTTTGGGCACCTAAGACCTTTGAAAAGCAATACAGGCCAATTCACTTGTGGGTGAATATCAAAGTGTTAAATATATTAGTATGAAATCAAACTAATTCACTTGAGTGCTAATCAAAAGAGATGCTAATGTTATTGTATTCACTTATCTGTAACCGGTTGTCTGCCATTACATTACATACACCCTGTAATTACATTTACATTTTGTATACCCCTATAATTATATGATCCTAGAGACCTGGAGTATCAATTGATCTGGGTGTAAGCGACCAGTGCTTTGGGACTGGGAGAAACCTGATGTGGTATGATTTTTGGTTTATGTAACCATTATCACTAAATTCAGTTTGTCTGGATGACAAGAAAGGCTGGAGAGTTTAAGGGGACTGTCGGTGACTCCATGGTAAGACTAGTATAGTGATCCAGTTCACATTTGTTACTATCTTGGTGAAATATAATAGAATATACCACCAGTCTGGGGTGTCTGCTCTTGTTTTCTGACGGTCTGCCTTGAGATAGGCACTCAGAGTGGTGAGCCACTCCAGACAGCGTGACAAACTCCCTTCGAAAGTTTTACCCTAAATCAAACAAAAAAATATTCCCTTTAAGAAATAGATGCTCATTCTGCCAGGATGACTTATTTTAATAACATACCTGTTCTTTACACTAATCTGAGAAATAGCAGATTGTTTAATATCATCTCCATATGTAGACCATGGTGCATATAAGAGAGAAGAGTCAACAGAAGTTGAATATTCTGATGATGTAGAAAGTGAAGAACTGTATGTTTGATTTAGGTCTACATTGTCTTCATTCTGTATTTTAAATGCAATAAAGTAACAGATTAATATAAAAACATATAAACTTGTCATTTATTTCACTGTACAATGCTGTAACTGGGTTCATGCTTGGGAGGGAAAGGATGAGGTTATGAACAGTGCAACTAGTTTTTAAACTGACCACTAAGGACAACAACAGGAAATTATTCTATAACAATTAAATGACATTGAGCATAGCTCAGCACATTTTCACACTGCGGAGTGAAATTCACTCTTTGCCAGCCCAAACACTCAGCGCCTTATTATTGGGATTCAACAGATAAGTTATTTACCTGTTCTGCTAATAAATTATTGAAACTGAGACTTTTACAGGTATAACTAATTCCATATAGTGCTGGACAATGAAAACAGACTGTTACACTCTCGTTCTTAGTCAGTTTCAGTTTATGGGTCTCCTACAACAGGGAGATGCTTCAATGTTCTGGTTGCAAACACTACAGACAAGTATTTACATTAAAAAAACCAAACATGTTTTCACAGAATTTCTTAATACATGAAAACAAAAAGGTTTTGTAAAATTGATTTTGATAAACAGGCTACATTTGGAGCCCCAAATACCTGCACATTCCTTTACACTACATCTGTTTATAGGCACTATACTAGCTGACCTCACACCTTATCCAATGGCTGAAGTTGAAGCTAGACAAATTCAGACTAGAAATAAGGCATAACTTTTTAACAGAGAGTACTGAGATTCTGGACCAATTTACCAAGGGGTGTGATAGATTCTTCATCACTGAATGTTAAAATCAAGATTGGATGTTTTTCTAAAAAATATACTCAAGGAATGATTTTGGGGAAGTTCTATGGCCTGTAGTAAAGCAGACTACAATCGTCCCTTCTGGCCTTGGAATCTATGACTTAAATCTTGAATCTAAGACTCTTTTAGACTACATTATTAAGGGGGACATGGAACTAACTGAAAGACAAAAGACAGATGGTGTAAATATTTCCAAGGAATGCAGAGAACTATCTGGAAAAGAAATATAACTTCTATTTGAAAAGATTAATGTACAATAGATCCCCCAACTTTGAAATCACCTGTTTTTCCAACTACACTATCTTGCGTCACGGCTAAATAAAGAACAATTTATAATGTCTTCCTCAAGTTCCTCTCTTCCACCACCGTTGGAACAACATTCTGGTTCCCCTTGGTCTGGATTTTATCCTCTCCCCTTCACCAAAATTACCCTCATCAATGTTTCTATCTTTTTCTGGTCAAATATCAAGGGCTATACTCTAACCTCACCCTTCCTGACTTGCTTACTGCTTTTGATCACACCTTCCTCCTTGAGCTCTGTTACCTTTCTTGACTGTCCTCTCTTGTTCTCCTACTTCTCAAACTGATTCTTTGCTATCTCATTTGGTAGGTCCTCCAACACCTAAATCACTCTGTGATGCTCCCAGTCTTCGGCACGCCAGCCTCTTTTCCCTTTACATTCACTATCTAGGTGAACTCAGTACTCAAAGTTTCAACTATTGTCTTTAAGATGATGATTCAAAGATCTACCTTTACACTCCTGGCCTGTTTTCCTTCAACCAATCCTGCATCTTAACATATCTGACATCTCCTTTTGCATGTCTTGCTGTCAGCTTAAACTTTATATGGCCAAGCTGAAATCCTGATTCTTCCTCCAAAATCTTTTTCACTCATAATATTCTCTGCTACTATTAACACCACCCACCTTACCCATCTGTCAGCTTTCCACACAAACATATCTGGGCCTTCTTCCACACTGTCCAGTACATATGGAATGCTCAGTCTGAGCTACTTGTATGTCTATTGCACCCTCCTCTTGATTTTTTCTCAAGACCCACTTTGGCTATGATATATATGAGGAAGCAGCCAACTAATGACAGATTAAGAGGCAGGATAGGGATAATTTATCATTCTCTATTAAGCATATTTTTTAAAAATACAAATATATATCAACTGTATATATGACTATATTTCTTCCACCACCCTTGTATATCACTTGTTTTCTTAGAGGTAGAGACTATCGGCTAAATCCACAAATCTATTTAGGCATTGCAATCCCTATCCCCTAGGCACTTTAGCTCCCCATACAACACATAGAGTTAGGAGCCTAAGGAAGAAATCCTAGAAGACAGTAAGCTTAGCAGAAAGCCACCTAAACTAGCCCAGAGTGAAATGCAAAAGAAAGGCTGGGTCTCAGGCCCCAGCTCTCAGATATCAGGGACTTAACTGCCATTGATCGGGACCTCTAGGCATCTGACTGATAGGCTAGAGTGAGACATCTATTTCCACTCAGGATACTCAACTGTGAACCCTCTTCTGGCATTAGGCACCTAAGCTAGCTCGGTCCACATCCTAGTAGACAAAACCCGGACATCTATCATGAAAAACTAGAGCACCACTCTATCATTGCTGATAGCACAGAAATTAGGACAGTTATGTTGGAGATCTGGGTTCAAGTCCCTACTCTGCCTGATTTGGAGCAGAGACTTGTACCCAGATCATCCACATCTCAGATGAGTGCCCTAACCAGTATCCAAATCAGTCTCACTTGGGTGCAATCAGTGAATTATTTATCCAAAGTGGAACAGCTCAAAAGAAATTGAGACAGACCCACTCCAAAAAAACCCATGAGACTTGGCACTAGGGCATTCACTTATGATGTGGGAGGCCTGGGTTCAACTCCCTCCTCCAAATCTGGCAAAGCAGAGTCTTACAGCTATGTCTCCCACAGTGCTCTAAATATAAGGCCAGGGGATATACCAAAAATTCCTAAGCTGACTGTCTTTAGTAACAAGTACCAGGTATTATGCATGCCCTGAGAACACCTATGGGATCAGGTCCCATTGACAGGACAGGTGGGGGAAAACCTAGTTTGAGAATCCCACCTTAGCACTGCTGGGGACTCAGCAAAGGCTCTGTGCACTTGTTAGCTACACAACTGCATCAAAATTTAAGTTGCTGTGAGCTTGCCTATAGGTAGTCACTTACACTGCAATGTAAGCCCAGGGCTAGTGGGACTCGAGCCATATGACCCATGTTAAGGAACCCTAACCTTGAGTGTCTAAATTGTATTTTAACCCTGTGTTAAGACTTTTGTAATACATGTTTGAACCTAGGGTTCTGGTGACCACATTGCAGCACACAGGCCAGAGTAAACATATCCCGGAGTCCCTAGTGCCCACTCCCCCTGAAATGTGATGACAACTCTATCCCTAGGACCATAGTGCACTGTGGGAAAACTTTATTATCCCTCTTCCCTCTCCTCAACCCCCCCCCCCCCCCCCGCCAGCATGCTATCAGGAAGCAGCTTGCTTTGCAAAAGGCTTGATCAGTTCACTCTCCATTTCAAACTCAGGAGGCTGACTGTGCTTAGTTTAATGACCAGAAAAGAATGGGTTGCACTGACCTGAGCTGCTGCCATTTGCAAAGGAGGGGCTCAGGAGGTGGTTTGCATTTTCAACAGTGTGGATTGTAGATTGTTGAGATACAGAGGACTAAGGAAGTTGTCCCATGGAAATATGGGATACTTCAAACTGACTCCCAGGACCTGAGTCAAGCAGGGCTGCATCTACCCTGCAAAGCAATAGGGCTCAGACCCTGGGTCCTGGCTTAACCTGAGCTTGGACCCTCCAGCTCTAGGCTAGTATAACTGCAGAGTAGACACAGGACAGTTAGGCTACAGCTCGGGCTTATGTTGCAGTTCAGGCATACCCTCAGGTGCCATGGGACTTTAGGTAAATATGGGGTTAGGCAGCAGCTTAGCAGTTCTGAGAACATCAGACTTGAGTGCTTGAAGAGGCAGTAGGGTACCCAAGCACCTCTGTGGATCTAGCCCCATGTTTTCATGTTTGTATAATGCAATGGGGAGCTGCTCTTGACTAGGGTCATTGGGTACTACTACTATATAAATGAGTAATAATAAATCAAGTTTCTTTTAATCATCACAAATTATAGGCCTAATATATCAGACAACAGAAAAACAGTTAACAGGAAGCTCATTTGTGTTATTCTAAAGCAGTTTTCGAACTGAAGTATCTTTTTGGGGGGAATTCTCTTTGTTTTATATATTTTTGACAATTAAGGGAAGGGTAGCAGACTACCTTCCTTTCTTTTTGGCAAGGAAAGAAGGGGAATAGAAGAATGAATATAAACTGAAAATAGCTGTCATCTTCCATTATCACCACCATAAAGAAAAAACTCCTTCACTTGAGTACCATCCTTCCAAATAAAGGGTTGGTATGAAGCAGACACTCAAACAAAACTAAACCGTTGATACTCTGCTGTCCATGCAGCTGTATTTAACAACGGCTGGGTGTATTTCTTAATGAAAACAAATGCCTGTAAAATATACATTTATTTAGAAATAAGTAGCTGAACCTGTAATTTGTAGCAATCATAGAATGAGCTGGAACCTGCCATGATAACACTATTGAATACATCAGTTAGCCTTCCATTGGTTTCTGCGCTACTCCAACAGCGATTGGTGCCTCTGAATGCAACTTTAGGCTATATATAAAAAGAATGGGGTAGAAAGGCACAATTACACATTAATCTAAGTAAAGATTTTAATTCTACTCTGATGTTAAACTGTTTAACTCTTCCAAATTTGCCTGCAGATTCTGCCCAGGTGGTTTTCAGCAAATTGTTCACCTGGAAAGAATAAAACCCTTTTATATGCTAATGGTCCAAATTAATCCTTCCCTTAATTTAATGGGTCAAATCCTTGACTAAGTATGAAGACTACATAGAGGGGCTGAGGGAGGGGGCCCATTACAAAACTGGCTTCTGCACTCCCCCATTCATGGGCCACTTGCATGGCAGGCTGTTCACCCACTATAATTTTGAACTCCTTGAAAGCTCTAAATTATGCCACCTGCCAAAAGCCCCAACTTTTGGGGTTGACTTGGCTGAAGTGGTACCTGGAAACTGCCAGGTGCAAGGAAGCCAGGCACTACCCTTTCAACAGCAACAAGGGGATGGCACAGGCACCACTACACCATCTCTATGCTGCCAGAAGATCCCCTAGTCTGGGTGATCCTCCCGCTGCCAGTTATGTATCTGGCGAGGTTTTCAAGCCCTGAGCACCCCCAGTCTGCCCACGTCATCGTGAGAGTGGCGCATGGGAAGCTCTTTGGTAAATCAGGCCCAGGCTGGCCATGAGTCACTTTGGGTCAGCAGCAGCTCTCCGGCAGCTCATTGCCAGGGCTGGGACAGGCTTGCAGGCAAGGGCCTGTGGCATTTGCTGACAGTCAGATGGGCCCCGGGGGCTGGAGAACGGCTGGGGCAGGCGAGGGGCTTAGCTACCCCAGCCCACCACAGGCACCTGGTTACTGCTGGCCACCCTGGCTGCGAGAGAGGGACACCTCGCCACCCTGCCACGGGCATGGAGACCCACTCGCGGCTCTGTCCTCCAGCCCCACATACCTACACCTAGGACCGCCCCCCCACCTCATCCATCCCCTGACTCCTTCCTCCATCCCCCCGCTCGTTCCCTCCCCCTCACCTCCATGGGCGGCCCCCGCGGCGGAGGGCCGGAGCCCGGACTATAACACCACTTAGGGAAGGCGGGGGCGGCTGAGCAGCGGGATCCCCCCCATGCCACCAGCCGCCGCCGCTCCCCTCCGCCGGACTGAGGATGGCGCTAAGCGGCCGTTAGCCCTCACACCACAGCGCGGGAGGGGCCAGCTCTCGAGCGCAGCCTGCACCACAGGATTGGCTAGCCCCACCTAGCCAATGACAAACCGCCTGACGCCCTCGAGGCGCTAACGCCTCGTGATGCCCTATCCCACGAGGGGCATTGACTTCCCGAAAGCCAATAGGCGATTCTCTTGGAGCCCCGCGACGGCCGCCACTTAACCAATGAGGAATCGCCTCGCACGCCACTCCCACCAACACGCGCATCACGAACCGACTCATGCCCCCTACTCTATCCCAGTTGGTCTCGTGACCTCCACTCTCTGATTGGCTACCTTCCAGCCAATGGGAAATCGTCAAATGATTTGTTTACCCAGAGACTAGCCGGGAACGGTTACAGCCGCTGCAGCCCTTTCCCGCTCAAAAACAGGGCGGATGCTCATTGGTCACGGGAACAGAGGGGTTTAGAAACCCAACAAGGTGATTGGCTAACGGGTCGGGAGGGGAAAGCGGAGGTTACCTGGCTAGGGCGTTTCCACATTGCAATTTGTGCACAAGTGTCATGGCACTGCCCCACCCCCATCCCTGACCCCGCACACCAGGCACTTCCCCGCCCCCACCCCACCACTGCCCCCACACACCAGGCACTTTGCCCTGCCCCCACCCCACCACTGCCCCCACACACCAGGCACTTTGCCCTGCCCCCACCCCTGCCCCCACACACTAGGCACTGCCCCGCCCCTGACCTGGCACATCGGGCACTGCCCTGCCCCGCCCCCACCCCCATCCCTGAGCCCACACACCAGGCACTTTGCCCTGCCCCCACCCCTGCCCCCACACACTAGGCACTGCCCCGCCCCCACCCCTTCCCTGACCCCACACACCAGGCACTGCCCCGCCCCCACCCCTTCCCTGACCCCACACACCAGGCACTTTGCCCTGCCCCCACCACTGCCCCCACACACTAGGCACTGCCCCGCCCCTGACCTGGCACATCGGGCACTGCTCTGCCCCACCCCCACCCCCATCCCTGAGCCCGCACACCAGACACTGCCCTGACCCCACCCCTGACCCTGACCCGGCACACCGGGCACTCGCCCCATCCCCACCACTGCCCCCACACACCAGGCACTGCCCCATCCCCACCACTGACCCTACACACTGGGCTCTGCCCTGCTCTCACCCCCACCACTGCCCCCACACACCAGGCACTGCCCCATCCCCACCACTGACCCTACACACTGGGCTCTGCCCTGCTCTCACCCCCACCACTGCCCCCACACACCAGGCACTGCCCCGCCCCCACCACTGACCCTACACACTGGGCTCTGCCCTGCTCTCACCCCCACCACTGCCCCCACACACCAGGCACTGCCCCGCCCCCACCACTGACCCTACACACTGGGCTCTGCCCTGCTCTCACCCCCACCACTGCCGCCGCCCACCAATGCCCCCACACACCAGGCACTACCCAGCCCCCACCCCCATCAGTGACCACACACACCAGGGCACTGCCCTACCCACTGCCCCATCAGCAGAGGTGAAAGTAAGCCAGTATGGTACGGTACAGCATGCCGGCAATAGCCGGTACGCCATGACAGACTGGACCCGCTTCTCCAGCGGTGATTTAAAGGGCCAGGGCTCCAGCAGCTGCAGGAAGCCCCAGGCCCTTTCAATCACAGCCGGAGCTCCAGCAGCCAGGCTCGGGTGGAGATTTAAAGGTCCTGGAGCATCAGCCCCTGTGGGGAGCCCTGGGCCCTTTAAATTGTTGCCGGAGCCCTTCCGCTGCTACCCCTTGAAAGGCCCCACCCCTTCCGGTTGAGGCCCAGCTCTGTTCAGGACTCCAGTGTACGGGTAAGTCCTTTAAGTTACTTTCACCCCAGCCTATCAGTGATGCAACACGAGGGTAGTGCCCTAATCACCACCCCAACAGTGATCCCCACACAGCAAGGCAGTTCTCTGTCCACCTCCTGTACCAAATTGACCCCCCCACACCAGGGCACTGGACTGCACTTACAAAGGGAATAGGAGCTTCTGCAAAGGATTCAGAGAAAGGGCTGGGCTCCCCCCACCTTACCCCCCAGTTGCCTACTGCACCGTTCCAAAGGAAAGCAGGATACCCATTCTCTTTCCACTGACCAGAGAGTGGCCCCAGTGGTCCTGGTGTTGTTCCATCGATGCCTTCCTCAGTTGTGAGCACCTGCTGAGACTAAACCTACAGCTGCCCCATCTGCCATATATTCAGTTGCCATTTTTTCTGAGGGGTTTGAAAGTAGGCTAACTTCAAAAGAACTGGGGCAGTGGGAACACCTGTGAAGAGGATACCCCTGGGACCCAGTTTTCCCAAACATCATCATTGTCTTTATTGGACCTGGTGTTGCCAACTCTTGCTATTATATTGAAAGTCTTGCCATTTAGGGCATTTTTAAAAAAAAAAAACCCAACGGCTTTTGGAGTTGGGTGATTATATGAGGCTCCCAGTTTTCATTAAGTCCCCCTAAATACCAGAAGGCAAATAAAAAGCATCTAACATTTATTATTATTTTTAATCTTATATTTTTTAAGATAGTCTATTGATTCTTTGGGATTTGAGTCATGATTTTTGAACACTTTATGGCCTATCTGACCAGTTGAGCATGCAAATATGAGACTTGGGTGGTATGTCAAAATGTCCATGTTTGAAAGGAAACTCCTTGAACTAAAGTGAAAGATTTAGAAATGTTTTTTATGTATTGCGCTTGTGGGGGATTTTTCATGTTATTTTACTTTGAGTTCCTAGCATAGCAATCAATTTTCTTGTACTCCTTGACATTTTCCATCGTATGTTATACTGGGCCACCAGTTTTCTGACTGCATTTAAGATAGTATTTGATAACGCTGTAGGGAGAATTAATATATTCATGGTTTTTAAGGCCAGAAAGGACCACTATGATAATCTAGTCTGACCACCTGCATAACATAGGTCAGAGAATTGCACCAAGTGAGTCCTGCATCAAGCCAATAACTGTTGATTGAGCAAAAGCATATCTGTTAGAGAGAGATCTCCACTCTGTAAGGCAGGTTTTCCAGATCTCAGATCATTCTTGTAACTCTGAATGCCTTTTCAGTTTTTCCAACATCCTTTTTGAAGTTTGGATGTCAGAATTGGACACAATATCCAGAAATGATCTAATTCCTGATAGAGAGGTAATACCACCTACCTCCCCATTCCTTCCTGATAGTCCTATGCTTATACATCCAAGAGAGGCTGCAGCTTCACCCTGGGAGCTCCTGTTCAGTTAGTTATCTACAATGCCCCTTAAGTACATTTCAATGTCACTGCATTCCAAGACACAGCTCTCCATTTTATAAGTATAACGTATATTCTTTGGTCCTAGGATAGTAATATAATTAATGCTAGACAAGATAGTTTTATGAAAATAAGGTCTGATTTCATTCTTTAATGGAATTACAAATTTGGTTGATAAAGATAACTGAGCAGAGAGGATTATATATGTATACAGTGCCTAGCAGCATGAGGCCCAGATTTCTTAAAGGGGCTTCTATGTGCCACTTCAGTATAATGATAATTGTGATAGCTCTGATGACACTACTGATCAGAAGCAGATGTTATTAGTATGAGGTTGCATCTTCTGGTCTTGATCTTTTGAATAAACCTAGGAAGTATTTGTTGGTCCTGGGGGAAAGGTGCATACTGGTGTCATCTTCAACTTTGAAGGCATCTACTGTGCCACCAGAGTTTGCCTGAAATGACTGAAGAAGGCTGCTTTTGTTTGAGAGCTGAACAAAGGACAAGTTGGGAACTCTGCAAATGCACTGCTCTACTGATGCTGCTAGACCTTAACTAGCAACTAATGCCACTTGAGGTAAAGGAGCAACTCCTTTAACCACCGCGAGCAGCAGATTGTTATCCTCTAGTAGTCCAGCTGCTAGAGGGGAGCATGACACATCCTAGTGCTCTTGTGGATTACAATAACTCATTTCCATTAGAGACCTCCCTGCAGCAGAGCAGGGTCTTGGAGATGTAGCAAGTCAGTAACCCCCTTCCTGCCATAGGGATGGAGAGGGAAACATGTCAGGTATATATCTGAGCAGCCACATACCTGAGAGCAAGGCACACACTGGTGAGACCTCATCTGGAACAGTGTGCAGTTCTGGTGTCCCGTGTGTGACAAAGCTCCTCCTCTACGTTGGTGGGTCCTGCGCTTATTGGCAGATTTGCTCACCTCAGTGATCTTCCCCACAGTCTGGATCAACTCCTCCTGTGTCTGACCAGGAGTTGGGAGGAACCCAGGCCCACCCTCTACTCTGGGTTCCAGCCCAGGGCCCTGTGGATTGCAGCTGTCCATAGTGCCTCCTGTAACAGCTGCATGACAGCTACAACTCCCTGGGCTACTTCCCCATGGCCTCCTCCAAACACCTTCTTTATCCTCACCACAGGACCTTCCTCCTGCTGTCTGATAACGCTTGTACTCCTTAGTCCTCCAGCAGCACACCCTCTCACTCCCAGCTCCTCACATGCACTTCCTCTCCTCTGGCTCCTCCTCCCCTGACTGGAGTGAGCTCCTTTTTAAACCCAGGTGCCCTGATTAGATCACCTGCAGCCAATCAAGGCAGGCTAATCAGCCTGTCTGCCTTACTTGGTTCTAGCAGGTTCCTGATCACTCTAGTGCAGCCCTACTCTTGTCACTCAGGGAACAGAAAACTACTCATCCAGTGACTAGTATATTTGCCCTCTACCAGACTCCTGTACCCCACTGGTCTGGGTCTGTCACACGTTTGAAAAAAAAAAAAAATGAATTCAGACTGGAACAGGTGATCCGAGGAATGGGTTTGTGTGTTTTTCCTTCTTTTGCAGCATGGAGTGTGGTTCACCTGGGAATCTCTCACCTAATCCATTCCCTGTCACTGGCCTTGGGCAGTGGTGGTCTCTTCTGTTCTTGACACAGCTTAGTCTCCTGAGGACTGAAAAGCTTTAGTTTAATGGAAGTTTGTGCTCAATACAGCAGTTTCAGGGTAAAATGTAATGGCCTATCAGACCCAGGAGGTCAGACTAAATGGTATATTAGTGGTCCCTTCTGGCCTTAAGCTCTGAGAAATAAGATTCAGCAGTGGTCAGCACAGCATGCAAGCAGGCAGAGTTCTTCAGAGCCCTTCTTGCTGTCTGGCTAGGTCACCAGGTGAACCATCACTACAAACACCAGCTGTAGTGTATAGCTGGAGAAATGGAAAAGGGAGGCAAGAAGGAGCAGAAAGCAGCCATGGCGGAAATGACAGCGTTATGTGCTGTACCCTGGCCCCACAAGGCAGTTGTCTCCTCTTTGTCCTACAATACTGAAATTGAAGCTCTCCAAGATGAATCCTTGAGCACGGCGTGGGGAGAACAGGACAAGCGGGTGGGGATTCCTTGATCAGTAGGTAAGAAGGAACTGCAGGAATGAGATCGGTGTTCTTAGTTTGGACTGTTGACAGGGATCCATGTGTGCAAAAGCACACGGCTACCATCAATCACAAGCCCATTCCTTATTCCAAGACAGATTCTCTTTATTACAGTGCACTTCTGAGAAGTTACAACACGGTTCAAAAACCAAATCCACATTTGGCTTGTATCCGATTTACACTTCACTTCCCTCTCCACATTGTATTTTTATAGACATACACTTTTGAACATGAATATATGAAACTTTTCTATTAAAAAGATATTTCTGCTTCATTTTCTCAATAGTCTCAGTAGATTTCAAATGGTTAAAAGACTGACATTCTCCCCTTCCAAGAGCTAGAGGGTTTTAAAAAAATTTTTTTTTTTTTTACAGAGGCAAAAGAGTAACTGGACAATCTGTTCACTGAGCCTGTGCAAAGCATTACTGTCAATGGCAGAAGAGGGGCACCAGCCTTTTCTTCCACACTGTGACCAAAAGGGATGAGGGGATAGTGGAGACTTCAGGTGGGAAATACAAACACAAGTGTGGTAAGAGCATGTTTGACCCACCAAATGACAACAGACAGAAGGACTATCCCATACAGAGCAGTGTTTGCCAAATCACACATTTTGCTGAAACTGGAATGGATTTTTCGGACATGATCTAGCATAGCACTAGCCCAGGCTGCTCCAGTCTAGTCTCCCAAATCCCCTTTATCATTAGATTCTTTTCTCCCCCCTGACACCAAATTATTGACGTTCATAGACTGATCAGGTTGATCTTCATTGCAGGAACCCTACTGGTTAGTTAGAATAGGTAACTGTACAAGACATCGCTATCCCTTCCCAGTGAGCATAGGATGTTTTGTACAAAGCAGGAGTGGGAGCAGTGATCTCGGAAGCCTCATTTCCAGCCTGCCGATGGAGATGCTAATGTGATACCAGTAACTAAGGTCTTTTGAGAAATAAATCACTCGGCCTGTCCAGACATCTGATCCCCTCTCTGAAGTCTCACTCCCCAGCTGAGTTTTTGCCATCCCATGAGCGAGGAATTAGCTGGAGGGGCTAATCTGTGACTGGAGCTGGGGAAACCTTGATCCAAAGAAGCAACACAACCCCCTAAACAAATTACTTTACAATGAGGTATGTTATACACAGCAGAGTAGATTACACAGTTCCTACCACAGAACACACTGTCTATGCTACTGTTCAACTGAACCAGAAGAGACATCTCGCTCTACGCAAGGATGCCTGGGTCAGGGGTTTGAAATACTGAGTAACATGCTGGTATATAGTCCCATGGCAACATTCAGAGAGTAAAATTATGTTTCTACTGAAAAACGATGAAGGAAGGAGATCAAACTGTACACGACAACAGGCTGCACTGATAATGGGAAACACAAAACTCGCACAAGACAACTGCAACAACAACTCATTTTACATGCTAGGTTCTCTTGTCCTTCAAGTGCCGAGGCGTCTTTTTCCACTCATGTCCCATAGAATCCCCTAAGTTCTGCTTGCTGGTGTAAAAATGCTATGTTCAGAGCTATGGAAGGTAGTGTTTAAAATATAATACTATTGGTTTTATTTTACAGCATATTTAAGGCACAGTGTGAGAAAGCTGCTCCCACTCCGAGACGCGCACCCCTGTGTGATCTCTCCCTCTCTCTCTCTCCCCCTCTGACAGACACACACACACGCACACGCACACACAGCAGAGGCTGGCTGGTTCTGATGAGATGCTCGGGGAATTAATCACTTCTGATTTTTGAGCTGGTTGGAGAGCCAGTCCAATCCCTCGTAAAGCCCGTCTCCACTGGTGGCACATGTCGCTTGGATGTACCAGCTCCTCTGACGAAGAGAATGCAAGCCAAGTTTGTCCGTGATCTCTGCAGCATTCATAGCATTGGGAAGGTCCTAAAGAGAAGTTTAATCACATAATGTTATAACTAAAAATGCTTTGCTGCCACTGAAAAACACATTAAGATTAAACATTTTAACTGAAACAAGGCAGGACATTCCAACGCAGTTCTTTAACTAGAGAGCTCTCTGTACACAGTGGAACCCTGTCAAAGCTACTGAATCCTTGCTGGCTAACTGAGGAGTGTGCACACACACCATAGTGGTGCACCATAAAGACAAGACAGGCTGATCAGGACCAGTGTTCCCTCTAAGCTGTGCATCCGTGCAGCTGCTCAGCAGTCAAATCAAGTGCTGTGTACTTCAGGTGCCCCTCCCCACTGCCCCTGCCCTCTGCCTTGGAGTTCCTGGCCAGCTGCTCCTGGGAGCCTCCTGTGCAGAGCGGGGGTGGCGGAGGTTTAAGTCAGGGTGTCCTCCCCGCCCATGTACCCGATCTCCGCAGAGCGGGGGGGAGGGGATGGGACATGACAGGGCTCAGGAGCAGAATGTGGGATGGAGTTGCTGCTGTGTTTGTACAAGCAGGCTTCAGACTGGTGAGTGCCGATCTACTTAAAGGGGCAGCATTCGCCTATCTCTCTGTGTGTGCGCGCGCAACACACACAGTCTCAGTCTCTCTTCACACACACACACACTCTCTGTCTCTCTTCACACAGTCACTGTCTTAGACAATCTGTCATACACCCCATGTCTGTCTGTCACACCCATCCACCATCTCTCATACAGAGACACCCCCATGCCCAGCCCCGCTATCTCATCTCTTTCCACATACACCGTCTCTCTACATATACACACACACACACACACCCCACATCTGTCTCTCCAACTGTCCCCCCCCCCCCCGCTATCTGTCTCTCTCACACACACTCACCTCCCAACACATACTTGTTGTGTTGTTGTTACTTCTTGGTACTTCCTGCAATGCACATATTCTCTGTAATTTTATTCTTTCACAGTGCTGTTTTAGTTTTTTGACTGGTCTGTGCATTTCATAATTTTATTTGTCTTATGCTTAAATTTAATTCTTTGAGAGTGAGTTCTAAAATGCCTAACCTGTCCTGGCTGGAGTAATTATCCCTATGGTAATCTTTAAAAGTATATATTGTATTTGGATTTTTGTTTCTACTGGTGGCACACATCTGCACATATCTCGATATTGGTGCACATAAAATTCATTCTGCACATGGATGGAAAAAATTAGAGGGAACACTGATTCAGGAACCCACCTGTCTGCTACCCAATTTACTTGAAGTGTAACATCTGAAAGCTTTCAGATGAAAGTGAAGCAAATAACTGAAGTCTGCTATGATGGGGAGAGGAGCATATGTTCAGCTATGAATTTCAGTATGAACGGGTCTGACTTGTCATTTGAATTTGCTGTGCCTGCCATGCTAATGAACTGTTCACTGATTCCTACATTCCTAAGCAGGTAGGCAAAATGGCTGGAAGAACCAGCGGGAATGTCAGGCAAGTATTGCAAGGCTGGCATGGTTTACAAGCAAATTTTAACTGGAGAGTTGAGTGTAGTTGGAAGAATCTAATCCAGACACTGACAGCAGGAGAGGGACAGAGTGACAACAGATCAGCCTCGCAAGAACTGAAACTTAGCCAGCTCAGGTACAAATACCATTTGCCCACCCTTCCCATGAGGATAATGAGGATGCTAAGAATATTTGCTCCACTAAATTAAGATTTACTCTCCCAGAACAGCAAAATTTCACAAGGCTGAATTACTAGAAGTCCCAGAACATCAGAGTTCTTCCCCCACCCCATCTAATCTCTCCCAGGCAAAGACTGCACCAGCGCTGTGCACTAGCAAGAACTCATTGGGTAGTTCCGGTTTCAGAAGGTAAATATTTTTATTTTATTTAGTAAGAACTAGAACATTTCCCACAGCCAGTTCATTGTCTAGCCTGGAACCTTTTCCTGGTTAGGATCATAGACTTACAGATTCCAAAGCCAGAAGCAACCATTGTGATCATCTAGTCTGACCTCCTGTGTAGTACAGGCCCTGGAACTGCTCCTCAATAATTCCTTTTGAACTAGAGCAGATCTTGCAGAAGATTTAAAGACTGCCAATGCTAGCAATCACAAGGGCCACCCATGAAGACCTAGAAGAGGCAGGGATCAGGAAACACCTCACCTGTTTGTTTACAAACACTAGTAAAACGGCGTCCCGGAGCTCATCTTCTGCCAACATTCTGGTGAGCTCTTCTCTTGCTTCATTCACTCGCTCCCTATCATTGCTGTCCACTACAAAGATTAAGCCTACGCAGGAGTCAGAGGAGAGATGCAATCAGTGTTCAGTAATAACTACGTCATGCAGGAAGGGCCAGACTGAGTCAGACCAATGGCCCATGTAGCCCAGTATCCTCTCTGACACTGGCCAGATGCTTCAGAGGGAATGAACAGCCAGGGCAATTTCAGGTGATCCACCCCTGCTGACCACTTTCAACTTCTGGCAGTTGGAGGGTTAGGGACATCTGGACATGGCGTTGTGTCCCCGACCATCTTGGCTAATAGTCACTGATGGACCTGTCCTCCATGACACTTTGACCTAGTTCTTAGATAAAGAAAAGTTAGCGAACCTGTCCTTTCAATTACATGCCAAAGATTATGAATTTTCACCTTATGCAAAGCTAATTCCTCAAGCTTCCACTCCTGATAAAACACAAGTAAAGTTGGAGTATGGATGATAAGTCATCCCAGCCACTCTTATTTAACCAAAGACCCCAACGTCTGAAAGTGTCACATTGAAACTGGGACACAATTTCTACTGCACGCTGCAAGAAAAAGTTAACCCTGCTGCCTCTTTGTAGGCCTTTTAAAGTAATGCTTCTTAACCCAGGCCATCGCTATCACAAGCAAAGCTGCAGCATCATATGCTTCTGGGACAGAGTTAGGTTTTGTCTGGACAACCAGCTATTTGGATCTCCCAATGTTTTTATGGCCTAGTAATCAGAGAGGCAGTCTAAAACCATCACTGAACTGCCTGTTTTGTCAGCCGTGCATCTTCAGGTCAGCTAAGGAGTCAAGTCTCTGTGCACAGGAGTGCAGAATCACAGAATCTCAGGGTTGGAAGAGATCTCAGGAGGTATCTAGTCCAACCCCCTGCTCAAAACAGGACCAATCCCCAACTAAATCATCCCAGCTAGGGCTTTTGTCAAGCCGGGCCTTAAACCTTTAAGGAGGGAGGTTCCACCACCTCCCTAGGGAACCCATTCCAGTGCTTCACCACCCTCCTAGTGAAAAAGTTTTTCCTAATATCCAACCTAAACCTCCCCCACTGCAACTTGAGACCATTACTCCTTGTTCGGTCATCTGCTACCACAGAGAATAGTCTAGATTCATCTTCTTTGGAAGCCCCTTTCAGGTAGTTGAAAGCAGCTATCAAATCCCCCCTCATTCTTCTCTTCTGCAGACTACATAATCCCAGTTCCCTCAGCCACTGTAAAACATGCACGGCTCATATCCAGCAACTTGCTCTGCAAAGCCAAAAACTAAACTCCAACATTAAGCCTTAGTTTGAGCTTGTTTACAGAGTGAGGTGCTAAAATTCAGAGGGCTTCCAGCAATATAAACTGCACGTGGATCCTCTCCCAGGCTTCCACCCTCCCAATTTCTTAAATAGGTCATTTTGGAGGTGTGGGCTGTATCTCAGGAAACCCTTCACTAAATTACCTGGGACTTGCACAAAAGGCTCTACTCAGGCTCTGAACTGCCACGTCAGTCACATTGATTTAACTGTGTGTGTGGCAGGTAAGAGTGGTTTCAAGAAGTGTTTAAACAGTAACCTTAACTATGGAAACCATAGCAGCCACTCCACAATTAAGTAAAGAGTTAAGGAGTGGCACAGAGGGGGAAGTGAAAGACAGAACATAAGACTGATGTTTGTTGGCTTAGAGAAGCCACGGCTCAGGCCTGAACAGTCACAAGCACAAGGTGGACAGCATTTAGATGCGACATTTACAGTATTTATGAGGTTTAAATATGTGCACTTACCTTGTGTGTTCTGGAAATAGTGCCGCCAGAGGGGTCTGATTTTGTCCTGGCCACCCACATCCCAGACCGTGAAGCTTATGTTTTTGTATTCGACAGTCTCCACATTGAAACCTGCATGGGGGAGAGAGAACTGGAATTTAAATATAGGCCAAGCTGATAAGGGTGAAGTAGACTTTGCATTGCTATATTGCCTTTCATCCACGGAACTCAGAGCTTTTTAAGTCTTAAGCCTTAACATCTGAGAGCTAGGCAAGGGTCACCATTTAAATGCAGACTCCTCTGAGGTGGAATGTGACAGTTGTTTGAAAGCACACAGCAACACTACATTTTCTAATCTAAACTGTGAATATCATAGTCAACTGAAACTGCAAGGAAAGTAGGAAAACGAATTCTCCCATGTTAGAATTTTGCCCGCAGTCTGGAGTTAGTGCCTCATGTCTTCTCAGAAATGCAATATTCTGAGGTGGCAAAATTTGCAGACAATACAAAACTACAAGATATTTAAGTCCCAAGCAGACAGTGAAGAGCTACAGAAGGATCTCTCAAAACTGAGTGACTGGGCAATGAAATGGCAGATGAAATTCAATGTTGATAAATGCAAAGTAATACATACTGGAAACAATCCCAACTATACATATAAAATGATGGGGTCTAAATTAGCTGTTACCACTCAAGATAGATCTTGGCATCATTGTGGATAGCTCTCTGAAAACGTCCATGCAATGTGCAACAGCAGTCAAAGCAAACTGAATTCTCAGGCCTGTGCTATGCAGGAGGTCAGACTAGATGACCACAATGGTCCCTTCTGGCCTTGGAATCTATGCACAGACTCCTCTACCCAAAGCGACTGTTTAACCAAGGAATTTATGAACAAAGATGGGGCAGGTTGTTCCCATGTGTTAAGTTCACGAAAAGGGGAACTTAGCTGGGATCTTAGCTAGATTCCCCAGCTTGCGTAACCTTTCTACCTACTGTAGCTCCCTCTGTAGTTTCAACAGAAGATGGCACTCTGCACTTCCTAGAACCAGATTGTTCCTTTTTGTCTTTATCAGCCTCAAGCTTGACCTGCATGACATAGGCAAGAGAATTGCACCTGGTGATTCCTGCATCCAGTTCAATAGCTTCTGTTCTAAACTCATATACAGAGTTGCTTTGTGCTGTTGAGTGGCGGCTGTATTCTGCTCCAGAGGTAGCTGCACTTCAGCAGTGGACAGAGCAACTGATGGCTAGAGTTTAAAGCTTTTCAGGCTAAGTGGAAATGCAAAAGCTGTGTTAGCATACACAGTTTTGAAGTGAATAAATCGGAGAGAAATAGGGGTTTATGATGAGCAGGTCATTTAGAGACAACACTACTTAGCGCTAACAGCATTCAGAGTATCTGGAATATCGTTAAACTCAGCTGTGCCAGGCTGGCCTAGAGCTTCACAGTTGACAGAGTTCAAGTTAAGGTTTTTAGGAACTCTCCAAAGGACCCTCATCAGGCGCCTCTACTACACACACCATACAGGAGGGCCTCATACTTCAGCATGCCCCTTCAGTAATCTACACCTGAGTGCATAGGAGACTCCACCACCCAGAAGAGGACCTTATGATGTGACGGGGACAGCCATGGCCTTGCATTCAAACACTTGGCAGAATTATCCTCCTGAGTACATCCAATCAAGAGAAAGCCTTCCTGGTCAGGATGAAGAGGCTTGATGGCAGATGGGGTATGTATTAACCCTCCTCCATGGGACAGACCAACTGCTCAATTTGATCTAAATTCCAGCTACCTGCAGCTTAACTCAGAAGGTCACATGATCAGATGCATTACTGCACAGCTCAATGGTTCCAATGCCACCAGTGAAAGTTTTTTGTATCATGTGGCTAAGCAGGTGCATTCCCACCCTTCCCCAAGCCCAATACTCACATGTCATTTCCTGGTGGTAAATAATCCCCGTCCCCCGTCTGTAACTTAAGAACTGACCAACGACTTTGTACTGGGACAGCACCTGTCCCCTGCACAGCACCAAGCATTTCACAAGGTTTGTTTTTTATACTTCTCCTGCCATGTGTAAAGGGATTTGCCCAAGACAGAGCAGCAGGTCTAACACAAACAAAAGGAAGTACATCCTCTCAACACACAGCCAACCTGTGGAATTCGTTACCAGGGGATGTTGTGGAGGCCAAAAATGTAACTAGGTTCAAAAAAGAACTAGCTAAGTTTAGAGGACACGTCCATCAATGGATGGTTAAGAATCCCATGCTCCAGGTGTCTCTGAATCTCTGACTGCCAGAAGCTGGGACGACAGGGGATGGAACACTCAAAATTGTCCTGTTCTGTTCACTCCCTCTGAAGCACCTGGCATTTTTGGAAAACAGGATGCTGGGTTAGATGGACCATTGCCCATAATAGGTCAGACTGTTCTTATGAATAAAAAAGTGTTTATTATTTAAAGTTTTTCTTATTAAAAATCCTGCTTAAAATGAAATCCAAATAAGATACAACATACTGTATATACTCGTTCATTAGCCCGTTTGTTTATACGCCGACTCCCCAAGATGGTAGGGTCATACAGTTTTTGCTATTTTTACCTTTTCATAAGCTGACTCTATATTTCAGGGGTTGGCAAACTTTGGCTCCTGGCCCGTCAGGGTAAGCCACTAGCGGACCTGGATGTTTTGTTTACGGCGTTCACAGGCATGGAGCCCCTCAGCTCCCAGTGTCCACAGTCTGCATTAGCTGGGTTCTCATTGGCTAGGAACGGCGAACCCTGGACGCAGGGAGCCGAGGGGCTCCCTGCCTGCAGACGCTCCAGGTAAAAGACAGTGTATTAGACTGGAATCGTTGAACAGACTTAGAGTTTAAAATCATTAAATTTTGGTGTAGACCCGTTTATAAGCCGACCCCCGCTCTCTGAGGTGTCACTTTTTTACCAAAAATATTCAGCTTATGAACGAGTACATACGGTATGTTAAGACCTAAATTACTTATCTCTCAAAACATTTAAATAAAACAAATATGCTGAATCCATGACTGAGCTCCTATGAAAAGCTGAGTTAAAGGCTGCTTTTCTATCCAAAGAAAGAATCAGAGGAGCAAAAAATCTAACTTCTGAGATCACGAGTTATAAATATGGCACAATAGGTCACGTGCTGTATTAAGGGCTTGATCCTGTGGGAGACCCAAGAGCTGTGCTGGGGGTACAAGAGACTTGCAAAGTTGTCACAGGCATTGGGACCCAGTCTCTGACTTCAGAAGATACCATCACGTATCTCATCAGCATCATCTGCTGAGCCACCTGGGTGGTTATAAAATAGGAGTATGAGACATCTCCCTACCTGAGCTCTAATTGGCTCAGTTCTCAAGTTATGAATATGTATGACTTCACCCATCAAGGAAGCTTACTCTCCAGGTAATGGAAAAAAACACTGATCTGCCCAGTCACTAGCAGCCTTTGCTTCTGGATGGTGCTGGGCACTTTCAGTATATGGCTTTGCTGTGTGAATATGTGCATGCGCACACACAAGAAATCCAGTCACTTCTCAACTGCCTCCTTCTCTAAACAAATAAAATACCGCAGTGCAACAGGCATGTGGATTACCTTAGCACTCTTGAATGGTTAGTTCTTTGGTTTTTCTGGGGTAGGCAAGTTATGTGAGAAGGAGCAGAGTGTGCAACTAGAAAGGAACAACTCGGGTGTCAAAGCAGGACACTGGAGAAGAAGGGACAAATGTTCTTCAGAGTGCAGCTTCTAGTGTTGATTTCAATACCTGGGAACTGGAGAAAAAGATGCCACGGCTGCAGGTTGTAAGAGGCCCTATTTGAGAATATTTTCAATATTTCCTTCAAAAAAGGAACATGGGCTAAATGTAAACAGTGCAACAAAAAATCCAAGGCCTTGTTGTCAGAACAAAATGACAATAAAAACGCTCCTCAGAAGGCAATGACTTTGAAGATGAAGTGGATGTGTCTGAACAATCTGGATAAATTGGTTAGTTAACTTATCTCTGCACCATTCTTATGAAAAGTCAACCTTGTCTTACAGTGCTAGTAAATGATTATTTAGATTGTCATAAGTGTGTTTTTGGTGGCTTACTTATTTATGAATTTCAAAATGTTTGTTGTAGGAGTATTTATCGGTTACATTTACACTGTCACTGCTGGACTTCTATTGCTCAACATAGTCAACCATCCCAGGGGAAGATTTCCTCTTCAAAAGTACAGTTTTATTAGGACTTTGGGAAAAAAAATTAAATTTTTTAAAATTCATAATCTGTTTCATACGTTGCTCGAGATAGGGAAAATAACAAATCATAAGGATTATTTAAATCTAATCCCCTCGAGATGGATTTAAATAATCCATCTCGAGGGGATTAGATTTAAATAATCCTTATGATTTGTTATTTTCCCTAACCCCCTATCAAACTGGGTTTAGAATAAGTTACATCGTTTGAACAGTCATACAAATGGCTGTAGTAGGAGGAATCTTGATTTTTTTTAAACAATTTGTTTCAATGCTCCAGGTCAGATGTAAGGGGACTGAACACTCACCACTTGCAATATCTACAGCTTCACCATCTGCTGGTCCAACCAGCAGAGCTGTAACTAAACACAGACAGTAGATTTCCCGAGTGTCCCAAAAGAAGAAGAGGAAGAAGAAAAAAAGACCACCACCCAGAAAAACCATGGATGAGTCCTTGTGGCATCTTCGAGACTAACACATTTGTTTGGGCATAAGGTTTTGTGGGCCAGAGCCCACTTCATCAGCTATTTATTAAGAACTGGCTTACTCGGATGATAATTTGTGAAGGAAATGGAGATAAAAAGAGGAAACTATAGCAGTCTAAATAGTCAACAGTAGGCTACAGAGAAATGCAGAAGATATGCTGAATATCTTGAAATCTATTTCCATAGCCCGGAACAAACTGCAGAACAATTGCTACTCTGCTGCTGATGCTGTTGAAATTTGGAAAGACCTTGAAGAACCAGTGAAGAAAGACAAGCACCAACACAGTTATGCAGCAGGCAGTAAAGAAGCGGGTGGATCATGCTTTTGCTCCGCCTCATTTTCTTGCTAATAGTCTCAACCCAGAGTACCAGGGTAGATGCCTCTCTGCTGCAGAAGAACCTGCAGCTATGACACGGGCATCGAATGATCACCTCTGTCATACCGACCATAACAGAGATCAGGGCTGGAGGGGACCATTCAAGCAGTAGGTATTGGCTGATGATGTTTTAAAAGGTCACTCTATGGAACTGGTGGAAGTCACTAGCTAAGCACCTGGAATCAGAGTTTGTTGAAGGGCTAAACCAGCTTCTGACAGCAGTTGCCTCTTTTGCAGGCACAGAAAGATTTTTTTTTTTTATTTTGGACTAATTAATTCAAAGTTGAGAGATCAATTGGGAGTTGAAAAAACGAGAATGCTGTGTGTCTCTTCCAGACTACGAATGAAAATAAGGAGGGAAGGGATGAGATCTGGTTGTTTTAAAGTTTGAAGAACAGCCTAAATAACTTAGGAGACTGTAGTCTCATTTCCAAGAGACTTAGGCAAGTAGGAACTTAAGCGCCAGTTGCTTTCACTTACGCATATTTAGAATTTTTCCCAGGTTGACCTGAAATAATCAGTTTAATTCACTGACTACAGTTAATCCTCCTGTTCCTTTAATAAATCATGTAGTTGTAAGTGTGAAACATATTTTAGTATGAGAAATTTATGTATCCAAACATTTAATGTTGTTTGTTTAATAACCTGTTCATGCTGTTCTAGGTTTAATAAAATTTTAGTTGCCATCCTAATGCAGCTTGACAAAAATCATGAGAAAAGCTAATTATCTAATAAGCAGTATATCATTCACCATTTTCTAACATACTAAAATTGTATAATTAAGAAGCTGAAAATATTAAGCTATATAATTGCTTAAATAAATGCTCCTATGTAGCAAAAAGATTGACCAAATCTAGTGTAAAGGCTCTATTTAGTTGTAAATCAACATGTTTTAATGATTATATAAACCAATGAGAATGCACCTTTCTTTGAAAAATAAAAGTACAACTGGAAAAGGTGATTTAAAAAAAAAAAGGAATGCTTTCCACTCGGTGATTTAAATTGCCTTGTTTTAAATCAATTCACCCTGGTCCAAGGTAGGGATGTAAATATTGGTTAAAAAAGTTAACTGGTTAAACGATTAAAATTGTATCATGTAACTGGGTATGGTTAACTGATGTCACTCCCACGGCAGGCCAGTGCAGGGTGGCAGGGGCTATGGGTCTGCTGAGGCCCCACATCATGGCCTGGGTCACTCTGGCCCGGCCATGCCCTGTGGCCCCCACATGGCCCGCTGCAGGGGATAACGGTTAAGGGCCGGTTAACAGTAAGCCTAATGCTTACTGGTTAACCGCTTACATCTCCAGCCCAAGATTAGAGTCTGACAGAATTGGGAACAGAACCCGTATCTCCCATTTCCTAATCCCCAGTCTGAACCATTAGACCACATTACCTCTTTGTAAATTTCAGTCCATGCATCCCATTAATCAAACAAGCATTTAACAAGGGCATTAGGATGAGGTTTTCTGCTCTTTTTAGAATCAGGGCTCCTCTGGCCACTCTCAACCCACACTACATGACTTGGGATAAGGCATAACAGTGCTCACAAACTGCTGTGTCAGAAAGTCCTTGTGAATCTCTGCTTACGTTCCCTTACTGCACACATCTCTAATGGAGTCAGCATATTAGTAAAACCTACCTATTGTTGGGATGGTGGTCACAATTTCCCCCAGCTTAAGTTTGTAAAGGATGGTGGTTTTTCCTGCTGCATCCAGACCTACCATGAGAATTCGCATCTCTTTCTTTCCAAAGAGGTTTTTAAACAGTTTTTCAAAGACGTTCCCCATTGTAGTTGGT
Source organism: Gopherus flavomarginatus (assembly GCF_025201925.1). Lineage (NCBI taxonomy): Eukaryota > Metazoa > Chordata > Testudines > Testudinidae > Gopherus > Gopherus flavomarginatus. The sequence goes on from NC_066641.1 coordinate 3,087,742, forward strand.
TATATTCTGTTAAGAAAAAAAGATCAGTTTAGCACCTCCCCATGCCTCAGTGTTGTGCAAGAGAATCTCTGCATAGGTGTCCCATCTAAGGAGAATTCCTGCTTACAAGCTATCTCAGAATGATTCTTAACCACCACATACAGATTCACAGGATTAATCATTGCATCTCTCCTCCAGTCCTGCTGTATTAGGAAGACAGCCTGAGACATAAGCCCTTGTATGAGGCAGGACCTGCTCACAGAATTTGGCAAGAACAGGGCTGATATTGCAGAAATACACATTCCTAAGGAGTGCTAGTCACAGAGTACTTACGCAAACACAGCCTGATATCAAGGATGGTACAAAATATTCCCCAAGGATAACAGGAACACTCAGACCTCATAGACTAAGGTCAGAAGGGACCATTATGATCATCTAGTCCAGCGGCCAGCAACCTTTCAGAAGTGGTGTGCCGAGTCTTCATTTATTCACTCTCATTTAGGGTTTTGCATGCCAGTAATACGTTTTAACATTTTTAAAAGGTCTCTCTATAAGTCTATAATATGTAACTAAACTATTGTTGTAGGTAAAGTAAATAAGGTTTTTAAAATGTTTAAGCAGCTTCATTTAAAATTAAACTAAAATGCAGAGCCCCCCAGACCGGTGGTCAGGACCCGGGCAGTGAGAGTGCCACTGAAAATCAGCTTGTGTACCACCTTTGGCACACGTGCCATAGGTTGCCTACCCGATCTAGTCTGTCAAGTGTCACTGACTACAGTCTAAGAGAAACTGAAAAGTAGCACAAGCAGATGCTGTAGGTGGGACTAAGTCTGAGATCTAGATCTCATGCAAGGGGAAGATAGCAATCCAGTTATGATGAATCACAGAATATCAGGGTTGGAAGGGACCTCAGGAGGTCATCTAGTCCAACCCCTGCTCAAAGCATGACCAATCCCCAACTAAATCATCTCAGCCAGGGCTTTGTCAAGCCTGACCTTAAAAACCTCTAAGGAAGGAGATTCCACCACCTCCCTAAGGAACCCATTCCAGTGCTTCACCACTCTCTGAGTGAAAAAGTTTTTCCTAATATCCAACCTAAAACTCCCCCACTGCAACTTGAGACCATTACTCCTTGTTCTGTCATCTACTACCACTGAGAACAGTCTAGATCCATCCTCTTTGGAACCCCCTTTCAGGTAGTTGAAAGCAGCTATCAAATCCCCCCCCACTTGTCTCTTCTGCAGAAGAGACAATCCCAGTTCCCTCAGCCTCTCCTCATAAGTCATGTGCTCCAGCCCCCTAATCATTTTTGTTGCCCTCTGCTGGAGTCTTTCCAAGTTTTCCACATCCTTCTTGTACCACGGGGCCCAAAACTGGACACAGTACTCCAGACGAGGCCTCACCAATATCGAATAGAGGGAATGATCACATCCCTCGATCTGCTGGCAATGCCCCTACTATACTGCCCAAAATGCCGTTAGCCTTCCTGGCAACAAGGGCACACTGTTGACTCATATCCAGCTTCTCATCCACTATAACCCCTAGGTCCTTTCCTGCAGAACTGCTTCCTAGCCATTGGGTCCCTACTCTGTAACAGTGAATTTGATTCTTCCGTCCTAAGTGCAGGACTCTGCACTTGTCCTTGTTGAACCTCATCAGGTTTCTTTTGGCCCAGTCCTCTAATCAGAATGCAGACCAAGATGGCATGAAAACAAGAAGCTATTCATACAAGTTAGAATGCTGTCAAAAGGGGAAGCCATGTTAAGGATGAAAATATAAAATAAACCCATAAAACTAAAGACATTGTTAGACGATGACACGGCACCTTGACTTTGCAATGTCTAATCATTGCATGCTAGCAGCAGCTCTTGACAAAGTGTTTCCCCAGAGATTTGAAACCTTTCATTATCAAGGTATATTTTGTATGTGTTAGACAGTGGCACCCAAAGGTGCATAATGAACTGAATGAGCCCTCAGGATGATGCAGCGGTTGGGAGCAAATGTGCTCTATGAACAGTAAGGCAGGGGGAATCAAGTCCAGTAGGGGGTGCTATTATCAGTACATACAGCAGTAGAGAGACCATTACTGGATGCGTGTCCAGTTTGGGTGTCCATGCTTTACAAAGGAGGTTGTTAAACTTTGCACAAATTCTACTCCTTAGCTGACCTGGAGATGAACTCCTGACAAAACAGGCTGTTTGTTCCCCATGATGGTTTTGGACTGCCCCTCTGTGTACAAAACCATAACCAGATTAGGACCCAAATAGTTGGTTGGTTCTCCAGTTGGTTGGCCTCAACGACACATGGCAATGAGTTCTATGTCTTAACGTATGGTGTGGAAAATTGTCCTTTGATAGATTAATGATTTCTAAGGCCAGCAGGGGCCCATTATGATTATCTAGTCCAGGGGTTCTCAAACTGGGGGTTGGGAGGTTATTACATGGTGAGTCACGAGCTGTCAGCCTCCATCCCAAACTCTGCTTTGCCTCCAGCATATATAATTATGTTAAACATATATAAAAAAGTGTTTTTAACTTATAAAAGGGGGGGGGGTGCACTCTGAGGCTTGCTACGTCAAAGGGGTCACCGGTACAAAAAAGTTTGAGAACCACTGATCTAGTCCAACCTCCTGCTTGACAGAGGCTGTAAAACTTCCTACAGTAATTCCTGTGTCAAGCCAATTTGAAAATTAAGAGTGCCCCAAAATGAACCCACAGCTATTCCCCTTGACCAGACCTTGCAGGGAGGCTGCAGCAGCAGCCAGTGAGACAGAAAGTGCTAATCAATGAACAGCAGCTGTTGCTGAGAAGAGCAAGCAAGTGAAGGAGAGTTTCTCTGGAGGAAAAATACTTTCCTCTACTTCTCCAGCAACTTTGTAGGAGCAGCAGAGCTTGAGTGCGAGTTACTGGCAGCTTCCACTTTGGTTTGTAGTTCACAGCTTTCGAGTACATCCCAACCCCGGGACTCTGCATTCCTCCTCCACAGCTCATGCTGGGCCCTTATGGGGGAAAAATTCCTCTTCACACAAGCAGAAGCTAGGACTATATCTATCAGGCCAAGGACCAATACACATTTATCCCCAGCAGCTGACTCAACAAGGAAGAGTAGCAGAGACTATCCCTTAGTTTAGAGACTATTTAATACTTTTAAGAAAGTTAGGATAAGCCAAAAAGCATTAAAGTTTTTGATTTTCTACAAAGACACTTTTTGGTGGAACCCATTCTTTAAAAAGAGCATGGAGTTCCTGTCCCAAATTAGTAAGACCTCAGAGTCTGGAGTGCTATGTTCTGTACCACCAAAATCCCACTGTGATCTATGCACAACGTAAGGTCTTTTGTAACTGTTCTTCGAGATGTGTTGCTCATGTCCATTCCAAGTAGGTGTGTGCGGGCCGCATGCACAGTGGCCAGAAGGTTTTTCCCCTAGTGGTATCTGTCTTATCGGTCCAGCTACCCCTTGGAGTTGCACCTTCATGGCACTGCATATAGGGCCCTGGCGACTTGCCGCTTCCTCAGTTCCCTCTTGCTGGCACTGCTCCGACAAAGTTTGGCGGGTGGGTCTTGGAATGGACATAAACACATCTTGAACAACAGTTACCAAAGGTAGGTAACCATCTTTTCTTCGAGTGCTTGCTCATGTTGATTCCAAGTAGGTGACTCCCAAGCAGACTGTAGGAGGGGAGATCGGAGCACAGTGAATCGCTTGACTGAAGCACTGCTTTGCCAAATGCTGTATCATGCCAGGTCTGTTAAGTGATGGCATAATGCGAGATGAACATATGGATCGACAACCGTGTCATGGCCCTGCAAATCTCCTGTACAGGGACATGTGCCAGGAATGCAGCTGAGGAGGCCTGCACCCTCGTGGACTGCACTTACAGCATAGGGCTGGCACATAGATAATTCAAATGCAACACGTGATCCATGATGAAATTCTCCGCGATGAAACCAGGAGGCCCTTCATCCTGTCCACTATTGCAATAAAGAGTTGATTTGATTTAATTTATGAAATGGTTTTGTCCTTTTGATATAGAAAGCCAATGCCCATCTGATGTCTAGGGAATGGAGCCTTTGCTCCCAGCAGTTGGCACATGGCTTAGGGTAGAACACAGAGAGGAAAACGTCCTGGCTTGTATGAAACTGTGATACGACCTTAGGCAGAAAGGCTGGATGAGGCCACAACTGGGCCTTGTCCTTACAGAAAACTGTATATGGAGGTTCAGGTGTCAAGGCCTTGAGCTCAGACACCCTCCTGGCTGAGGTTATCGTGACTAGGAATGCCACATACATGAGAGGTAGGAGCGAGTATGTTGCTATTGGGCTCAAAGGGGGCCCTATTAGCCTGGAAATCACCAGGTTAAGGTCCCACACTCGTATTGGATGGTGAACGTGAGGGTATAACATGTCTAGCCCCTTGGGAAAGTGGAGCACTATTGGACCTGCAAAGACTGATCGACTGTCAACCCCTGGGTGGAATGCAGAGATTGCTGCCAGGTGAACCTTTAAGGACAACATTGCCAGATCTAGCTTCCTTTAAGTGCAATAGATAGTCCAAGATGAAGGGCATTGATGCTTGCATCACAGATGTACCCTTTGCATTGCCCAAATTGAAGACCTCTTCCAATGGCCAAGTATGCAGCTCTAGTGGATGGTTTTCTGCTGCCGAGGAAGACCTCTTGAATGGGTTCAGAGCATGCCCACTCCATGGGGTTTAGCCAAAAAGCTTCCATGCCATAAAGGGGAGAGACTCAAGGCTGAGATGCTGGAGGTGGCTGTGGTCCTGAGTGACTAGGTCCAGCACCAGTGGCAGGGTGATCAGAGTGACTACTGACAGTTCTAGGAGCACTGTATACCAGTGCTGGTAGGGCCAGGCTGGAGTTATCAGTATGATGGACACTCTTTCCCTTGTGACCTTGAGCAGGAAGGGCAGGAACACATAATAGGTGGTCCTTCTAGGGAAGGAGAAATGCATCTGCGATTGAGCCCGGGCTGTGATTCAGGAAGGAATAAAACCGCTGACACTTCCTGTTGAATCTCATTGTGAATGGGGAACTCCCCACTGCTGGAAAATGCTGTTCACGATATCCAGACGAATGGACCACTTGTGGCTGAGATGGATTTGCTGAGATGGTCTGCCAGCTCGTTCTGGGATCCCGGAAGGTAAGATGCCTCTAGGTGTATTGAGGGGGCTATGCAGAAGTCCCACAGCTTGAGGGCTTCCTGATATAGGAGAAGAGTGTGCTCCACCCTGTCTGTTTATATAAAACCTCACTGTTGTATTGTCCATCAACACTGATGCACATCTGCCATCCAGATAGGGTTGGAAAGTTTAGCAGGCTAGGTGAACCACTCTCGGCTCCCTGACACTGATGTGAAGAGAGAGCTCTACTTGGGACCAGAGACCTTGAGTCCTGAGGGCCCTTAGATGCGATCCCCACCCCAACACTGATGTGTCCGTGACTTGAGACACTGAGGGCTGAGGTCTCGAGAAGGACACTCCTGTGGTGGCTCAACCCTCAAAGAGTATACGGAGAAGAGACTCAAATACCAGAGGAGGAAGTGAAACTAAACTTGTCCAGGCTGTCTCTGTTTGGCCAGTATATGGATGCCAGTCAAGCCTGCAGAGGTCTGAGCCGCAGCCTTGCATGCTGAACCACGTATGTGCATGTGGCCATATCTGTGCCAACACAGTGGGAAACCGCCCAAGGTCCTTTATGATGAAGCAAATGGCGTGGAAGTGACTCTGGCAGGAATGACCTGGTGTGAGTGAAGTCTAGGATTGCTCCTATAAATTCTATCCTCTGGTTGTGGATAGGGTTGACTTTGGTACATTTAGCTATAGACCCACCCTGTCAAAGGCTGACAGTTTTACATGCGCCTCTACCTGCATCCTGGAGTGCCCTTGACAAGCCAATTGTTGAGATACGGAAACGCTTGCATCTGTCATCTTCTCAGGAAGGCAGCGACGACTGCCAAGCACTTGGTAAACACACAAGGGGCTGCTGACAGGCTGAAGGGGAAGACTGTAAACTGATGAGTGCAGTTCAACATGAAGCTGAGGAACCTCCTGTGAGATGGGATAATCAATATGTGGAAGTAAGCATCCAAGCTGAGGGCGGCATACCAGTCCCCCGGATCCAGGTGGCCAAAGACATCATGAAGAAGCTGAAGTTTTGCATGAATCTGTTGAGGTTTTGCAGGTCGAGAATGGGTCTGAGACCCCCTTTGGCTTTCGGGATTAGGAAATATTGGGAGTAGAATCCCTTTCCCCTTAGTTCCTGAGGAACCTCCTCTACTGCTCCTAGGAGCATTTCCATCTCCTGTATAAGAAGTTCATAGAATATTAGGGTTGGATGGGACCTCAGGAGGTATCTAGTCCAACCCCCTGCTCAAAGCAAGACCAATCCCCAAATAGATTTTTGCCCCAGATCCCTAAATGGCCCCCTCAAGGACTGAACTCACAACCCTGGGTTTAGCAGGACAATGCTCAAACTACTGAGCTATCCCTCCCCTCCGCCCCTTGCAAGTTGCTCATGAGAGTGGTCCCTGAGAAGACATGGGAGTAACGGAATTGGAGAGAATATCCCAATTCTACTGTGCACAGGACCCAGCAGTCTGAGGTTATGACAGTTCAGGAAGCAAGGAGAAGAATCCAGGATCTGGTCTGGTGCACTGCTCCTGGTGCTCACCCTCAAAAGGCGGGCTCGGCACCAGAAGACTGCCTAGTGGAGCCCTGGCCTTGGTTGGATGAGGGGCTGGGGTGGCCTACATCTGTTGTTCCTGCTATGTTTCCCAGAGTAGCCTTGCCTAGGCTGTGCCAGGCAAAAATGCAGGGGAGGTTGGGGCTTAAAGTGCTTTCTCTGTGGGACTGGTGTACGCAGCCTCAATAACTTCAGTGTTGCCCTTGAATTTTTCAGACTATGGAGTTTGGAGTCTGTCTGCTTCAAAAACAACCCTGAGCCTTCAAAGGGCAAGTCCTGTATTGTTTGTTGGATTTCTGCAGGGAGGGCCAACATGCAGCCACAAACAACTCCTCATGGCAACAGCCGATGACATGGTTTGCGTGGCCGAGTCTGCCGCATCCAGGGCGGCCTGCAATGAGGTCCTCACCAGGGCCTTGCCCTCCTCCACAATCGCTGCAAACTCAATTTAGAGTCAGTGGGAAGCAACTCCTTGACCTGTGCCATGGTATCCCATGAGCTGAAGTTCTAACAGCTCAAGACTCCTTGCTGGTTTGCAATACGGAGCTGGAGCCTCCCGATGGAGTGCACCTTTCTGCAGAAGAGCTCCAGCTTCTTCAAGTCCTTCGATTTGGGTGTTGGGCTCTGCTTGACCTTGCCTTTCCCTCTCATTCGCAGCTGCTACCACCACTGACCCCAGCTGCAGATAGGTGAAGAGGTACTCATACCCCTTTGAGGGTACAAAGTACTTTCTTTCTATCCCCTTAGCTGTAGGGAGGATAGAGGCAGGCATCTGCCACAGAGTTTTGGTGGCAGCCTAGATAATCTTTATGAGAGGCAATGCCTCATTTGACGGGCCCTCTGGCGCTAAAATGTCCACCATGGAGTCCACTGACTCCATCACCTCCTCCACTTGGAGGCCAAGCTTCTGGACCACCCTTCGCAACAGCTCCTGGTGAGCCCTGCTGTCCACGGGGGGCAGAGTGGTTGACATCCCTGCTACTGCCTCATCAGGGGAGGAAAATGAGGATGCTCTTGGAGATACAGGGCCCTCCTGACCCTCTGGCTTGAGAGTTTCACCCTATGCGGTGTCCTCATGCTTGGTGCTGAGCTCTGTAGTGGCCTCAGTGTCGATCTCAGTATCCACCTTGGCGTGGGGCGGTGCTAAACGGTCCCCAGATAGTGCAGGAGCCCGCCCTTCTGATGTGACGGGCTAGGAGCTTCTGGAATAGGACCCCTGGGCCTGATAGTATGCCCACGGGGTCCAAAAGGGCCATGCGCTGGCCAAGGCACCATGGGAGGAGCTCGCGCTGTCTCCTGCCTGTAGCGGTGCCACTCTGACCAGTGCTGGCTATACTTGGAGATTATGACTCCACCTCTGAGTCTGATGACTGCAATTCTGAGTGCGGAGACCATGGCAGTGAGGATACAGATGGCGCTGGAGTGCAGTGCTGCAGGGAAGGCGACCGGTGCCACATCATGTCCAGCTTGCCTCTGGAAGGTGCTGCACTACATTGCAGTGCCAGAGGTCTGCGTCCAGCACTCTCTCTTGCCTTGTGGGGAACTGTGGTGGCATCATGGCTATCAGGTCCCTGGCCGCCTCAAACGTGTCCGGGGGGTGGAAGGGAGAGCCTATTCCTCTACCTGGCATTCCCTTACGGGGAAGTCCACTGGCACTGGCCCATAGTCGATGGTGCTGCCTCCGGTGTGGTAGGCGCTGGATGTCCCAGCTTGGGACACACTCTGCTAGAGCTCTCTCTCCCAGTTGGTCTCACCATGGGCAAGCGCCCTCTATCAGTTTTCTTATGTCTCTTGTGAGGCACCGGTGAATGGGAGCAGTGCCAGGCTGCCACAGAAGACGTGACTTCGTTACCAGGGAATGACGGTGCTGGGGGTCTCTAGGCACAGAGTTCTTCCTCAGCACTGTAGCCTCTATAACTGAGACTAGTGCACTCCACACTGAGGTGCTGGGTGCCAGATCCAATTGGCCTGGGGCCAAAGGGCTACCTCCATGAAGAGTTGTTTAAGTCTAAAGTCCCTCTCCTTTTTGTTCCTAGGACAGAATCCCTTGCAAATCCTACAATGATCTGTCTGATGGGATTCACTGGGGCATTTCAAACAGGATTTGTGGGGCTCACCCTTTGGCATGGGTTTGTGGCAGGGCCTGCACGGCTTGAATCCTTGGGAGTGAGGCATACCCCAATCCCTGGGGAGGGGAAAACTTAATTGGGGGGGAAATACCCCTCAAACAGAAACTTAACTATCTTAATTACTACTAAAACTCTAAATCTAAACTAACTATTTACAGGTTTCACCAACAGAAACCTAGAGGAAGGCTTGCTGAAACAAGGGAAGAGACACGCAGCTCCAATAACTGTCATGGGTGGAAAGAAGGAACTGAAGAGTAGTGGGTTGGCAGGGCCCTTTATACAGCGCAACTCCAGGGGGTGCCTGGACCTACACAAGTATCGCTAGGGGAAAAACCTTCTGGCAACTGTGCACACAGCGCACACACACCTGCTTAGAATCGACATGAGCAAGCACTCTAAGAAACTCACGATTCCTACAATGCATGGCATTTATTCTCCCCTGCTCTCGGGCATTTCTCTGGAGACCAACCCCCACTAGAGGCAAATAAATCCAGGAAAGTTTTAGTAAGTGAATGATACATAGCTATTTATTCTGTCTACATCATTTTTACCATTACATCTAAAGAATGGGAATAATATTTAACACGTGTAGCACTTACATTTTCAGAGTTCTGCACAAACATAAGCCAGTTAGTCCTCATAATAATCTGAGGTACATACCCCCATTTTACAGCTCTGGGAAGTGAGGCAAAGAGAGACTAAGCAGTTTACCTAAAGCCACAGTGAGTCATTACCCAAGCTGGTCTTAGAAGCTAGGGAGATTTTGGCTCCTGCAGTGTGGTCTCTGCCAACACATTCCAGCAGCACAGTGTTAATAAAAACAAACCAACCAGTTTGTGACAGTTAAGGCTGAAGCATAACTTCTTATTTCTGTGGTTTTGGGGGCGGAGGTAACAGGACAACACAGCGAATCCCTGGTGAGATGCAGGGGTCCCAGGACATACAAAGGAGTCCTGAAATGGATAAGACAGTCTGTAAACTCAAAAGAAGACACTGCCTGAGGACCTGGCTGAGGCTGAGTGAAACAGCCTGCACGCTGGAGGGATGCCTGAGCCAACTGGGACCTACCTAAACTTGCAAGCTCTAGGTACGAGAATATACATATAGGCTTTGTTCTTTCACCCTCTTCTCAGTTCTACTATGGATAAAAACCACTTTGTTTTGAAGAGGCTGTTCTGTCACTGCATTTTCATACTGATTACAGGCTCACAAGAGAAGTGTACAGCCAGGGCCAAAATCTAGTTGGATCTGCTCAGGGCATATGGATGGTGAACGGGGAGACTCAGTCTGAGGGGGGTGAAATGCAGAATTTCAGGCTGAGAGGAAAAAACAAAAGCAAAAACAAAACAGGCAAAGGGCTGTGCAGGGGTGCCATGAGGAGACACAGTGTGGGGTCAAAGATACTGAACCATGCACTCCAACTTCATCAGACTCCCACTCTACTGCATAACCTTACTTGTGACCTCATGCTATTCAATCCGATTAGCACATCTGACTGTCACATGGTCCTCGCACTGCTGAGCTCATTGGTAGGCTTCCCTCCCCCGCCCCCCCCAACTTATTTTCAAGCTTTAACAGTTTTGGGTGGATGGGCAGTCCTGCTGCAGCCTTACCTGGCACTGAACATTGGTGTACCTCAGTGCACAGCACCCCAAATCAGGGAAGAGAGGAGCATGGGCATCAGAGGGAGAAACCACACAGCTGAGGCTGGTCCTGAAGGGCGATGAGGCTGGGGTGCATCTCAGTATACTCTTGGTGTCTAACATTTCAATGCCCATTTAAAGTTCTTGCTGTATTTAGTTTCAATAGCAGCACCCCCTGGCTAACAGTCATTACATAGCCATGCAGTTTGAGGGAGCCTCCATGAAGGAGTCCGTCTGATCACTCCCTTCCCAGAGCATTCAAGTAATCTCTGACGGACTTCCAGAGAGCTGCCTTTTTGGCCAACACCAAGGAACAAACCAAATTTACCAGCTAAGGCCTGGTCTGCACTAAAGAGTTAGGTTGACATAAGCCGCATTGCATAAAACTAGTTGTGCATGTGTCTACACTGAAAAGTGTCTTCCACTGATGTAAGCGCCCCATGGAAATACAATAAACACCTCCCCCCAAGCAGCACTGAGCCATGGTCCATGGACTAAGTTAACACAGTGCAAGCATAGACGCTGCATTACCTATGTCAACCCTAACAGTCCTCCAGCAGATGTCCCACAATGCCTGCTACTGACCTCTCTGGTCACAGTTGTGAACTGCATGCTTGGGGTCAAGGAGACCAGAAGCCCTCCCCCCAACCCTTTGAAACCCTACAAATTTTTGAAATCCCTTGTCCTGATTGTCCAGCTCAGCAAGCACACCTAGCTGCTCTCCACTGTTGTGTGCAACTGCCAGACCGACCATGCCAGCTACACACTCCAGCCTGGAGCAGACAGAAGATATTGGATCTTCTGGGACCATGGGAGAAGAGGCTCTGCAACCACAACTATGGATCAGCTGTAGAAATGTGGACATCTACGAGATAATTGCAGGAGAAGGGGTATGACAGGGAGCAGCAGCAATGCTGCATGAAAGCAAAGGAGCTGCAGCAGGCAGACCAGAACACCACAGAGGCCAACAGTCAATCCAGCGCCAAGATGCAGAACTGCCACTTTCACAGAGTTGCCTGCCATACTTGGTGGACTCACCATCATCCTGCACACCAGCGTCGATACCTCCAAGGAGCCTGAGACACAGACATGCCATAAGGCAGGACCTGTTTGCAGCTCTACCTCAGTCCAGTCATTTGAGTATGGGTGAGCACAATGCAGGGGAAGGAACGTGTGAGTGCATTTCCCATTACAATGATGTATTGATGGTGCCCCAAACTTAGCAGGACAGAGTTATTACCTTTTCACTAATTTACTCACACTGGAAGAGATAGTGGTACAAAGAGACAATTGCTATCTGCTTTTCATTCCTCTAGAGTTGGAGGGCTGGGTGGGGAGAGGAAGTCATGAAGAACAGTTTATGTACACAGGACTATATATCCCTTGAATCCTCCTGAGACATCTCAATGAAACTTTCATGTAGGTACTGTGCAATCCTCTGCTGAAGGTTTCTAGGAACGGCAGCCTTATTTCTTCCTCTACGGGGTGTCACTTTCCCACATCAATTGGTGATAATGTCAGCAACACCATTGCAGTAAACAGGTTAGCAGTGTACAGGGCCCAGATGGCTTCAGGACACCAGCAGCAGCTGTGCTCTGTCCCTCTGTTACCCTCAGGAGTGAGATATCAGCTAAAACCATCACTGCCTGTGGAACAGAGTGCTCATATTCAGTGCATTGCCCTATACTCAATTTCATGCAACTGAGCAATTCTCTCATTTCCCTCACCCCTAGTGGGCCATAAGAACCATGGCTGGCGTGGTGCAGAAGCAGTCCGAAGTACAAACAGGTCTTGTTAAAAACTTCAGAGGAACAATGGGAGGGAGTTCTGAACCTTAACTTTTGCCTTCCGTTGTGACTATACTGACAATAGCACCTCTGTGTATTTTATCTGCCACTACTGCTGTTGTGACCTTGAGGGGGTCTCAATCTACACCCACAGAACACTTGAGCCAGATAAGGAGAAGAAAGAAGAGGACTTGGGATGATATACTGAGTGAGATACCACAAGCCAGTGCTACATCAGACCATGAGCAGAGAGCCTGGAGAGTGAATATTGGACTCTGTATGGAGAAGGAAAGTGGTTTGAGCATTGGCCTGCTAACCCCAGGGTTGTGAGTTCAATCCCTGAGGGGACCATTTATGGCTCTGGGGCAAAAATCTGTCAGGGATTGGTCCTGGTTTGAGCAGGGGGTTGGACTAGATGAGCGCCTGAGGTCCCTTCCAACCCTGATATTCTATGATTCTATAATGGGTCTTCTCTGGCAGCAAGCATAGATGTTGCATACTCTTGTGGACCTACAGGTTCAACAATCCTGAGCTCACCTCCCTTCGCAGTCCATGGAGAACTTCATGTTAGCACCTCACAACATCCACATCCTCCTGCAACATTCTACATGGAATACAGGGCTGCATCTCTACCACTCCATGCAGGGGGACATACAGCAACCATAGCTCTCCCAGGTCAGTGTATGTGTAGTCAAAATGGACACAAATATTTGTTCCTCTTGTTAAGTTATATGTCTTTGTATCCTCATAGAGTCTGACAGGTGCTATTACCGTGCTTCATCAACAATAAACCTGGCGAGGTGCCTTCATACCTTAACAGATCTTGTGGTGATTGGGCAGTTCACTCAAGGTCTGCTGTGCCAACTGTCTGCGCAGAGCTGGGACAGCACACAGGGGGAAACATACACCCAACCAAACATCTGACCACAGTCTCTTCAGGCTGTACCCATAACTACCAGCAGTAACAAGGTAAGTTAAAACAGACTACTGCGGTACAGAGATTCACATGTGAAGCCAGCTTCTACCACAGCAAGAGCTTTGATAGGGCCACTTTCGCAATACTTCAGTTATACGTGCCTCTCCCTAGTTTCAATGGGCTACTCTTTGAACCTCTCTGCCTTCAAATTAAAGTAGCTAGCGAAAGGAAAGATTGGGCTATTAAGTCCAGCCCCTGGACGCTAATGTAGGGTTGTTGTTCCTAACACCACAACTTATCAAATTTATGAAACTTGGGTACCCCAGGAAGTCTCAAGGTCTATGCAAACCTGAAGAGAGACAGCATTAGAAGAGAAATCAGAGAAGGTCCAGGGAAGATTAGGCTTGCTACATAGTTTCCTTGTGTTTTCTAAAAAAGTAAAAACAGATTATGTGCAGCTGTAACGTTAGATATAAAAGTTTATTAGAGAATATTTAAATAAAGATGATACAAAGAGTTTGAAGCATCAGCATTGGTCATTGGGGGCAACATACAGAGTATAGGGGGACGCTGGTATTTGGAAATTGGGTAGCACATAACATATACAGACTGTAAGGTCCCCAATGCGGGGTGTACGGTGGGTGGGATCAGGAAGCAGTAAGGGTACATCGCTCATACAGTGGGTTATAGGCAGTCATGGGTATAAGTAAGCGGGCTGGGTAATGGGGACAGGATGACCCTCACATGGTGGAATCCAGTTCAGTGGGTTTAGGGCTCAGGGGATATGGTTCAGTGGGGTGTGTGGGGGGGTGTTATAGGCCTCCCCCCACCCCCCGTGGGTGCACGAAACCACGCCGGCTCACTCCTGGTATTGGCGCTGGCCGGTGATGTGCTCTGTGTAAATGTCCCTAGACCACACTGGGCCAAATTCAAACCCCTAAGTTGCTGGGTTGCAAGAAGTTAGGAACTGCCCGTTCTCCCGTCAGCCGTGTCATCCTGCCCGCCAGCCCCAGTGTCTGCACAATGCCAGTCTCGTTCCGCGGTCCCACGCGGACACTGGGCTCCCGCCGGGCACAGGAGTAACACGCGCCTGAGCGGAACGAAGGTTGCGCACACAAGCGTGAGCCGGGCCGTGAACGTGCAACCGCGGTCCCCTGACAGAGCGAGCAGAGACCGGGACCCCGGGACCCCGCCTCGGAACGGGCGGCGCCCTCAGGGCAGGGGAGAGGCGGGAACTGGCCCGGGGAGCTAACGGCAGGTGTCCGCGAGGCGCGCACGGGGAGACCCCGCGCCCAACCGGCGGGACCGGCCCCGCCCCCCTCCACTGCACTTACCCCACGAGCCCAGGCTCCGGCCGCTCCAGCAACGAAATGGCGACTGAAGGGGGCGGGGCAAGGGGCGGCTAGTCCCCGCCTACTTCCTCCCTTCGACCAATGGAAAGCGAGAGACGGGCAAGGTCGGCCAATCAGAGGAACGCCAGCAGCCAGGGGCGGGGCAGAAACAGCCGGGAAGGGAAAAGCCGCTATTTCCCCGTGACTCTCTTCCTGCTTCACGTTTTTAACTCGTCACCGCGGCGAGCGCGCCGCGATTTAACCAATGGGCACACAGAGGCGGAGGAGGTTCCAACCAATGGCGGCTGCGTTCCGAGCGCATTGGCCAATCCCCGGGGCCGCGGGCGGGGCCAAGCGCGGGCTGTATTTCAGGCACTCGCCAGGCGCTGCTCTGCTATAATTAGACCCTCGGGTGGGAGCGGGGAGGGGTGGGAGCCCTGGCTGGGCTCGGCCCCGCAGCCGCGCCGGGTGGGGCCATGGCAGTGCAGGGGTGGGGCTGAGGCCAGGCCCCGGGGCACCGTGCTGGGCTCAGGGGGTGGCAGTGCCAGGGTATGGGGCTGCCCCTCCCTCGGACCCATGGCTTCTGGGGAGGCTGGACCCTGCAGTGCCAAGCTGAACTGTGGTCTGTGCAGTGGCCTTTGGCCACTCTAGAGCCCAGCAGGCTTAGCCAGGATGCACCACAGCACTTGACGTGGTTGTATAGGCTGCCTAATGCCAAGCCAGACCAAGCAATGGCCTACAGAGACTTCAAACTGCACTGCACGGGGCTGCATCTTGCGTGAAGGGCCCCATCTCCTGAAGACAACAGGTCCCAGCTTGCAGTACTGTGCCTTGAGAGGAGCAGCAGCTTCCACCCAGAGGTGGAGCCCAGCTGTATTAATAGCCAAGATGCTCAAGCTGCAGTATCCTGTACAATTAACTGTGTGTGTGTGTGTCTGGGTTACACTTTAAGCACCCAGTCTCTCTCATTACTCTCATGGAGCCAGAGTTATTCCTGTTGTGCTAAGGGGTGTTGGGCTCTAAACTGAATTATGGATGTGTCGTGCTAATGTGCATGGCCAAGATATGTTGGGAAGGTTAGACTGGCTAGCAGCTATTGATGGGAAAAGTAAAACGTATTAAGGCTTAACATTTTAGGATTGTGTAAAGATTGTTTAAAAACACAGTCAGAAGGCCTCTCTCTGAAAGGACTACCCTGTACTGGTTAAAGCAGAAGAGCCTAATCTGTTGTGTGCTTTTTTGGGCAAACCACTTAAAGATTGTTGCTGACACAGAGGGTGCCAGAGGCAAGCAACAGTGGTTCGTTGCCCAGAGTGCGAAGCGCCAATGAACACACGCCAGGGTGGAGAAGCAAGCAAAGTTTATTTGAGATCTCAAAGCAGTGCAAGGAGACAAACGCCTCAAATCATGCACCCCTACACAAGTGGCTTTTCCCTTTTTATAAGTTTTTTTTTCTCTTTCTTCCCCCTCCTTCCTCCCCCTGTAGCAGTTACGTAAGCGCAGGTGTATTAAGTAATCTTGGCTGTGGCAGCTTGTTAGTAAGTTTTCCTTCTGCAAGTTATCTTGTCCTTCTGCTAAAGGTGCACAGGCCTTATCACTACTGCTTTAGACGGGTTTTAGCTGTGCTGCAACTGATAACTTACTGTTACACATTTAATTTCACAGCTGCTAGCTTTCTAGATCAAGTAGAGTTCAACATGGAGGAGCTTTGGTTCACTTAGGCCTAGATTTATGCCTAGTGACACCAACAAGATGATTTGCAAAAGAGAAAATGAGGTTCTTTAAACTTTGTATTACAGTAGTGCACAGGAGTCTGGGTATAGTGCTGTGTGGGTGGGTGGTGGTTAGGAGCAGCCAGGTTGGGAGCCTGCGCACCCTGTGCCTAACCAGACTATAAACCAAACTTTCTATGAAGATAAGAAATGCTGGTTTGTAGAGCTTTCTGGTTGGTACAGGACTGGATAACACTGCTTTTACTCTACTGTTATTTCCTGTAATATCTTACAACTTTGATCTTAATGTTAACTGAACCATCCACATGCATATTATAATACAATTAACAGAATTAGCATCCGCAAGCTAATCTGGTTACATTTTAAATTTCTAACAAGATGTAAACACAGACAAATACAATTAATATCTATTCTTAATCCTTTAACAATACAGGCCTATATTTTAAGAACTCTAGTCTATTTTACATGGCTCTGATAACTATCTACAAGGAATGGCCCTGTTTACCCTTTCAATACTTTCCTAACATGTCCTTGTGGGTTACTTTCAGTTCAATAAGCCTGCTAGTTGCCAAATTGCCCCAAATTTCATGTTGCCCTAGGCAGCTGCATGCCGTGTATGTGGGAGCACCAGCCCTGGTGACCAGCCCTGTCATAGCATTCTCTCAGATCTGAACCTTAGAGTTCAGAAAATGAGATACTAGCATGAAATTCCCTAAGCTTAATTACCAGCTTAGATATGATAGGCTGCCACCACCCAAAAATATAGTGTTTTGGGGCACTCTGACCTCCCTAACCTTCCCTGGGGACCCCAAGAACCCAGACCCCTTGGGTTCTTAAAACAAGGAGAAATAAACCATTCCCCCACCTTCCCCCTATCAGAACTTCCCTCCCAGGGCTATCCTGAGATACTGATCTAACCTCTTAAATCACCATACAGAGAAGCATCTCCCTTCTCTTCCACAAAGAGGCAAACAGATTCAAGGAAAACTGAGAGACACTTTATCTCTCCCCCTCCCGTCTCCCCACCCATTCTGGTGAGTTATCCCAATCCCTGGGATAAAACAAGGGAAACAGAGAAAAAACACTCAATCAGGTTCTCTAAAAAGAAATCTTTTAATTAAAGAAAGGAAAAAGTAAAGAATTATCTCTGTAACTTCAAGATGTCAATATACAGGGTCCTATAGCTTACAGATACCAGAAAGAGACTTTCCCCCCAGTACCAATACAAATCAAAATATTCCCAGCAACTACACATATAAAAGTTAACCAGCCAGATCCACAATTGCAAATAGAGTAAACAATTAAAAAAAACACCTAAACCGCCTGTTTTTTACTCACTACTTGAAAAGAGACTTAGAGAGCCTGTAGTAATGTCTGGTCTCTCTCAGACCCTCCGAGAGAAGAACAAAGAACTCACACCCAAACTTCCCTCCACCCAAATTTTAAAGTATCTTGTCTTCTGATTGGTCTTCTGGTCAGGTGTCCAGTTTCCTGCTTGTAACCCTTTACAGGTATAAGAGACATTAACCCTTAACACTCTATTTATGACAAGCCCTATCCCCTGGCCTGCCCACCCCCCCGCGGACTGTGCCCACTGCAAGGGGCAGGGCCATCCCTTGGTGGGGGGCCTAGATAACTCCCTCTCCCTGCCTCTTACTCTTACTCCCTGCTCTGTCCAAGCCCCCTCTTCCCCCAGTGACCCTGCACTCACCAGCAGTGGCAGGAAGTGGAGCAACCCAACCCCAGCCTGCTCCACTCCGCCAGGTGCAGTGCTCTGCTTCCTGCTGGCAGGGAGTTTGGGGAAAAGTTTGCCCCCCACACTCAGTGGTAGTGGGAAGCAGAGTGACAGGCCCCAGCCTGCGCTGCTTTCCTTGCCCCAACCATGTTGCTTGGGGAGGGGACGGGAAGGGGAAGGTCCCCCGGTGGCAGGAAGTGGAGCACTGTGGCTAGGATCTGGCGGAGTAGAGTGGGTTAAGGCCAGGCTGCTCTGCTTCCTGCTGCTGCCGGTGAGTGCAGGGGGTGGGGGGGAATCCCTTTCCCCCAAATCTCCTCCCCTGAGTGACATGGCCATGGCCGGGGCGAGGGAAGCAGAGTGGGCTGCTCCTGGACCCCTGCTAATCCCCTGTGCCACTCTGGGCCTCTGGGGCCCCCAAAAGTGGCCCCCCACAGCTCCTGCCTCCCAGACCATGGCAGAAGGGCTGTGTAGGGCACCCAAATGGCTAGAGATAGCCCTGGTGAAATTCTCAGGGAGATTAGAGAGGCTAAAAAAACAGAAAACCCAATAATAATGGGGGATTTCAGCAATTCCCATGTTGACTGGGTACATGTCACCTTAGAAAGGAATGCAGAGATAAAATGTCTAGGCACCATTAATGACTGTAGGATAAATATGAAATTAAAGAAGTAGAGTTACCATAAGAATGGTTAAGAAAAAATATCTCTTGTAAAGAAAGAATGACTAGGAAGTAAAAGGAAGGCCTTGAAAATAATAGAATCATATTTTTCCTCTGGAGTGATTTTTTTTTAATACTCATCTCATCATTTTACAAGGGAACCAAAGCTGGTCTCGATGGCTGCTAGATGCCAGGATTTCTTCCCACCTACCCCAATTTTTTTTAAGATCAGTATTTGCTTTTCAACTCTTGTAAGATAAGGGACAGCTGGATAGAATCAGAAGGGCTAGGGACAAGACAGAAAAGAGTACCTCTTATAAGTTTAATCAGAAGGAACAAATATGTATCACTTTAGGTTATGTGATACAACCAGGCCAGAGGGCAGCAGGAGAGGGTTAGAAGGGAGCCTTATTCCCTGTAAGGGGAAGAAAGTTCGCTATAGATTAACTAGAGCACCTGAAGCCAGTCACATGATAAAACCCCCTTGCTGCAATCAGACAGTTTGAAGGAGTTGGAGCAGAGAGGAATTGGTGCTGGAGCAGAGAACAGTTTGAAGGGAAGCAGAGGACAGTTTGGAGAAGTGCTGCGGTGAGCTAAGAAGTCCTAGACCCTAGGTAAGGAGCACCTAGCTTGTACAGAGGGAGGGCAGGAAGCCCCTGAGAAGCTGAAGAGCAGAAGAGGGAAGTAGCCCAGGGGAAGGAAGTGTCAGTTCAAGTAGTTTACCACTATCCTCAGGGCCCGTGGGCTGGGACCTGGAGTAGAGGGTGGGCCCAGGTCTCTCCCTCTCCATTCCCTTCCTCTAGGACACTAGTGGGGCAGTTAACATTCCACTGCAGGGGCAAGAAATGGTGCCCTGAACCCCCTCCAAAGAAGAGAAAGCACGAGATCCATCAAAATAGGGCTGGCAATTTGCCACAGTTAGTTGTGATTTATCTTAGAATCATAGAAGATTAGGGTTGAAAAAAACCTCAGGGGGTCATCTAGTCCAACCCCCTGCTCAAGGCAGGGCCAATCCTCAACTAAATCATCCCAGCCAGGGCTTTGTCAAGCCTGACCTTAAAAACCTCTTAAGGAAGGAGATTCCACCACTTCCCTAGATAACTCATTCCAGTGCTTCACCACCCTCCTGGTGAGCTAGTTTTTCCTAATATCCAACCTAGACCTCCCCCCTGCTACAATTTGAGACCATAACTCCTTGTTCTGTAATCTGCCACCATGGAGAACAGCTGAGGTCCATCATCTTTGGAACCCCCCTTCAGGTAGTTGAAGGCTATCAAATCCCCCCTCACTCTCTTCTGCAGACTAAATAATCCCAGTTCCCTCAGACTCTCCTCATAAATCATGTGCCCCAGCCTCTTAATCCAACCAGGACTAGCCCTTTGGAAAATGCCCTGAAATATTTCATTAGTACAAGCAGTCAAGACTTTGCTTCTATGACTCATCTGAAAAATGGCACATCTAGTGGCACATCTAGCAGCACAGCAGGCCCTATAGCATCAGTCTGGACTCTAACGTCACTTCTTGAAACATTCGCTTTTCCTTAGCGGTCTCCCATCTGTATGTTGAGCAGGCCCAACCCTGCTTAAGTTTGGAGGGGAAAAAAATTGACTCTTTGGAATAAATTATCACTCTCCCTGCTATGTGATTCCATCTTCTCTTGGAAAAAAATGGCTATTTTACAAGCACAAAGCTGGTTTATCACCTTAGAGCCTTCCTAATGCAGAAGAAGTGATGAAATTCACAGAAGACTATGTGAGAAGTCATTGTTAGCACTGAAACACATGGCTGATATGAACACCAGCTCAGTGTGTTCTGTTAACTGCAGTATCCTGTTGACTGCATAGGGAGTATGTGACTGGTTAGACCCCCCCACCCGGGATGCCACCTAATGTGCTGGGGTTTCACTGAGCCTGCCTCCTCCAGCAGCCTGGGCTCCCTCACCCTGTTTGGCTGAATCAGGCTTTCCAGCCTCTGGTAGCACGCGCACACACACACGCGCGCACACACACACACCTACCTACCTCTCCCTCCCTCCCTCCCTCTGCAGGCAGCTCTCTATGGGAAGGTTCAGCTAGGAAAGTGCCCAGCACTCAAGTGCTCACCCCTTTTGGGGCGTAAACCCAAAATAATATTGTCTTGTGCTGTATAGAAAAGTCTGCACAGTGTGAGCTCATAAAACTTCGCCCTCTCCCTCAATGTGCAGAGAGAGATGCAAAGCTTCTTGCTCCCCTCCAGATATGAATTACACAAACTGGGTTATGTTATAAACAAGAAATCCATTTATGGACTATAAAAGGTAAATTCTAAGTGATTATAAGGGACAGCAAACAGAACACAGCAGATTACTAAGCAAATAAAACAAAACACACCAACTAAGCTTAAGATCTTAGAGACTGGTTTCAAGAAGTAATTTCTCACCCTAAATGCCGCGCTTGGGGCAGGCTGCAGAAATTCTTGAAGGTTAGCTCCCCTGCTTGCAGATTAAATCTCCAGGTATCTTATTCACAGACTAGATCCCGCTTCCAGCCTGAGTTCAATACTCCTCCCCCTTTCCCTTGTTCCTTGGGTGTTTCCAGCTGCCATTTTGGGTGGGGATTCAGTGAAGAGTGAACCGAGATCACGTTACTCCCCAGCTTTAAATAAGATTTACATAAAGTGGGAATTTTTTGTTTCCCAGTCTTGTCCTCCCTCTACTTTTAATGGAAAATTACTAGAAGTCCAAGATGATGTTTAGTACTAGGTGACAGGCCCACCTGACATCTAGTAGTGTCACAGCTACATCCCAGGATGCCTCTCAGGAAGGAGAGAGATTAGTATCTTCAAAGTTTTATTGTTTCTTTCTAATGGCCCATCAAATCTGATGGCCTGTTGTCTGGTGGGTGTTTCCCAAGTATGCACCCAGTTGTAATTGTTACATAGCCAATATTCCTAACTTTAGATACAGAAATGATACATGCATACAAATTGGATAATCATATTTAGTAAATTATAACCTTTCCAATGATACCTTACAAGACCCATCTTGCATAAAATATCTCAGTTATGCAATATCTATATCATAAGCATATTTCCATGCAGAATATGGGGTGTAACGTCACAAAGTGATTTTGTATTCTGATTTTAACTGTGACTTGCACAGGTTAATTATGCACAAGGTGCTAATGGCAAATTTCATAGTAATTTAATTCCTCTTTGATGACTGAAAAAATTGTGGTGGTTGGGACATTTAGTGGAAACTGGTTTGCAAGGACCTGCAGCATTAACCAGAATGACTTTCCCTTGAGAGTGACACTGCTCTGCTTAGAATGTCAGCATGTGAGCTGAATATCAAAATCCAGAAATAACTGCATGGAACTTGCTGCAGGAACAGCAGAGCAAGGTCAAATAAGGACAGATTTTTGTGACTGGTTGTATCTGGAGAGTTACTCATGCAAAAATTCACTCACTTAAGATAACAAGTGATTACAGCATTTGTCTGCATTGTTTGCAACACCTTCTGTCATGCTGTGTGGAGTGGCTCGCAACTGTGAGAGCCTACCTCAGGGCAGACTGCCAGAAAACAAGAGCAGTGTGACCGTGGTCCCAGGGGGGCCTCACTGAGACTGCTCAATCAGGGCCACCTGGAAAGAATGGGGCACACAATCCCCAAAACTGGTTGCTATTTCTAATAATTAGATTCACCAAACCAGCAGCAAAACAACTTTGATGATACTTGACTGGTTACCTAGAAGCCAGTAACACAGTTCCCTTAAAACAATCCAGCCTTGGGCTCTCACCCAGATAGCCAAGTCAAATATGATGAGATTTACTAAAAATCTTGTTCATCATATAAAGAGTTCTACCAGTCCCAAAGGATCAGACACATTACTCACCAGGTCAAATAATATTTCAGATCATACCCAAATATACCCTTACAGCTAATTCTTATTAACTAAACTAACATTTATTAAAAAAGAAATTGGTTAAAAGATCATTATACATACAGGTATGAATAAAGTTCCTATGTCAGTTTCATAGTAGAGAAAGTGAGCTTCAGAATTGCAAAAAGTTCTTTTGGAATTAGTTCCATAGATTATAGTCCAATGCCCAATATCAGGGTGATCCAGAGTGGAGCTGGAGATCTCAGTCCTGTGACTCAAAACTTCCCCTCATGAAGCTTAAGCAGATCTGAGATAACAGGATCAGGGCCCAAGAGTTCCTTTTATAGGTCTCTGGCTGCCTCTTGACAGTAAGAGAAGCATTATGGTTTTGAAGTAGACCTCCTGTCTCCTAAGCATCACTTGTAATTAGCTACCATGGATTAGCATAAGGCAACTGCCCATCTCCCACCATTTACAGGTAGTTTACCACATACTTCAAAGAGAAATAAAAACAATGATACTACCACATTCACAGTTCATCTAAATGTTAACATCTCCTTTTTATCTCTGAATGAACAGTATACAGTGACAGACAGGAACCATTTGGTTACATAGTTAACCTCTAACAACATATATGTAAACACACAAAAATACAACTATTATCTCCTAATATGTCTCTAAAGGTTGAATCTGGGTCAATTAGCCTGCAAGTAAGGAACCATTTTTGGCCCTGTGTCACAGGCAGACACCCCAAACTGGTAGTATGTTCTGTAATTTGATTTCACCAAGCCAGTAACAAATACGAACTCCTGGATCATTATACCAGTCTTACCATGGAGTCACAAACAGTGATAAAGGTTATTTCATCAACAACAACAATCTATCTATCTATAGAGATAGACAGATAGATAGATATCACACCACATCAGGTTGCTCCCAGTTCCAAGAGACCAGTCACTTACCCCAGATCAATTGGTACTCCAGATATTACACCAGAGACAATGCTGGCAGCCAATTCTATAGTAATCTGACTATAGGTTTACCATCTAAGAAAAAAGAATGAGCGTTATTGAGACATTAAAGCAGGTAAAATATGGTGGCAGTGATTTAATAAAATGCCGGTTTCCCAAAAGTCCTTCAGGGTACCCAGGTTGTCTCTAGGGATCTCCACTTTGCATCCAGTACACTTCCCTGTAAGAGTCATAGAATATCAGGGTTGGAAGGGACCTCAGGAGGTCATCTAATCCAACCCCCTGCTCAGAGCAGGACCAATCCTTAGACAGATTTTTGCCCCAGATCCCTAAATGGCCCCCTCAAGGATTGAACTCACAACCCTGGGTTTAGCAGGCCAATGCTCAAACCACTACAGTTCAGAGATGAACGATCTTTCTTTGAATCAATTTTTATATCTTCTTTTGACAGAAGACAAGCTGACAGTTTTTCTACCCACGTGAGCTTTTCCTCTGATGATGCTGAGTGTAGACACTGTGGTGATTATAGTGCTGCGATTGGCCTCCAGCAGGTGTCCCACAATGCCTGTTCTCACCTCTCTGGCCATCGGTTTGAACTCTACTGCCCTGCCCTCAGGTGACCAACCATCAGCCCCACCCCATACATTCCTTTGCAAATTTGAAAGTCCCCTTCCTGTTTGCTTGGTAATCCGTGCAGTGGTCTCAGCACATCTTTCCAGGTGACCATGCCTGCTCCACGCACCAGGCAATCCCCTGCTTGGCGCAATGCTGAGCTGCTGGACCTCATCAGCATTTGGGGAGAGGAGGCAGTGCAGTCACAGCTGCGCTGCAGCCATCAGAATTATGTTACCGACAGATTTCTAGATGCATGACAGAAAGGGGCCATGACTGGGACACACTGCAGTGCAGAGTCAAAGTGAAGGCGCTGCAGAACGCCTATCACAAGGCGCAGGAGGCAAACCACCGCTCCGGTGCTGCGCCCACGAGCTGCTATTTCTACGAAGAGCTGGATGTGATACTCGGTGGTGACCCCACCTCTACTGCGAAAGACCCTGTGGATACTTCGTTGGCTTGCGTGCCAGTCGAGAGTGGACCGAGCCAGGAGGAGGCAATCTTGGATGAAGAGGGGGAGGGGGACCCAGAGGCAGAGGATGACTCAGAGGTCAGAGATACATGCAGCCGGGAGCTCTTCTGTACCCTGAAGGAGCCTAGCCAGTCACAGCAGTTGGAGTTTGGCGAAGCGCAAACAGGAGAGGAGCCCCCTGGTAAGCGGATCTGATTTTGGGAATTGCTAAAGCGAGTCGTTGGGGGCAGGAGGGTTGCAGAAAGCAGGCTTGTCTCCCACCTCATGCCTAGCCTGAGCAGCAGAACAGGCTGTTGATACACTTCCTCCCTTCACGGGAATCTCCCTCAGAGATCTCCAGGAAACTCTCGTGGAGATACTGAGCAATCCGCTGCCTCGGGTTCCTTGGCAGAGCTGCTTTGTTTCTTGCCCCATTAACAATAACTTTCCCTCCCCTGCAGCCGCTATCACAAAACTCTTTCCCATGCCCCTCACACACACACACACACACTGCCAACACACTGTTATCAACCTCCTGGCTCCACTCTCTAGTCGCAGCATTCCACTCCTCCCTCCTCACAGTCCAGCAGTGTGGACTCCCACTACCCACTGCACTCAACACCCATCCCTCTGCAGTTTGGCCCTCCTGAAATACAGCACCGCTGCATCGTCCTCCAAAGGAGAGGGCTGAGTATGATCCCTGGACATACACAAATCTGTATCAGTCCCGGAATCCCTCCTCCTCTTGAGACACTCCCTTTGCCCATCCCCCTCTCTGCTGATGATTTTTTTCGTTTGACTCTCTCCTCTGGTTGTTGTCTTTCAATAAAAGAATTGTGTTTGTTTGACAGCAATCTTTATTCTATTAAGTGAAAGCAAAAAGCACTGCAAAGCAACATACAATTATGTTAAATCCCCTTCTTGCATCATGTGCACCAATCACCTCCTGGCATTACTAGCACTGCAATCCCATGCATAGCAACAAATATTAGCGGCTTTCAGCTTCAAATTGCTGCCTCAAAGCATCCCTGATCCTTATGGCCCCATGCTGTGTCCCTTTAATAGCCCTGGTCTCTGGCTGTTCAAACTCAGCCTCCAGGTGCTGAGCCTCTGCAGTCCAGCCCTGAGTGAAGCTTTCACCCTTCACAAATATTATGGGGCGTACAGCTTGTGGCTATATGCATAAAAATATTGTCATCAGCCAGGTCCAGCTTCCCGTACAGGCATCGCCAACAGGCTTTTAAACGACCAAATACACACTCCACAATCATTCTACACTTGCTCAGCCTGTTGAACTGTTCCTTGCTGCTGTCAAGGTGCCCCATGTATGGCTTCATGAGCCATGGCATTAAGGGGTATGCAGGGTCTCCCAGGATCACAATGGGCATTTCGACTTACCCTACGGTGATCTTCTGGTCAGGGAGGAAAGTCCCTGCTTGCAGCTTCTTGAACAGGCCAGTGTTCTGAAAGATGCGTGTGTCATGCACCTTTCCAGACCAGCCTGCGTTAATGTCTGTGAAACGCCCACGGTGATCCACAAGCACCTGGAGAACCATTGAGAAATACCCCTTGCGATTAATGTACTCGGAGGCTAGGTGGTCTGGTGCCAGAATTGGAATGTGTGTGCCATCGATCGCCCCTCCACAGTTAGGGAAGCCCATTTGTGCAAAGCCATCCACAATGTCACGCATGTTGCCAAGAGTAATGGTCTTTCGGAGCAGGATGCGATTAATGGCCATGCACACTTCCATCAACATGACTCCAATGGTCGAATCTCCCATTCCGAACTAGTTAGCAATCGATTGGTAGCAGTCTGGAGTAGCCAGCTTCCACACTGCAAGCGGCATGCGCTTCTCCAGCGACAGGGCAGCTCTCATTCTTGTGTCCTTGTGCCACAGGGTCAGGGCAAGCTCATCACACAGTCCCATGAATGTGGCTTTCCTCATCCGACAGTTCTGCAGCCACTGCTCGTCATCCCAGACATGCATCACGATGTGATCCCACCACTCAGTGCTTGTTTCCTGAGCCCGAAAGCGGCGTTCTACTGTGGTCAGCACCGCCATGAATGCCACAAGCATTCTCGTGTCATAGCTACTTCGCGTGGCAAGATCAATGTCGAACTCCTCTTGCCTTTGTAGTTTAAGAAATAACTCCACTGCGTCTCATGACGTATTGGTCCGTGCGAGCAGCATACTGGGCAGCAGTGCGGGATCCATTCCTGCAGCCCAAAGAGGCAGGGCACACAGAACACAAACCATTGAAAGATGGCGTCAAATACAGACGGAAGCACAGGGATTGCTGAGATGCGAAGCAATGCATCATGGGGCATTGGGACAGGACCCAGGAAGCCCTGCAACCCCTTCCGCCTTCCCACAAGTCTTAGTGGCAAAAGAGAAAGAGGTGCTCTGCGGGATAGCTGCCCAGAGCGCACCGCTCTGAATAGCGCCGCAAGTGCCGCAAGTGTGAACACGCTATTGCACAGACATCTGACAGTGTGAACACACAACAGCGGTTTTGATAGCTCTGTGATACGTTACTGCAATTTAATGTTGAAGTGATCATATCCATACTGCAGATTTGTCCAATCTCTCTCAATATCTGTGTTGTTTATACTAACTGAAATCTTAGCTTGCGTACTTTCCTTGGTATTCTGATTGTAATTTACATTCTTTTAGTGAAAATATGATCATGCCATTGTATAATTTTAATCTGGCTTTGCTTGATTGCAATTTCATTTTTTTTCTCTCGCATAACGCTGAGAAAGTCCTTGTATTCCAGCAGAGTCACTGATGCTCCACGGTCTATTTGGCATTCAGCTTCCTATTTGTTTGTGTGCTGCCGTCTTGTCTTTGCACCTGGTGTAGGTCTGAGCTTTATAAACCATTTTCATTGTTTTGCATATCGTTAATGTCATAGATATGCCAGATCTCATTCCCCCAAGTCATTGCTTGCTTCTTCGATATGGTACATTTTTTCCCCACAGTTATTGCATATGACCCTATATGTGTAACCCACCCACCTCCTGAGTGTGGTGTTCTGTCCCATCTAGTGGCACTGAGACCACTTAGAGTGAGAGAGATATAAAATGAGTCTGCTCTACAGCCACGTGCTAACAGCTATGTGGCTTTTAGTTCATGCCGTAGACGCTCATGCACTAAGCTCTAGAGGCCTTAGGTTCAATCCCGCCCGCCGATGACCGGGGTCTGTTGGGATTACATATGCAAGGCGCTTTCCATTATGTTTTTCTTCACTGTACCCACAGCTCTCCCTCTGCATTTTGTTTATCTCCTCTGCATTGCATTTGTGCATTTGCTTTTGCACAATTGATGATGTATTTTTACTTGTGTTTTCATGCTTTCCCTATGTTATGTGGTGAGTTATCTATGTCAGCTCCACTTATGCTCCGCACTTGGATGTGAGTTTATTCAACATTTTTGAAGATACTTATAAAACCCTTGGAAAAGTTAGTGTGTGGGCTTCCTAAGCAGTCTCCTTTGAGGTCCTGCATCTTTTGTCCCTATTATTAGTCTATCATGAATTAGTCTGAAGAGTTGATAACTGAATGAGTTAGCCCTTTTGTGCACTGAGCTGTTATTTCTCCAGGTTTTTGATTGCAACTGTTGCATACAATATTTTTTTGTGCATTGAAAATGCTTTTGGAGCATGACTAGGATTTTACATGCATCCTCCCAATCTGCTGCTGACATATCCAGATGCTGTTGGAGTATGTGGCAGCCTTTGTCGCAGCTAGTAGTGTGCTGCTCCCTGTTGTCATTGCAATTGTGTAGTTTCCTGGTGTGGTCTAAAGAATATCCAGTTGCTAAATACATCCCATTCAAGTCCCTCTGCTCAGGGACAGGAATCTGCTGCTGTCTTGATTGTTTGTTTTCTTTTTGGGGTCCCCCCCTTCTTAGTTTTCAGTTTCACGCACCGAACTCACGTCTGACACGTTCGATGTTCAAACATCAAAAAGAGCAAGCCAAGACAGTGCAGCAATTAGGCTTTGTTCCTTCCTGCACACGTGCTGACCCCTCTCAAGCACATCCTGACAGTAGACTTGCTAGACATTACCCTACACAAAAGCATAATATCATCCTCCCTATGGGGAAGCTATCTATTATAACAGAGATGCTGGACACCACAGACTACAGCAGAAATCAATGAGCTATATGTGCCTGGCACCCCTGGAAAATCATATGCACGATATCTCAGGCTGGGCACCCAAGAGCAGTGGCCATTTGTGAAAGGATGGGCCTAAAACCATATCCTTGGCAGCGGGAATACAGGTGTGAATCCAAATTTTCCTACAGTTCCCTGCAAAGCCCTATTGTCTAACATCAGCCCGCTGCCCTGAATAGCTCTGTACTTCTAACTGCCTTCCAGTGAGAGTGAGCACTTTAGAACCCCTTGTGAAGCAGCAGTAACATCCCCACTCCACAAATGGGCACCGCGAGGGGTAGTGACAGGCCCAGTGTCATCCCCAGAGCCTGCAGCCCAGCAAGAGCTGGAGTGCAGCTCTCCTGCCTCCAGGCTTGTGGTTTCCCCGCTGCGGTTTGCATTTTGTTTCATCTGGCGAGGCCATGGTGGGGAACAACTATAAAAAGCCAGTTGAAGACGTCTGACCCCTGAGGAACTGTGACTCATACTATATGTAGCCTGGTTGTAGCTTTGTTTCATTTCACCTCCACGGGGCTTTTGTACTGTCAGGGACACAAAGGAGGTCACTTTCTTGCATAGGAGCCACTACTAACAGGAGGCCAAGTTCAAATGTTGATTTTGAAATTCATTTCAGTGCATATGGGGTAGAGACCTTTGCTTCAAACTCTCCCCTCTCAACTTGCAAATCCATCCCCAACACCAATTGTGCTGCTTCCCATTCTCACCTCATTGCACCTGAAATCGGTGAGGGCAAGGCAGGATTTAGGGCGATTCCCCTGATTCCTGGGAACTGGGCCCCGCACCCTCCGCCGAAGTGCCACTGGAAACAGCGGCTACCAGTCGAGCTGCCGCTGAGTTGCCTCCACTATCTTCGGCGGCAGCTCAATTGCTGCCACTGCCTTCAGCCGCATTTCGGTGGCAGCTCTTTCGAAGCCGGTCCTAGGTGGGGGAATCAGTGCAGGATGAATGAAGTTGCCAAGTCCTGAGTCCTAGCGGACAGTGCAGTCAGCAAGAGCCATGCAGGCTCTGAGCTTGGGGGCGTTACACAAGGAACTGCAAGGCAGCAGTGCTGAGTGAAAACAAAGATGAAAGTGGGGCCAGAGCTGCTCAGGGTTTGGAGAGTTTCTGCGGTGGAGGAGTCAGCCTGCACCTACAGACACATAGCAAAGCCAGTCCCCTGAGAACCTGGCGCAGACGCCAAGGCTCCTGGATTAACCCAATTCCCTGCCAACCACCATTATTTTCCCTTCTGCTTTAAGTGAAATATTTTCCTAGATTACACTAAGGAGCCCTGTCTCCTGCAGTAGCTGCCTAGCGAACACACTGGGCAAGATCCTATGCTGGGTCTGAGTTGTGCCCACTGGAGCTGGAGATAGGGAGGCTGGAGCAGTCTGGCTCCTGGGGAAGTCTGGTGCCAGGAAGCTCTGAAGGGACATTCTGGCAGCTGGGGATCACTGGGTGTCAGGTACATCTTTCAGGTGCTGGGAGGCTGGTACGAGGAGAGCAAAGGGGCTGCTGTAGCCAACGGAGGATCCCCACTAGGCAGGAGTAATCCTCGCCTGCCCAGACCCACCAAGTTCGTGCAGACTTTGCAGTGGTGGACTGGCATAAAGCAGCCTCTACCTGGCCACTGTCCAGTTCCCCATCTATTTGGCAGGAGTCTCTGGGGAGGAGAGTCGTAACTGTCGTTTAGGGGCTGGAGGAGGAGAGCGCCACCTCTCTGTGCAGCTGAGCAGTTCTGAGCTCAGGAAGGCTGAGAGGGGGCAGAGAAGGAGGAGTATATATGCTACTGCATACACTGCTCCGTTTTCAATGCTCTCTCCATTGCACTTGGAAAAGGCAGGGCTAGAAGAGAATTCAGTTTAACTGGAGCACTTCCCATCTTTGGCAGCTTCCCAGGACTCCAAGGGCCATACTTTAATTTGCACATAAATGTACATCCCTTAACGTACCATCCTTCTATAGAACCCTCCATCAGAGGGAGCCAACCTGGCTATGAGTTTAGCCCACTCAGCTGGAGGAAGGTCATCACCCCCATTGTACTGGTGGGGGACACGGGCATAGAGCGGCACAGTGACTTATGCTCTAGGAATTATTTTGGGGCCGTTCTCTGGTCCGTGTGACACAAAGGGTCAGACAAGACGGCCACAGGGGTCCCTGCTGACCTTGGAGTCTTGGAATTATTCCAAGTCAGACAGCAAGTCAGTGTCAGGCTGGAGAGTGGGACTCATGACTACTGTCCGCCAGTCCTGTGCCTTCACCACAAAGACAATCTTTCCTCAGGTGCGATGGCAGCATTTTCTGTGACCAAGAACATACATTCCTTGTGCTCGTTTCAGTGTTTGATCATTTTTCTGTCTTTTGTAGTTCAGAGGGGTGGCCACAGGCCATGTTTTAGAACGCCAGCGCTGTCTGTGAGTCTGGGTGACATTTTGAAAGACCCTAATTCAACAGAATGTATAAGCCAGCAGCTGTCCAATAAGATCAGTTTACAGTGTGGTACCCATTCACACTGGCGCACAGTTTCAGGCACTAGGGGATTTTTTGAGAAAAAGGGGGTGAAAGTAGGAAAGATTCCTCTGTCTCAGTGTGGAGTCACAGACACGATTGAAGGATATGTACCAGGAGCCTAGGGTTCAGCTTGTGGCTACATCACAGTGTGGCTTCTTCCTTAGGGAAACGGCTTCAGCGTGGCTTTCCACAGTAAGTCTCTCTCACCCCCCCAGCGCCAAGCCTTAAATTCTAATCAAACATTGACTCCTGTCTTCTGCAAAGGGAGAGAGAGACTGTTGTCATTTTTAAATACTTGGGAGATAGTCAGATACTCCCACGAGGAGTGCCAGTTTGAGAACCTATGCAGAAGTTGCTTTTAATACATTTCTTTGCACCAAATGACAAATAATGTTTTTCAGAAGCATTTTTTATAAGCTAGGGATAAAAGCCACAGTGGCTGGGATGATTATCCAATATTAGGAAAATCATAGAATATCAGGGTTGGAAAGGACCTCAGAAGGTCATCTAGTCCAACCCCCTGCTCAAAGCAGGATCAATTCCCAACTAAATCATTCCAGACAGGGCTTTGTCAAGCCTGACCTTAAAAATCTCTAAGGAAGAGATTCCACCATCTCCCTAGGTAACCCATTCCAGTGCTTCACCACCCTCCTAGTGAAATAGTGTCTCCTAATATTCAACCTAAACCTTCCCCACTGCAACTTGAGACCATTGCTCCTTGTTCTGTCATCTGCCACCACTGAGAACAGTCTATATCCATCGTCTTTGGAACCCCCTTTCAGGTAGTTGAAAACAGCTATCAAATCTCCCCTCATTCTTCTCTTCTGGAGACTAAACAATCCCAGTTCTCTCAGCCTCTCCTCATGAGACATGTGCTCCAGCCTCTTAATCATTTTTGTTGCCCTCCGCTGGACTCTTTCCAATTTTTCCACATCCTTCTTGTAGTGTGGCACCCAAAATTGGACACAGTACTCCAGATGAGGCCTCACCAATGCCGAATAGAGGGGAATGATCATGTCCCTCGATCTGCTAGCAATGCTCCTACTTATACAGCCCAAAATGCCGTTAGCCTTCTTGGCAACAAGGGTACACTGTTGACCCATATCCAGCTTCTTGTCCACTGTAACCCCTAGGTCCTTTTCTGCAGAACTGCTGCCTAGCCGCTTGGTCTCTAGTCTGTAGAAGTGAACGAGATTCTTCCATCCTAAGTGCAGGACTCTGCATTTGTCCTTGTTGAACCTTATCAGGTTTCTTTTGGTCCAATCCTCTAATTTGAATAGGTCCCTCTGTATCCTATTCCTACCTTCCAGTGTATCTACCACTCGTCCCAGTTTAGTGTCATCTGCAAACTAGCTGAGGATGCAATCCATGCCATCCTCCAGATCGTTAATGAAGATATTGAACAAAACCAGCCCCAGGACCAATCCTTGGGGCACTCCGCTTGCTACTGGCTGCCAACTAGACATGGAGCCATTGATCACCACCCATTGAGCCCAATGATCTAGCCAGCTTTCTGTCCACCTTACAGTCCATTCATCCAGCCCATACTTCTTTAACTTGCTGGCAAGAATACTGTGGGAGACAGTATCAAAAGCACGTCCACTGCTTTCCCCTCATCCACAGAGCCAGTTATCTCATCATAGAAGGCAATTAGGTTAGTCAGACATGACTTGCCCTTCGTGAATCCATGCTGACTGTTCCTGATCACTTTCCTCTCCTCTAAGTGCTTCAGAATCGATTCCTTGAGGACCTGCTCCATGATTGTTTCAGGGACTGAGGTGAGGCTGACTGGCCTGTAGTTCCCTGGATCCTCCTCCTTCCATTTTTTTAAAGATGGGCACTACAGTAGCCTTTTTCCAGTCATCCGGGACTTCCCCCGTTCATCATGAGTTTTCAGAGATAATGGCCAATGGCTCTGAAATCACATCCACCAACTCCTTTAGCCCCTCGGATGCAGGGCATCCGGCCCCATGGACATGTGCTTGTCCAGTTTTTCTAAATAGTCCTGAACCACTTCTTTCTCCACAGAGGGCTGGTCACCTCCTCCCCATACTGTGCCGCCCAGTGCAGAAGTCTGGGAGCTGACCTTGTTCGTGAAGACAGAGGCAAAAAAAGCATTGAGTACATTAGCTTTTTCCACATCCTCTGTCATTCCTCCCTCATTCAGTCAGGGGCCCACACTTTCCTTGACCTTTTTCTTGCTGCTAACATACCTGAAGAAACCCTTCTTGTTACTCTTAACATCTCTTGCTAGCTGCAACTCCAAGTGTGATTTGGCCTTCCTGATTTCACTCCTGCATGCCTGAGCAATATTTTTATACTCCTCTCTGGTCGTCAGTCCAATCTTCCACTTCTTGTAAGCTTCTTTTTTATGTTTAAGATCAGCAAGGATTTCACTGTTAAGCCAAGCTGGTCACCTGCCATATTTACTATTATTTCTACACTTTGGGATGGTTTGTTCCTGAAACCTTAATAAGGATTCTTTAAAATACAGCCAGCTCTCCTGGACTCCTTTCCCCTTCGTGTTATTCTCCCAGGGGATCCTGCCCATCAGTTCCCTGAGGGAGTCAAAGTCTGCTTTTCTGAAGTCCAGGATCCGTATTCTGCTGCTCTCCTTTCTTCCTTGTGTCAGGCTCCTGAACTCGACCATCTCATGTTCACTGCCTCCCAGGTTCCCAACCACTTTTGCTTCCCCTACTAATTCTTCCCTGTTTGTGAGCAGCAAGTCAAGAAAAGCTCTGCCCCTAGTTGGTTCCTCCAGCACTTGCACCAGGAAATTGTCCCCTACACTTTCCAAAAAACTTTCAAATAAACAACACCAGAGGCAAAGAAATCCTCCACGTTCTCTCCTTATAGTGCAAAGCCTAACCGTGTTGGAATGTATCAGAAACAAGGGGCAACCATCTCATCAATCTACATTAGCTGCAATAACTTTTAATAGAGACCTTTCTATAGGCCAGTGTCCCTGTTACTCTCTCCAACTTTACCTTCGTTCCAGGAGCTTTTTGCTGTCCCATTTTCCCCCAAGGATTCTGTGTCTGTGCATGTTTGTTTGGATACATTTCTATCAACGGAAAACTGGCTTTGAGAATTTACATGAAAGA
Organism: Gopherus flavomarginatus; assembly: GCF_025201925.1. NCBI lineage: Eukaryota > Metazoa > Chordata > Testudines > Testudinidae > Gopherus > Gopherus flavomarginatus. Next base: position 3,122,020 of record NC_066641.1, read on the forward strand.
TATGGATGTCTTCTAAAACTGGGCCCAAGAACAAGCAATGACTGTTAGAGACTCATAAAATCCTGGAAGAAAAATCTTTAATCAAAGGATTTCTAGAGGGGAATTAAAATGCAGCATTAATGTTCATCAGAAAACCGGCAATAATGCACAGTACAAGGTATTTTTAATCGCTGGATATACAGTCAGGATTTCACCGTGAAACCTACTTTATGTGACCCTACAAACAAATAACAAAAACGGTCATCTAGGTAGGTCTTTAACTAGAAAGATATTTGTTGTATGTGTAAATTGGGTGCTGATGAGGGGTGTTGGATTCACAGCCCTGGAGGATGAAGCCCTCTGTCCTCAGAATGTGTACAGAACATTTACTGCTATGTATTTAGCTGGAGGAAGCATCCAGAATGTACTGGGCCCAGTCCCCATCTCAAAGAGCACACATGGCATCCCTAGCATGGGCCCTGGCGTGGCAAGGTTCCCTTCACTGTCCTGCCCACGTGGCTCAACTATGATCTGGAAGAGTCACTTCCATAGGCAAGTTATTTCCTCGTGGTTGTCACAGAGTTGCTTGAACACCCTCTGCTGGGCACTCAGACTGACGTGAGGGATCCATTGCTGAATCCCACATGCTCTCAGCTGGCTGGGGCAGGCAGGCCTAGGCCCTGTCCCTGGCTTTGGGGCTCTAGGCGCACACTGCAGGTGCTGACTTAGTCTGACACCCCTCTTGGCAGTGGGGACTCCTCCTTTGATCCAGTTGCCTTGCCCTTGAAACGAGTGCTGTGTCCCCCTAGCCTCCCAGTACCTCTTGCACATTCCTCAGAATCCGAGAGAAGGTGCAGCCTTCTGGCTTACGGTTTGCCTCGTCCAGGGCGCACAACACTGGAAACCAACTGATACAGAGACAAACTTTGCACAGGATTCTAAAACACTTAAGAGAGAAGCCACAAGAGAGCACAGGTAATTTAGCAAATGACAGCATGAAGCAACACCACTCATTCTAGCTCACCCTTCCCTGGGGGGTCCTTGGAGGACCATCAGAGTTCAGGTAGGCAGGGTTCCCCTGACCTCAGGCTCCTGCAGCACCTGGTCTCTGCTTGAGCTGGTGAAAGTGGCCAGAGACCCAGAGAAGGCAGCTCCTGCCCTTTTATAACCTTCCAGTCTCCTCTGCCAGGTCACTCCCTGATCAGCCTTGCCAGGTGATCACAGATCCCTACTAGATGCCAGGCAACCTCTCCTCTCACAAACCAGTTCTCCTAGCTAGGATCCAGCCTTTGGTCTAAGGCAGTGTTTCTCAACCTATTTACATTGTGGGCCACATATGCAGCCTGATATGTGTTGCGTGGGCCGCAGCCACTCTCTCTCTCTCTGTATATATACTACCTGTACATCTAAAAAAAAAAAAAAAGGTTTAGTATTAGTTTTAGTATTAGTTCTCTCACAGTAATACAATTCAAATTGATATGGTACCTTTAATTTCAACACTGGCAAACATCTATCAAGAACATTTTAAATTAGCAAAATAAGTCAAAACCTTAATGGCTACAATTTATTTGGTCTCACGTACATTATATTAGTGGGAGATCTGGTGACTTCCTTTGTTCGAAGCAGTAATTGCGTCACGGTCAGGTTGAAGATGGGTGACAACACACCGCAGCTGGGCATGAAGAGTTGCATCAGTCAAGCGTGCAGGCTATTGGGACTTAACCCGGCCCATGGCTGAGAATGTACGTTCACAAATGTGAGCCGATCCAAACACAAGCCGTATTTTGACAGTCAAAAGATGCAAATTTTGTCCAGCACACATTTCCATAATTCCTGAACAGACATTGCATGCTGTGCTGCATAAGTTGCTCCCTGTCCCTACAAATCTGACAGCTCCTCTTCCAGTTCCTGCCTGGGAACATTCAATGTTGTTGCAAGATCTTTTATGTTTTAAAATAGGGAAGGTGTAAGGATCCCATGGAAAAGCACTAGCAGACTCTACTTTCACAAAATTGCCAAAACGTGATAAACTTTTCTTGCAGCTGCTGTATCAAAGCAACTATTTCTCTTTTGTCACTTTCCAGAGCACCTTCACATGCTGTGTTTAACACCGGGAAATGTGTGAGGTCTCCTTTAATTTGAATGATGTACATTACAAGTTTGATATTAAAACTAGCAATAGTGCACATTAACTCATTCATTACTTTTCCTTCACTCTGTAGTTGTACATTCAGCCTGTTTAGATGCCCAGTGAGACCGGCAAGGAATACCAAGTCTCTTTTCCTGCTGTCATATTTTAATTTGGGAGATTTATCTTCCTCTCTGATTTCAGAGGAAACCACACAATTTCTGGAAGTAATGCAACAAATCTCTGAAGAACCTCGATTTAGCCATCTTACTTAGGGTTTAACACTATATCGCCATATGAAGACTCCATTTCCTGAAGCAAAGAAACAAAGCGGTGGTGTAGTAAATGTCTGGCATGAATGAAGTTCATTACTTTAACAACTGTGCATATTATTCCCTTCATACAGCCATCTCCTGAGTTGTTGCATAGAGTCAGTTGATGCACAATAGAGTGAAATGCCAACAAATTGGCCTGGTTCTTTGTCATTTTGGTAACTAGTCCCTGATGTTAACCAGTCATACTTAGAGCTCCATCTGTTGTAACAGAAACAATGGAATTTAGTGGAACATTCATTTAACTGCAGGCTTGGCAAACAGCAATGTACATATCCTCCCCACAAGTATGATCGTGTAGTGACTGGAGCAAAACCAAGTCTCCGATAATTTTATAGTTGACTGTATCAATGCATCGAATCCAAATGCAAAGTTGTGCTATGTTTCCTATGTCTGTTGATTCATAAACTGCTAAATTTAAACTGCAGCAAAGACAATCTTTGATTTAAATTGGATAGCCAGAATTCCTGAAAGATCTGAGATCTGCCAACATGCTGTGTTGTTACCTAACTGCAGATTTTTTATCCTTATGACTTCATTTTTGTTTTTCAAATAATTAAAGAGACAGACCACGGTTTGATTAAAGAGGAATATACTGTCAGTAAAAATATTAAGTGATTGAAATCATTAGAGCTATTAATAATACTAAAGGCTTTTGTCAGCAAACACACTAGATAACGTGACCACACACGCTTCATACTCCTAACCTGAAGTGTCTCCCCCCTCAATTCTGTCTGTCATCCCCATCTCATGTACTCAGGTAGTGCACATGGAGACATGTTGGAGGTCCGTAACGAGATGCTGTTAGAAACATACTTCATTATATGGGAAAGTGGTCTCGACGATCCAGGTAGATGAAAGTCCTTTCACAGATGCAATGTGCCTTAATGGTGCAAGATCAAACCCTACCCACCGATTTAACTGTAATAGAAAGAATTCACTCAGGCATAGGTGCCAACTCCGTGAGTGCTCCGGGGCTGGAGCACTCATGGAAAAATAATAGAGGGTGCTCAGCACCCTTGCACAGCCCCACCGATCAGCTCCTCCCCATCCCCCTCAGTGCCTCCCACCTGCCAGCAGATCCCAATCAGTTTCTCCCCCCAATGCCTCCCTCCCACCAGTGATCAGCTGTTCAACGACATGCAGGAGGTGCTGGGGGCTGGGCGCACTTGGGGGAGTGGGCAGAATGGAGTGGGAAGAGGTGGGGTGGGAATAGGAAAGAGGCGGGGGTTTGGGGCAGGTGGTGGAGTGGGGGCGAGGCCTGGGGTGGAGTGGGAGTTGAGCACGCCCCCGGGAAATCACAAAATCGGCACTCAGGTTCCTTTTCTGACTGAATGGTCAGGAGCCTGGTGCAGGCAAGCAATTCCTCCTTGGGGATCACTGGAGCGGGATTAACTGTCCTCTCCCTTCTGGAACTGTGTTGACAGTCTTTAAAGCTTGGAACTCAGGGCTTCAGATGCAAGTGAGTTGAGTCAATGGAAGCCAAATCCTGGATCCAATATGCAGCGGTGGATTAGCCCCGGCCAGTTGGGCGCCCCCTTGCCCCAACCCACTCTACTCACCCAGTGCTCCTGCCAGGGAGGTGGGCAAGCCCCTGTGCCCTGACCCTGCTCTCTGGCAGGAGCACCGGGTGGGCAGAGCTGGCAAGCCCCTGCGCCCTGACCCCGCTCCCCAGGCGGGCAGGAGCATGGGGGGGGAGAGTGGGGGCAACTACAGGTGGAAGGGTGGGGTGGGGCCCCCACTTGCTCTGGCCCAGAGCCCCACAAAACTGTAATCCGCCTCTGCCAATAAGGACAGCTGCATGGTACATAGGTGCCAACTTTTCCTGGTGTCGGTGGGTGCTTGCCCCCGCCCCACCCTGAATCCACACCTGCTCCGCCTCCTCCCGCCCCGCCCCATCCCCGTTCCAACCCCTTCCCCAAAGTCCCCGCCCCAACTCTGCCCCCTCCCTGCCCCTATTGGATTCCTACCCAAATCCCCACCCCAGCCCCGCTCTTCCCAGAGCGTGTCGCATTCCCCCTCCTCCCCCTCCCTCCCAGCACTTGCCGTCGTGAAACGGGGAGAAGCGGGAACATGGCGTGCTCAGGAGAGGATGCAGAGGCGGACATGGAGGTGAGCTGGGGTGGGGCAGGGAGCTGCCAGATTTTTCCCCGTGGGTGCTCCAGCCCCGAAGCCCATGGAGTCGGCGCCTATAGGCTGGCAAGCAGGCTACAGGCAGCAGGAGAAATGAGGGGCTGTTTCCTCTGAGGCTTTTCTGCAGCTATACAGGGAGACCGTCTCTCTCCTTTGCTTCCAGCTGGTCTCTGCCACGTGGAGGGAACCTGGGCTAGCCACAGCCTCTCTCCTGGGACTCTGCATGGTGGGGTCAGAAACTGCTTCCATTCTGCCTGACTGTTTTCAGTCCTCTAATTGGCTGCTGGTGACAGCTGTGGTCTCCCCAAATCCGACTGGTTGTCAGGGTGACTGGGTGGGAGTCACAGCCCCATCCTCTTCCCTTCAGCTGCCAGGGGAAATCAACAGTGCAGGACTCTGTCAACCCCATGGGGCCCAAAAGGGGTGTCTTTTCTCTAGTGACACAGTCCCTTTGCTAAGGGGGGGGTGGGAGACTACTCATAGACTATTCATAAACTTTAAGGTCAGAAGGGACCATTATGATAATCTAGTCTGACCTCCTGCACAACAGGCCACAGAATCTCACCCACCCACTCCTGTATCAAACCCCTAACCTACGTCTGAATTATTGAAGTCCTCAAATTGTGGTTTGAAGACCTCAAGCTGCAGAGAATCCTCCAGCAAATGACCCATGACCCATGCTGCAGAGGAAGGCAAAAAACCTCCAGGGCCTCTGCCAATCTGCCCTGGAGGAAAATTCCTTCCCGACCCCAAATATGGCGATCAGCTAACCTGAGCATGTGGGCAAGACTCACCAGCCAGCACCCAGGAAAGAATTCTCTGTAGTAACTCAGATCCCACCCCAGCTAACGTTCAATCACAGACCACTGGGCATACTTACCTGCAGATAATCAAAGATCAGTTGCCAAATTAATTGCCAAAATTAGGCTATCCCATCATACCATCCCCTCCATATGCTTAGTTTCAAAGCCAGATATGTCTTTTGCCCCCACTACTCCCCTTGGAAGGCTGTTCCAGAACTTCACTCTTCTAATGGTTAGAAACCTTTGTCTAATTTCAAGTCTAAACTTCCTAGTGTTCAGTTTATATCCATTGGTTCTTGTGCCCACATTGGTACTTAAATAATTCCTCTCCCTCCCTAATATTTATCCCTCTGATATATTTATAAAGAGCAATCATATCCCCCCCTCAACATTCTTTTGGTTAGGCTAAACAAGCCAAGCTCTTTGAGTCTCCTTTCATGTGACAGGTTTTCCATTCCTCGGATCATCCTAGTAGCCCTTCTCTGCAGCTGTTCCAGTCGGGTGGCAAGTCCGTGCTGTGTAGTTACACAGCTGTTTCAGTGTGCTGGCTCAATCCAAGCACGTGCATGTAAGTCCATCTGGCTGGAAATTACACCTCCAGCTTCCATCTGCTGGGGCAAACAAGGAGGCTGTGGTGACACGGTGGCGTACTGCCTGGCGCAGCAGTGACAACCCCAAGTGCTCCAAAAGGGTGTGTGCCAGACCCAATTCCTGGGGCTGCTTTGACAATCAGCTAAACTGCCAAGTCCTGGGGCTGCAGAGCCTCTCCCCAAAGCCCAGCTCGCCACACGCCTGCCCAGCCTCACACCCACTCTGCAGGCCTTGGCCTGGTGACGTCACGTCGCTGGAATGAGGCCAAGGCGTAGTGACGTCACCCGCGGAGCCCGGGGCGCGCAGCGCTGCCCTCTGCCGGGGGCTCGGCGGCGCGCTGCTCCGAACGCAGTGCAGCAGGGCCGCAGTGCGCATGCGCATGCGCGGCCGCCTTACGCGCTGGCATTCGGCTGCCGGGTGGTGTCTGTAGGGCGGCGCGGCGAGATGGCGGGGCGGGTGAGTGCGCGTGAGGGGCGTCCCCCGAGCCCCGGTTCCGGGTCCCCTCCCCCCGGGCCGTGTCCCCCGTTCCTCCCCCTCCTCCCCACTCACCCCGGTTCCGGGTCCCCTCCCCCCCTGCTGTGTCCCCCCTCCCCCCGAGCCGTGTCCCTCTTTCCTCCTCTTCCCCCCCGCTCACCCCTTCCCCCCCCCCCCGGGCCGTGTCCCCCGTTCCTCTCCCCACTCACCCCTCGCCCCGGTTCCGGGTCCCCCCTCCCCCCGGGCCGTGTCCCCCGTTCCTCCTCTTCCCCCCCGCTCACCCCGGTTCCGGGTCCCCTCCCCCCCTGCTGTGTCCCCCCTCGCTCCGGGCCGGGTCCCCCTTTCCTCCTCTTCCCCTCCCCGCTCACCACTTCCCCCTGCGGGCCGGGCCGAGTCCTCCCTTCCCGCCCCGGGTCCCCCTCTTCTTCCCCTCCTCCCCACTCACCCCTCGCCCCGGGCCGAGTCCTCCCTTCCTCCTGGGTCGGGTCCCCCTCTCCTCCCTCTTCCCCCTCCGCTCACCCCTTCCCCCGGGCTGAATCCCCCGTTCCTCTCCCTGCTCCCCACTCACTGCTTCCCCCCCCGAACCGGGTCCTCCAGGTCACCCCTCCTCCCCCTATGTCATGTCCCGCTTTCCTACCAGTCACCCCTCCTTCCCTGTACCCCCAGTCACCCCCCTTTCCCCCCAGGGTGTCTCCTCCTTCACCTCACGCTGGGTCCCCCTTTCTCTCCAATCATCCCCCCTTCCCCCTGGGCTGCGTCCCACACACAGGAGGGGAACATGGGACTGACAGGTGCCCCTGTCCTCCCCTAGTCCCCCAACACTCATCCCTCATGTCCCCCTTCTCAGAGTCCCACCTCTCCCCTTCCCATCAGCGGATCCCCCAGCCCCTACCCCTTGTTCCCACTGGATCTTCCAATGCGAATCACCTTCCCCTCCCGGCGAGCACTTGCTTTTATAGTTTATTTTCTGTTCAGAAAAAAATTTCAGCGTGAATATTCTGTTGTCCTTAGATTATATTTTCCCATAATAAAGATCTCCCTTGATAGAGGCAGATTGGAGCAATATGCTTGCTTTTAATTTCAGATTCTTGTCCTGGTTGGGATTTGAACTCAGGTTTGATCATCCCTTAGAAATTAGATTGACCTAGTTTTGTCAAGGTTGTGAAAAATTAAACATGTTGAACCCTCTAGTTAGGTTTACCTAGCCTCTGCTGTAGAAGTGGGTAGGTCAGTGGAAGAATTTTTCTGTTGATTTAGCTATCACCTCTCGGAGAGATGGATTAGCTGCATTGGTGGAAGAAACCTCTTCTGTTCATGTAGGAATCCTCTACGCTATGACATTAGGTACAGCAGCAGAGTTGCAGTGATGCAGCTGTGCACTGTAGTGTAAATGTAGTTTTACAAGGCCTGGGTTAGAGCTGGGATTAGAATTTGATGGTTGTGATATTCCCAGATTTTATAATAAAGAGGTAACTTTCTCAATAGCTTCTTGGTCTGCACGTGCTCAGTTTAATTCTTTAGCTCATAATTCAGTGCAAGAGGCTTCTGACAGACTAGAGTAACAAAACCTTTTTCAAAGTTAAGTTTTAGTTTGATTTTTCCTTGGAGGGCTGGTGGGTGGCATGCACTCTGTGAGGATAACCTTCAAATACTGGAGACCCTGGTGCAATGGAGCACTTGTTTGATCTCTCCCTGTAAGCAACATTTGGGTGCCAGAATCTCTTAACATTAAGAAAATCTATTTTGTTCAGGTGCTGTATCTTGGGAGCTCCTTGTTCAAATGTCCTCAAATTTGGATCCCTAACAGAACCCTGTGCTGCCATAAGGCATACCAGATTTCAAGGCAACCTGTGCAACTGTGTAGATATCAAGCACTTAGATTCAAGCTTTAAACAGAAATCTGGTCTGAACTTTTACTGTAGTAATGTCAAACTTAACAGCTAGGTCATGAAGTAGAACACACAGTAGGTCGTTGGTGCCAAGGGGTTCAATTTTAAGAGAGTACTGAAGCAGTATGTAGGAATATGCAAGAGTTCAGCAGTAGGCACAGCTTCATGGTCATGTTTTCCATGGTGTTACATCCCTTATATTAGATGTGAATTTGGCTCTCAGTCAGCAGGCATCAGTAACTGAAGCCTGATTGTTCTCTAGGTTGTCTATTTGTGCGTATAGATCTTGGTACAATAGTGTCATGGAAAAATATTGTGCAGTACCCTTTAGTTTACTGAATAAGATTGTATTTGTAACAGGAAAATAAATCTGATGATCATTCAGGACCGGGTGTGCTGGTATTGTGGATAGTTCCTGGTGCTTTGATAAAACTAAGAATGGAGAGCAGTTGGTGAGCAGATACCTCATATGTTGCATACTGAGGGCTTGTCTACACTGCTGCCTAAGTTGATGTAAGTTATGTCGCTCAGGGGTGTGAAAAAAACTTACTTTGACTTAATGCGGTGTCTACACCATGCTGTGTCGGCAGGAGAGCTTCCGCTGCTCATTGAGATAGATTAATTACGTCGAGGTTGAGGATGATCTTTCTCAGGTTTTATTTTTTATGGGTCCTTTGGTGATTGAGGTGTCCAATCCTTGAGCCACAGGCTTGTTGGCAGAAGTTGCAGGTGGTTGGAAGTCAGGGTTGGGCCAGGATTGCTGCATGACAGTCATCTGACCTTTCTTTTCTGGTGTTTTTCTGCAAGCAGGGCAATGCAATTTTCCTCAAAAGTAGACCTTCCTTCTCGGAGACATCTTCGCCAGTTATCCCTATCCTGGGTTACTGTTTCCCAGTGTGTGGTGCTGATGCCACATCTCTTGATGTTTATTTTGAAGGAGTCTTTAAAGCCTTTCTTTTGGCTTCCCCATTTTCTTTCTCGTTTGGTGAGCTGGGCGTACAGCAATTGTTTTGGTAAATGTATGTCAGGCATGCGCACACAGTGCCAGCTCCACCTCAGCTGCTGCTGGATAATCAGGGCCTCAACACTGATGTTGGTCCCTGTGAGGACACTGACAGTGTGGCCATCCTCCCATTTTATGTTGGGGATTGTCCAAAGAAAGTGCTGGTGCTAATGTTCCAGGTTTTTCCGGTGTTTTCTATAGGTCACCCAAGTGTCTCAGCCATAGAGGAGAGTTGGCATTACCACTAGTTTATAAACTAAAAGTTTAGTGTGTGTTCTGTTGTAATTGTTAAACATCTAGTGAGACAGACTGCCACAGGCAAGCCTGGCACAACAGATTCTGTGCTGAATCTCAATGTCTGTGTTTGCTCTCTGTGAGAGATGGCTGCCAAGATAGGCAAAATATCCTACATTTTTCCAGTTCTTCTTTGTCAGTGGAAATCTTCCTTGCTGAGTATGATGATTGACCAGGAGCTGGCTGGAGGAGAACTTTTTTTTTGTTGCTGATGTTCAGAGGTAGCCCTAGGCTATTAAGCAAAGCAGTTGAACAAATGAACAATACAGAATCAGGCCTTTCCATATTTATCTGATATCGCGATAGAAGGGCAAGATGCACAGGAAGTGTTGTGGATTCTTTGCTAGGTTAGAATCCTGCTGGAGGCCCCTTGCTTGCTTAGTCACCTAATTTCAGGATACCTCTAGAACCTTGGAAGTGGTGGGGTCCTGTATATGATTGGAAGAATCAGTCTGCTTTATGGGCTGTTGTGCTTTTGGGGCAGGGGGAAGCACCTTTGTAGGTATTGCCTCCTATGCAGGTTTTAAATGTAATGGCCAGTTCTTCAAAATCTCTGTCCTTTTTAGCATTTAAAATCAAGTCAACAAATAGTGTCCTGTCATGCTTCAAGGGTTATATGACACAACAGATTTTACTGAAATCCATGCAGGACAACTGTTGTATTAATAAACTGCTTTAGTCAGGAGAATGAAGACTGTTCTGACCTTTAAATGAAAGATATCACTTGGATAGAAAAAAGAAAAATCTTGATGCCCTACCCTGCATCCAGGAAGGAGTACATCATAATTGTCTAGGACAGCGAGGCCTGGTATAAACTTTGTGCACTCAGAGTTCATCCCTAAAGTAACATTAACATCCGAGAGTGGACACAACTGCTTGTAGAAAAAAGGGTTGGCTTGTTCTTCTGCTGTTTTAATATTGTGATGTAGTGATGATGGGTTAGGTGTCAAACTCAGACTTTATTAACTGCTCAGTATCTGCGGGCCAGGGCTCAAAAATCTATTCACCTGCAAAACAAACTTTGGGATCTGAACCTACCCCTTAGAGAACCTCATGTAAAATATACCCACAGTGCAACTGGATAGCCTTTGAAACAGTTGTCAGTCTCTTCTTCTAGCAGTTTGGTATGGCTAGTTAAACCAGTGATGATGTAAATTATAGGTAAGATGTGGATGGTAGAGTCTCTCGGCTTTGGCAATAATGACCCTGGTCAATATTTTCAGTCTTGTTCCATGTGCTATTTATTGGGAATGATGAGTCTCTTGCGTAGACAGGAAGGACTTTGTATACAATATGTGTACTAGTAGCCTAAAAGTTCTCTGGGATGAAGAAATATTCCAGATTGTTACAAAAGTACACCCTTGAATATAGGGTAAAGTCTTAGTTTGGCCGTGCAATGGCTTGCTCCTATTTAAAGCTTTTCCTCTTGATGTGATGTTTCATCTGAATTGCCTTTAAAGTAGCAATTTGTTACTTTGTAACTAAATTATCAGAAATGGATAATCTTGGCTAGTGGGAGGAACGAGAAGTGATATTGTTTCAAAAGATGGATAAATTAAATGGTGATTCTTTGAGCTTTGCTGCTTTCGTTGGTGGGGTAAGACTAACAATAAGGGAGGAGTATAGGGTTATTTGATTCAATCTTGTAAAATGATGTTAGGAAATCCTTGCTTTCTAATTGGTATCATGGCACAGTACTATAGGTAGAAACTATTTTTGGTTGATCAAACTACAGTATTGTAGAGACCTGGCTGGTATGTATGCTGCACTTCCCTGCTAGGTAGAATCAAACCTGATCAGGTGGATCATAGACCCTATAATGCTAACAGCTGATGGAGATTATCCATTAGCTCAAGTGGTAGTGGTCTGTGCTTTTGTGTCAGAGGGACCTTAGTTCTGTTAGTGCCTTGAAATTCTTAATGGCTCTGATGTGCAGCTGTAGTGATAACCTTGCAATTACTAGATAGCTATAGACTTGTTACAAGATAATTATCCCTTCATTAAGAACTACTTTTTTTCTGGTTTTATCCATTGTGTTGTAATCATTTATGCAGAATCATGGCAAGGATTGCTTTGTAAATAAATCTATTGATTGACTATTATGTGGGCTTTTATGGCAACTTTACATTTATTTTTAAAAGTTTAATTAAATTTGAGCAAGAAATATTTGAATCACAAATTCTAAAACTTTTTAGGGAGGACATTTCAGATAGCTTTGCAAAATAATCATGAAAATCTTGGAGCCAAGCCCCCAAAATCTACTTGTGTGTCTTTACTACAATGAGAGGCAGAGGGGTAAATTATTATTTGAATTATGATTGGGGTCCTTTAGACACTATTGCGATGTGGACCCTGTTGTGCTTAGCATGGGGCATATGCATGTTAAGTGACAGTCCCTGCCCTAGAGTTTACAGTTCAAATAAGTAAGACAGGGAAATTGTGGGAGGGGAAAGAGAAGCACATCTCAGTGTTATAATGGTCATCAGAAAAATCACTTATCCTAGTGGCATAGTGATAACCAGTCCAGACCGAGCTGGAATGGAGCACTTCAGCTACGGCAAATACATACAGAACAAGTTTTAACCACAGCTTATGTAGTATGTAAAGAGAGGCTTATTAGGGTATGTCTGCACAGCATTGTGGAGTAAGTGGGAGTGAGTCTCTCAGCCCGTGTTGACACTCAAATTAGTGAGGCTTGCGCTAGCACTCTAAAAATAGCTGTATAGACAGTGCTTTGAAGTTGCAGCTCAGGCTGGAGCTTGGGCTCTGAAGCCCATTCCCCTCCCTAGGCTTCAGAGCCCGAACTGCAGCCTGCATTGCAACTTCAAAGCACTGTCTACACAGCTATTTTTAGAGCACTAACACGAGCCCCTCTAGCCCGGGTCCGTCGACCTGATCTGGGAGGTTGGCTCCGTCTGGGTAGATATATCCCTAGGGTCAACTATCGGTAATAATGTTATGTGGAGGAAACCCATCAACAAGGCTGATCCAGTTCATTTCACACAGACCTCAGTACTGATGTCCGATGGTAACAACTTTCAATCTGTGCTATCTTGATGCGGATTTGAAATAGTGATGTAGACATGGAAGGCCCCACACACAGGTACCAATTCCTGAGACATTCAGCTCCTCACCATTTGCTTTCTTGAATTGGAAAAAGAATGTACTCTTTCCCCCTTGTTATGCTCGCTGATTTTCTGCTCTGCTCTCTGGCTAGGGTAAACACGGGTAGCCAGTCCTGCTCATCTCTGAAGTTCAAATTTTGTTTGCTTTTGAAAATACAAGCAGAGGCTTTATGGCAGTGGAAGCACCTGGGTCAAGGGAGGAGTGAAGAGGAGTGTATACCACTCTATTTCTTGCCTGGAGTCTATTTTTTTATCTAAGGACAATCTCAGCAGCCCACTTAAGACACTTCACTTTCATGAAAATTAACAGTTATTCAAGTTTTTTTTAAAAGCTTGCTATTCAAACTCAGTGTAACTTAAAACCACTAAAAATCTCATTGTGATAGGAGTTAATATTTTTAGGATAATCAGGTAAAGACCTCAACTGTTCACCTTCAAAGGCACTAAATTTGACTTGATATTGTTGAACTTGTTACACATGCTTAAGGAGCACAACTCCTTCCAAACCAGAAGAATTTAATTTGCAAAACCTTTTTGAAGGATAAACAAAGCAGATGGAAATGGAGGCTTCCCAGCTGGAAATGAGGGTCACCTACCTGTGATGTTACACACACTAAACACTTCATGTCCTTTATATTGCTGATCTTTCAATAAAACTAAACTATTACAGATCTTGAGGGAAATCCTGATGATTTAGTGTCTTGGAAAAGCATTTGTGGTCAGGTTTGTCTTTTTCTTGGACAACAGGTGTATGATGTACCCCATGAAAACACAAACATTGCAGAGCACTTGCTAAACTCATATTTGTGATTTTTTTAATTCTTTGTTGCTTTTTAAAATAAGCATTTTGACTATTAAAATGTTTTTTAAAAGTTCAAAACCGTACATGATTAAAAACAGAAATATTTTTAGACAAGTGACAGAATAAAGTAGTACTATGAAACCCTTGGTACTGGTGGTTAGTTTCCCTCACTTGCCAGCAATGGGACCTACAGGAGAAAATTTCAATTCACTATATTTTGCATCTAGATCTATACATGTGATGTCATGTTTATGTATATGACCATACTGAGGCAGTGAAAAATTAAATTGGATACTTATTTTCTGAGGTCTTTTGTAAAGAAAGAGTCTTGACTATGTTAGTGACACAATTTGATTTTTTTAAAAAAAGTCTGAAGAGCTTACATCATGGTTTGATGGTCTGAACACAGAACTGGGTGTCAGAAACATAATTTTTATCCTAGCTCCAACATCAGCTCAGTCTTGGCCTCTGTTAACTCACTGGACTTCTTTTTTTCCCATCTGTAAAGTGGGGCTAATACTTTCCTACCTTCCTCTTAGTGATTTTGAGTTTTAATGAGTTGATGGATATAAAGTAATATGAAGATGAAGCTACTTAGGATATATTTGATTCTCCTGGCAATACCATGTTTGTTCTGGTTTGCTGATTTCCAAAAACTGAGCTACTGGAGATAGAAGGTGTCATGTACTAATATAGAAAAAAGAATGCATTATGTTATTGTTTCTAAACACCGTTCCCAAAGGATGGCTGTAGAGAAAATGTCTTCATATTTTTAAACTTCTAAAATGATTTTATTGATCTTAACACAAGGTCTGTCACAAGGCACTTGACAGGGTGGTTTTGATTTAAATCAAACTAGTCGAGAAGACTTGATTTAATCATGGTTTTCTACATAAAAGTGCATTCTTGCTGATTGTTATAACCTTAATACATATTCTTCACAGCTCAGAGATAGATGTAGGTTTCATTTTTAGAAGGTACACACTATACATTTTAAAATAGTGATTTATTTTGAAAACTTTTCAGATTAGTTTTACAGCTATATCAGAAAATGATTGGTTATTTCATTTACCAAAGATATTTGAAGCAGATATTTGTGAAGTCATTGGGAGATGAACTATCTCCAGTTCAACAGGTTAATCATTAATATTTGGAGAATTTTCTGGCCATGCTGTATAAGGAGGAGAACATCACCAGACTGACATTTAAATTGTTTTACTTAACTAAAACAACAATGTTAAGGGGGGAGGGATAGCTCAGTGGTTTGAGCATTGGCCTGTTGAACCCAGGGTTGTGAGTTCAATCCTTGAGGGGGCCATCGGGGGGGGAACAACTGTACTTGTTCCTGCTAGTGAAGGCAGGGGGCTGGACTCATTGACCTTTCAAGGTCTCTTCCCTTCCAGTTCTGTGAGATAGGTATATCTCCATATAAGTGTTCTGGATTTTTTTTCTTCAACAGCAAACTTATAATATTTTAACAAAACAAGCATATGTCCCATCACATCTCACATTTATCTCCAGACTTCTCCTTGTCCAGATCTGTTCTGCCCCCAACAATCTTCTATTCATTGAACTTTTTGAAACTTTGCACTTTTAGAGAGAGGTAAGGGATTGACTCTGTGTACACAAATTTGCAGAGGGACAACAGAGTTGAGGTCTGCTATTTCTCACCTTTATATATTATTTATTTATTTAAAACATTTTTGCTGTTAACAAGCATGTTACCTCTGGAGGCACAAATCCACAGTTCGAGAACTGGAAAACTAAGCATCTCTGATGGTATCTTCTAGACTGAGCACTGAGTCCCATTGGGTGGATTAACCTCAATAATCTATACAGAACCCCAGAAGAATAATCTGTGGAACCCCATAAGATTGGGTCCCTAATCCATGAACTATTGGAACTCATTTACAAAACTTTTCTTAAACATGACATGAATATGTTGTCTCATACTATGGAATTTGAATTTATAATCCCTATTCCAGGATGAGATATCTATGAGCTATAATGTATCTTAATTAAAACTATCTTTAGATAGGTTTTTTCCTCAAAAAGCATTTTATTAAAAAAATCCAATTTAAATTAAAAAAATCATTGATTTTTATCCACCCTGATAAGGCTTCATGTAAGGTGTGTTGTGACTGCAACATCACATGGTCACAACACACTGGTTCTTACTAGTTCCTTTCTTGTGCACCAACAGGTTGGAAAAACAGTCAGTTTCAACTCCCTGCTGGGTCACAAGCATCAAGTAAGGAGAGCACAGTATCATTACATCATAATTGCAATAGAAGCCTAGCCCTTTGTGCTTAAGACTGCTTCAGACCTACTTAAGGAGACTCAATAGCTTGCCATCAGGAATATAAATGAAAATAAAAAGGTAGTGAGGAAATAGGGGAATCTAGTTTTGCGGTTTCAAGGTACATTTTCAGAGTCATGTAAAGGAGACAGGAATAGGACTAAAATGCACAGGAAGAGGAACAGTTTTACTTTTGAAAGATCATAATTTTTTTCTGGTAAATTACAATATTTAATATTAATCTAGTTCAGGGAGCCTAGCATCAGGTTTTAACATCCAGTTCTCAGTGTAAGGAACAAAATCTCTCCCAGATTTAGATGCTCTTGCATAACCTGCTGTCAGGATCAGCAAGTTAAGCTTTCCTCTGTCAAATGAGGAGCGGCTTTGTCTATAAATACAAAAGTAGTGCTGATTCTCATATTCAGTAGAGAACTGACCATTAGTAACTAATTTCTTCTATGAATAACAAACTTGTCCCCGCTTAGGACTCCAAAAATGGAAAACACCATATCCAAGAATTCTTTTAATACCCTCAAGTTCTCTGTCTCTATAGAAATTTGACTTCAGATTTGTGGATGGTAACAACTAGGGCTGTCAGGCAATTAAAAAAATTAAGCGTGTGATTAATTGCACTGTTTAAATGGTATTCTATTATTGTTTTAAAAATATTTTTGGATGTTTTCTACGTTTTCAAATGTAATATATGGCAGAATGCAGGTAAAACAGACCAGGTGACATGCGATTCTCCTCCAAGGAGTTCAATCACAAATTTAATTAATGTGTTTCTTTTTTAATGAGCGTCGTCAGCATGGTAGCATGTCCTCTGGAATGGTATACAAACATTTAGCACATCTGGCATGTAAATACCTTGCAATGCTGGCTACAAAAGTGCCATACAATTGCCTGGTCTCACTTTCTGTTGACATTGTAAATAAGAAGAGGACAGCATTATCTCCTGTAAGTGTAAAACTTGCTTGTCTTAGCAATTTGCTGAGGAAGAAGTAGGGCTGAATGGACTTGTAGGCTCTGAAGTTTTATATTGGTTTGTTTTTGAGTGCAGTTACATAACCAAATAAAATCTACACTTGTAAATTTCACTTTCCTAACAAAGAGATTACACTACAGTACTTGTATGAGGTGAATTGAAAAATACTATTTCTTTTATAATTTTTACAGTGCAAAAATTAATAAATATACACTTTGATTTCAATTACAACACCAGTACAATAAATATGAAAATGTAGAAAAACATCCAAAATATTTAATAAATTTCAATTGGTATTCTATTGTTTAACAGTGCAATTAAAACTGACTAATTTTTTTGTTAATCGCGTGAGTTAACTGAGATTAATTGACAGCCCTAGTAACAATTTAATTGTTTTGAGTTTCCTTTATAACTTGGAGTTCACATTGTATTAAAATCCCAAGCAATAGCCTAGAAAGCTTATTCCAAGCTAAATTCGCGCTACTTCACAAGCACTGATGATTTTATTTTTATCACAAGCACCTAACCTTTGTTCTGGACCCTTATGCTGGCTTTCAGAGGGGAATAATAGATGTACCAATTTATATATAGGCTATATCTGAAAATGGTTGGAAGGTGATGCTTAACTATTTAAGTCCTTGGTTTGAAATACCTAGACTCCCTAGTATCACAGGTTCAGATCCTGGTAGGGTTGACTCAAAATTCCATCATTCTGTCGTGGAGAAATTGGGATCCTTACAGTTTCTGTTAGGATCTTTCAGGCAAGACATGAAGGGATTATTATTTATTATGAAGGCTTGTCTGTTCTGTATGGACCCTGACGTAATTCTTGTAAGATTACCATGCTGTCCTTATTTAAAGTAATAAAAAATGCCTTTCCAATTGCTGTGCAGTATGATGTGCACAGATTAGTTGCTGCCCTCTGTCCTGGTGGTGGCAAAATCTAAATGGTGCTGTATTTAGATGCACAGTGTCACAATTCTGGATTCTCCAGAATGAAAACTGCTGCATAAATGTTACGTGTTATCAACATCAATGAGCCTTCTGCCCCCTGTGTTGCTCTTTTATAGTTGCTTTTGTGTCTCCGATAATGGTTTGTTAATGTTTGGATTTGAAGTAGTACATTGTAAGGTAAGGGAGAGCACAGCAATTATCTTGCAGCATGAGAAACATCAGTGTTACCTGTAGTCATATTTATCTCCTGTCAAATTGGAGGGAGAATACAGAATTAGCCTTACATTAATGTAGTTCTTAACATAAGGGCTTTGGTCACTGCAGAAGAGGGGAAGGGAAGGCTTGCCGCTGAATGAACCTCAGTAACATCTCTTTGGAGAAGCTCATGCCCTGCCCCATCCACATACCCCTGTTCCCTGACTGCCTCTGGACTCCTGCCACCCCCTTCCAACCCCTCCTCTCATTCTTGATGGCCCCCTGGAACCCCTGCCCCATTCAACCCCTCCTCTCATTCCTGATGGCCCCCCGGAACCCCTGCCCTATCCAACCACCCCTTCTCCCTGTCCCCTGACTGCCTCAGGAACCCCTGCCCCTGACTGCCCCCTGCCACCTCATCCCAACCCCCCCCCTTCCTGACTGCCCCCCCGGGACCCCTGCCGCCATTCAACCCCCTTTCCCCCTCTATCCACCCCCTCCCCCGCTCCCTGCCCCCTTACCGCACTGCCTGGAGCACTGGTGGCTGACGGCGCTACAGCTGTGCCACCCGGCTGGAGTTGGGCCACGCTGCTGCCCCCACCACCACCACGCAGCACAGAGATCGGGTCAGGCCAGGCTCTGCAGTTGCGCTGCCCCAGGAGCTCACAGCCCCGTCGCCCAGAGCATTGCGCTGGCGGCGGAGCAAGTGAGCTGAGGCTGTGGGCGAGGCAGAACAGCGGGGGTGGGACCAGGGGAGAGGCTCAGGGGCCAGGCAGGACAGTCCCACAGGCTGTATGTGGCCTGCATGCCAGTAGTTTGCCCATCCCAATGTAGAGTATAGTTAGTGTTAGTTACAGGTTTCAGTTTTAGGTCTTTTATGGACCAAGTTTGAATCTTGGTACTGGTACCATAGTCATGCCTTACTCTCCAGAGTTTTAGTCTTGCTAGTCATGTGCCGGGCTCATGTTAGCAATAAGAAGGTGGTCAAGGAAAGTGTGGGCCACTTACGGAATGGGAGAGGCAGCCTAGTGACAGAGGATGTGGAAAAAGCTGAAGTACTCAATGCTTTTTTTGCCTCTGTCTTCACAGACAAGGTCAGCTCCCAGACTGCTGCAATGGGCAGCACAGTATGGGGAGGAAGTGAGCAGCCCTCTGTGGTGAAGGAACAGGTTAAGGACTATTTAGAAAATCTGGACATGCACAAGTCCATGAGGCCGGATGCGCTGCGTCCGAGGGTGCTGCAGGAGTTGGCTGATGTGACTGCAGAGCCATTGGCCATTATCTTTGAAAACTTGTGGCGATCGGTGGAGATCCCGGATGACTAGAAAAAGGCCAATGTAGTGCCCATCTTTAAAAAAGGGAAGAAAGACAACCCGGGGAACTACAGACTAGTCAGCCTCACTTTAGTCCCCAGCAAAATCCTGGAGCAGGTACTCAAGGAATCCATTTTGAAGCACTTGGAGGAGAGGAGGGTGATCAGGAACAGTCAGCATGGATTCACCAAGAGCAAGTCCTGCCTGACCAACTTGATTGCCTTCTACAATGAGATAACTGGCACTGTGGATATGGGGAAGATGGTGGATATATCTTGACTTTAGCAAAGCCTTTGATACAGTTTCCCACAGTATTCTTATATGAAGATATACCTATCTCACAGAACTGGAAGGGACCCCGAAACCACTGAGTTATCCCTCCCCCCCGCCCAGATTAAAAAAGTATGGATTGGATGAATGGACTATAAGGTGGATAGAAAGCTGGCTAGATTGTCGGGCTCAACAGGTAGTGACCAACGGCTCGATGTCTATTTGGCAGCTGGTATCAAGCGGAGTGCCCCAGGGGTCAGATTTGTTCAACATCTTCATTAATGATCTGGATGATGAGATGGATTGCACCCTCAGCAAGTTTGCGGATAATGCTAAGCTAGGGGGACAGGTAGATATGCTGGAGGGTAGGGATAGGGTCCAGAGTGACCTAGACAAATTGGAGGATTGAGTCAAAAGAAATCTGATGAGGTTCAACAAGGACAATTGCAGACTCCTGCACTTAGGAAGAAAGAATCCCATACGCTGCTACAGCCTGGGAACCGATGGGCTAAGCAGCAGTTTTGCTGAAAAGGACCTGGGAATTACAGTGGACAAGAAGCTGGATATGAGTCAGCAGTGTGCCCTTGTTGCCAAGAAGGTCAATGGCATTTTGGGCTGTATTAGTAGGAGCGTTTCTAGTGGGAGGGATAGCTCAGTGGTTTGAGCATTGGCCTGTTAAACCCAGGGTTGTGCATTCAATCCTTGAGGGGGCCACTTAGGGATCTGGGGCAAAATCAATACTTGGTCCTGCTAGGGGGCTGGACTCGATGACCTTGCAGGGTGTCTTCCAGTTCTATGAGATAGATATATCTCCATATATCAGATCAAGGGAAGTGATATCACATCTGGAGTACTGTGTCCAGTTTCTCCGCCCTCCCCCCCACTACAGAAAGGGTGTGGACAAATTGGAGAGAGTCCAGCAGAGGAAAATGAAAATGATTAGGGGGCCAGGTCACATGATTTATGAGGAGAGGCTAAGGGAACTGGGATTATTTAGTCTGCAGAAGAGAAGAGTGAGGGGGGATTTGATAGCAGCCTTCAACTACCTGAAGGGGGCTTCCAAAGAGGATGGATCTAGACTGTTCTCAGTGGTGGCAGATGACAGAACAAGAAGCAATGATCTCAAGTTGCAGTGGGGGAGGTCTAGTTTGGATATTAGGAATCACTGTTTCACTAGAATAGGTTACCTTGGGAGATGGTGGAATCTCCATCCTTAGAGGTTTTTAAGGCCTGGCTTAATAAAGCCTTGACTGGGATGATTTAGTTGGTGTTGGTCATGCTTTGAGCAGGGGATTAGACTGAATGACCTCCTGAGGTCTCTCCCAACCCTAATATTCTATGATTCTATTATTTCAGTCCTCGGGAGACTAAAATCCTTGGCGTCAATATAATGGTATCTGGGTGAAATTTAATGACCTGTGTATGCAGAAGGTCAGACTGTATAATCTAATGGTCCTGTCTGGCCTTAAACTCTGTGAAATTATAAAGAGAAGTTTCCCAGTAACTTTCAGTTAATAAAATTCACCCATTTTGGTCTCTGGCTTGGTTGAAAACATCAGAACTATTCATTGAACCATAATCTTTTTCCACTGCACAATCTTAAACCTTTCGTGGCACAGTAGGAGAGGGGTGGATATTCAGGTATTAGAATCCCAAACAGTGTAGAGTTTTACATTTTCCTGCCAACACCTCAGAAATAAATATGATGAAATATGGTGTAATAGTGCCAAGCAGATATATTCTTTACCAGTTGAGCCTAGGGCAGTCTTCTGTAGAGTGTACTGCAGTTGTCAGAACTAGAGGTTTCAGGGTGTAGAATGTGGCAATGTCTGCTTTAAAGAAAGAAACAAGGATAAGATGGTAATATCTTTAATTGGACCAACTTCTGTGATTTCTTCGGATTACTGAAGAAGAGCTCTGTGAAACTAGAAAGCATGTCTGTTTCACCAACAGAAAAGTTGTTCCAAATAAAGATATTACCTCACTTGCCTTGTCTCTCTCATATACTGGGACTTAGGAGGCTATAATCAACTGCAGACTTATTTTAGAGAGAAGCTGTGTAAGTGCCTTAGAAACTGTAAATGTAGAAAGGTGCTTTTTGCCACTGATGGCAAACTATGCATCCAAATGGCACATCAATGCTAATGTGATCTCAAGGAACCAATTTGCATTTCATTTAATTAATAAAGTTTAAGAAATGCATAGTTTATTAAAAAAAGATGCTTGTATTTTCTTGTGGCTCATTACTGATTTTTTTTTTTCTGCTCGTTTGTGTCACCTCCAATAGTCTATGCAAGCAGCAAGATGTCCTACAGATGAACTGTCATTAAGCAATTGTGCTGTGGTGAATGAGAAGGACTTCCAGGCTGGCTTGTAAGTATCCACTGTTATTCTTCTGTCTAACAAGACCTAGAGAGAGTGTCATTTTAGACCTGGAAGCAGTCAGCTAAATTTCTGAAACTGACTTGTTCCCAGAACTCACCCTGCCTGAGTTACTTGTATCTCTCTTCTTTGAGAATGTGAATGTGGCTTTGAGGTTAAAAGTGAGGGTGTGGCTTTATCCCCAAAGATGAGAATAAGGTAGGGGCCATGCTTGGACAAAGAGCAGGCCTTCTTTGCATGGATGCATATTTAGAGTATTTCAGTTAAGTCTTTTTTAAGTGTAATGCATGGAAGCAGAAAACATGTCATTTTTATCTACAGGAAACTTTTGTTACTAGGCTAGTCCATAAAATTCAGTTTGAGGAGATTTAAATGTTTGCCTCCTTGTCCTCTTAGCCCCACCTATACAGTTGCTAGACATGATCTCAGTTTTTGAGATTGCAAAATATTTTGCAGTTCAAAAATGTGAACCTAATGAAGCATACATATGCACTATACTTACTACTCACAAGTAGTAAGGAAATCACACATTCAAGGTTGTCCTGAGCAGTGTGTGTGCGTGCGCATGCGTGTGCATGTGTGTAGTGCTCGGGACAACCTTGAGTGTGGGATTTTCTTCCTATTTGTGAGAGCTTTCTTTTGCAACCTTAATGTACTTTTAACGTATAGGATTTTTTTGTGTGTGCAATGGGGTGGATTGATTATCTCAGAGTGATTTTAAGCAGGAAAACACAATTTAAATAATTGATTTTTGTATTGTTTCCTCAAGAGAGGTTAATTCTTATTGGTTGGTAACCATTAAAACATATTGATTTGCAACCAAATATAGCTCTTACATTAAATTTGGTACTTTTTTGGCTAGTCACAGGGATACACTGTATCTATATGCATTCATTGAAGCAATTATATAATTAACATATATTTATCCATATGCTTAATTTTTCCATTGTTAGAAAACAGTGGATGATGCATTTCTTGTTTACTGGATGATGATTTCTTATGCAGGATTTTTGTCAAACTGCATTTGGATGGAAATTGGAATTCAGTTAAAAATGTAAAAAAAATTATTTTTATTTAACTAAATAATAAATTATGCTGGATACGTAAGAAATATGTTTGTTAAAACATTTTGCATTTAAGGAAGTATTAATTGTACTTAGTGACTTCACTGTTGCTGGGCTAGATGTTCAAAGGTATTTAGGTGCCTGAAGATGCAGATACACACCTAGTGTCAAGTATCAGAGGTGTAGCTGTGTTAGTCTGAATCTGTATAAAGTGGCAGAGTCCTGTGGCACTTTATAGACTAACAGACATATTGGAGCATGAACTTTCATGGGTGAATACTTTGTTGGATGCATGTAGTGGAAATTTCCAGAGGCAGGTACAAATACGCAAGCAAGAATCAGGCTAGAGATAACGAGGTTGTTGTCAGATGCTACCGATGTGGTGCTCTGCTCTGTTCAATGTTGATATCAATCGGTTGCATGTGTGTGTGTTCCCTCTGTGTGCTGCCCAGCTCTGTGCAGATAGCTGACACAGCAGACCCTGAGAGAACCCCCCGTGACCACAGACTGTAGTAAGGTACAAAGGCACGTCGGCCAGGTTTATTGTCGAAGAGAAACACAGTCTCCAGCTCCCTGGCAAACAAGTCTAAGGTGCCGCTAGCCAGTGCTTATGTGCTCCCTGGCAATGGACTCAGCTCAGTCAGTGGCAGGACTTTCCGCTGCCCACTAGGCTGGACAAAGACACCGCCCCAGGGATGCATTCTTATGCACAGGTAGAAACAAGTTACACATCACTCCTGACGTAGCAAGGTACAACCCCTCTACGTAGCAAGGTGCCACCTCTCACCTTGTACATATTGGTTCAAACAAAACAACTCTATCCATCATATTACCCTTTTGGCCCTGTCATTGGGATGGGTCAGCCTGTTCCTTGTTATCTGTATGGAGTGTACAAGTATGCTAATGTTCTGATATCTGGTGTCCAATACCTTTTAGGTATGTCTCTTTTTGCAGCATCAGCCTTTTCTTGCCGGCTTCTGAGAGGTGGGCCTGCCTCTCGCTCACAGCTTAACTTTGCTTTATGTTAGCAAAGTCTTGACCATTACTTTAGTTCAGGCCTTAGGCCTCATACTGGGCCTTGATACCAAGGTTTATATGTCAGGGCCGCCTCTTACTACAGAGGTTAGTTCAATCAGGGAGGATGAGGCCCTCTTCTAGCAGCTGAGGTGTGATCACCAAGGGAGGAGAAACTGCTTTTGTAGTTGGCTAGCCATTCACAGTCTTTTTTTAATCCTGAGCTGATGGTGTCAAATTTGCAGATGAACTGAAGCTCAGTGGTTTCTCTTTCAAATCTGGTCCTGAAGTTTTTTTGCTGCAGGATGGCTGTCTATAAATAACCTAGTGTGATTTACAAAAGTGCCTAAGCATGTTAGGTGCCTAACTCCCTTTGAAATCAGTGAATCACTGTACATTTTGTATGGCCAGTGTCACGGGGTGTGCCTGCTCTATAGTGCTCCCTGGTGGCCAAGTGTGGCACTGCAGATACTCCCTGTTTCAATTTCCTGCTCCTCGGGGTTTTTGGTCTCTCCTAGGGTTCACATGGCTCAATCCTGTGGTTGCGTCATTCTCGTTTCTGTCCCCTTTCAGGGTAACAAAAGTCTAGACCAAACCAAAAATACTTTTGCCCCACTTAGGATCCTCTTCAGCCTGCTCTTCGGTTCAGTTCCCAGTCCCTTCTGGGTTACCTTTCAGTCCCTCTCTGGCTGTGTCAGAGAGCCCTGACTCCCCGACTACTTTCCCGGAGTCCTCTGACACAGTTATTTCCTTTGGCTCTGAGATAGAGCCCTGACTTCTAGGCTTCTCCCATAGAGTCCCCTCACAATCTCTTGCAGGCCTTTGCTCAGGGCCTTCCACAGAAACCTGCTGACTCTGTGTGGTTCTGTTCTCTTTAAAAGGGGTCAGAACTACTTGGAAATAACCCAGCTGGTCCTGATGGGGGGGCCAGCTAATCTGTCCCAAGTGTGGCTGAGCACAGCTACCCTAAAGGGCCAGCCAACCTGTGACAGGCAGGGCTCATCTTGAGAATCTGTTCATGAAAGTCAGATTTAAAGCTGTAGTGATTCCTATAGTTAATAATTGGCGTTTTCAGTGGAACATGCTGTTTTCTTCATAGATCTCTGGTTCCCGATCATGCTTGCTGTTGTCAGATGTTGGCTGCGTGTGTGTTCTCTCTGCATGCTGCACTGGCTCTGGTCATATAGCCCATACAGGAGGCTCCGATTGAGCAGTCCAATAACTACAGACCCATTAGTAGCAAAGGCACTTGGTCAGGTTTATTGTCGATGAAGCACAGTAATAGCACCCGGCAGACTCTGGGGGATACTAAGATGTCTATGCCCATGACAATGGACTCAGCTCAGTCAGTGGCGAGACTTTCCACTGCCCCCTAGGCTGGCCAAAGATGCACTCTCTGAGACTCCATTTTGTACACCAGTACATCCAAGTTATGTATTGCCCCTCTTATGTAGTTAGTTACTGCCCCTGACATGTTTTGTTACCACCCATTACCTTGCACGTGTTGGTGTGATCAAAACATCTCTATCCATCACACTGTCATCCTGACCTCATCTTTAGGAGGGGTCAGTCTGTGCTCGTTATCTGTGGGTATGGGTGTGTGTACACACACTAGACTTGGTATTGAGTGTTCTGGTACCACCCTTTTGGAATGTGTTTGCATGAGTTTACTGTGCCTAGTACTACTTAGGAATGTTTTTTTTGCAATACCAGCCCTGTTCTTGCCGGCTTCTGTGAACTTGCAAGTAGGCATGTTTTATAGCAGGGCCTGCCTTTTGCTCACAGCCTGCCTTTTGTTAACTTTGCTTTATATCAGCAAAACTTGCCCACTACTTTAGCTCAGGCCTCATACCAGGCCTCTTGTCTCAGGCTCTCTCTTTCTACTACATTTTCTCTCTCTGGCTACATGAGAGTAAGAGTGCCTCTAACCACTGTTTATGTGGCTACTGATGTTCTAGAGCCCCCAGCTGTCTGCTGACTTAAACACCTCCTGCAGCTCAGGCACTATCTGCCATGGCCCTTCTACCACTACCAGCCTGACCTTTTCCTGCTGCCCTGGAGCAACTTTGTCAGCAGTCGTCATTCCTCACCCTGTTTGTCCTTCCACTCGTACTTCCAGGAAAACAGTGCAGTACTTTTTGTTAGAAAAACAAGTCTTACTGCTTGCCGCATTTTGTATTGCACTAGTCTGCCAAATGAAAAATGTGAATGAGCTGTCTTGAGACTTCCAGCTGGTACATTAATGTTCACTTATGTCTTTGAGAGTTAGAGCTCTGGGGACTGGATGCTGGCACTCTGGAATTTTAGTCATCGTTTTGCCACTGTCTTGCTGTGTAACCATGTGCAAGTCCTTTCACTGCAGTGTGCCTTGTCTTGCCCTCTGTAAAATGGGAATAATGCCTGGATAACTTGCAGTGGAGAATGGAGTCTGATGAACTGTTTGATCCCCCGATGGAAAACATGCTGTAGAAGAGCACTGTAATATAGATCCATTTTAATTTTATACACTCCTGTTGAAATTATCACTTTAGACACTTATGAAGACTGTATTCATGTCTACTTAAATTTCAATATATCAAATGCAAGATTAGCTGCTTCCATTGCCTGATGTTTAGGAACAAGTATTTCTAGGTTATTGTGTTGTTTCCTCCATTACTGAATTTCTGTCTGAGAACAAATGCTAACAGGGCTCCTTTCAGTTTAGCCTGCTGTAGCTGCTTCAGCATCAGAACCTACACAGTTTTTGTCTAAGGCTTCTCTTCGCAACATGGCCACCTGGTGCTGCTCTGATGGTGCAGGAAAATGTGAAACGAGAGGCCTTGAAGAAAAACAGTATTTTTCATATCAGTCTTAAAAAAAATACTCCTTTAATATTTTGATTCCTACCATCTTTCCAGCAGGATAAAGGCTGTCTTCCTTTTCTGTAATGCATCTTCCTCTATTGTACTGCACAGAAGAAATAATAATGGTGATACTCATTGCTGAAGTGATGTGTATTGGGCCATAATATGTACAGGGCTTTTATATATTGTGCTACCAAACTGTTTTAAATTATACCACTGTGGTGCACTGTTTCTTGCTCCTGGGGAAATTCTGCACAACTACATTGCAGCAGAAGAATGCCACCCCCACTCCCGCAGATTCCCTTTGCTTCTTTGTAGAAAATGGTTTCTGTGAGAAAGCAAAGAGAAGCTGCACCAGTAATCACTTACCCTTCCTCAGCATCTCGGTGGCATAGATGCATCTGTTCAGCACCCGAGGGGGAGAGGTAAATCACTGTGGGGAGGGGAGTCTGGGGATGCCCTGGCCACGCAGGGACATTAGTTCCAGGTGGTGATGAGGGGGAGGAGATGGAGACAGAGTTCCCCCTGCCCCCCATCCCTAAATGGAGTAGCCAGGGCTGGATCAGATCAAGCCCCAGAAATGTCCCCTGGCTGCAGGAAGCCCTGCACCACAGGAGTGGTGGTAGTTGTGTCTGGGTTGGGGCGTGGCTCGAGGGAGGGGTTTTCAGGTGTGTGTGTGGAGTTCGGGTGCCGGGGGTCTGGATGCACAGGGTTGGGCTGACAGGAGCAGCTCCCTGTACAGCGACCCCACTCCATCCGCACACCCAGACCCCCCTCCACGGAGCCCCAGAACCCCCCCCACGAGCCTCCCAAACCCCCACCCCGTCGAGCCTCGCCCCCTGCCTCAGGCGCCCCCCATATCCGGACCCCTACCCCACTGAGCCGCAACCAGCTGCACCCTGACCCCCGCCCCACCGAGCCCCACTCCCCCCCAACCACCTTCACCCGGACTCCCCTGCAGAGTCCTGTACCCACTGCACCGAGCCCTTGTGGATCCAGATTCCCCCCTGCACCCAGACCCCCACCGAGCTGCCCACACCCTGATTGCGCCTCCCAGAACCCTGGTACTCTGGAGGGAATTCTGCACCAAACAATTAAAAAGTTCTGCAAAGTTTTGCATATTTTAATTGTCAAAATAACTCAGAAGCACAGTAACAATACAATCACACCATTTTCAATGATTTTGTTAATTTATTTCAAAATACTTGTCAGCAAATAATTGAAAATGGTGTGATTATATTGTGTTATTTTGACAATTAAAATTTGCAGAATTTTAAAATATTGTGCTCAGAATATTTAATTTTTTGGCACAGAATTCCCTCAGGAGTAGTTTCTGTTCACCGGCGTATGTGCTTATCACTAACAGATATGTACAAGCGGGGGGGACAGAATCACCTGAAAACTTGACAGTTACAGCTATATGAGTCAGGGATGGAAGCCCCTCCTGCCCACTAAATGATAGGAGATGGGATGTAGGTTCATACCTACATCATTAAAAGGGGGCTGTCACTCAGAGAAAATGCTTATAGTGGTGCTTCTGACTTCCTTTGTCCAGGGGTGCACACATTTCAAGTCTTGTCTGTCTGACCGTGTGCTGTGAGCTAGTCAATTTCTCCAGGTTTGTTTAGTTCTTCTCTACCATGGAGAGCTCCTGTCACAGAAGGAGCTGTCCCAGCCCTCTAGCAACTGCCTCTACTTGAATTGGATTGTGAATTTTTTTTTAATGGCTTTTGCAATTGTGCTAATACAAGCTAAACTGTGAGCAGGAGGTGGAGCCCTGGGTGAAGTGGCAAACCCTATGAATGGTATTAAGAAGTAATTAACAGCAGGTTTGCAGTGGCCAGTTGCCCAACCTCTGGGGAGAAAGTGTGTCAGGAAAAACATCTCTCCAGATGACTTCAGAGAACTGCTCCAAAATATTGTCTAGTTGAGGTTTTGGTGCAGTTTTGGTGCAGTGTGAGAGATTCAAAGAGGAAGTATAGTCCAGTGGTTATGGTGGTAGCTGGTCTCTTGGGAGATCCAGGTGTTTCTATCTCTTTCACAGACTTCCTGTGGGTACTCCGTTAAACCACTGAGCTGCTTTGTGCCTAAGTTCCCAACCTGTGAAATGAGGATAATGCTGCAGTCCTTTACAGGGGTGTTGATATCTTAAAAAGACTGAGGCACTCAGCTATTGCGGTAATGAACACTATACAACAGACAGATATTTGTTGGTAGGTTGTCATAGAATTATGTAAGATTAGGGTTGGAAGAGACCTCAGGAAAACATCTAGTCCACCCCCCGGCTCAAGGCAGGGCCAACCCCAACTAAATCATCCCAGCCAGGGCTTTGTCAAGCCAGACCTTAAAAACCTCTAAGGAAGAAGATTTCACCGCCTCCCTAGCTAACCCCTTCCAGTGCTTTACCACCCTTCTAATGAAAAAGTTTTTCCTAATATCCAACCTAAACCTCCCCCACTGCAACTTGAGACCATTACTCCTTGTTCTGTCATCTGCCACCACTGAGAACAGCCGAGCTCCATCCTCTTTGGAACCCCCCTTCAGGTAGCTGAAGGCTGCTACCAAATCCCCCCCCCCCAGTCTTCTCTTCTGCAGATTAAATGCCCCCAGTTCCCTCAGCCTCTTCTTGTTAGTCATATGCCCCAGTCTCCTAATCATTTTTGTTGCCCTCTGCTGGACTCTCTCCAATCTGTCCACATCCTTTCTGTAGTGGTGGGCCCCAAAACTGGACACAGTATTCCAGATGTGGCCTCACCAGTGCCAAATAAAGGGGAGTAATCACTTCCCTCGATCTGCTGGCAGTGCTCCTACTAATACAGCCCAATATGTCATTGGCCTTCTTGGCAACAAGGACACACTGCTGACTCATATCCAGCTTCTTGTCCACTGTAATCCCCAGATCCTTTTCTGCAGAACTGCTGCTTAGGCAATTGGTTCTGAGCCTGTAGCGGTGCATGGAATTCTTCTTCCCTAAGTGCAGAACTCTGCATTTGTCCTTGTTGAACCTCATCAGATTTCTTTTGTCCCAATCCTCCAATTTGTCTAGTTCACTCTGGACCTGATCCTTACTCTCCATCGTATCAACCTCTCCCTCCAGCTTAGTGTCATCCACGAACTTGCTGAGAGTGAAATTAATCCCATCATCCAGATCATTAATAAAGATGTTGAGCAAAACCGGCCAAGGACCAGCCGCTGGGGCACTCTGCTTGATACCGGCTGCCAACTAGACATGGAGCCATTGATCACTACCCATTGAGCCCGACGATCTAGCCAGGTTTCTATTCACCTTATAGTCCATTCATCCAGCCCATACTTTTATAACTTGCTGGCAAGAATACTGTGGAAAACCATATCAAAAGCTTTGCCAGTTATCTCATCATAGAAGGGAATCAGGTTGGTCAGGCATGACTTGCCCTGGGTGAATCCATGTTAATTATTCCTGATCACCTTCCTCTTCTCCAAGTGCTTCAGAATGGATTCCTTGAGGACCTTCTCCAGGACTTTTTCAGGGATTGAGGTGAGTCTGACTGGTCTGTAGTTCCCCAGATTCTCCTTCTTCCCATTTTAAAATATGAGCACTGTATTTGCCTTTTTCCAGTCATCTGGTGCCTCCCCCGGTCATCATTAGTTTTCAAAGATAATGGCCAATGGCTCTGCAATCACATCAACCAACTCCCTCAGCACTCTCGGATGCAGTGCGTCCAGCCCCATGGATTTGTGCATGTCCATATTTTCTAAATAGTCCTTAATCTGGTCTTTAATGACTGAGGGCTGCTCACCTCCTCCCCATACTGTGCTGCCCATTGCAGCAGTCTGGGAGCTGACATTGTCTGTGAAGACCAAGGCAAAAAAGCATTGAGTACTTCAGCTTTTTCCACATCCTCTGTCACTAGGTTGCCTCCCCCATTCAGTAAGGGGCCCACACTTTCCCTGACCACTTTCTTGTTGCTGACATACCTATAAAAACCCTTCTTGTTACCCATCACATCCCTTGCTAGCTGCAACTCCAGTTGTGCCTTGACCTTCCAGAGTACACCCCTGCATGCTCTAGCAATATTTTTATACTCCTCCCTAGTCATCTGTCCAAATTTCCATTTCTTGTAAGCTTCCTTTTTGTATTTAAGCATCGGCCCCATGGACTTACGCATGTCCTGCTTTTTCAAGCAGATGCTAGTAATGAAGTGACATGGCATTGCAAAAAATGCGATGCCGAACTGTGAGTGTTTAATCTGAAATCCTTGCCTCTTGCATTTTAAAAACTAGCACCTTCTCCTAAGGTTTCCTGAATTAAATAATGGTAGAGCCTAAGCGTTAGACCTGTAAGAGCTAACTGTGTTCACTTATGGCTGTGTGTAAGTAATAGTAACCGCTTGGTTGTAACCTTCTATGAGTTATGAAAGTATGCAGGAAACAACAACTGTAGATGTGTTGTAACCAAAAAAGCCCTGGACATTCTGCTATATAAATAATCCTGAGAAGGTTGCTTGTTTTGTAGAATTAAGGTTTACATAGAAATTAGCGTGTATGTTGGTTATGGAAAGAAACTGCAGATTGCTCTTTAAAGTATATACACCGGAAGTGTAAAGAAGTATTTCAGTATCAAATCAGAGCTGTAGGCTATGGTAATCTTGCTGCACTGCAGATAAACTTAGCCAGGCCATCCATACTGCTGCCTTGCAGTAAAGTGCATATGACAATAATCACCTGTCCTCTTCTGTTCTTTTAAAATCAGTATTTACCGTTCTGTTCTAGGCTTGATTAACTGTAAGGGAGAATTTATTGGATGTATAGCTTATAAGTGGCTTCCTTTTAATGTTCACATTTTCATGTGCACATATATGTGGATTTGATATTCAGATTCCTTCATGAAATCACCTTCAGACATGGGACTGGGAATCAGACTTTGGATCTGTTCCCAGCTGATTCACTGTGACAACTTCGGACAAGTCACTTCCTCTCCAATGCCTTTAGTTTTGACATCTGTAGAAGTTAGCACGAGTCTCATCTTTGCACTGATGTAGTGCATTGGATCACAGGATCTCAAAGCACTTTACCAAGTATTTACTAATAGACAGCGATAATAACTTACATTTCTGTTGTACGTTACATCCTGGGGGGATCCCAAATCATTTAAAAAACAATAAACGTGCAAAAAGCAGATAGCCAGCTTCAGGGAGGACATGACAATGGCCTGGTGGGTGTGAAGGGTGTGAGGAGGAAACACTTCTATTCTTTGGGACACCCTCCTTCTCTTGGAGAAAGTTCCACAAGGGATCGCTAAAATTCTTATGGTTTTAAAAAATGGTTTTAATCTTGGATGCTTTGCTGTTTTATCAAATTCAAACTAAAAGCTGCTTATGCCATTTAAATATCTCCAGATGACCATTTTATCACCTTTTACTGGCTAAAGTGTAGGAATAAAGTGGGGAAATTGTTCCATTTATAGTGCTAAAGCTTTTACAGTGCGTTTTGGAATCGTTTCTTGCCAAGCTGTGCCAGTGGTTAAGTACTACGGTTCCTTATTTTAAAAGGCTAATTAAATCATGGATGCTATCAATGAATGACAGTATATGGATGCTTACACAAAAGTTACTGTAAGAATAAGTTGACATTAAACATAATTGAGGTCAGGGAGCTTTAGCGTGATAAGCAGAGGCACCTCATGGGGGCACCACGTTCCCTCGCTCTGAGATTTCTGCAAGGGTTTGCTGGCCAATCCCCCTCCCTGTGTTGGCAGCTCCTGGAGCTGGTGAGCTGTGGCATGGGGAGAGGCAGCAGCAAAAAGCTGGGAGCTGCAGGGAGGGGCCACTGAGGGTGACTCAAGTTATCGTGGGGGAGGGAGGTGAACCTTTAAATTGTGCCCCTTCACTGTAAGCAGGTACCCACTTGTCTCTGGTGACAAGGTGGCTGAAGTAATATCTTTCATTGGAGGGAGGGGAGAGAGAGACTTTTGAGCTACACAGAGCTCTTCTTCAGGTCTGGGAAAGGTAGTGTCACAGCTAAATCCGAGTAGTTAACACATATTTCAAGAGACCGTTCTCGGTGGAGTGGCGCATTAACACCCCTCCAGTCCTGGGAGTGGGAGAAGGCAGTTGAGAGTGGTGGTTAGTGGGTTGTAGATCAGGGTGGCCAAACAATGGTTCAGCTTTTACAGTTAAAATGCAGCTCGTGGAGCCCTCCACATTTTCCACCTACAAGACAGGGGAAGTGGGGAGCTCGGAACCTCTGCCTTGCTGCAAGTTGGTGAGGCAGGGGCTTCTGCCTGGTGGGGAGGGGAGTCTTGGGGCTTCAGCCATCTGGGGCACGCATGCTGGGGCTTGGGGCTTCAGCAGGAGCAGGGCTGAAACCCCAAGCCCTGGCAGGCACCTCCCGAGGGGCCAAAGCCCCCACCCCCGGCAGATGTGCCCTGTCTCTCGGATGTCTGAAGATTGTCATATTCAGCTCGGCAGGTCAGTAAGTTTGCCCTCCCTTGTTATACATTGTTGTAATAAGCCACAAATCCAGCGTCTCTATTCAGTCCACATTTTTAGTGTCTAGCAGACTGATGAATTTAAGCTCCCAGGCTCATCTTTTGAAAGTGTTGTGCAGATTTCCTTTCCTCAGTCTCAAAGGGGCCCTCACCCATGTGGAGCCTGATTGAAGTCAGTGACTTCAGTGCACTTCTGCACAGACATCCTCCTGTTTACAGTGTGTTGCAGGATGGCGCCTTAGTTTTTCCATCACAGAAATTGAATGAAATCTAAGAATTGTTACACATGATTTCTCATAACATTGGAATCAAAATAAAATGCTGCTCTTTCTCTTCTAGGCATGTAGTTGTGAGGACTTCTCCAAACCACAGATACATTTTCACGTTGAGAACCCATCCGTCTGTTGTTCCAGGCAGCATTGCGTTCAGCCTGCCCCAGGTATTGTGTGGTCTCACTTTTCCGCCGGGAAGCAGGTGAAAGGGCTTTTAAACAGAAGAAGGCATTTGTATCATGTCAGTTTTTTAAAGTTAACAATTTCAGTGGGAAAAAAAATCCTGTGGATAAATATAAGTAGTGTGAATTAATGCTGCAAGTTTGGGTTTTTGCAATCAGAATTTCAAGAGAGTTTTTTCTGATAGACTGGACACATTTTCTATAAAATAAAATGTAAGAGGCATTTTTGGGGAAAAGCAGATAAGCAAATTATTTTTCATAATCTGAATGTGCTGAATCTGAAAATAATTACCAAGCTGAATTTTGAATATTTCACCACCTAAATTAGAACTCAAAATTTATGTAAAATTTGAAAAATTAGTAAATTTTCTATTTTTATTCTACTGCAAAGAGTTACTGTATATCTTGCACATTGCTAGACAAGTATAATTTAACTGTTCCTACATGTGCCGACACACCCCTTGCATTTATAGGCCCCAGTGCATGCCAATGTGATATTTCTGCAGCTACAGTGTTGTGATATGCACTTTTTGATACATACACAGGTTACAGTTTCTGCACAGCTGTCAAGGATTGGCTCTAGTGGCATTAGCTTGGGTAACATTTCTTCATTATGTTTGGTCCAACCCATCTTCTCTAGTGAGTGTAGTGTGGAATTGTTGCAGTTTGCCTGCCTACACTCCATAACTTGCAAGTGAGCTCTTTGAGTGCAGCGCAGTGCATTGCTTGCTGGGAGCAGTGCCTCTGGTGTCGACACTTGGAGAACAATATCACTCGGCCCTTGTCGCAGCCGTCCTCATCAGATAAATTGTACATGTTGCAGATGAACTTTTCTGCTGAAACGATCATTCTGTAGATCATCCTTCCTCCAGTTTCTTGGCAGTACGTTTCTCCATGAATATTGTCCAAGCAGTTTTCTTGCTGTTCCCAACAATATAGGAAACAGTATCACTGACTGTCTGTGCATGGCAGGAGAGTACTGTTTCTCTGTCTGCTTGAGGAATGCGTTTGGGTTTTTTTGATATTCCAACCTTCATCCACAACTTGCTGCAATGCATTTTGTCGTAGTGTTCCACTAACAGAAGATCAGTGTCTTGTGTTGACACAACGACACAGTCAACATCTGTTTGTATACAGTGCAGTACAATCCTGATGTCGCCGCCTTCGTGATCAGCTTGCAACTCATTTGTGTCCAGAGCTGGGTTTGATGATTTAACCGAACTGTGTTCTTTGAACTCTCTGGGTATGACAATTTTATGGAGCATTGACTAGGAGTTCTTCAGATAAGAAGCAAGCCAGATCAGCCTCATTTTTGGGATGGACCAAGAAGTCTGGCAAGCTGTTAGGAAGCGGAACAGATCTGTCCTCAATGATTTTCCAAATTTGCTTAGAATTTTTGGAGCCCTTCGGTCACGTCATTCCTTTAATAGAATTCTGTTTGTGTCTTTCAAAGACTACATCAGTCCTGCTGAAGTGCTGTCTGGAATGAAGAACTAACTCTACTAAAATCTTTGCAAGGTCGCCAGTGCCATTTCATGTGCTTGGCTGTAAATCACTGGACAGAATCATAGAATATCAGGGTTGGAAGGGACCTCAGGCCGTTATCTAGTCCAACCCCCTGCTCAAAACAGGACCAATCCCCAGAAAGATTTTTGCCCCAGATTCCTATAATGGCACTCTCAAGGATTGAACTCGCAGCCCTGGGTTTAGTAGGCCAGTGCTCAAACCACTGAGCTATCCCTCCACCAGGATGGATGTACTATCAAGATTATCTCAGGAAGAAACTGACTGTTCGTTAAAAACATCTGTTAGACTTATTTCCACTTCTGAAATGCCTGTTTACCTCAGCAAAAGCAAGAGGAACTGGCATTAGCTCATTATTTGATATTTTGTGCACATCCACTATCCTTCCTACATTATAGGCAGTAATGAGGCGCTGTAATATGAGATGATCAGCCATTGATATGACTACCTTGTCTTTGATTTTCTTTACTTTTGCAGCTGCATAGAGGGAGGAAAATGTCAGAGCCCTTGTCCTTTACAGTGGGTCATGGAATCTGGTATGGATACTTCATTCCTTTGGCATCATGAGCCTTTCCTGAATAAAGGTATTCAGCTGCTCCTGGCCAAATATTTCTGAATCACTTGCATAACCAGATCCTCCAATGAAATGTTTTACAGTTGGATGCTGGCTCACTAGTGAGTAATTTGAATCTTAAAAGTGTGATTAACACTTTATTTTCATTAATATAATCTCACTGCTTTTATGCTGATGTGGATTCATTGCAAGTTATTTGGTTATCAGGTCCAAGCCTGAACAATTTTCTGGTTTGGGCTGCACCTTGGGCACACAGATTGTATGGGAGAGAGCCCATCTGCTGAGGTCTGAGGACATTCTTACGATACTTTAATTCCTCCTCTTCCTCTTTTCACCAGTGGTATCAGGCCACTCTTGGAAGTGGTTCGGATCTATCTGATTGACAGAGACAAACACCTACAAGAGCTCTATCAAGCATTCTTAAAACTACAGTACCCACCTGCTGAAGTGAAAAAACAGATTGACAGAGCCAGAAGGGACCCAGAAGTCACCTATTACAGGACAGGCCCAACAAAGAAAATAACAGAACGCCACTAGCTGTCACCTTCAGCCCCCAACTAAAACCTCTCCAGCACATCATCAAATATCTACTACCTATCCTGAAAGACGATCAATCCCTCACTCTCTCAGATCTTGGGAGACAGGCTAGTCCTTGCTTACAGACAGCCCCACAACCTGAAGCAAATACTCACCAGCAACTACACACACACAACAAAAACACTAACCCAGGAACCTATCCTTGCAACAAAGCCCAATGCCAACTCTGTTCACATATCTATTCAAGTGACACCATCATAAGACCTAATCACATCAGCCACACCATCAGAGGCTCGTTCACCTGCATATCTACCAATCTGATATATGCCAGCAATGCCCCTCTGCCATGTATATTGACCAAACGCAGTCTCTACAGTCTCTATGCAAAAGAATAAATGGACACACATCTGACATCAGGAATCATACCATTCTAAAACCAGTAGGAGACCACTTCAACCTCTCTGGTCACTCAGTAACAGACTTAAAGGTGGCAATTTTGCAACAGAAAAGCTTCAAAAACAGACTCCAAGAAACTGCTGAACTAAAATTAATTTGCAAACTAGATACCATTAACTCGGGCTTGAACAGAGACTGGGAGTGGCTGGGTCGTTACACAAATTGACTCTATTTCCCCATGTTAAGTATCCTCATACCTTCTTGTCAACTGTCTGGAATGGGCTATCTTGATTATCACTAAAAAAGTTTTTTTCTCCTGCTGAGAACAGCTCATCTTAATTAATTAGCCTCTTAGAGTTGGTATGGCAACTTCCACCTTTTCATGTTCTCTGTATGTATAGATGTGTTCTTACTGTATGTTCCATTCTATGCATCTAATGAAGTGGTCTGTAGCCCATGAAAGCTTATGTTCAAATAAATTTGTTAGTTTCAAAGGTGCCTGTTCTTTTTGCTGATTGAATCTATGGTTGGAACCTTTCGTAACCCAGTTGCCTCTATGGAACTTTTCAGATACCTCAGAGGGAGCTGGTTCATTTCTGCTAAGTGCACTGATCCCCATCAAGCATAATTTGTGTGGTTATATTGGTGAAAAAAGAGAAGTATTCTTTGGAAGGTATGCAGCTGAAGCTCCCAAATTCCAGCCTGTTGAGCTCTGGTAAAGAGTAGGAGGATACACGCCATATCCATGTACTGCCACCAGTACAGGAAATGGCAACAAATTAATTATTTAGTACCTCTCCTTTACTGTCTGTCATTTTTTTCTAAGTTACAAATGTTAGCATTAAAGTTCAGAATTCAGCTTGGTAAACATCTTCAGATTCAGCACATTCAAATTATGAAAGAAAACAAGTTCGCCAACTTTTCTCCAGAAATGCTTTCTTTCTCATTAATATCAGATTATTTGGAGATTTGGCTTACTCTGAGATAGGTGCAGCGAAGCTCCCGTTTGCTCTTGACTACTTTGTCTTTATTTTTTTTAAAGAAGTTTTAATGGAATAAGCATACATTGTAGCTGCTTATTACTATCCTCTGTTATAGAGTCTAAATGTGAGAGCAAGAAAAGATCTATTATAAATCATGCAGTTCTTCTGGTTCATCTCCTATTCTCTGCAGTATGTTAGCCTCATGTCATAAATATATCGGTGTATGCACAAAAACTAATTTCTCACTCTTACCATGCTGATGAAAAAGTTAATATATGCTTGAGCAGGTGAGTGGGTGTACAGAATTTTGTAAGGTTGTCATATGTTCCATTATGTCTTAATTGGGTAAAACACTCCTTTCCTGCTGATGCTCCATATACTTCTTCTATCACAGCAGCCTGGAAAATAATTAGAAGTGTAAGATGCTTGGCAGCAGTGGGTTGCAGTATGTACATCATACTGTTCTGTAAGAATCCTTCAGACCTACTGAAATTCACTTAAATATCTTTTTTTACAGTACCTAATTTCTCGTTCACAGAAAGATCTCAAAAGGACATAAGCTATAATACAATGCATTATAAATATTATCCCCAATGAGAGTTTTCACACAAAGTTTTACATTGTTTTGAGAGCAGTTATGTAACAAAAAAACCCTACATTTGTAAGTTGCACTTTCATCATAGAGAGATTGCTCTACAGTACTTGTATGAGGTGAATTGAATAAAAAAAAATTCTTATCATTTTTACAGTGCAAATATTTGTAATAAAAATAATATAAAGTGAGCGCTGTACCCTTTATATTCTGTGTTATAACTGAAATCAGTGTAGTTGAAAATGAAGAAAAACATCCAAAATATTTAATAGATTTCAATTGGTATTCAATTGTTTGTGATTCATCACAATTAATTTTTTAAATCACAGTTAATTTTTTTGAGTTAACCGTGTGAGGTAACTGCAATTAATCGACAGCCCTAATTTTATTCTATCTGCTTTGCTGTTCAAACTGCGTTCCTACGTTTCCTAAAGCTCACCGTGAGGAAGTAGGCTCTCTTGTGAGCTGGTATCTATAATTTGGATGAGTGATTGCCTCTCTGCAACTTTTGTTTTTGTTTTTTACAGAGAAAATGGGCCGGCCTCTCCATTGGACAAGAGATAGATGGTAGGTCAAGAACTTAACATAAACTTATCAAAGCTGATTCTTTATGTGGTTTACAGACTAAAGCTGAACTGGCCTGGAACATGCCAGATTTTCAGCCTGACGCCTTATCTATAGTTATGGGGTAATTTCACCAATTACTCGCTCTGTGGTGTGGGTTTACACTTACATTAATCTGTGAGATTTAAGACCCCAAGGCTGACTACAGTAGAGAGGTTATCAGTAGAAGGGGGACCCCATGGGGCACGAAAGAATACATAATGCTTTTTCTGTAATAGTTATTTTATTAGCCAACCAAACAATCTGGTAAAGGAGAGACCAACCAATAGAGAACGTAAAGCATTTGTGTTAGTCTCACCATGCCTGTGGAAGAATCCAAAGTGTTAGTCATCATAGTCATCCTTCTCCTCACTATAATCACCACCAATGTTTGTCACACTGGTGTCACCCCTGCCCATGTGCACAGACCAGGATACAGCTTTTATAATGATGCCCATTGAACATCATGCATATTTAGGAAGGTTTTAACTCCTTTTGCTTACGTGAACTTCCATACCCCTCGTTTCTCACAGGCTAACTCATTAGTTCTCCTTATACTCATTAATACTTACTTCACTTCATCACCATAGTAACCAGCAGTTACCTGAAGGAAGTCTCTAACGTTTCATGAAGCTCTACCAATGGTCATCTTGTGATGTCTACTGATCTCATAGACATTATTATCCAAACACAGCAGTTATTTTCAAAACATTAGCATAACACAAACATTGACACAAGCTCAGAGGCTTATTATTAACTAACTTATCCTAAATACTAAGGCCTAATTTGGCTAAGCTAAATATCTTGCAGGCCTCCTGATGGCCTGTAGGCCCTATGT